>NC_141061.1:56342631-56987631 GCF_041138505.1 Cibotium barometz | reverse complement strand
GAAAATCCTCGGGACCGGAGTGGGAATATGTAACCCACTTGGAAAAGAAAGGAAGAGGGATGTATCAGTGCAGGTGTAAATTTTGTCCTCATGAGTGGATAGGTGGGCCTTTGCGAATTCGTGCTCACATCCTAGCCATTTCAGGGCACGGTGTGGACAAATGTGAGCATGCCCTAGAGGATGTGAAAGATATATGCAGGCGATTGCATGTCAAAGCTGATCCTATGTATGATAAAAAGGCAATTGATGATGCGGTGGGGGATTTGGGGGATGCTGCTCAGGATGTATCAAATGTGGCAGCTTCAATGTCAAATGTATGTGGTTCTTCTAGTACATGTAACGAGGCAGTTTCTGCAAACAAAAGACAAAGAGTCTCTAAGGGTAGCCATTCTCAAGGAAAATTGGGAGCAGCATGGCAATTGCAAGCAAGAAAAAATGCAACAATTGCAGTGCGGCGTTTCTTCTATGCAGAGGACATTGCTCATTGCAAAGTGAAAAGTCCGTATTTTTTGGATATGGTCAAAGCCATTGGCGAAGCCGGAGCCTCATACAAGCCACCTTCATATGAGGCATTGCGTGTTAAGGAGTTGAGAGATGAAGTCAAATGCATAGATAGAGATTTGCTTGGCATAAGAGATAAATGGAAGAAATATGGATGTACAATTGTATGTGATGGCTGGTCCGACACCAAGAAAAGGCCAATCATTAATGTGCTGGCATCATGTATTTATGGCAGTGTGTTCTTAAAAGCTGTTGACACAAGCGGTCAATTGAAATCGGGAGAGTTCATCTTTGGTATCCTTAAAGATGCTATTCTTCATGTTGGTCCTACCAATGTTGTGCAGGTATGCATGGACAATGCATCAAATTGTGTGGTTGCGGGAGAGCTTGTCGAGGCTCAATGGCCTCATATCTTTTTTACGCGTTGCACATGCCATTGTTTGGATTTGCTATTTGAAGACATTGGCAGCTTGACATGGGTTTCCCCCGTTCTTGAGTGGGCAAAGAAGATTGTGAAGTTTATAACAAGGAAGCCAACTCTTTTGGACATGTTTCGAAGGTACAGCAAGAAGGAGCTTCTAAAGCCAGCAGAGACACGTTTTGCTTACACATTTATTGTATTGTCAAACTTGCTAGATGAGAGAGTCTACACTGGCTTGAGGAAGATGGTTGTAAGCGATGAATGGACAAATGCAAAACAGGTGAAGAACAAAGTTATTGGCTTGGAGATTACAAGCAAAGTGTTAGAGACAAGATTTTGGCAGGATGCAAGACAGATTGTGAAAATAATGGCACCTATTTTGAAGATTCTTCGCATGGCTGATAGGGAGGGAGCCACCATGGGATTAGTTTATGAGCTCACAGATAGGATGGTGGAAAGCATACAAAAAATGACAGGTGTTGATGAATGCAAATTGAACCAAGTAAAGGCTTTATGTGTTGACCGTTGGGACATGATGCACTCTCCTCTTCATGCCACAGGCTATGTAGTGCATCCAATTTGGAGAGGCAAGGGACAAGAAGCAGATGAAGAGGTGCAAAATGGATGGATGACATTTATTGAGCGTTATACGCATGGAGATGTTGTTGAGCAAGGTGCATTGATGGATGAGTTGGATAATTACAGGTCATTGAAAGGTACTTTTTCTCGCCCACTTGCTCTAGATGAAAGCAGAATGCATGAAGGGGTAAAGTGGTGGGAGTCTTTTGGTGCAAGCACCCCTAAATTGCAACAACTTGCCATTCGAGTGCTTTCTCAAGGAACTACATCTTCCCCATGTGAGAGAAATTGGAGCACTTTCTCACTCATTCATACCAAAAAGAGGAACAAGTTGAAACCTTCAAACACTGAGAAATTGGTATACATACATACCAACCTTCGACTTGTTTCCAAAATCAAGGCAAGAGGGTATGAGAAAGTGGAGGTAACTTTGGAAATGATCAACAAGGAGAAAGATGATGAGAGACTTCTTTCTTCACAAGAGGCTCGTGAGTCTATTGAGGATGAGGAAGAAGAGGACATGCATGCAGTTGGTACTGAGCAGGCTGAAGCTGATATTGTTGAGACAGATGAGGATGCTACTTCATCTTCTTCCTCTGAAGAGGAAGATGATGAATGATCACGATTCACCATGTACATGACCTCTCACACACGGGCACTTTTTACCTTGGCTGGACAAGGGTTTTTTCCCCGTGTGAGCACACTTCACTTTTAGTGTGTTGGGCTCTTTGCCTTGGGACTACAGTCTAGTACTCTGACTTATGTACTTCACTCTTTATGCGATAATATGAGTATTGAGTACATTTCCAGCAATCTTGAGTCTTGAGTCTTAAGTTCTAAATTCTAACATCTTTTAAGTTTCAAGCTTTCAAGTTTTTCATTGTGTTTTCAAGCATTGACTTTGAACATTTTATTTATGCCCAAAAAAATTATTTTTTTAACCTGCCACGAATGCGAATGCATCCACCCTCAATGCATTCTTTTGCAAACTCGGCATTCTCGAATGCGAATGCACGAATGCAAAGAATGCTTGCAACTATGCCTGTATCACATGATGTAGCTCCTCCCTATAGATTATGGCCACTCCTCCTCCTGAGCCTCTAGTTCCTCCTACTGTAGGATACTGTGGATGGTGCACAGACTCCCATCTATATCCCCTCACCTCAAGTTACCTCACATCTCATTCATGCACATCTATCCCGATTCACATCCCATCATATCTCATCCATTCATATCACATCTCATTCATTCACATCTATTCCGTTTCACATCACATCACATCACATTCATTCACATCACATATCATCTGTGTGTGTATATGTGTGTGTGTGTATACATATATATATGTGTGTGTATATGTGTGTGTACACGTATACACACACACACATATATATATATATATATCCCCACTCCTGAATAAGGGCTCTCTTTCTCGGATTGAGTTTTTTATGCCGAACATTCTCTCGTCCAACGACGAATTTTGGATTCTGATGCCAACATATCTGTTTTTGTCCATTACCTTTCCGTCCTCGGTACTCATGGCAGTTCATAGTGCTTGGGCAGAGAACGTTGTTTCCCGCGAGCATTTACCCATATATGCGACGGACCGTATGATGGGGCATAGACTGGAAGAATTCGCACCTACCCAGAGTTTTCGAGGGCATGCCAAGAGTGTTACATTACGAGGGGGTGCTAGATAATGGGCGGGACGTGTGTCATATGTAAGCCGCAATATAGGTATATACACATATATGTATGTATATATGTATGTATGTATGTATGTATATATATATATATATATATATATATATATATTCCCATGCATATACACACACATACATAAATAGGTAAATACATATACCAATGTACATATGTGTATACAGAGGTATATACATATACACACCTATCTCCGTAAGCACAGACATGTATATGTATGTGTGCACGCGCACACGCTTGTGTGGTGTATACATATATAACAATACATGTATACAATATAACACACGCGCACACGAATAAATTATGTAATTGTTGAATTACATGTATACATATACACGTATAATCGTTTTATTACTTATTGGTTTACAGATTTATTTGAATGATTTACTAGAATTGGCGCAATTTTTTTTCCTTTTGGAGCGAGTGTAATTATAGAACGCATGCAAATACTGCATTAATTATGAGTCTCTAGTTCTCGTTTCATAAATCCATCATCTGCCCAGCTTAACGAAAAAAGAAGAAAAGTCACAATTTCGGCCGAATATATTGCATCAAAGCTGGTAATGGCGTACCTTAATTACATCAATTCCACGAGCCGATTACTAGTAATTACTCTAATAATCAGACAAAACTGGTGTGAAGAAGTTCGAATTAGATACAAAAAATGCGCGTGCGTGGCTTACCTCGAATGGGTGTGGCTGCACCTCGCGGGGACGTTTGGCTGCCTGGATGGTAGAGACGTCGGCGGGGGCATTCAGCTGCACCTAAGCCCAATGTGAAAGACGAATCAGGAATAGTATGGAGCTGAAAGACCCATATTAAAATGGCAATAATTAATCAATTAATTATTATTAATTGAGCAAGTGTGTTGGATGTGTGTGCCACCTGTACAGAAACCTGACAGCATTTAAGACCCCCTCCCCACCCACACACCCACCCCCAATCAAACGTCCCATCAAAAATTGGTTTTTAATTCCCTCCAACATTTGTCACGTGTGCCCATTTAAGGATCTTTCACACTTACAAGGTAGAGTCAGTCTCTAAAGGTCCTTCCCCAAACTTGTAACCATTACGACGGGCGGGCTAGATGGCTTAGTGGACGATAGAGATAAGCTATGTGAGGTCATGGGAAATGGATCATGAGTAGTTGTATATGTCTCTCTTCTTGTTATATTACTTGGAAATTTGTGGGAGAAACATGTATGCATGTGTGTGTGTGTGTGTGCGCGCGCGCGCGCGCCTGCGCGCAACATTTCAGGCAATTCTATGAGTTTTTTGCTACTTTGTTGTGTGTGCACAAGTTGTGGGCGCAAATAATCAGGAGATAGGGGTTCGGATTTCATGGAGAAATTCGCCTCTAGAGACTAAAGGGTGATTCATACATGTTTGTCACACACGCATTCTGCATGTATGGCAAAATGTTAATTATGCATAAGACATTAACGGCGGGGGGCCCACCATCTTAGCCTAGTCATCATGAACATCTTCAAGAAAAACCATTCAACCTAACACTCCAAGCATTATATATCACCGAAAATTAGAGTTTATGGGATTCATGAGATTCAAATTTTCAACCTCATACTCAATAACCACCGATGCCCTTTACCGCTAGGCTCACCACCCAATCGTCTTAAACCCTTGTACATTGAATTATTTTAATAAACCTATTTTCATATTTAGCCCTAATTAAAGCCAAACACACGACTACAACTTCCATAATTTATGTTTATGAAGGCAGATTTAAGGCTCTTTTCTTCAGTCATACTTGTGGTCTTATATAAAGTGGCCTTAAAGATAAAGCCAGCATTTCTACTTTGAAAAACACAATATGCACTCTCAATCAACTCCACATCTTACCACTATAGCATTTTGAGCCACCCTTAACTGTTAAGAGCATCTTGAACCACCCTTAAATGTTAAGAGCACTTTTATCTTAGTTATTTAGAAAATTTGTCACACAAGAGTCCCCAACACGCAAGAAATTTACCAACGAAAGGAGCTCGCAAGGTGGTTGTAGACTCCATTAAAATCCTACCCTTTTTGCTATGAAACTCTTTTGCATAAGTTGTCCTTGTTCTTGGATATTTATTACTAATGTGAGATCACCAATTGAATCAAAGATTTGGCATTATAAACATATTATGGTTGCTACTACTACTCCAAATTCTTGTAACAAGGAAGCCATATATTTGGAATACTCTCTAAAAAGCATCTTATATGGACATGGATGACAACTTTAAATCACCATTGTCACCTGGAGTCCCATTATAATATATATTATTAACGTTATCTTGGATGCATGCAGGTATATAGGTTTTTTACTTGTACTAGTTTTGATTCTCGATTTTCTGTATATCTTTTCCAATGTGTCCATTTTTTTGTAAACAAAGAAAGAATTTGTTTATATTATTGGATCAACCTATTTATATATTCACTTGCCTATCTTGTTTTCATTGAAATCCATTTATGATCACCTAAATCACATGAGAAGTTCTTCCATTGTGAGATTTGGGACCTTGCTATAGGCTGAATGAGCTACTAGCCTATCTCAAGCAAGAGTTTTGAATTAAGTAGGTCTATTTCCTTGTGGGGCTGCATTTGACACATGTGAGCATTGACCATAAAGTGTAAAATAGCCCTCACTAAAAGAGCCTTTGTGTGGCCATTACCTCATTTGTCTAACACGATATGGCAAGCACTAGAGCATTAAAACCACCACCACACTATCTCCTTGACTAAAAGAGAAACACTAAGTGCACATGGACTATAAATCATTCATAATAGGCCTTGGACAATTCTTCACAAAAAATATATATCTTTTCATCTACTCTAAAGACCCACTATACGCCACCACACCAAAACCTTGGATCACCCACCTTGGCTAAAAGAGAAACACTAAGTCTCATGGACAATGAACCATTCGCAATAGGCCTTGGATAATTCTTATAAATATATATCTTCCAATCTACTCTAAAAGCCCACCATATGTCACTTAGCTTGTATAAAAAAGGAATGCCTTATAGTAACCACACTAAAACCTTGGATCACCCTTGACCAAGGGTGCATGTAAGTGTCCTTATAGAAGTAACCATAGTAAAACCTTAGATCACCCTTGACCAAGGGTGTGTAAGTTTTTATACACTCACATGCACCTTATGCACCTATGATTAGAAATTTTTAAGGATATGGACAAGTAGTAATCCCAAATGATGTGGACAAGTAGTAATCCCAAATGATGTCGCTTTTCCCTAACCCATCACTTGCATATGTATAAACCCTTTAAGACCAAAATTAAAGTTTTTCAATAACAACTAGGAAGCACTTTATCAATCTATTGAGCATGGAATAATAAAGGGTGTTGAATGTGATAATGTTTTCATTCACCACACAAACCTAGGAAGCATTCTATCAATCTATTAAACATCAAATGGAAGTGTGAATGTGACAAGGTGTTCATTCACCACACAAACCTAGGTAGCATTCTATCAATCTATTGAACATGGTATAATAAAGAAAAAAACCACAAATGTTGGAACACTTTTACATTTGATGTGATACAAACATAAAATATTTGAAAACCAATTAAAATAGAAGAGGTAAGTCTTGACTTAATCCAAAATAATTGTCTACCAAACTATCTTGCTCCCTTTTGAGCCAAAAAGTACTTTCTGCATTGGTAGAACTCTTTAATTTAATATGATGGCATCCTAGATAGCTTTTACTACTTGGTACCCTCATTTCTTGCAAAATTGTTCATTTAAGCCACCACCACATTTGGCTTTCCTATACTCCTTTTTTTACTTGGGCCTTCAAATAAAAAAAGGCATCAATAATACACATAATGTGTACCCTCTCTTTGATCACAAAAAGGCAAAATCCCAACACTAATGATAGAGATTGCTACAAAGTATGTGCCATGCTAGAACTAAGGCATCACTTGTTAATGTGAAATAGCAACAAGAGAATATATCTTACAACATCAAATGTCTCATCATTATGTAAACAAATTCAACAAGCGCTTCTTTTGTCATGAATAAGATCCTTCTATCAATAAAGAAAAGGGGTAAATTTTGATCAATGGAGTTTTCCCAAAACCCTTTATATTATTCAATGGTGCAATAGTGATGTTGGAAAAAAAATGTGTATGTATAGGTGAACGAAAAATGTGTATGTATAAATGAAAGAAAAATGTGTATGTATAGCTGAAAGAAAAATGTGTTTATACAAAAGGTTATTGATGTTTTCCCATGTGCATGTGGATAGAGATTATTGTAGGTATGCTTTAAAGACATGTGATGTGAAGAACTTTGAAATAGTGATGCTTCTAAACAAATTAGTCTCTATAAGATTTAGGATATAAACATCTATAGAAAATTGGTCTATAAGATTTAGGATACAAAGCTAATGTACTTATATATATAACCACTTCACTTAACCAAAATAAATAAATAAAGCAAATAAAATTAGTCTATCTATGCTTTGACCATTGCAATAATCCCCCACTTTTTGCCCCCTTTTTATTTCTCAATCCTATTTAATGTGTTCTTAGACTCAAACATTAGAATATTGTAACTTATATTGACTCTATAATCTTACAATTAAAAAACCCAGATCTATGTTTATGGCTCCAAATGAAGTCACGGTAATGTCATTTAGTGATAAAAGTAGGCTCCCATGTCACACACTAGGTGAGAGGCCACTAATCATCCAAATGAAGTCACAGCAATGTTATTTAGTGATAAACACGTAGGCCTGCATTTCATACTGATTTCAAAATCAAATTTTGATAAAATCTAGTGCAAAAAACCTCATGTTGATATCTGGCTGGGTAAAAATCCACTTTAAGTTCTAATGGTAGAAGTAAGCATAAACTTTCTTCCTAGTAGGTAGAGTTGCCAAAACTTCTAGATCATGAATAGCATAGTTTCCAAAATATGTGAGGAAAGTATGTTCAAATAGAAACTACGCATTGAGAGAGAGAGAGAGAGAGAGAGAGAGAGAGAGAGAGAGAGAGAGAGAGAGAGAGGAGGGGGGGGGATGGACCGTTGTCTAATGAAGAGACAAGGAGAGCTACATGCCCTTTTGACATCATTTTAACAACTCGTTTTTTATGGTATTATGTTATCCTCTACAACCTCGAGGTTCCGATTATGTGTTTTGTTTATCTCATGTGTACTCATGCCTAGATATATAGATTACTACATGAATAATAATGCATTTTTTTAATTACAATTTGGCCACAAGTACAAAGTTGTAGGTCAAGACTCAAAAGTGAAGTAGATAACCCATTAAATTATATCAGAAAGGCACATCACACTATTTGATATAGAAGAAAATTTAGTCATCCATCTCTTATGTATGTGTGTTTTTGCTTGTAGGGGCCTCAAATGTATACATTAAAGAAATATAACTCAAATACTAGACTACTAGAACCAAATGTATACATTAAAGAAATATAACTCAAATACTAGACTACTAGAACCAAATCACGCAACTAACAGCACAGCCCAAAGCAAAGGAGGAGAAGACAAAGCATCTACAACAAGAAAGGGAACAGACCAACAAGGCTCATGCAGAGAACTCTCAATGAAACAATATGTGCAAGCTAGGTAGAAGCACACAGAAATGACTTGGCACACAAGGAAACAGTGGCATAGCTTACGAAACAACTTCAAGACACTGAGAGGTTGGTGGCCCAAAGACTCCAACTGACTACCGATGCGGGAAGCAACCGCCCGACGAGTCTAAGAAGATGCAACACGAAGATTTGAAGAACTGGATGCTGCAAGGGTGGTCAGAGAGATAGCAATTTCAAACCTCATTAGCAACACGGAGTCCCGCCTACAAGAATTGGAGCGTCAGCTCGTAATCCAAGAAAGAAGGCGGCATGGCCGAAACCCGATGATGATCTTTGTCTACTCCTTGAGTGCACCGAGTTGGGACAGTTTCCATTGTTTTTGTCTACACTAACCCTCTCTCTACTTCAATATGACATAAATCTATTTGAAGATATAGGCCTAGGAGAACTAACATTAATAAAACAAAATATGGAAAGAGACGCTGTTCCTATCGTAATCATGGAAATTTTGCAGGGTGACTTAGTATTGACTAATCCCCAGGACACCTTTTTCCATCCCTTACATCCTATCGTGAGCTATCCCTTACATCCTATCGTGAGCTAAACCTTCGTAGTTGGTGTCGCGTTCTCCAAAACTCAGAAATTCTGGACAATAGTGTTAAAAAATTAGACCTGTTTGTCCTAGATGACATTCCAGAGATGCCCACCAACTATGAAGTCGTAGCACATAGTTACCAATGGGTCATAAGTCACGGGCTGGCTAGAGGTATATAACACTCACCAACATCTAAACCTCTGTGAGTCCACTCTCTATCATCCTTTTGGAATTCTAAAACTCTACACTAATATCTACAAACATTTAGAAGCCATGCTGACAATTGTACAATACAATTTTGATGCTAAACATATAGAGTATCCCACTATA
The DNA here is from genome assembly GCF_041138505.1 of Cibotium barometz. NCBI lineage: Eukaryota > Viridiplantae > Streptophyta > Polypodiopsida > Cyatheales > Cibotiaceae > Cibotium > Cibotium barometz. The sequence goes on along the minus strand of NC_141061.1, from coordinate 56,977,911 downwards.
AACGAAGAAGAAATTCCAAACTTACGGGAATTTATTAAGTCTCATAAGCCTAGTCACCCACCCCTAGCACAGGAAAGGGTCAAGAAGAATCTTCTTCTTCGTTTTTAAAATCCACTTACCCTATCTACTCTAATGTCGCTCTAGTAAGCTACTTAACCCATATCCTAACTCGCAACCTACTAACACCTCCCAGGCTGAATGCATTTTCTCATCTTTTTATCCTCTCGAGATAGATTTTCCCACTAACACTCGCCCCCGAGGAGGTACTGGCACCTACCCCATCTCCAACAAGGCACTCTCAAGAGGTAAGATACACCATCCCGCAAGATAATCTTGAATCATTTACTGATGATACAATCTTGGATTCTTTGTCAGCTGTAGAGTACGAGGGGCTCATACGAGCAGATACTAGCCACCCAAGGCCTAGTAAGTGAGTTTTGGGCGCCCAAGTGTGAATAAGGGCCAAATGTATATAAGGCATTTTTTCATAATGAAAAGACACAATCCCCTTTGTGCTATAGAGAGCTCTCCCTTGTGTCTTGAGAGAGATTGAAGGAGTGAGAGCATTCTAGCATTGTGCCTCTTTCATGCTTGTGTGAGAAAGAGAGAGAGAGTGATTGCCTTATGCGACGGTGTGAGTGATTCTACGGTGACAGTGTGGAGGTGGAGCTTGGAGGTTAGAGCTTAACAAGTGAGCTTGGAGGCCTCAAGGGACTCAAGTTCGAAGCATTGGTAAGTACCCTACGACAGTTGTGATCTATTGCTCATCCTTTAGGTGAATGTGTAGAGTTCCCTCTTGGAGGTGTGGTAGCCCATAACAAATAGTTTGGGGTGGTAGAAAAATTAGGCAATGCTATGGGAGACGTGCAGTCACCCACCAGAGTTTTTGGGTATGAACACCAACCTCAAATAGTCACGGGGACACACAGAACACTAGTCTACTGAGCAAACCTTCACTCTCACCCTCTCAGTTCTCACTCCACATCTCTCCACTAACTATCTCACTCACTCTCTCACACATACACAGCATGTTCAATAAAACAGAAGACACTGCATACTTAATCCATATAGTGCAGAGAGTAACACAATAGAATAATGAAATGGAAATATTGCTCTTAGTTATATTTTGGAAGCATTACAGAATAATACAGAGTAATTTTTCAACAGAGACTACCATTTCTTGAGTACTATCACTATAACAAGATTCATGACACAGACTATCAACTATCAGTTGAGAGCATACAATGACTGCATCCTTCATACATTCCTTCTATCTGAGTCTCTATCTCTCTTTCTGTCTATCACTGTCTCCCCTTGTGTCCCTATTTGTAGTGATGATTAGTGGCCCTTTAACACTGAGACTTCTTGTTCTTGGCAACAGCTATCTGGTGGTTACAGATCGCCACCTCCACATGTGCAATATTGAGGTGGTGCTCACAACTCCTTGAGAAGCAATTCCGCTGTGCCTCCCATGAGCGTTATCGCACCGTCGCGTTGCACTACGGGTACTCATCCCTCCTCTCACCTCACTTCACTCACACACACTCATTAGCATTCAGTATAGGGACAGAGATTAGCAAGACCAAGACTCAATTGCACAATGGGAGAGTTTGTTGTATTATGAGAGATATTCACTTATATACATATGTTCACACTCACTTAAAATTGTGGCCAACCGGGCACTTTAGGCTCATAAGAGGCCTAATGTTATTGCAATGACTACTCTCATAATATATCCATAAAGTACATCACTTAGGACTTCATCTCCTAACTTGCTATCACATGCTCTTGAAGTGGGAATCACTATAAATACTTTAGATCTTGTTAACCCTACAATTAGGTTAACATCCTCCCCTTCCTCATGGCGATTGTGTCCTCGTGATCGCGTTAAAGACCTTTGTATGGGGAGAATAGACAAGCTTTGTTGATGGCTTTGATGTTGATTGACACTCAATGATCTTTGTCCCTTCAGAAAGATTAAGAAAAGCTAGTTAGTGAATGAAAAGGTTAGTGGTTTATTGGGAATTCCTAACGGGGTGGGATTTTTTTACGAATGATTGCATTTTTTTACGAATGATTGCATTTTTATATTTGTGCGAGCAAGTTTTTTTGGGGCTTTTTTTTTCACTTTGTTTTTGGCAATCATAAGCAATGTTACATGTGATTTATGTTAGTGGGGATGCTAAGAAATAATAATGAGAGATAAGAGAGGGAAGGATTCGGAGGAGCGTAGACTTAATCATCAGAATGAGATGGTGATTCTCAGTTCCTCATTTGATTCATTGAAGCAACATGCATCATTTGAAGAAATTGGCCTTCCATGTCCCTTTGTGTGGTAGGATTCTTGTCAAATGTTGTTGAGTAGGACCTGTTCCTGCTTTCTTTTGCCCATGTGCTTTTTATGTTTATATGTATTATTTAAGTGCTTTTATGAAGCAGATATACATGAAGTACAAGAATTGAGTCATATAGACTCTTATTGAACTACTCTATGTTGAAGCAGCCACTTGTTGGTGAGGATTGAAAGAATTATGTCGACTTGCGTGGCTAATATAAATATCTTCACTAAGGATTGAAGATCATTGATTTGTGAAGATGGTTTTGTTGTTTGGAGAGGTTTGGAACTTGAAGGAAAATTTCAGGCGATGGATTGTACCATTGACCTTGCTTTTGCCCACCATGGCCCCCCATCCAGAGATGTACCTGGAAGTTGTCGATGGTGGTGAGGCTTTGGTGCAAATGTTCTCCTATGTATGAGTATGGATATGTACTCACACGGAGCAGCTACTACATTAATTTAGTCAAAATAATAGTAAGAAATAAGCTTAACAATTATATAATGGCTATTGAAGATCATTGGAAAAGTGTTAATGCGTGAGATGGCGTAATCCGGGATGTGGCTTAAATCGTGAAAGTGCAGGTTCTTAAGCCGTGAGACTGTTAATTCGTGTCAGACCTGAACTCGTGAGATTGCATGTTTTTTTTTTGGCAAGACGGGATATTTCGTGAAATGGACTAAACCCGTGAAAGTTAACCCCGTGAAAGTGCAGGCCGTGAAATGGTAACTCTGTAAAATTGTAGGCCATGAAATGGAATTCTGTGAAAAGGAATTCTGTGAGATGAAATTCTGTGAAATGGAATTTCGTGAAGTGGAGTTTTGTGAGATGGAATTCCGTGAACTATAATTCTGTGAGACGGAATTCCGTGAAATGTAATTCCGTGAGATGGAATTCCATTAGATGGAATTCCGTGAAATGGAATTGTGTGAAAAGGAATTCCATGAGAGGTAATTCCGTGAGATGGAATTCCATGAAGTGTAATTGCGTGTGAGATGGAATTCCGTGAAGTTTCACGCTTTGATCCCACGAAGTTGCAGGTTTTTGACCTCGATGGTTTTTAATTTTAATTGATTTTATGGGTCAACTAGGGCATGACTTACGAGCAACAAGTTCTTGTGCACTTATGCTTCACATCCAGAGGGGTGATAAGAGCATTGTGAGTTTGTCTTTGATGTGCTCATAAGTCTCTGTTGTAGACGTGGGTATTGATTCTTGAATTTGTTGCTCAAATGTTGTTGAGGCAGTAGGTAAGACTTCTTGTTGGTTGCTTGAACACACAAGCTCTTGTGTAGGTGCTAAATGCACGAGAGTGGTTGAGTGACTTGCTTGGTGTTGCTTGGGCCTCCATTCTTGTTGAACTTTAGGTGAAGCTGTTGGGGTTGAAGTCGGTGGTGAGGCTTTCTTCACATTGTTCAATTTTGGCAACCATATGATGGGATTACCATCATAGTATCCTTGTTTTGTTGAAGCACATGCACAGGCACCCATTTTTGATGAACATTATAAACAGGTGGTGGATGTGCTTGGTGCTGAGGCTTTCTTCTTTGTGTAAGCTTAGGGGACTTTGTGATACGCTTGGTAATCCAAGCTTTGTTAGTACTTTGGTAGTACCCTTGTGCTTGCAGTAGTCTTTTTGGTACCCACACTTGTGACTTGGTGGAGTTCTTTGAGGAACTCGCAGCGGCTTTTGTGGATAGTGTTGTGAAGTACTTTTCTTTTTCCTTGGCCTCTGAGTGCTATGTTGAGGAATAGGCTTTGACTGGCGAGGCACCCAAATTTGATTGGCACCTTCATAGTAGCCTTGAGCTACAAGTAACTGCTTTTCCACCCACATCTTAATACTATTAATATACCTTGATTGTGGTTGTCTTGGTGGAGTTTTCTTTTGGGTTGATGTGGAAGATTTGGGGCCCTTCTTGACTTTGGTTGGCGTTGAGGCTACAGGTTTTAGACTCATGGGTATTGTTGACGATGAGATGAGGTTTTAGACTCATGGGTATTGTTGACGATGATATGAGGTTAGAGTCTCTTGTGGAGTGGCTGTCGATGATGAGACTTTCGAGCATGCGGTTGTCTCCTTTGGTGAGGTTTATCGATGAAGATGCATAGGCTCCGGGGCTTTTCCTTTGAGTACCTTGTTAGAGGTAGATGGTTGAGCTGTGGGAACTTCTTTAGGAATAGCTTTTGATTGCAAGGTTTTGGCATTGAACTTCATTGGTGAGGATGGGGTTGAAGGAGTAGATGCTTTATCGGAGTCGGCGTTGATACAAATGGTAGGTCATTGTGTAGTGGGGCTTCTAACTTTTTGCGTTCAGCATCATAGAAATCCATTAAAGTTGGATCCTCTTCCTTGCAGTATGGTATTGTCAACTTTTTGTTGTTGACCATTATGATGACTCTATCGCTAGCAAAGCATAGTGGTGCTTGGGCAGCAATAGTCCATTTATGCCCCAAGATCCTCTTCCTTGCAGTATGGTATTGTCAACTTTTTGTCGTTGACCATCATGATGACTCTATCGCTAGCAAAGCACAGTGGTGCTTGGGTAGTAGTAGTCCATTTTTGCCCTAAGATCAAATCTGCTTTCAACACATACTCACCCACAAAAAACTTGCAAGTAAGGGGGTTAGTTTCAATATACATTGTATGTTCAAAAGTACCCCAAACATGGCATGTTCAAGTCTTATGTAAAGGGAATTCTTTCAGGATGTACCATGAGTGTTGGTTGACATAACAAATCCCATAGCTCGAGGGTCATGAGATTGTGTTCTCATGTTGGATAAAACTATGCTTGAGCTATGGTGATTTCATTTGAAATTTCCAATCCAACCAGAATCCTAGGGATCTTTTAAGTAAGATATATTGGAAGTTCCAGCTCCTCTATGGTCTCGTTCTCTCGTAAAAGAAATTGTACAATGTCTACAGGGGTGTTCAAGGTGACTGTTTGCATGGATTCATCTATTGAATACAATGATTCACCTATCCAAGTTCCACTAAAGATGACATCATACTCAAGGGAATCTAGGGGGTAACATGAAATTTAAATTCCATATCACCCCCGATTGTTTGAGTAGCGTAGCTAAAATAACTTGGAACTTCAATGTTTTATCCTTGGATCCTCTTGCAAGACTATTGTCTATAGGGATGAGTTTAGGTTGTCCCAATGACACCCATGTGTCTATTGTCCATGATGTTATGCCTAGCGAGGGTTAATTAATGCACGTTTGCGCGCTTAACATCATTGCCTATAGGGAAATCCAACCATACTATGATAGAATCTTCCAAAGGAACCATAGATGTTTCAGTTTTTATGTCAGCTTCAGATCCCGTTTCTGTTTCATATTCCCATTCACTTTCATCCTCTTTTTCGCTCTTAGCTTTTTCAAGAGTACCCAATGTGTACACTGGTACACTTGGCCCTATGAAAATTCTTAATGAAGTTTGTTTGGAAACTTGCGAATCCTCACAGTCTTATTCTATGGAGTTCTTTATGTCTTGGTATAACTCATGTTGATCCCTTAAAGGTGTAAGTGTTGATGTTATGCTGGCTTCATCATGAGATAAGAGCATTTCTCCAAATGAGGTTTTGAGAGAGTGCTTTAATTTTGTATTATCAAATTCCTCACGTGCTTTCTCAAGTGTATAATCCGTGCTTTCTCAAGTGTATAATTCGTGCAATATGTCTCAAATGACTCTTCTATAGAGAGTATGTCTTCCTCTTGAAAGGGGAAGCGATACTCCTCTGGGCTTTGTATTTTGGTTACTTTTTGAGGATTGTCAGTATGAGGCTCAATCACAACCGGTGATCCTGTAAGACATTCAACCAAGCTCAGCATGCTCTCCTGAGCTCGCTTATCTCATCCTCGCCTAGAGATGTCGATTGAAAGCTTTTAAGCAAGGCTGCATAGAATTCGGAGAAGGACAATTCTGAGATTGATCTTTCTTTTACCATTGCTTCACTTGGTTTAGATGAGGAACACCTCGTAGCATGATCATCTTCTAGCATGTTGTCATCTAAATGTATTGCTTCTTTACAACATTGATCGAATGTTTTCAGATTGGATACAATGATCAAGTTGTGTAAGCTGTTATTCTTTAAGCCCATCATGAAAACATCTCTTCAATAGAATATCGTTTAATTTTTTGCATGACTCACATCGTGAGTCTAAGAGTTTTATCCGAAGGATAAAGTCTCTAATGGATTCATTTTGTTGACGCTCAATTGAATTGAGTTCTGTTGCTGCACTCCACCGATCACCTTGTTTGGAAAAGCCATGTATAAAGGCTGATTTTAAGGTTTGGAAGTTGGTCTTGATTGTCGGCATTAATGTGATGAACCATCGACTGACTTTTACCTCTAACCATAGGTTCAACGCATGTACCTTGGTGGGACGGTTGGGATTTCCAAATGCTTCACATCTCTGTTCAAACATTTGAATGAATTGAACAGGGTCTGTTGTTTCGTCGTATTTGCCCATAATTTTGAAAATTTGTATGGCCGTATTTTTGTATGAGTCACTAAGGCCGTATGTGAGTGCTCTTGTTGGGAGAGACTCATTGAGTCCTTGGGCTATCCCCCTTCCTAGACAAGTCAATATGTCCAAGGTGTGGGCATCCAGAAAAGTGTTGGTACCTATAGGATTTGTGGAGATGTTAGGTACAAAGCCCACTGGATCAAAGTGACAGGGGGTGTAAAACCAGATGACATGCTTGTTACAGGCATGGCCAATGGCATTGAGAGTTGAATTTGTGACATAGATCTCAATGGCTCAAAGGTGTTAGCCATTGTGTTCAGTCCGTGTGTGATCCCTGGCAATCCATCTATCGTTGCCATGTTGGATTTGCGTAAATATTCCTTAATGAGCAAACACATTTTAAAAAAAAACTTTTTATATTCTCACAACCTGTTTTACAGCCTCAAGAGGCCTAGCGTTCTCTTCGTTGGGTTAAACGGGTGTTCGTTTGCCCTAATTAGCTTAGGTGTTGTACGCACGTGAACGACCTTAAAGATAATTTTTCGAAAAAAGCATATGCTAGTAGCTTTCCAAATAAAATTTAAAATTTTTTTCCCTGTTTCACATCACGTTTTTGAGGGTGTTCCAAAAGGAAAAACTATGTATGAGAGTAGTATTTTTGGAGTACTACAACTTTGTTTTCCTGAGTCATCCGTGATTTTGTCGTTTAGATCCTCAAAAAGTTGCCCGAATATGGTTCATCGTTGTTTTCGCGCTGTTTTTTTCAATTTTGTGGTTTTTGGGTTATTTTTTAACCTTGATTTTCAGGTCGAATTTTGAGGCTTCTGGTTGGAGGCCAAAATAATTGATTTTGACTTCGAACGACCGCATCCAAAGTTGAAGAGCTTGATGTCATCTTTCTAATGAGCTTTGGAGCTCCTTCAACGGATATACGGTTTAGGAGTTACAAGCATCCAGTGGTGTTTTCCAGAGTATTTTTTTATTTTTTATTTTTATTTGTTTGGTCGCGTCATGAACAAAGGGTCTCACGCCGTGAACCCTTAACGGTTCATGTCGTGGAACGGACTTCACGAAAAAGTTAAATTTAATTTTTAATTTTTTTTGGTCGCGTGAATGATCTCACCGTTAACAGTTCACGTCGTGATGCGAACTTCACGAAAAAGTTAAATTTGATTTTTTCTTTGTCGCGTGAACGAAGGGTCTCACGTCGTGAACCCTTAATAATGGTTCACGTCGTGAACCCATAATAATGGTTCACGTCATGAAGCGGACTTCATGAAAAAGTTAAATTCGAGTTTTTTTTTGATCGCGTGAACAAAGGGTCTCATGCCGTGAACCCTTAACAATTCACGTCATGAAGCGACGGACTTCACGAAAAAGTTAAATTCAAATTTTTTTTATTTTTTTAAATCGCGTGAACGAAGGGTCTCACCACAGTGAACCCTTAATGGTTCACGCCATGAACCGGACTTCACAAAAAAATTAAATTCGATTTTTTTTGGGTCGCGTCGTGAACAAAGGGTCTCACGCGTGAACCCTTAACGGTTTACGACGTGAAGCGAACTTCACGAAAAAGTTAAATTTGATTTTTTTTTGGTCATGTGAACGAAGGGTCTCACATCGTGAACCCTTAACGGTTCACGTCGTGAACTGGACTGTACCAAAGATTAAATTTGATTTTTTTAAAATTGTGTGAACGAAGGGTCTCACGCCGTGAACCCTTAATGGTTCACGTCGTGAAGTCACGAAAAAGTTAAATTCGATTTTTTTTTGGCACAGGCTCCTAGGGCGTGAATCCTTAGGCCGTGAAGTTGCAAAAATGGTTCACGGCGTGAACTATTTTTTGATTTTTTAAAAAAAGTCTAGTGGGAAATAAAAATTTTCTTTTTTGGGGGGATATTTTTTAAATTTAAAATTAAGGAGATATGGGTATTTTTCCAAAAAGGTAAGTGGGAATAAAAAAAACCTTTTTATGACACCCCTTACACCCTTCATAAATGACTCCCCAAAATGGATAATTTGACAACTCATGAGCATCTACTCATTGAATTCTCATTATCCTTAATGAGTTATGTAAAAAAGTGATTAAGAATTAATCCAAGATTAATCATTTCACTAATCTGTCCCTCTTTTATACTAATCAAGGACTTTAATTAACAACTAATTCTTAATTAATTCACACAATTGAACACATCATTGGATAGAGCAAGGGAATGCTAATCTTGGTGCATCAATAAATGTGTAAATTAATTTAAAATAGGATATTAATTATGTAAATTAATTTAAAATAAGAGATTAATTGGACTCTTAAATTGGTCTCCTCTTTTAAGGTAAAATCAAGCAAGAAGAGTCAAATTTCTCCAATTAATGAAAAAATTGATGTAAGTAGGTGTTTTGATGCATCTAAATGCTCTCAAAACACTCAAAACCACCAATTTCGACTACTCATATGATCAATTCAGACCCCAATTAACACATTTTCTAAATTTTTGGCCTCTTGAACAAGATTAATCACCCTTAATGATAAAAACCAGTCCATTAAGAGAAATTAGTCAAATTCCAAGTTTTTTGATGGTTTTAAGAAACTTTTTGAAAGATTAAGCTACTCCTAATGACATTCTAATGCAAACAATTTCAACAAAAAACACACAATTAAGCTAAAATTAATGATTTTAGTTCTATGTTTAACACTAAAGAGAGCTAACATTCACTAAAAATTACAATCTATTGCATTGTTTGATGCAATGGATGTAAACTAATCCTAATAAGAACTATGTGAGACCTAAGAACATGAAAAACCACAAAACAACAAATTAAGCTAAAAATTAAGCAGAAAACATTCTTTACAAAAACAAAAAAGAGAGCTATTCTATACCAAATCTCACACAAATCACCATCAAATCCACATCTTTTTCATGGGAAACCATTAATCAAGGTAATGGGAAATGGGTAATGCGTAGATTAGAGGAAAAACGATGGAAAAAGCCAAGGGATGGCTCCCCGGCAACAGTGCCAAAAATGTTATGGCTCACCATAACCCTCCTTGAAACATATCCAAAAAGAGATTACCTGGTGAACCACAACTGTTGTGATGACGATCTTTCGAATGGCCGAGCTCATAACCCTAGAGGTCTCCAAGCTCTATAACTCCTTGAGAAGCAATTCCACCATGCGTCTCGCGCGCGAGCATTGTCACACCGCCGCGTTGCACTATGGGTACTCGTCCATCCTCTCACCTCACCTCACTTCACTCACACACACTCACTAGCATGCAGTAGGGAGAGAGTTTAGCAAGAGGATTAGGAAGAGCAAGACTCCATTGCACAATGGGAGAGTTTGTTGTGTTATGAGAGATATTCACTTATAGACATGGTCACATAAGTGTTCACACTCACTTACATTGTGTGGCTGGTCGGGCACTTTAGGCTCATAAGAGGCCTAATGCTATTACAATGACTACTCTCATAATATATCTATGAAGTACATCACTTAGGACTTCATCCTAACTTGCACACGCTCTTTAAGAAGCGGGAATCGCTATAAATACTTTATCACACCACTACGAGTGCCTATCCAAGTTGTAGCTTTGGATACCATTGCTTCATATCTTGAATGTATGACCCTTTGGTGTATTTATCATGACTCCTTGAGGGTAGATCTTGTTAACCCTAGAATTGGGTTAACAAGATTTCAATGCTTTAATCGGATAGTGGTTCAGCACATAGTTGGTGCACATGACCGCTTCAAGCCAAAATCTAGATGGAAAATCCTTGCTTTTAAGCATACATCTTGCCATTTCCATGAGTGGATGATTGCACCGTTCAGCCACAGCATTTTGTTGTGGTGTATAATGAGTAGTAAACAGATGAGAAATACTATGTGATTGCATAAAAACTGTAAACTTATGTGATAAATATCCCCCCCACGATCGGTATGTAATGTTAGGAGCTTATGGTTGCAAGCATTTTAATGAAAGTCATAAAGTATAGATGTCCTACAAAAGATTGTGCCCTCATAGAGCACATAAATCACTATGTACAAGCTGAAAAATGGCCAAGTAGCTCGCACAGAAAGGATTGGCAATCCATCTTTCCTAGTATACATCCCTCGCATACATGCTTGTGTGGGAGCTTCATAGGTGGTAACTCATGAACCATAGATTGACATTGCAAATGCATAAGAGAAGGGAAATTAAGGTGACCAAACCGAGCATGCCATAGCTCAATATCGCACATAACCTATGAAGTGGAAGTAACCATAGCATCATTATGAGAATCACTACTCCTGTCATACATGTCAAGTCTGTAAAGGCCATTGCGCAATGTACTAGAAAGCAAAAGCGCATTGGAACTAGTTCTATCATAAATGGAGCAGTAATGATCAGAAAACTACATTTGGAAACCAAAGTACGTGCACTCGATGGGACCTTGGGAGATATATGTAGCACTATTGGGGTTAAGCAAGGCTACCCACTCTCACCTACACTTTTTGGTCTATACATTGATGAGATTGCAATATTTGTGGATAGTTTTGGAGGTAGAGGTTCACCATTGGCTCAACCAATAGTGCCCATATTGCTATATGCTGACGACATTGTCTTGATCTCAGATTTAGCCGAGGGTTTACAGAAACACTTAAATGCATTGGACAGATTTTGCAGGGAGAGAGACCTTACGATCAATTTGGGAAAAACCAAGGTTATGATCTTCAACACATCTTATGCAGTCGCCTCACAATTTTCTTTCATATATAGAGATGCCCCAATGGAGATTGTGTAGAAGTATGTGTATCTAGGAGTCACTTTTACTACAGGTCCTTTGTTCTGCATGGCCACAACTTCCACTGACCGACTTGCGAGGGGGCATGCCTCCCTAGCCCGTATGGAGAAACAATGTTTTTAGGCACATTTCCAAGAACCTCGCACTAAGTGTTGGCTCTTTGATACTCTAGTAAGATCAATGGCTATGTATGGTGCAGCCTTTTGAGGGCCAAGCCTAGGGAAGGATCACTGGAGGAGCATAGAGAGGCTATAGGTGATGATGTTGTCACACATGATCAGGAGTAAGCTTTCTGTACCACATGACATTCTACATGTAGATTTTGGGGTGGCCCCACTGTTAACCCATTCCTAGGGTTAACAAGAGCTACCACAATTATCTTAAATCAAGGAGTCAAGGTAAATTCACCGAAGGGTCATACATTCAAGATATGAAGCAATGGTGTCCAAAGCTACAACTTGGATTAGCGCCCGTAATGGTGTGACAGAGTATTTATGGCAATTCTCGCTTCAAGAGCATGTGGTAGTAAGTTAGGAGGGATGAAGTACTAAGTGATGTACTTCATAGATATATTATGAGAGTAGTCATTGTAATAGCATTAGGCCTCTTATGAGCCTAAAGTATGCCCAGCCAACCACAATTTAAGTGAGTGTGAACACTTATGGCCATGTATATAAGTGAATTTCTCTTATAATACAACATACTCTCCCATTGTGCAATTGAGTCTTGCTCTTGCTAATCCTCTTGCTAATATCTCTCCCTAATGCATGCTAGTGAGTGTGTGTGATTGAAGTGAGGTGAGAGGAGGGATGAGTACTGTAGTGCAACGTGGCGGTGTGACAACGCTTTGCGAGAGACGCAGTGGAATCGCTTCACAAGGAGTTGTAGAGCTTGGAGACCTCAAGGGTTACGAGCTTGGCCATTGGAAAGATCCTCATGACATTTGTGGTTCACCAGGTAATCTCTTGTTGGATGTGTTTCAAGGGGGGTTAGGGTGAGCCATAACACCCAATGGTTACAGATGCCCTTTTTCAGACTCACTTATATTCAACATGTATACATGCTTGACAGAGATTGCCTCCCATGAATAGCACTAGAGTCCTCTATGCAATTATAATGCGAGAGGGAGAGGGAGCGATTGAGACGAGCTGGAATTCCCTCCTCCTTAGCAACACAACCACCACCATTACTAACACATGCATGGTACTCTGAGGTAGTCGAGTGGTTTTATGCACATGGCATATAGATTGACCGTCTCCCCTCATTTCAGTATAGCATGGATTCCCCCTACCTCGATCTCTCACAATAGAAGATTAACTGGATCATTCAGTTAGATCTACTTAGGCTATACATACACCAGACATGGGTGTGTCCACCATCAGAGATTTGTAAGAAGTGTGAGTTCTACAGCGGTCACTTCTTGAGACTCTATGAGGATGGATTATTTGAGATCTTGGGATACATAAAGATAGACATGTCACATGCTATGCATATCACGATCGGCCAGCTTAGGGTATCCTCCCATTGCCTCATAGTAGAGATTGCCAGAACTGAGGATAAACCACATGAGGAGAGGACATGCATAGTATGCATTACAGGAGCAGTAGAGGATGAGGCCCATTATATGTTCAGTTTCTCGGCTTATGAGATACTGGGGAGATTCCATTGCCTCTTTCAAGAGGGACTCGGGCCACTCACACGGGTGATACAGTTTAATGATCAGAGGTGCTTGGGCATGTACATGTACATGATGGAGCTCATATGACACAGGGATGTAGTGTTGAGGCAGCATGCTGAGAGACAACCCCGGATTCAATAAGACACCTCACAGAGATCCATAACAGATTTCTTTATGGTACACACATCCACATCAGAATCAACTACCCATAACAGTTCCACTACTATGACATCGAGGCCCACCACATGTACCCATGCTCCAGCTCCACACCCCAGAGGAGTTCTTTTTAGCGAGAGAGCTCAATCCATTCTATGAGCTAGATGTCCCCGACCCAGAGCATCATGACCCTCCACCACACAGAGATAGATTCGTGAGGTTCTCCACCGACATGACACGCTCCCATCATAGAGGCTTAACATTCACTCCACCATTAGATCGGTTCTGGCCAAAGGCAGGTATCGTCATTAGTTGATCACAGCATATCTGACTCTACACAGATCATCTGGTGATCACATGTATTGTCATATGTTTTCATTTTACTTTTTCTTTTAGTTTTCCATGGCTCAGGATATCCGTGGTACCATTGTATTACTTTTGGTCTCATGGGCCCTTGGGGTCTTCCATAGATGTTAATATAACTTTCTTTCTCTCTCTCTCTCTCTCTCATGACAAATTGCCAAGGCTTACGTCATGGGAAGCTGGCTCTCCGAATCACAAACGACCATGAACCGATAGGTTCATGATGTAAGGTCTTGGTTTAAAGGATGTGATGCAGAATGGTTTTTGGACCTTCCTCTTGACACTATGAAGATGCAAGTCATAGCTCTACACTTGGGTGATGTTTTGCATAAAACAAGGGAAGAGAGTTAAGAATGGTTCAAAATTGCACACATCAACGCTCTATATTGGGGTACATATAAAGGAGATTTCAAATGGACAAGACCACACCCTTGAAAACTTGTTTCTCAGGGATCCTCGCAATGGAAGCCGAGCTCCATGACAGAATCCTTCCAAGATCTCCTGATGCAAGACACACAACTTAGTAGTCCAAATTCAAGTTGCAAGCTCAGACTCACCACTAGACCATGGATCCTGCCAATATGATCACACCTGAGCATAGGGCTAAGGTTCCTGTCCATAATAGATCCATGCCTAACAACTCATCTAAATGGCATGCTAAACATAAGATTAGAACAAACAACATAGAAAGGTGTAGGCAAGGTCACCAACCAACCACAATCTGCATCCATAGACCTCCCCAAGACGGGGGCTAAAGCTCACTCTAGAGATCCATGCTATTGTTGGGTTACTAGGATTTCCATGGGTTTTCTATTGTCAGGTTACCACTCCCTCTGTTGGTCCATGAGAACCCAACAATAGAAAGCCATGGAAACACTTTCTGATTTAACAAAAAGATTTTTCAGAGAATGTAACAACTCTCTAGTCCTAAGGCATTCAACCTTGTTCAGTTTGTGACATTAATAACATTTCACCACATAGCCTCCTTGATCTTAGGCTAGTATGGACTTTTCCCTTAATCTTAGGCTAGTAAAACATATGCTTTACCAAATCAAAAGTTTGATGTATACCCGGATGTCTTGCTAGAGGAGTGTTATGAAATTTCAACAATATCTCTCTTCTAATCTCAACACTATTTGTTGATAGGCAGGTGGTATGACCCTTGAGTCTTGGTCTAAAATTGGGAAGCTCTCCGCTTGGACCTAGTGCCAATACTGATTGAAATACCCATTAATGACATATCCCTCGCAGGGAATAATACAAATCAACACTAACTTTGGTGAAACTCAAAAGATTCATGAAACTGGAGGTTAAAATTGTCACTTAAAATACACTTAAATGTTACACCACGAAAATGACTCAAAAGACGATTCCACGACACATTATAACCTGAGATTAGTCCAACCAACCCTATGGTAGGTTGAAAGTATGAAATTAGGATTTATAAATTGGAGAAAAGTGAAAATTGAAGAAATTGTAACAACCATTGGGTATGAAATTAGGCGCAATTGAGATTGAAGTATGAAATTGGGATTTATGAATTGGAAGAAAGTGAAAACTTGAAGCCACATGGTCAAAGAGATATGACCAATTTGGATACTATTTTGCAAGATCCGACAAGGTGATAATTTTTAAGCAACCATATAAGAAGATCGAGCAAATGAAGAAAGGGGATGAGCAACCAACAAAGGAGGATGCAACTGAAAATCAAGAGTCCTCATCAAAGAGATCTCCCTCAAAGAGATCACCCAGTCCTCCACCTTATTGTGGAAGGAAGAGGAGCCATTCCAAATCAGCCCACTCATTGGGGAAAAGTTGACATAGTCGAAAAAGGTCCAAGAGCCCATCTTCTTCATCAATCCTTTCATCTTCCTCATTATCATCATCTTGTTCTTTTTTTTGTTGTTGTTCTTCTTCCCTTTCTAGGTCACCCTCTCCACATCATGGAAAGAAAGGGAAGAAAGGTAAGTGTAAAGCAAAGGAGTTCAAAGAAGGAGGACAGATGGTGCGGTTTACACCATATGATGGAGCTTATGGTTACACAGTCATGTGTGGTGACTGTGCGAATAGTTTTTAGAACCAAAAGTAATCTATTCATCCAAGATTCGCATGGCTAGTTTACATCTTACATAGACAGCCAATGCATTGTTGGGTACACTCATGGCTAAAGGAACATCTCCCAAGAAATGGAAAGACTTTAAGAAGCAGCTTTATGATCAATTTTTACCTTAAAAAATTGAAGAAGATATGCACCTTGCATGGGAAAGATTGCGCATGGAAACAGGTGAGACAATTGATTACTACAAGAAGAAATTTTGGGATGCATATGTTAAGATTACTCCTTTAAAGGAGATTTTTGAGAGGTCTAAGTTAAGAAAGTATTGGGCTGGTTTGCATGATAACATTCGAGATTTTGTGAATGTATGTCCAAATGATACCATCCAAGATTTGATGCATTCAGCTTTAGTTGCTGCCAGGGTCTACATGGTAGACGAACCAAAGAAAAAGACAAGTATTGGAGATCAAGAGAAGTGTGAGAACTCCAAGAATAGGTTTTAGCCTGAGGCCGAGGGGTATTGCAAACCCCTACAAAGGAAACCACAACTTGACCAATGAGAAAATAGTGGTCTATGGAGGAAGGGAAATGCTTTAAATGCTTGACTTGTCAAAAGGTCAAGTATAATCATCAAAAGACTCCAGGACTACTTATGCCTCTACCCATGTCCGAGAGGCCATGTGAAAGTATAGCAATGGACTTCATTTTTTACTTGCCAAAGTCAAAGTTTGGGAATGATGATATTTGGACCATTGTGGATAGAATTAGCAAGCAAGCTCATTTCATTCCAGTGAGGAAGACCATCAATGTAGATGACATGGAAAGGATTTTTCTAACAAATGTGTTTAAACATCATGGAATGTCCAAGTCTATTGTTGGTGTTCGAGACCCTAGGACCACCAATTTGTTTTGGGGGGCATTGTTTGATATTATGGGGATGAAATTGGATTCCTCATATCATCCACAGACAGATGACGAGAGCTAGATAGTAAATTCAGCCATATTGGATTTGTTAAAGTGCTATGTGGCAGAACAGAAAATGGAGTGGGAGAAGTATCTTCCACTAGTAGAGTTTGTTAGCATATATCATCTCTTGTTGGTGAATTTTCTAGTGTCTATAGGGGCCATTTCCATGCTTAGGAATTCCCCATATTTTCCCATGGTTTTCCCCCATTATATGGGTCTTTGATGTGGGTTGCTTAGGAATTCCCCATATTTTCCCATAGTTTTCCCCCATTATATGGGTCTTTGATGTGGGTTGCCCACATGCTTAGGAATTCCCCATATTTTCCCATAGTTTTCCCCCATTATATGGGTCTTTGATGTGGGTTGCCCATAGTTTTCCCCCATTATATGGGTCTTTGATGTGGGTTGCCCATTATATAGGTCTTTGATGTGGGTTGCCCACCCTTTTTATGGATATACCTTCAGGTCATGTAGGAGCCTAGGAGAGGTAGTCGGCCAGCTTATATAGGATTGTATTTATATATGTTGCCCTCTTCCTCACTTTTCATCATTCTTTCTTGATCACTGGTGAGCACCTTCAACCCTCTGCCTACGGAGTCCACTCCTCACTCACACAGGCTGGTTGTATCCACTCTTTTCTTGAGGATTAGTGCATGCATCAACATTTTGTTGTTCTCTCTCGTCTCTCTCTTGGAGCTTCAATGTTTTCGTCATTTGTCTACATCTTTCTGTTGCCCTTTGACCCCCACAGACATCTAGACCTGGAATCGCTGATTGGAGGCTGATTTTTGCTGCGTTTCCATGCTAACTTGGTGGCTTCCATAGAGTTTCAAACCTATGTTTTCTTCTCCGGAGGGGTAGATCTGCATTATGCATTTTTTTTCTGCTCTCCACTCTCTTTCTATCCCAACCACCCTCCCTACAAGTATAGAGACCAGCTCTTGGGTTGTTTGGGTGGTTCACATACCCACTCTTCTGACTTTTCCTTAAGATGCTACGTTGGATGGCACAAACTACAACATCTGGAAAGTCATGGTGGAAGCAGTCTTGGAGACTTATGATCTTCTAGAGTTCATCACTCGACTGGTCCTCTAGCCCAACCCGAACACCGTAAAGCATGAGGATACGAGGGATGCCCTTACATACAACGCTGCTCTATGGGATCGGCTTAATGCCTATGCTTGGTCTCTCATTCTTCTAAATTCTCAACCCTCAGTCATCGCTCACATCAAACAGGGTACCCATGCACATGTTGCTCGGAAGAGACTGTCTGATATCTACGATCGGAAGACACCCATGAAGAGAGTTTCCCTGGAGCTTCAAATGTTGAAGCCTTCATCCATTGATTCTACTTCCATGCGGGATCACATCAACAAACTGCAGTCATTGCGATCTGACATTTTTGGGTACATGGAGATTTCCATTGAGAATATGGCCATCCGGTTACTTGCTTAGTTGCCCCCAAAATATGAGAGCTTCTATTCTTCACTTCTTACCTCAAGATGAATGGAAACCATTACTTGGGATGAGCTGGGGCTTATTGTCCTTGATTAGGAGAGTAGATTTAGGGATTCTTCTTCAAATAAAGGTAACTAGGCTTTCATTAGATAGAGAGGGAGGCAGTCTAACAAAGGCAAAGGTGGGGCACCTCCCTCAAAGGACTCTAAGCACTCCAAGGATGCAAAGCCGAAGGGGTCTTTAACATCTAATTCTTTTGGCAACTAGAAGGTTTGTGATTATTGCTCCAAACAGGGGCACTTATGGCAACAATGCCGCATGCGAGATTTGGAAGGGAAGTCAAAGGACAAAGGGACAAGTTCATCCACCAAAGTTGTGGTTGTCACCTTGATTGATCTTGAGTTTGAGACTCCCCCTCCAGTGGTTGAGCAAGATTTTCCTTCTTATTCCCACTCTCCTCATCAGTGGATTTTGGATAGTGGTGCCACACAGCACATGAATTATCACAAGGATTGGCTTGATGAATTGCAGCAACGCCGCGACAAAATTGCCATTGGAGATAACTCTATTGTCCCCATTCTTGGAGAAGGGACAATGCCCCTCATTCTAGATGGCAATGGAGGGAGGAAGTACATCTCAAGAGTGCTATATGTGCTAGATTTAGGATTTCATCTCCTTTCTGTACACGAGATTTACAAATTCGGCACTAACGTGGAATTTATGGAGGAGTCTTTGATCATCCAGGACCCTCTCACTAACAAGATCCTTTGGCAAGGCATCGAAGGATCATGGCCTCTACAAACTCATGGCTCTTTATTCTCACACAAGTACCTTCACATGCGATCTTTGGCATGCTAGATTTGGACATCTTCATTTGGAGGCCTTGTGGAAGGCTTTTTGGGAGCAGCTGGTGGATGGATTGCCAGATGTTGGCACACGTGAGGGCCCTTGTCACTTGTCTCCAAGAGAATCATTAGGATTCTTTGGGAGTCCTTTCCAAAGAAGGCTACATAGCAAACTATAGCCTCCTAGAGTTGGTTCATGCAGATTTTTATGGCTCGATGTGCACTCCCTCTCTTGGTTTTGCCAATTATGTCTTTCTTTTGGTTGATGATTTAAGTAGGTATACCTGTGCCTATTTTCTCAAATCCAAAGATAAAACTTTCGATAGATTCCAAACACAGAGAACCTTGGTGAAGAAACAATCGGGACACTCTGTCTTGATATTACGAGCCAACAAAGTAAGTGAGTTTACTTCTCACCTATTTAACTAGTATTGTGAGCTACATGCATTCAACGAGAGTGTTCTAACATATGTACTCCTTTAGAGAATGGCGTGGTGGAGCGGAAGAACTGAACAGTAATTGAGATGGCTCAGACAATGTTGGAACATCGAAGTCTTCCTCAAAAGCTTTGGGCGGAGGCAGTTGCTACTACTGTTTATATTCTTAATCGGTCCCCTACTATTTCTGTTCCAAGGGAGACCCCCTTAATGGCCTACCTTAGAAGAAAACCCATGGTTTCTCACTTTTGGGTCAGATGCATTTGTTCATGTACGTGATGGTGATAGGGGGAAGTTGGATGCTAAGTCCAAGCACCATATGTTGGTTGGTTACAACTCAGAATCCAATGGTTATTGTCTCTACAATCCTACAACCTCAAAGATCATTGTTAGCAAAGATGTGGTGATCGATGCGACTTCATCTACCATTGTAGAGGGGGCTTCTTCATCTTCAAAGGCTGATTCAACTCAGCCTCTCCTTGGTTCCTCACTGGTTTCTCCTGTTCCTCTTCCTCGACTTGACCCGGCATGTCCTTGAGCACCTTAGGCGGAGGAATCAGCTACCATTGACTAGGAGGAGGAGATTTCACTAGATGCTCCACAACAAGTTACATATCTCAAGAGCAAGGTTCAACTTTTGAGGGGGGATCTTGTATTCCCAATTGGTTTTACTAGACATTACAGGACTTAGGGGTAACACGGATGCCTTAACTTCTAGCAGGGGGTCCCCGTCGGTCAGAGCAGTTGCGTACCACAACATCATCTCTTAGGAGAACCTTTGCATCAATTATGCATTGAAGGAGTGGGAACCTACTCATATTGGGGTGGCGCTTTCCAAACCGACTTGGAAGTAGGCCATGGAAGCAGAGCTTAACTTTCTAAGCGGAATCAGACTTGGGAGCTAGTTCCAAGACCGACAAAGCGAAAGGTGATTGGTGCCAAGTGGGTCTATAAGACCAAGTACAAATTGGATGGGAATCTGGATAAGCATAAGGCTAGGCCTGTGTGCAAAGGCTATTCTCAAAAGCCTATGGTGGATTTTGATGATAGCTTTGCACCGACTACTCAAATGGCGACCATAAGGACAGTTCTTACTCTTGCTGCACTCTCATTAGCCCATCTTTCACATGGACGTCAAGTTGGCATTCCTCAACGAGGAGCTAAAGGAGAAAGTTTATGTGGAACAATCCTTGAGATTTTAGGTTAAAAAAGGCCTTATATGGTTGAAAAAGGCCTTATATGGTCTATCGGTTGAAAAAGGCCTTATGTGGTTTGAAACAAGGCCCAGGGCTTGGTATGAGAAGATTGATGCTTTCTTTCAACAAAAGGTTTCAAGTGGTTGGCGGTGGCGGCTGATCCAAATCTCTACATTTATCCTGAGAAAGGGTTGTATACTCTTATCATTCTCTATGTGGATGACTTGGTCATCATAGGTAGCCATGTAGCACACATTGCTTAGACAAAAGTTGCCCTCAGTAAGGAATTTGAGATGATAGATCTTAGGTTGCTTCACTTCTTTCTTGGATTGGAGATTTTTCAACGCTCAAATGGCATATTCATTTCTCAGTAGCGGTTTATTACAGAGCTGCTAGAGGCTTTCAGGATGACAGATTGTAAGCCCATCACTTCCCCCATGGATCTTGGCATCAAACTCTCCTCTTTTGGATCCGATCCAAAAGCAGATACACTTCTGTACAGGAAACTGGTTGGATCCTTGATTTGGTTGCTCAACACACTGCCTGATTGTGCATTTGTGGTGGGAACTCTCAATGCTTTCATGCAGGCACATTTAGACACTCATTGGTAGGCAGCTCTCCACGTGTCGCGGTACTTGAAAGGTACCAAGGATTTTGGCATTTTCTATGGAGGAGGGAGCAACTTTATGTGGTTGGAGAGAGCGACTCCGACTAGGCTGGAGATGCGGATTTTCGACATTGCTTTACTCTTGGATTTGGAGCAGTTTCATGCACAAGTAAAAATCCATCTATGGTGGCACTTTCATCGATTTTGAGGCGGAGTATCAAATGGCTTGTTTGGATGCTTGTGAGGTGATTTGGTTGCAACGGCTACTTGAGGAGATTGGTTTTCAATAGCAGCAACCTACCCTCATCTCATGTGACAACTAGAGTTAGCTGGCTATTTGTAAGCCCAACGGAGCGTGCAATGATAGATGCAACCACGTGTACGAGAGATAAAGATAGAGAGAGAAAATGGGGAGAGAGAGAGATATATGGGAATAGGGGTTTCACACAGTACACCACACTAATCGGGGAACAGGCCCTTCCCCCTCTTTAGGAATTTATTTCAAGAATAATCCACAGGCTTTTCTTAGCCAGGGCCAATACAACAAATGAATACAATATCAAACAAAAGTGTCGATGTCGAGATTGGGCCGAAGTCGATGAGACGAGGCGCAAGATACTTAACTGATGCCATGCTCACCACAAGGATGACCCACAAGAGTCTTACACTCACCACAAGGATGACCCACAAGAGTCTTACACTGGGCTAGTACCAAAATCCAATGTTTGAATCAAAATTAGATTCACAACAAGGTGGTGAATATATGATTCCACACGGCAACCCCTCCTTCTTAGGAGTTAAGAAACTGGCAGTGTGTCACTTTCGAGAGATGTTGGCCCTGATTGGCTACTGATGGCATCGTCTGGAGGCAATAGTAACAGAAGCGGTTGTGGGTGGCAAGCTGAGTGGTGACTCACGTCAGCGGCGTAGGTGTACAGAGAGGTGCATAGCAGGGCGGCATAGGTGGGTGCTGGAGGTGGTGCATAGGGCGGCGTAGGTGTTTGTAGGGAAGAAGTGGTGCACAGGGTGAGGTAGGCAGGTGGCGGCGCTACCATTTGCTGGCATTGCTGACGGCTACAGGTGGTGGCTCAGCTGACTGGGCAAGAGGAGCAGCCGACAGAGGGCAAAAAAGGCGACGCTTCGTCTCTGGTCGGCGTAGGCACACAGTGAAAAATAGCATAGCATGGCGGTGTTGCTGTTGTACAGAGGTGGCGGTGGTGCGCAGAGGAGCGGAGTAACGGTGGTTGGCTCTGCAAAAGAGGCTTCCGCTGACAGAGGCAGAGGAGATGGGTGGTTTGATGAAGTAGAGAGGGAAGATGATGTTGATGCCTTCAACAAGGTTATCTTGCTAATAGCTCCAAGGATTTTCTCTATGCTCTTGCATAGTGGATGGGAGGTCCCTGTTTTTATTTTGCCTTGCTTTTGCTTGTTGGTGGAGGAGATGGGTGGTTTGATGAAGTAGAGAGGGAAGATGATGTTGATGCCTTCAACAAGGTTCTCTGTCTCCTCGAGGAATAGCTCCAAGGATTTTCTCTATGCTCTTCCATAGTGGTCCAAGCCTCTTATATAGTAGATGGGAGGTCCCTATTTTTATTTTGCCTTGCTTTTGCTTCTACCTCTTGGCTTTTGTTTTATTTTTCTTGCTTTTGCTTTGCCTTTTTGCTTTTGTTTTATTAAATATTAATAATAGTCAAAGTTCTTGATTTGTGCTTTTACAATCTTCTGGGCCTTGCTTTCTGGCTCTCGAGCGGATTTTTGAAAAAAACGGCTTTTAGCTTTTTGATCCAATTTGATGTCCTCTTTCCAATTGTACCCTCAGCTTTTTGGTCAACAAAGTTTGACTTTTGTTTTTTTCTTGCTTTTTGACCACATGACTGATGCTTTTTCCAATGCCAGCATTAGGAACCCTGCTTCCATGTGTCCATCATCTTGTCCATGTGTCCGGGCATGAGTTCTATCATGTGAAACGAGCTTGGAGGACCAAATAGTTACATTCCCTACCTCTTACATCATAGTTGTCCTCAAATGTGGCATGCATATGATCATGGTACTAGCCCCATGTGGTGCTCTTTTGCATCTGGTCTTTCCTTATATATCTGGTGCCTTCTGCTCCTCTGGTAACATCTTTATGCTTTTCTTTGACTGATGTACTTGTTCTTGATGGTACATGTTTTTCATAGCTTGTAACAAGGGCTCGCATAAATATGTAAGCGTAGCACGTGGGTTCAACATAGGGGTTTTTAGAATCCCTTTTTTACACATTTTTTACATATAGAAGGGTACCATTTAAAGGGGGTATTTATAGATTGAATAGAAAAAGGGTGTGTAGTCTGGAGCCCAATGGACTATCACATGCCATAAATCCAAGCATTGTCCACACATCAAAAAAACAGCACACAAAGTCAAAGAAATTCAAACATACATCATTATGCAATGCACAAGTAATGATCCTCCTGTTCATGGATTGTCCTGTCTGGTTTCATCGAAACTGTGCTGAGCCATCTGGTCACTAGGACCGCTCAGTCTATCCTCAAGGCTATCTGGTCATTAGGACCACTCAATAGTCATCTAGGCCATCTAGTCGCATTGGCCGCCTGACTATGAAATCCAATACAGTCATCTGGGCCATCTGATCACAATGACTGCCTGACCATAGTAACAAAAAAGCTTGTTTCTAGCTTTTGAAATCTCGAAACCTTGAAACTTTAAAACAATTTTTAAAAACCTTGAAACCTCTCTAGTACAATAGTTTTGCCCAAATTTTAGGTTTTATTCCCCCCCCCCTTGATTTTTTTTGGGATTTTTTAATTTTTGTTTTTCTTCCATATCCTCCTCATCACCTTCCTTCCCTCTTCTTCTCCTACCTTCCCTTTTCCATCTTTTGTTACTTCTTTCACCTCTGCTCCTTCTTTCTTCATTCTCTTCTTCTCTCCTCCTCTTCTTCCTTTCTCTTCTTCTCCTTGGCTCTTTTTATCCTTTTCTTTTGTTCTCCTCTCTTCTTTCCCCTTTTTCTTCCTTCAATGTCTTAAATCTTTCCCAATTTCTACTTTCTCTTCTTCAATTTCTTAAGAGTCCTTTATTGAACCACTTATGGTATGTAATCAAGCAAAATTGCCATAATGTCTCACCAAAATAAGGATGGTTCCCTGATATGTGTGAGAAGAGACCATTTTTCATCATTACACTATGTGTTTAGATGGCTACTATAAGTTCTTTAAGTATTTATACTTTTTGAACTTATTGATTTTTCAAAACCTCACGGTTTCGTTAGCTGAGGGATGGAACCTTTCAAAACAAAACCCTAGAAACCTCAAAATGAAAAAAACCTTGAAACGTTTCTTGTTGTGACTATGTGCCCGACTGCAAAGTCTAATATATATGGCATCGTTGCCATCCAATGGGTCTTTTGGCATCATTGCCTTCCATTTACAAATCTTGCTCCTTGGGATTTTGGGCATCCTTGCCACCCAAACTAGAGCATATCCAATCAAGACCATTACATAAGTAAGGTAATGATCAATTCCATTTCTGTATAAATATATACAATGAAGAGGGTTAGGGGTATAATCCCCCCCTCTTAAATTTGTCTTGATCTCACAAGACGTTTCAAGCCTGTACTTCAAATACATCCGGACCAATTGCTTCTTAAGCTCTAAGAATATCTGGGTAGTCCTTGAAGTACTCTTCTAGCATCCATTTTGCATCCATAGGCAAATAGTTCTTAAACTTCAAGAGGAATTTCTTGACCATTTTCCTTCCTCTTTTTCTCACGGAATGGAATACAATCTGTTTCGGCTATAAGATCTCTTCTCGTTCTTCCACTTTTGGTGGATCCTCTAATACAAGCTCCTCTGGGGGGTAATCCTGTATATGGCTTCAATAAACTAACATGGAAGGCATTATGTATCCTCCAATGACCTCGAAGGTCCAAATGATAATAGACATCATTGATCTTCTTGTTAACTTGAAAAGGTCCATAATATCTGGGGGCAAGATTGGGTTCCTTGAGCTCCTTAGCATTTAACTTTCTAAGTCTTTCTTTTTCAAATCGCAGTAAGACCCAATCCCCTTCTTCAAAAGTGACCTTCCTTCTATGCGTATCTCTGGAGTTTTCTTTTGCTTGGATTGAGATGTCTCAATAGGCTTCCGAACCTATGTAAAGGCCATATCCAAATCTCGAACAAACTCATCTGATGAAAGATTTCTTCTTTGGTCTTCAAAATAGGCAACAACAATGGTTTGCCCATAAATAATCTCAAAAGGAACTTTGCCTATCGAAGAGTGAACATCATTGTTACAAGCAAACTCAAGTACTTCTCCAATTAATCTTTGGCTTCGAGAGCATAACACTTTAGCATATCCAAAATAGCGAGGTTTGCAATCTCACTTTTCTCATCTATTTGAGGATGATAAGCCAAAGAAAAACTCAGCTTTGTCCCCATGTCAAAAATTGCTCTCCAAAAGAGACTAGTAGTCCGAGGATCTCTATCCCCTACAATGGATTTGGATAATCCATGATGCTTAAAAATCTGCTGAATAAATAATCTTGCCATGGGATTTGTGCAGATGGTCTTCACTGGAATGAAGTGGGCTTGCTTATTGAACCTATCAATAATAGTCCATATTCCACGTTCCCAAACCTTGACTTTGGCAACCCAAAGATGAAGTCCAGATCAATACTTTCCCATGGAATATTGGGAATTGGAAAGGTTGTAAAAATCCTGCGGGCTTTTGTTGATCAAACTTGGCCTTCTTACAAACCAAACATTCTCAAACATATTGGTCAATATCCCTTCTCATGCTAGGCCAAAAGAAATAACTCTCCAAAGCCTAAGTTGTTGTCATGATATGCCTATGTATGGCATTCTTCCATTGCTTTTGGTCTCAAATCCTTGGTCACACATAAACGGGTTTGCATCATAAGAAACCCTTCCTTGATGACATAAGAAGTCACCAAGTCTCCATTTTGCAACATGTCCCAAATGTCCTTAAAATCTTCATCTGTAGCATAAAGATCTTTCATCATAGTGATCCCATAGAAACTGCATGGGTCATGGGTCTTCAAGATAGAGCATCCATTACTTTGTTGTCTTTTCTATGGGTATGCATAATATGAAAATGAAATTGGGCCAAATCGCTAACCCATCTTATATGCTTTTTTGATGTCTCAGGTTGAGACATAAAATACCTAAGACTTTGATTATCTGTCTTGATAACAAATTGAACACTCGTAAGATAGTGTTTCCAAATCTTTAAAGCGTGAATAATAG
This sequence comes from Cibotium barometz, assembly GCF_041138505.1. Lineage (NCBI taxonomy): Eukaryota > Viridiplantae > Streptophyta > Polypodiopsida > Cyatheales > Cibotiaceae > Cibotium > Cibotium barometz. The sequence continues at coordinate 56,951,289 of NC_141061.1, read as the reverse complement.
CCATCAATTCTTTTTCGTATGTGGGTGTGGTCTTTTCGGCTCCTTGAAGTCTTTGACTCTCATAGGCCACGGCATGGCCTTCTTGGTTCAAGATTGCTCCAATGCAATCTCCTGAAGCATCACATTCTACCACCATGAATGGCTTTGATAAATTTGGAATAATCAATACTGGTCCTTTGCTAACATAAAACTTTAGTGCTTCAAAGGAATCTTTTTCAGCTTTGGCCCACCAAAATCCCACAACTTTCTTTATCAAATCATGTAGTCGACGTGCTACCACAGCAAACCACTTGATGAACTTCCTGTAATAAGAGCATAAGCCAAGGAAACTTCAAACTACATGCATACTAGTTAACTCCGGCCATTCCACAATAGCCTTGACCTTTTCTGGGTCCATCCTAACCCCTTGGACACTATATGGCCTAAGTAGTGAATCTCTGACAAAAATAACTCACTCTTGTCACCATTCACATACAACTTGTGCTTCCGCAATTCGTGAAATACCATATCCAAGTGCTTTCGATGCTCTTCTTAGTTCTTTGAATGCACAATAATGTCATCAAAGAAAGTAGTTGCAAACTTATTATGTGCTTTGAATATTCTTTTCATCATTCGGTTGAAGGTAGCCGGGGCATTGGTAAGACCAAAAGGCATCACCAAATAATCATAGCGTCCAAAGGTAGTCCTGAATGCAGTCTTGTGAATGTCCTTTAGAACTGACTTGATGGTAACCACCCTTCAAGTCAATCCTGCTAAAGATAGTGGCTCCATCCAATCTATCCAGGATATCATTAATCCTAGGAAAATAGGAAACCTGTTCTTTACAGTGATCTTGTTAAGACCCTGTAATTAATACACATATGCCAAGAACCATCCTTTTTTTAAACCAATGAGATTAGGGAGCAAAAAGGTGATGAGCTAGGTCTAATCAAACCCTTTTCCAAAAGCTTGGTCACTTGCGTCATAATCTCCTCTTGTTGAGCCGCCTAACTCACTCAATAGGGAGGTCTGTTAGGAGGTGAGCTTCCTGGAATGATGTCAATCTTATGATCTTCCAATCTCTTTGGAGGTAGCTCTCCTGGAAGGGGATCTACAAAACAATCTTCAAACTTCTTTAGGAAATCTTTCCTTTCATGATCAAGAGTTGAGAGTGACTCATCACCCTCATATTCCTTTGGATCTCTTACATATATTAAGTACAAGGAAATAGATTGCCTTATTGCTTTAGGAACTTGTACATGACTAATGAGTGGAATGGAATTCCCCTCAACTCCTACATCAAAAGTTACATTCTTTCCTTTAAAAGGAAACCTAATCTTATTTCCAGCCCAATCAATGTCCGGGTCTATCTTCTTATGCCAGGGCATACCCAAAATCACATCACAATGTCCAACTTTTCCAACAACAAAGTTCTCATGATCCACATAGTCTCCAATCTGGAAGCGAAGCTTTCCCAAAATAGAAGTCACCTCAGTTGACATTCCTTCAAAATTGGCACCTGCTGTAATAGGAGTTCCAAACCTATGTAGAGGGAGGTTCATGTCTTCAACCACTTGTGGATGGATGTAGTGGTGGGTAGCACCACTATTGAAGTGGATAAGTACTAGTTGGTTTGCCACTTTGCCCCAAGCTTTGAAAAGTTGCCTCTTCTCTGGTAGTGTGTCATCTTGATGTTGAAGCTCTTTAGGTAATGCATTACTTTGGGGTAGTTTGGCTTCTTAATTTGGTTTATCAGGACATTTTGTAGCCATGTGTCCTTTCTTTCCACATAGGAAACATTTACCTTCTTTAGCATACTCCTTGAGTTGCTTGCAGGGAAAGCTTCTTTTGGTACAATGGGGGTTTGTCCTCATTCTTGTTCTTCTTTTCTTGAGGCTCATTCCTTGCTTGATATCGATACCTTCGGGTGTGGCTACTACTAGATGGAGTTTGACACCCTAATATCTTTGGAGCACGTGCTTGATCTTAGCCCCGTTTCATTACGCACGACCTGGGCATTCTTTAACACACATTGTTGGCAGCACAGTTTTGATCTTGCCTCTTACCCTCTTGTTGATGGAGTATCCTATTACAGTTTGTTTTCCAGGCCTCAGGAAGGAGTACCTTTCCCTTCTTCTCGTCATATAGGGAGAATGATGGGGCAAGTGTTGGAATCCCCAATGAAAACCACCTTGATGCTGGCATAGGTGGCTAGGATTCCTTCACTCCGTATTAGCATTCCCTTTCCGAAGACAATCCCACATGTCATCTCTCTTCGATGCCTCCAAGGGGGGACCCATCCATTCTTCAACGGGTGGAAAACTCAAGACTTCCGAGCCAATTCGTCATTTTCCAAAGCCACCACCTCCTAGGGCTAACGTGCCCAACACACTAGAGTGTGTTCAAACGGGGAAAACCCCCCCTACCAGCTTAAGGTAAAAAGTGCCCATGAGTAAGACTATTCACACCAGAACCTCTCAAGGCCAAAGGCTAACAACCCCCCTGAAGTGAATGGTGTGAACGTGTACAAGGTGTGGCAGACTACCCTGGTAGAGGTAATAATTTTAAAGCTTTGCAGAAAGCTTTAAACTTTTCTCTTGAAAGAGATGTGGTAAACCCATCTGCCACATTGACTTGTGTAGGCACGTAAGTCAAGGCTCTCTCTATTGCATGGAGCCTCTCCCTAATATAGTGTTGCGTGGATATCTGGCTTAAGCCCTTGGACAAACCAATCAGCAACAATTTGCATCATTGAGGGTCGGGTTTGTTCCGCTACTCTCTGCCTCAAGCTTAGCAACTTTGTTGCATAAGCTTCCACATCCATATCCTCTTGTTAGAGCTCTCTCATTTGATCACAAAAATGAGTTGTAGGCTTTATCTTGCAGAATCTTCCCAGAAAAGCAATCATGACCTCTTCATAGGTCTGGAAATGGTTGTCGATACCTTGACACCCAATTCGTGGCTCTTTCTTTGAAGGTATTCATGGAAGCATCTCTATGGATTTCACTCAGATCTTGCTCTTCCACATCCCGAGGTCTGGCCACTTTTTAGTATTGCTCAAACCTCCTCACATGTAGATCTGCATTTTCTTCTTTCTCTTGAGAACACATGAGAATTTTTTGCTAATGATGCCATGGCTCCCTTGAACCTTTTCTAGGGATTTTATTGTGGTTGTTCTTTCTAGTTTTGTTGCTCCACCCTTTTTGGGCTTTCCGAACCTAGACTGTGCCCGGATTCTTGCTCTTGGCACTCTTTTTCTTGGTCCAAATTGTGCCTGAATTCTGACACTTCCTTGCTCGTGCAGGGTTGCAGAAGTTTCTGCACTGACGTCTTGATTGTAATGGTGCGAGGTACTCCCAGCTGTGAGCTTCCTAGAGGGTCTCTTGGAAGGCATTACTTTTCCCCATCCTTAGATTCATGAACATGCGGAAAGCATGTTTGAATCTAGTTAGGTTGTGTGGTGAATGGGTCTCCGCATTCACACTTTCCTTTGCGCCTGAAGGTGTAGAATGCTACTCAGTGGAGGTTTTCCCTAGCAGAATGTTTGTTGTTCCCAGCAGGATCGCTAGGTGTTTCTTGCCGATTTTCCTCTCAAAGCGGAATGGCAAGACAGAAGTCTAGGGTGACAGACCAGTCAGGCAATGTCGCGGGAGACATGCAGTCACCCACCAGAGTTTCTGGGTATGAACACCAACTCTTAAATGGTCATAGGAACACACAGAACACCATTCTACTAAGAAAACCTTCACTCTCACTCTCTCAGTTCTCACTCCACATCTCTCCACTGACTCTCACTCACTCTCTCACACATACATAGCATGTTCAGTAAAACATAGACACTGCATACTTAATCCACATAGTGTAGAGAGTAACACAGTAGAATAATGCAATGGAAAGATTGCTCTTAGTTACATTCCAAAAGTATTGCAGACTAATACACAACAATTTCCCAACACAGACTACCATTTCTTGAGTACTATTACTATAACAAGCTTCATGACACAGACTGTCAACTATTAGTTTGCAAGCATACAATGACTCCACCCTTCATACATTCCTTGTATGTGAGTGTCTATCTCTCTTTCTTTCTATCACTATGTCTCCCCTTGTGTCCCTATCTGTAGTGATCAGTCGGCCCTTTCACGTCGAGACTTCTTGTTCTTGGCAACTGCTCTCTGGTGGTTATAGTTTGCCACCTCCTCATGTGCGATACCGAGGTGGTGCTCATGACATGTGGAGTGGGTTGCCCGCACCTTATGCCACCACTAAGCTGCTAGGCACAACACCCATCCTCTCTATGGTGGAGGTAGCGAAGGGCGTCAGCTGTTAGCTAGGGTGCGTAGGGGTAAGGACAGAGCCCGTTCAGGATAGAGAGGTCGATGGTGTCGTTCCAGTCCGTGGGCTGCCCAAAGCGTAGGATGTGGGACCAAAATTGATGAGGTTCGCTTGGAGAGGATGGGTAGGGAAGTCGAAGAAGATGTGGGGGTGGGTGAAGGAAATCTCGCCTTGGAAGAAGAAGGGAGCCACGAGGTGATTCTAGAAAGGGGTAGCTTGGTGATGACATAGGAGTAGGTGCTGTGGTGGGAGAGGAGTTTGTCAAGGAATATATCATCTTGGAGCAAGTTAAGGTAGACGATTTTGTAATAGAGGCCAAGGATTTGGTAGGGATTGGGGGAGGTATGGCAAGGAGCAGGAGCTCTATTGTGCGGTGTCCATTAGGGCATCTACCTTCTTCTCGAATGGCATTGGAGGTAGGACCAGAGGGTGTGGGTGGTGATTGTGTGGCTCTTGCTTCCGTGGCTTCCAGTTGCGCTTCTTTGTGGTGGAGTGTCTACTCTACAGTCTTGTGCAGTCTTGCGGTAGCACTAGAAGTTGAGGGTGGTTCTGTTGAGGGCCTCTTCCGTAGTTGTGGCTCTTTACTCTAGAAGTCCTGGGCGGCGGCCTAGGTGAGGAGAGTTTTTCATTGGCCCGTTGTGCGGCCTGGAGCTAGTTCTGGAGCTCGAAAATGGAGGAGAGGGTATTTGCGAGTAGCTTCTCCTTTTCATCGAGGGCCTGCTCTAGAGGTGGATGTGTAAAGGTCCTTCACATTCTACCACTCCTGAGCCTTCGCAAGGAACATTTGTTGCTGCAATAGTGTAACGATCTCTGTTGGCGATAGATGGAGTCCATCATCTGTGTGATGAGTTCTCGGCCCATCTGGGAGAAGCCCTAGGTGAAGTCTGGCACTTCCTCATGTGATGCGTGGATGCTCTTTGCATATGCTTCACGGGATTTGAAACTGCCAGTGCGTGCCCAGCGGAGGGTTTCCACTATATTTTTATGTGACGAGGGAGGAGATGAGGGGCTAGCCTCTGAGTGATGAGGAGGGTATGGAGAAGATCCTGCGCGGGTGGTGGGGTTTCAAAGAGGTTCTGATCTAAAAATGCCTACCGTTGTGCCTCCTCCTCAGCGGCCTTGCGTTGGGCTTCTGAAACTTCTAGCTCTTCTATGGTGGGGCCGACGAGGGGGCTGGATTGGGGGAGAGGTGTTGCTTCTCCTTGGGGTCCGAGTGAAGGCGCTTTGGCGATGGAGAGGTGGGAGAGGATTTGGGGGGAGGTAGAGACGTAGGCATCACATCTGGCCCTGTTAGCTACACTGCTCGAGGGAGCTCCTCCAATCTAGCCACATGGTAGAGTAATTTTGTGATGAGGAGGGTGGCTCTGCGAGCTTTCCTTAGGGGTTAAAACATACTGCATGTAGCCCCTTATGAAAGTATTCGGCCTAGTTGACGGGCATTCCTTGGTGGACTATGCCAGTGTCGAGAGACTACACCTGCTAAAACGGTCAGTCCATTGTGTTGTCAGTAAAAATGAGAGTGTCTTGGCCGGCATCACGAGATTCTCTTGTGTAATATTACCCCACTCCACTCCGTCCTTGGTGGTGCTTCCCGTGAAAGTGCCTCAAGTCAATCATGGGGCATTGGCGAGCTGCACGTAGGGTTGTTCCATTCGGGGAGGCGGGAGGGCTTCTCGGACCAGGTCGACATTAAGATGGACTGTGTGTACTTGTCCTTCAATATCTAGCACTTGACCTATTGCTTGGTTGGCATCGTATGTCCATGTAAAGTACACAAAATTGTATAGGTCGGGTCCCCAAGGCTCCATAGTGGGCAGCCCGCTAAGTCCAAGCTATTTAAGGGCGGCGAGCTGCAATGGTTGGATTAGCAACAATAGCTTGGTAGCATGGTCTAGTGTAATATAAAAGCTTGTGCTCGACCTTATGATTATTCTTCATAAGGGAGTGGACCATGTGACGGTTTACCTGATTCATAAGGTTCTCCCCTAGATCTGACAATTGGGTCAAGTGGGGCCATCCTCTTCGAAACATCACCCCGATGGGCACTTCTTCCTCAGGGTGGGGTGCTTGTGGACCTCAAGGGAGGAGTCAGAAGTTTCGGCCATGGGTGATGGACAGAAAGAGAAATCTCAAACAAATGTTTTGCAAGAGTTTGGGTAAAATGAGTAAATACTCACATAAGATGAAGAGTGGACTAAGGACCAAGGACCAAGGAAAATAGTTAAAAAACTGATTTTTGACACCTCAAAATGGGGATTCCCCCTCATGAAGGAGGTGCCTTTTTTCTCATCATTACTCCCCATTTTAAATCAATAAAATGAGATATTTCGTCTCTCCTCTCTCCTATTTCAAGTCTAGCTCAAAAAAGTAAGCTGAACTGACCCAAAAATGGTCAAAATTTGACCAAACTGATCTGGAAATTCTAGAATCAGTTTGCTTGGTTTGAGGCTCAATTTTTCCTATAAATAGAAGCCTTCCCCTTTGTAAAAGCTTAATAGTGTTTTATGCACTGTTACTCTACTCCTCCCCACAGCCAAAAACATTGAATTCTTTGATAATTCACTTGTTTTTGACTAATTCCTCTACAAAGAATTGGTGGCCACTCTTGATCCAAGCAAGAGTAGAACCCTCAATCCCTCAAGCCAAAGGAAAGCTCACAAAACTCCATGTAAGTTAGAAATTTTACTTTTTTTTAATTATATTCTATGGTTTTCTGATTTCTTATTTTTTTAAAATGTGAAATTGGATGTTATGCCTTGAAGGAAAGGCTTCCCCCTTCTCTTCATTAAGAATTTCAGCCTTTCTTTATCCCAAAATGAGAAACAAACAACATAAGTTAAACTTTTCCTATTGATTGCTCTTTTTAGAAGTGAAATTTGATTAGATTAGAGTGTTTTAATTCATCTTGGGGTAAATTCTAAGTAGATTTAGAATGTAAAAATTGAGAAATGGTCAGCCGTACAAAGGAGGTTATGGCAAAAATTTCTTAAATTTTGTTGAAATAAGTTTTATCTTTATGTTATTCAAAAAGAGTAATCCCCTCCGTTTGTGTATTCTAAAAGTGTTATTTTCATTCTATGCATAAAAAGATGCATATTGGAAATATTTTTATTATAAAAGCGTTATTTTCATTAGAATCAATTTCTATGCATAGAAAGATGCATATTGGAAATATTTTTATTATAAAAGCGTTATTTTTATTAGATTCAATTTCTATGCATAGAAAGATGCATATTGGAAATATTTTTATTATAAAAGCGTTATTTTCGTTAGATTCAATTTCTATGCATAGAAAGATGTATATTGGAAATATTTTTACTATAAAAGCGTTATTTTCATTAGATTCAATTTCTATGCATAGAAAGATGCACATTGGAAATATTTTTATTATAAAAGCGTTATTTTCATTAGATTCAATTTCTATGAATAGAAAGATGCATATTATAAATATTTTTATTATAAAAGCATTATTTTCATTAGATTCAATTTCTATGCATAGAAAGATGCATATTAGATATTTTTTAGTATAAAAGTATTATTTTCATTAAATTCAATTTATATGCATAGAAAGATGCATATTGGATATTTGTTTATTATAAAAGTGTTATTTTTATTAGATTCAATTTCCATGCATAGAAAGGATCAACTGAGAAGCCAAAAATGTCAAGAATTGATGAAGTAGCAATAAAAGGTTGAAATTGTGTGATAAATTCATACAAATTGTTATTCAGACTAAAATTCATAAATTGGTAATTGGGTCTTCAGATGGAAGTACCGCAGTTATATGGAATCCTTGACTTGCTTGAGGCCTAGACATGATGGTATTTACCTTATAATTCCAAGGATCGTGACTACCTGTATATACTGAGGGTATGCAGCTCTTTATGGGCAGTATATATGAGTAAATCTAAGATCTTGAAATTATAAGAAAAAATGCTATCTAGATGATGAATTCAAATGTGGTTGATATGATTTTAAAATTCTGGTTGAGAACTGATGAGGTTATTTGGATTCTAATTAAAAAATGATGATTCCTGAATTTTGGTTGAAATGTAATAAGCTGAACAAAACCACAATGAGGATGAATGGGACGAGTCCCTGTGATGATATTCATAACTGGAATGACGATAATGACTTCAGCAAATCACTATGAGATTAGTGGATTGTGCTGGCAAATTGCTACTATTAACACTTGTGGATCAAGTTAAGGGATGACAAATAAAAAAAGCTGTATAATTGAAATCCCCATGGAGGACTGTTTAGATGGAAATTTCGGTCTAATGGACCATTATTGTGTTAAAGATATGAATGAGATGTTCTGAATGCCGATAATGAGTTCTACATGAATATCTTTATCCCATGATTCTGTGAGGAACTGACCAATGTAAAGAACCCTAGAATCAGTTGAATCTAAAATCGGATTTGAATCATAAATAAAGGGACTTAACAAGAATTTTGGTATTGATAGGAGCATGGAACGAGGTCCTCATGGTAGAAATGATAACCCCCAACTTGACGAGGAAGAGCTCGACTTGGATGTTCGTAAAACTCTTCATAGATTGCATAGCCTGGACCTTTCAAGGGTGAAGGGGAAAACTTGGGTGAGGCTGTGGAAAAGTGGATCGAAGCAATGGAAGAGTACTTTGATGTCACTGGGTACAATGAGAAGAGCCAAAAGGCTCTTGCAAGATTGAAGATAGTAGAAACAGCAAGAGTGGCATGGAGAAACCACTGCAAGACAAATCGTCTGGATCGGAATACCCAGACATGGAATGATCTCAAAAATTACCTAAGGACGAGGTTCTGTCCTCCCGGCTTTTTTGGAAACAAAGATGAACGAATTCTTAGAGTTAACCCAAGGGAGTAGAACTATTGAATTATATCACCAAGTGTTCACTCTCCTCCTCAAATTCTCGCCACCGCTGGATGAAGAACAGCTGATGGCCAGGTTCATTCGGGGACTGAACGAACCTTTGAATATCCTGGTGAAGAATGCCAAGCCAGTTTCCATGGATGGCGAAGGATTTCACCAATGCCTTTGATGTCAAAGTCTTGCCGAAGCTAGCACCATCACCTTTCGAAAGGTTTTTAATTCCAAAAGGTGATTCCAACCTTCCGCCGCCTAAAAGATATCACGGTCAAGCCCAGGACATAGGAAGTTCTAGAATGGAAGAAATGTCCTTTTTTCAAAACTCAATCCCCTGGAATTCAACTTTAGAAGTTCCACCCTTGAACAAGGGAGTGAAATGCTATAATTGTCAAGGAGTTGGACATCACAGTATGGATTGCCCAACACCTTTTGGATCAAGGTTTTCGGGGCAGGGAAATCAGGGATCAAGATTCCAGACTCCAGCTCCTTCCTTCCAGAGTAATCAGGTTTCTTTCCGCCAAATCAAGAAAATCCCAGAGGTAGACCCTCTAACCAACCGCAGTCTCAATCCAAAGTAAGGCAAGACCTCCACCTCTTAGAATAGGGGAAGGCAAAGAGAGAGATTTCCAAATCGACTGTCCTTTTCCAAGGCAGTAACGCTGGAAGTAATTGAAGAAGAAGAAGAAGATGAAAGAGATCATACTCCACCTGCGAGATGAGGACATCTCGCATTTTTCAAGTGGGAGAGAATGTAAGATTCCTCTCGATCGCCTCAAGATGTCCATATTCTTCCCCTGTAATCAATCCCCTTTTCAGAATAATAAAAGATTTTGTTTCTACCCTAGAGAGAGAAAATATTCTAGAGAGAGATAACTAAATATTTAGATATCTTTGGATGGAAAAATATCCTTTCGTATTAAACTAAATTCCCCCGAAAGAGAAGTTTAAAAAGAATTTCCTAAGGTGCATTAGAATTAAATTATAATCTGCTGAAAAGGCCTTAGCCTAAGGGTCCAATTTTTTTGAAAATTTTGGATTAAGGTTCTGAGGGACCAATTAGATTAATCCAAATGTAGGGAGGAGATAAATTGAAGAAATAAAGAAAAATCCCCCAAAATGAGTAAATACTCACATAAGATGAAGAGTGGACTAAGGACCAAGGAAAATAGTTAAAAAACTGATTTTTGACACCTCAAAATGGGGATTCCCCCTCATGAAGGAGGCACCTTTTTTCTCATCATTACTCCCCATTTTAAATCAATAAAATGAGATATTTCATCGCTCCTCTCTCCTATTTCAAGTCTAGTTCCAAAAAGTAAGCTACTGAACTGACCCAAAAATGGTCAAAAATTGACCAAACTGATCTGGAAAATTCTAGAATCAGTTTGCTTGGTTTGAGGCTCACTTTTTCCTATAAATAGAAGCCTCCCCCTTTGTAAAAGCTTAATAGTATTTTATGCACTGTTACTCTACTCCTCTCCAGAGCCAAAAACATTTAATTCTTTGATAATTCACTTATTTTGATTCCTCTACAAAGAATTGATGGCAAATCCAAGAGTAGAACCCTTAATCCCTCAAGCCAAAGGAAAGCTCACAAAACTCCATGTAAAATAGAAATTCTACTTTTTTTTAATTCTATTCTATCGTTTTCTGATTTTTTATTTTTTTAATGTGAAACTGGATGTTATGCCTTGATGGAAAGGCTTCCCCCTTCTCTTCATTAAGAATTTCAGCCTTTCTTTATCCTAAAATGAGAAACAAACAAAATAAGTTAAACTTTTCCTATTGATTGCTCTTTAGAAGTAAAATTTGATTAGATTAGAGTGTTTTAATTCATCTTAGCAGATTAGAGTGTTTTAATTCATCTTGGGGTAAATTCTAAGTAGATTTAGAATGTTAAAATTGAGAAATGGTCAGCCATACAAAGAAGGTTATGGTAAAATTTTCTTAAATTTTGTGAAAATAAGTTTTATCTTTATGTTATTCAAAAAGAGTAATCCCCTCCGTTTGTGTATTCTAGAGGTGTTATTTTCATTCTATGCATAGAAAGATGCATATTGGAAATATTTTTATTATAAAAGCGTTATTTTCATTAGAATTAATTTTTATGCATAGAAAGATGCATAGTGAAAATATTTTTAATATAAAAGCGTTATTTTCATTAGAATTAATTTCTATGCATAGAAAGATGCATATTGGAATTTTTTAATTATGAAAAAGCGTTATTTTCATTAGAATCAATTTCTATGCATGGAAAGATGCATATTGGATATTTTTTTAATTATAAAAGCGTTATTTTCATTAGATTCAATTTCTATGCATAGAAAGATGCATATTGGATATTTTTTTTAATTATAAAAGTGTTATTTTCATTAGATTCAATTTCTATGCATAGAAAGATGCATATTGGATATTCTTTTATTATAATAGTGTTATTTTCATTAGATTTAATTTCTATGCATAGAGAGATGCATATTGGAAATATTTTTAATATAAAAGCATTATTTTCATTAGAATTAATTTCTATGCATAGAAAGATGCATATTGGAAATATTTTTATTATAAAAGTGTTATTTTCATTAGATTCAATTTCTATGCATAGAAAGATGCATATTGGAAATCTTTTTATTTTAAAAGTGTTATTTCTATTAAATTGATTTTATGCAGCATAAATAGATACATAAATGATTTTTATATCAAAATTAGATTCTCTTTAATTCTATATTTAATTTCCATGAATATTTGATAAAAATGAATAAGTAAATACTATGAGAGGGAAAATTCTATCGTTTCGTATTCACTCGGTTTGTAGTAAAGAGAAAATTCAGGAAATCTCTCGAAGTCAAAATATTCAGATAAATGATTAATTTATTCCTCATCAAAATTCATGATTAATATAGAAATCAGTTAAGTGAATATTCAATGAATGAAATTCAATAAATTAGTAATTGAAATATCACCTCCTTTTTGAGAAAGATAATTTTGGAAGAAAAAGAGATGTGAGGTAAATAGAAGTGATGAGATGTGAGATAGATGTGAATGAAGGGATGAATAGCTGTGATGTGAATAGAGGTGATGAGATGTGAGGTAAATAGATGTGAAGAGATGTGTGATGAGAATCAGATAGATGTGAATGAAAGGATGCATAGCTGTGATGTGAATAGAGGTGATGAGATGTGTGGTAAATAGATGTGTGATGTGAATCAGATAGATGTGAATGAAGGGATGAATAGATGTGATTTGAATAGAGGTGATGAGATGTGAGATAAATAGATGTGATGAGATGTGTGATGTGAATCAGATAGATGTGAATGAAGGGATGGATAGATGTGATGAGAATAAAGGTGATGAGATATGAGGTGAATAGATGTGATGAGATGTGTGATGTGAATAGGGGTGAAGAGATGTGAGGTGAAGAGATGTGATGAGATGTGATGTCATGTGAATCAAGATGTAAATGAATGATATGGGATGTGAGTGAATGTATGTAAAAGAATGTGATGTGAATGTGTATGCGAAGGAATGTGATGTGATGAGAAATGATGTAATGTGACATGAATATATGTGGATGTGAAGTGATAGATATGAATGTATGAATAGATGTGGGTAGTAGTACAGGTGAACGATTGGATGGATGTGTATGAATGAGATATGGGGTGGACAGAAGTGATGTGATATAATAAGGATAGAATGTATGCGATGGGATGGTTATGAAAATGTATGTGATGGATATGAATGAATGAGATGTGATGGGTGTAAATGGATGTGATGTGATTGATTATGTATGCGATGGGATGGTTATGAAAATGTATGTGATGGATATAAATGAATGAGATGTGATGGGTGTAAATGGATGTAATTGAATATGATGGATGAGAATTGATGTGGTGTCATGTAAATTGTGATGTGAATGATTATGATGTGATGAGAAAGGGAATATAGATGAAATAAATGAGGAATGATGTGGAACAATGTGGAAAGACGAGAGTTCGCTATAGAAACTGTATTTATGACCTGTTTTTTAAACTGACTGTTTTATGTCAAGAATGCTGGGGAAGCATTTTGACAGTCTTTTGAATGAGGTCGTGGAGACCTAATCTGATAAAGTTGCAATAGCTGACGGAGAGTCAATGGAGGACGTCTCGCGTAGCAAGGTCGGCCAGGTCTTGACCAGCCTTGGTTCGATTAAAATGGTGAGCTTCTCATACCGTGGATGAGGGACCAAGGAAGCGGCCTATGAGTGAAGCGCTAGGTGACCTGCGAAGAATCCTAGAGGGTGCTGACCATACGGTGCTCGAACTCTAGGTCGCAGAAGATACCCGCACGTGCATCGTGGAAGATATTGGAACAAGGAGTAAGAGTTGTTTTCTGAATTCGGGCATGGATCTGGTTGATTGACCTTGCTCGTCCTCAAACGGATGAGTCCATGGTTCTTTTATATGGATCTGTTAGTTGATCTTGCTGATCTTCAACGAAGATTCCATTTTGATTTCTTTAGATGGAAAAATATCCTTTCTTATTAAACTAAATTCCTCCAAAATAGAAGTTTAAAAAGAATTTTCTAAGGTGCATTAGAAATAAATTTTAGTCTGCTCAAAAGGCCTTAGCCTAAGGGTCCAGATTTTTTGAAAATTTTGGATTAAGGTTCTGAGGGACCAATTAATGTAGGAAGGAGATCAATTGAAGAAATAAAGAAAACCCTCGAAAAATGAGTAAATACTCACATAAGATGAAGAGTGGACTAAGGACCAAGGAAAATAGTTAAAAAACTGATTTTTGACACCTCAAAATGGAGATTCCCCCTCATGAAGGAGGCACCTTTTTTCTCATCATTACTACCCATTCTTAATCAATAAAATGAGATATTTCATCGTTCCTCTCTCCTATTTCAAGTCTAGTTCCTATTTCAAAAAGTAAGCTGAACTGACCAAAAAATGGTCAAAAATTGACCAAACTGATATGGAAAATTCTAGAATCAGTTTGCTTGGTTTGAGGCTCACTTTTTCCTATAAATAGAAGCCTCCCCCTTTGTAAAATCTTATTGTTTATTCTAAAAGTGTTATTTTCATTCTATGCATAGAAAGATGCATATTGAAAATATTTTTATTATAAAAGCATTATTTTCATTAGAATTAATTTATATGCATAGAAAGATGCATATTGAAAATATTTTTATTATAAAAGCGTTATTTTTATTAGAATTAATTTCTATGCATAGAAAGATGCATATTGGAAATATTTTTATTTATAAAAGCGTTATTTTCATTAGAATCAATTTCTATGCATAGAAAGATGCATATTGGATATTTTTTTAAATTATAAAAGCGTTATTTTCATTAGATGCAATTTCTATGCATAGAAAGATGCATATTGGATATTGTTTTTTATTATAAAAGTGTTATTTTCATTAGATTCAATTTCTATGCATAGAAAGATTCATATTGGATATTTTTTTATTATAAAAGTGTTATTTTTATTAGATTCAATTTCTATGCATAGAAAGATGCATATTGGATAGTTTTTTATTATAAAAGTGTTATTTTCATTAGATTAAATTTCTATGCATAGAAAGATGCATATTGGAAATATTTTTATTAAAAAAACATTATTTTCATTAGAATTAATTTCTATGCATAGAAAGATGCATATTGGAAATATTTTTATTATAAAAGCATTATTTTCATGAGATTCAATTTCTATGTATAGAAAGATGCATATTGGAAATCTTTTTATTTTAAAAGTGTTATTCCTATTAAATTGATTTTATGCATGAATAGATGCATAAAGAATTTTTATATCAAAATTAGATTCTCTTTAATTTTATATTTTATTTCCATGAATATTTGATAAATAAATAAGTAAATAATCTGAGAGAGGGAAAATTCTATCGTTTCATATTCACTCGGTTTGTAAAGAGAAAATTCAGGAAATCTATCGAAGTTGAAATATTCAGATAAATGATTAATTTATTCCTCATCAGAATTTGTGATTAATATAGAAATCACTTAAGTGAATATTGAATGAATGAAATTCAATAAATTAGTTATTGAAATATCACCCTCTTTTTGAGAAAGATAATTCTGAAAGAAAAAGAGATGTGAGCTAAATATGATGAGATGTGTGATGTGAATTAGATAGATGTGAATGAAGGGATGAATAGCTGTGATGTGAATAGAGGTGATGAGATGTGAGGTAAATAGATGTGTGATGAGAATCACATAGATGTGAATGAAGGGATGAATAGATGTGATTTGAATAGAGGTGATGAGATATGAGATAAATAGATGTGATGAGATGTGTGATGTGAATCAGATAGAGGTGAATGAAGGGATGGATAGATGTGATGAGAATAGAGGTGATGAGATGTGAGGTGAATAGATGTGATGAGATGTGTGATGTGAATAGGGGTGAAGAGATGTGATGAGATGTGATGTCATGTGAATCAAGATGTAAATGAATGGTATGAAATGTGAGTGAATGTATGTAAAAGAATGTGATGTGGATGTGTATGCGAAGGAATGTGATGTGATGAAAAATGATGTGATGTGACATGAATATATGTGGATGTGAAGTGATAGATATGAATGTATGAATAGATGTGGGTAGTCGTACAAGTGAACGATTGGATGGATGTGTATGAATGAGATATGGGGTGGACAGAAGTGATGTGATATAATGTGGATAGAATGTATGCGATGGGATGGTTATGAAAATGTATGTGATGGATATGAATGAATGAGATGTGATGGGTGTAAATGGATGTGATGTAATTGAATATGATGGACGAGAATTGATGTGGTCTCATGTGAATTGTGATGTGAATGATTATGATGTGATGAGAAAGGGAATACATATGAAATAAATGAGGAATGATATGGAACAATGTGGAAAGACGAGAGTTTGCTATAGAAACTATATTTATGACCTATTTTGTAAAATGACTGTTTTATGTCAAGAATGCTGGGGAAGCATTTTGACTGTCTTGTGAATGAGGTCGTGGAGACCTAATCTGATAAAGTTGCAACAGCTGACGGAGAGTCAATGGAGGACGTCTCGTGTAGCAAGGTCGGCTGAGGTCTTGACCAGCCTCGGTTCGATGAAAATGGTGAGCTTCCGGTACGATGGATGAGGGACCAAGGAAGCGGCCTATGAGTGAAGCGCTAGGTGACCTGCGAAGGATCCTAGAGGGTACTGACCATACGATGCTTGGGCTCTGGGTCACCGAAGATACCCACACGTGCATCGTGGAAGATATTGGAACAAGGAGTAAGATTTGTTTTCTGAATTCGGGCATGGATTTGGTTGATTGACCTTGCTGGTGAAGGATTTCACCAAGGCCTTTGATGTCACAGTCTCGCCGACGCCACAGCACCATCACCTTTCAAAAGGTTTTTAATTCCAAAAGGTGATTCCAACCTTCTGCCGCCTAAAAGATATCACGGTCAAGCCCAGGACATGGGAAGTTCTAGAATGGAAGAAATGTCCTTTTCTCGAAACTCAATCTCCTCGAATTCAAAGTCAGAAGTTCCACCCTTGAACAAGGGAGTGAAATGCTATAATTGTCAAGGATTTGGACATCACAGTATGGATTGCCCAACACCTTTTGGATCAAGGTTTTCAGGAGGGCAAGAAAATCAAGGATCAAGATTCCAGACTCCAGCTCCTTCCTTCCAGAGTAATCAGGTTTCTTTCCGCCGAATCAAGAAAATCCCAGAGGTAGACCCTCTAACCAACCCGCAGTCTCAATCCAAAGTAATGCAAGACCTCTGCCTCAGAATAGGGGAAGGCAAAGAGAGATATTTCCAAATCAGCCGTCCACTTCCAAGGCAGTAACGCTGGAAGTAATTGAAGAAGAAGAAGAAGAAGAAGATGAAAGAGATCATA
This sequence comes from Cibotium barometz, assembly GCF_041138505.1. Lineage (NCBI taxonomy): Eukaryota > Viridiplantae > Streptophyta > Polypodiopsida > Cyatheales > Cibotiaceae > Cibotium > Cibotium barometz. The sequence goes on along the minus strand of NC_141061.1, from coordinate 56,934,221 downwards.
CTCCACCTGCGAGATGAGGACATCTCACGTTTTTCAAGTGGGAGAGAATGTAAAATTCCTCCCCAGCTGCTCAAGATGTCCAGTTTCTTCCCTTGTAATTAATCAATCCCCTTTTCAGAATAATAAAAGATTTTGTTTCTACCTGTTTTGGCCTAGAGAGAGAAAGTATTCTAGAGAGAGATATCTCTGTTTTTAGATATCTTTGGATGGAAAAATATGCTTTCTTATTAAACTAAATTCTCCCAAAACAGAAGTTTAAAAAGAATTTCCTAAGGTGCATTGGAAATAAATTATAATCTGCTCAAAAGGCCTTAGCCTAAGGGTGCAAATTTTCTGAAAATTTTGGATTAAGGTTCTGAGGGACCAATTAGATTAATCCAAATGCAGAGAGGATATAAATTGAAGAAATAAAGGAAAACCCCCCAAAAATGAGTAAATACTCACATAAGATGAAGAGTGGACTAAGGACCAAGGAAAATAGTTAAAAGACTAATTTTTGACACCTCAAAATGGGGATTCCCCCTCATGAAGAAGGCACCTTTTTTCTCATCATTACTCCCCATTTTAAATCAATAAAATGTGATATTTCATCTCTAATCTCTCCTATTTCAAGTCTAGTTCCAAAAAGTAAGCTAAACTGACCCAAAAATGGTAAAAAATTGACCAAATTGATCTGGAAAATTCTAGAATTAGTTTGCTTGGTTTGAGGCTCACTTTTTCCAATAAATAGAAGCCTCTCCCTTTGTAAAAGCTTAGTAGTGTTTTATGCACTACTCCTCCCTAGAGCTAAAAACATTGAATTCTTTGATAATTCACTTGTTTTTGACTACGCATAGAAAGATGCATATTGGAAATATTTTTTTATAAAAGCGTTATTTTCATTAGAATTAATTTCTATGCATAGAAAGATGCATATTGGAAATATTTTTAATTATAAAAGCGTTATTTTCATTACTAATTAGAATCAATTTCTATGCATAGAAGGATGCATATTGGATATTTTTTTATAAAAGCGTTATTTTCATTAGATTCAATTTCTATGCATAGAAAGATACATATTGGATATATTTTTTTAATTATAAAAGTGTTCTTTTCATTAGATTTAATTTCTATGCATAGAAAGATGCATATTGTATATTTCTTTATTATAAAAGTGTTATTTTCATTAGATTCAATTTCTATGCATAGAAAGATGCATATTGGATAATTTTTTTATTATAAAAGTGTTATTTTCATTAGATTCAATTTCTATGCATAGAAAGATGCATATTGGAAATATTTTTATTATCAAAGCATTATTTTCATTAGAATTAATTTCTATGCATAGAAAGATGCATATTGGAAATATTTTTATTATAAAAGCGTTATTTTCATTAGATTCAATTTCTATGCATAGAAAGATGCATATTGAAAATCTTTTTATTTTAAAAGTGTTATTCCTATTAAATTGATTTTATGCATAAATAGATGCATAAAGAACTTTTATATCAAAACTAGATTCTCTTTAACTCTATATTTAATTTCCATGAATATTTGATAAATGAATAAGTAAATACTTTGAGAGGGAAAATTCTATCGTTTCATATTCACTCGGTTTGTAAAGAGAAAATTCAAAAAATCTATCAAAGTCAAAATATTCAGATAAATGATTAATTTATTTCTCATCGAAATTCGTGATTAATATAAAAATCAGTTAAGTGAATATTCAATAAATGAAATTCAATAAATTAGTAATTGAAATATCACCCCCCTTTTTGAGAAAGATAATTCTGGAAGAAAAAGAGATGTGAGGTAAATAGAAGTGATGAGATGTGTGATGTGAATTAGATAGATGTAAATTGAAATATCACCCCCCTTTTTGAGAAAGATAATTCTGGAAGAAAAAGAGATGTGAGGTAAATAGAAGTGATGAGATGTGTGATGTGAATTAGATAGATGAGAATGAAGGGATGAATAGCTGTGATGTGAATAGAGGTGATGAGATGTGAGGTAAATAGAAGTGATGAGATGTGAATAGCTGTGATATGAAGAGAGGTGATGAGATGTGAGGTAAATCGATGTGTGATGAGAATCAAATAGATGTGAATGAAGGGATGAATAGATGTGATTTGAATAGAGGTGATGAGATGTGAGATAAATAGATGTGATGAGATGTGTGATGTGAATAGATAGATGTGAATGAAGGGATGGATAGATGTGATGAGAATAGAGGTGATGAGATGTGAGGTGAATAGATGTGATGAGATATGCGATGTGAATAGGGGTGAAGAGATGTGAGGTGAATAGATGTGATGTCATGTGAATCAAGATGTAAATGAATGATATGGGATGTGAGTGAATGTATGTAAAAGAATGTGATGTGGATGTGTATGCGAAGGAATGTGATGTGATGAAAAATAATGTGATGTGACATGAATATATGTGGATGTGAAGTGATAGATATGAATGTATGAAAAGATGTGGGTAGTCGTACAGGTGAACGATTGGATGGATGTATATGAATGAGATATGGGGTGGACAGAAGTGATGTGATATAATGTGGATAAAATGTATGCGATGGGATGGTTATGAAAATGTATGTGATGGATATGAATGAATGAGATGTGATGGGTGTAAATGGATGTGATGTAATTGAATATGATGGACAAGAATTGATGTGGTGTCATGTGAATTGTGATGTGATGAGAAAGGGAATACAGATGAAATAAATGAGAAACGATGTGGAACAATGTGGAAAGACGAGAGTTCGCTATAGAAACTATATTTATGACGTGTTTCTTAAAATGGCTGTTTTATGTCAAGAATGCTGGGGAAGCATTTTGAACGTCTTGATAATGAGGTCGTGGAGACCTAATCTGATAAAGTTGCAATAGTTGATGGAGAGTCAATGGAGGACATCTTGCGTAGTAAGGTCGGCCAAGATCTTGACCAGACTTGGTTCGATTAAAATGGTGAGCTTCCGGTACGGTGGATGAGGGACCAAGGAAGCGGCCTATGAGTGAAGCGCTAGGGGACCTGCGACGAAGGATCCTAGAGTGCTGACCATACGGTGCTCGGGCTCTGGGTGCCCGCCAAAGATACCCACACGTGCACCGTGGAAGATATTGGAACAAGGAGTAAGAGTTGTTTTCTGAATTTGGGCATGGATCTGGTTGATTGACCTTGCTGGTCCTCACAACGGATGAGTCCATGGTTATTTTATATGGATCTATTGGTTGATCTTGCTGATCTTCACAACGAAGATTCCATTTTGATATGTGATCATTGCCGAGTACTATGAGCTAGGAACCATTGAAAAGACCCTTGAGTGGATAGGTGGTGAGCGTTCTAGTTGTCAATGATGCCATAGGTACTCTGAGGAAGGAATAATTGGAAATTAGAATTCAACCAAAAATTTTTGGAGGATTATGATCAGTGACTATGATTTCATTAAATGATTATTTTAAAGACATCTTAATCTCTGAAAAAGGTAATTTCATATTGGGTGTGTAAGTGGTGTGACTAGTTTTAAGTTTGCATGAATATTTGGTTAGGGGGCCTGGGATTTCTTTTCTCTCGTACCCGGGACAAAACCTAACCAAATTCCTAATTGGATCCCATCACTACAGTGGTTGGGCAGTTGGCTAACCCATGGGATTGGATGGGGTTAGGCTAGACTGATGGATCCCTAAATTGAGACTCAATTCTATTATGGTACGCTCGATAAAGTAAATCCCAGACAAAAATTGTTCTATGGAAAAGAATCAATGGCTGTGCCTCTCAATGAGGAAAAAAATGTTTGTCTCTATGATCCAAGTGCAATCTTTCCCTGATATGACTATGGGACTTATGGGTTCGGTCAGATCTATTTAGTTAGTTAAGACTTTTTGACTACGTTAGAGAAAAATGATCCTGGAGGAATTGCCCGTGCTTTCTGAGCAATGGGAAGTTTTTCTGGGTTTGGTTTTGGAAGAACCGATGGATTAGTCTCTTGTCCGGATATCCGTGTGGGTGAGGCCCCGAGTGAGGGACCCTAGCCCGCGCAAGAAGTGCTGCTTCTGCTTCTACTAGCGGCCCTAAATTCATTGCACAGTGGGGATAGGGACCTTACAATTGGTATCAGAGAAAAATTGGCTAAAGTGGATCAACTGAGAAGCCAAAAATGTCAAAAATTGATGAAGTAGTAGTAAAAGGTTGAAATTGTGTGATAAATTCATACAAATTGTTATTCAGGCGAGTGAAATTCATAAATTGGTAATTGGGTCTTCAGATGGAAGTACCGCAGTTATATGGAATCCTTGACTTGCTTGAGGCCTAGACATGATGGTATTTACCTTATAATTCCAAGGACCGTGACTACCCATATATACCGAGGGTATAATGGCAGCTCTTTATTGGCAGTATATACGAGTAAATCTAAGATCTTGAAATTATAAGCAAAAATGCTATCCAGATGATGAATTCGAATGTGGTTTGATATGATTTTAAAATTCTAGTTGAGATTTGATGAGTTGATTTGGATTGATGATTCCTGAATTTTGGTTAAAATGTAATAAGCTGAACAAAACCACAATGAGGATGAATGGGACGAGTCCCTGTGATGATGTTCATAACTCAAATGACGATAATGACTTCAGTAAACCACTAGGAGATTAGTGGATTGTGCTGGCAAATTGCTACTGTTAACACTTGACCCAGTGGATCAAGTTAAGGGATGACAAATAAAAAAATCTGTATAATTGCAATCCCCATGGAGGACTGTTCAGATGGAAATTTCGATCTAATGGACCATTATTGTGTTAAAGATATGAATGAGATGTTCTGAATGAATTGTTAATTGATAATGAGTTCTATATGAATATCTTTATCCCATGATTTTGTGAGGAACTGACCAATCTAAAGAACCCCAGAATCAGTTGAATCTAAAATCGGATTTGAATCATAAATAAAGGGACTTAACAAGAATTTTTGTATTGCTGAGTGTGAGTGTCCTTGAGTGGAGTGCATGATCCACCAGCTAGTGATTCCACATGCTATTGTTGATGGAGGATCAGGCGTCAATGTTTTGAGTTATTCTACCTTTTCCAAGCTGGGGTTATCTTTCAATGGAGCTCCTGCTACTAGTCTGTGTATGGGTGATCATCGACCAGTGAGAGCTGAGGGTTTCATCCAAGGTTTGCTAGTAACTGTCGCTGAGCGTATGGTGGAGATTGATTGTTATGTTTTGCGGCTTAGTCCTGGACCTGGCCAGTACTAGCTTCTTTTTTAGGGCAACCTTGGATATGGAAGGCTGATTGTGTTATTGACATTCCTAGAGGGTGGTTGCTTCTTGGTAGAGGATCTTCCCGAGCGGTTCTTCCTGCTTACCCTTCTTCTATTGTGAGCCTTGGGGTTACTACTAATGTTGAGAGTGATGGGGATGATGACCGGAGTTCTACTTCTTCATGTACACCGAGTTCCTATATTGCATTTACCCTGATTCTGTTGAGATTACCCTTGATGATGATGAGGAGACTCCACCTTTGGCTAGAGAGGAGGATACTGTGAAAGTTCCTATAAAGGGGGATGAGAAAGTTGTGCTTTTGGGAACTTCTTTAGATCCACTGTTGAGGGAGGAGATTATTGCTTTATGTCTGGAGTATCAGGACATCTTTGCATGGGATTACACCGAGTTGAGAGGTTTTCCACCCGAGCTTGTTGTGCACCGCATTCCTCTTAAACCCGACACTACACCTGTACACGCCAACGTCAGCGCAGATTGCCTAAGCATTATAGAGAGGGCGTTTGCATGGAAATTAAAAAGCTTTTAGAAGCTGGTTTGATTTTTTCAGTCGATAACACTGAATGGGTGTCTCCTATTGTTGTAGTCCCTAAAAAGAATAAGCAATTTTGCATATGTGTTGATTATAAGCAGCTTAACAAAGCTACCATTAAGGACTACTACCCTTTACCTTTTATTGATCAAATCCTTGACTCTTTGGCAGGGAGGGAGATATATGCTTTCTTGGATTGCTTTTCTGGGTACAATCAAATGGCTATCACTGATGAGGATAAGCTCAAAACCACTTTCACCACTATATTTGGCACATATGCATATCATGCCATCATGCCGTTTGGGCTTTGCAATGTGGGGGCTTCATATCAGCGCTATAAGCATGAATCCTTTCGTGATGATTTGACCGATTTCTTAAAGATCTTCATGGATGATTTGGGGATTGGGACCACGCATGATAAACTTGTTACCGCCCTTAGGTATGTCTTTCACTCACAAGTGCCGTGAAAAATAAATAGCTTTGAATGCAAAAAAGTGTGTGTTTGGGGTCACTTATGGCATTTTGTTGGGTCACCTCATTAGCAAGCATGGCATTTCTATGGATCCCCAAAAAGTTGAGGCTATTCTTGCATTTTTTCCACCCACTACCATGGTCAAGTAAGGGGTTTTCTTGGAGCCGCTAAACACTATAGCCGCTTCATTTTTAAAGATATGGCACAACTTAATTTACCCACACTGAATACACTTCTGCGAGTTGAGCACAAGTTCATTTGGGGGGAACCTCAACAAAATTCTTTCTCTTCTCTTAAAAGTGCATTCACTACCGCCCCTATCCTCAAACCACCTGATGCTTCCAAGCCTTATCATTTATTTTCTTCTTGTTCTCATTTGGTAATATCCGCTTGCATTGCAAAAAAATGCACCCCATTGCATATTATAGCCGCAAGCTTAAAGATACTTAAATGCGCTACACATGGGTTGAGAGAGCTTGTCTAGCTATTGCTGAGAGTGCTAGGAAGTTTTGCACATATATGGCTACCTAGCACACCATCATCTATGTCTCTAAATATTCATTGTGCCTTTTATTGAATAAGTTAGAGCCCCCTGAGCATATTATATGATGGATTGTCGAGTTGCAGGCCTTTGACTAAGCTTAAATCTAAACCTCGCATTGCAAAAGTTAGTGGATTTCTTAGCTGATGTAATCCCATGCAAGATGAGTCTATTGCACCTGCACACTTGAGTTGTTTTGCATTGAGTATGCACGTTAGTGGTATGACCAAATTGCTCATTATTTGTCCACACTTGAGTTTTCTTCTGACATGAGCAAAGCCATGAAGAGAGATTAGTTATGCATGCTCAGAAATTCACTATCATTGATGGTCTTTGTACCACAAGGGGTTTGAGGGCATTTATCACCGATGTGTTGCACGAGAGGAAATTCCACACATTTTGAAGGAGTGTCATGATAGTGCATGTGGAGGTCATTTCACTGGGAAACTCACTGCATTGAAAATTTTGAGGACTAGGAATTGGTGGCCATGTGTTTTTAAAGATTCATTTGAGTGGTGTAAAAGATGTGATGTTTGCCAGAGAGCCACCCGCCTTGAGAATCGTTTGCGCCCTAATAATCCTATTCTAGCTGCCCTTCCTTCTAGAAGTGGGGGATCGACTATGTGGGCCCTATTACACCTACTTCCAGGCATGGGAAATCTTATATCATTGTTGCTATGGATTAGTTAACTAAGTGGAGTGAGGCTAGAGCTGTGAGGAAAGATGATGCACGCACTACTGCTACATTTTTGACCGAGCATATCATTTGTCGTTTTGGGGCACCTGCTGAGTTAGTTTTTGATAGGGGGACCCCTTTTCTTAATGATGTCATTGAGGAACTCACTGCTTATTTCAATATCCGTCATGATAAAACCACCCCCTACAAACCTTCTACTAATGGGCAAGTTGAGAGCACAAACAAAACTTTGGTCACTATCCTTAGAGAAATTGTGGACACTCATAAAAGGGATTAGGGGATGAGAAGTTGCCAGCAGCTGTTTGGGCTTATAACACTACCTTCAAGGAAGCCACAGGGTTCACTCCTTTCTCTTTAGTTTATGGGCAAGAATGTGTGTTACCTATTGAGCATGAGTTGGCAAGTTTGAGGTTTTTGCATGAGCACACACTACCTCTTTGGAGGAGGAGAGTTTGCAAGAGAGATTGGGCACTTTGGAGCATCTAGATGAGTGGAGATTGAGAGCCTATCTACATTAAGAGGTTGCTAAGAAACGTCAAACCAAGCAATGTGATAAGAAAGCTAAAACCTATTCTTTTGAGAAAGGGCAATTGGTTCTTCTCTATGATGCACGTCATGAGCTTTTCCCTCGGAAGTTGAGCCATTTATGGTCGGGTCCTTATCGCATTGTTGAGGTTTATCCTCGCAATAAAGTCCAGCTTGCAGAAATGGATGGGACATGGTTCTCTACCAAAACCAATTTTGATAAAATTAAGCCCTATTGGATGTGATTGCATTGACTTTTCCGTTATGAGTTGCAGATGATGTTGAATCTTAATTTTGATAAAATTAAGCCCTATTGGATGTGATTGCATTGACTTTTCCGTTATGAGTTTGCAGATGATGTTGAATCATCCACGTATTTTTGGAGTCTATACTTTGATGGAGCATGTAGGGGCAAGGACAAACTTGGTAGTTGCGGCATTGTCATATATCCACCTGAAGGGAATGCTATTCTTTTGGGAGTTCTTTTGGGAGATTATTTGAGCAACAACATTGCTGAATATCAAGCACTTTTGATTGGTTTGAGAGCATTACTTCCTTTTTGGGAGCATATCATGTTCATATCTATGGAGATTTGCAACTCGTGGTGCACCAGTTTCATGGTCAAGCCCGCACCCTTCACCCTTTGATGCACTACTATAGTCTTTTAGCTCGTGACCTCTTCACCCATTTCACCTCTTCTTCCTTGACCTTTTTGCCTCGTCATGGAAATCGTGTTGCAGATTTCTTAGCTTTGATGGCCCTTTCTGGTTCCTTTATCCAAAATTTTGATTGTGCCTTGGTAGATACCCCTTCCTTTGACATTGATCCTTGGGAAATAGTGCAAGACCTTAAGTGTTTGGGAGTTAAGGAGTTGGGTAGTCTTCTAATAGTTTTCAAGTAATCCCATCCTTCCACTTTTGCTTCTCTCATTCTATCCATGACTCGTCGATTGATTCACTTGTCAGATGTTACCTTTCTCACTATAGATCCTAGCCATTTGCTCATGATCCTGTAGCCCAATGGAGAAGGCACCAGTCTAATCGAAGATTCTGGGTTCACACTAGCCAACTAGCTTTCCCTGTAGGATGCCACTGTTGCATTTTTGTCCGCCCTTCCACTATGTTTTGATGCATGAGTATATGCGTGGTAGCATGCACATATTGAAGAGCGATCCTTCACTTCATACCCTCACTTAGTTTTGGCACACAAACATTTTTTTTGCAAGTAAGAAGCTAGCATCAAGGTGCCACACTTTAATTTTTAAAAGCGTGTGTGGGTTGAATAAGGGCTTGGCCCATTTAAAATTTAAAGGCTTGAAACCTTAGTGGCTGGCTGGAAAAAAGCGACGACGAGTAGCTTTGGAAATGAGACGCCGCCATGTAGCCTGCATCGAATCACCGCCAGCATTGAAGTGAAGCGTCACCAAAGCGCCAACCCGCACGTTCGTTTGAAGAGAGGGAGGATGTCGCCATTTTCTACACCGGCCTTTGTGCTGCGAGCAATAACAAGTGAAGGACACCTTACTAATTGCCGTCGCGGCCATTGTGCTGCGAGAGTAAAATAAAAGAACTGAGATAAGAATCGCCAAACCGCCGCTGCAGCCTGTCGTGCAGAGACTGTGAAGGGGAAGGAGGCGAAGTCGCACACTCCTTCAACGCGCAAAAAGAAAAAGTGGCATGCTCATTCTGGTGTCCGGAAGCGAAGAGTGAAGGAGAGGGAGAGCGATTCAAATGACTTGTGTTGCAGGGAAATAACCACCATATTATACATTTTTCTAAGCTTTTCTTTATAAAAAAAAAGAGTATTATTAAAAAGGAGGTGATCGCTACTTTCACTTATCTAAGGAGAAAAAAGGGGTTTAAAAAAAATAAAAGCATAATAACATTCATCTTTTTTTCGTTGCATGTGAAGAGAGAAGAGGAAGAGGAGAAGATCTTTATGAAGAGAGAAGAGGAAGAGGAGAAGATCTTTGTAATAAAGAAGCGGGTGCGATTCTCGGCGGCAAGCAATAGCATAGCTTCGCACTCACACACTCACATAGTCACGCGTTAGCAAGCCTCGTAAGTTGTTTGTATTCAAAAATTGAAAGCATTGTAAAATTCAATCCTTAGGGCATTGTTTTGTGGAGGGCATCATCGGCAAAAGCGCAAAAGCTTCATCAACATCAAGCAAGAAGTGGCTAGATAAGACCTCTCTCTTTTTCTCATATAAAAGCTACATAAATTTGCTTTATGAATCAAACACGTGCACATCAAATTCAATATACAAGGCACATTGCACATTATATCTTGCTTCGTTCATTGGTGTCGTGGTGTTATCCCGCTCTTTTGTCATTTAGTACAAAGCTTGTTTAACATTTGAGTGTGTATACATCATCAGCACTCCATCATTGCAACGCCGTATTTGTCAAAGAGATCCATATCACACAATCTTATCTACTAGTGCCTTCTCCTTTAGGGTGTTGGGAGAGTGTAGCTCCATTCTTTGTTGGGTATCTGAGGGGGTTGTCGGGTCTTGTCCTCTTTGCCTTGCTCGTCCAGATATTTCCTAGACAGAGGCTATAAAAGAGAATCTGTAAATGTGAGAGAACCTGTGAAAAGGTAAGAAGAATCTACTGGGAGAGAATAAAGGGTAGCATGAGGAGATTTAGGAGGTGTGGAGATATTCTGGGAGAGGTGGAGAGAATCAAGCAAAAGAGGTGGAGTGAATCAAGGAGAAATCAGTGGGATTAGATGCTTGGATGTAAACTCTATAAATTGAGGCATTGGCCTAATGAGAACTTGTTGGTTTTTGATTATCCATGCCTACACTAAGCTATCAGTTAATTCCTCACTAATCATGTCTTAATTATCATCTAATCTCTTTGTTAATGATGTTGATTCTAGCATTTGATCCACCATAGCTCATCACATTGCTGTAATTTTAACAAGATTTGCCCACTTAGGGTTGATGCCTAGTGTTCTTCCATAAACTAAGATACTATTAGGACGTGTTTGCACTAGAATGCCATAAAACTTGCTCTAAAAAAGGTCATTAGTATAATGCAAGGTTATAATGGAATCATCACCAATAATAACGAGGAGAATCAAACATTTGTAAATAATTGATTGCCTACAAGATGGACTTCTCAATCACTTGCTCCACTTAGGTTTGACAATAATTTTAAAGGTAATGTTGGAATTGACTTATAAGACTTATAATCAAAGGATAACATAGGGCTAGAATGAGGCTTATTACAACTTTTGAGCACAATAAATTAGAGCAAAAAAGGAAAACAGAACTATCGAGCCAAACAACAAAGGATGGAAAAACATTTTGGCTTTGTAAATTTGAATGATAGGTAGTTGTGCTTATAGAAGCTCTTGATGGCACTAGGGTAGGGGCACTAGGGTATGCTTGATAATGTGCCTTAGGGTGACCATCGCCTATCCTATCCATTTAGGGGCACTAGGGTATTCTTGATAATATGCCTTAGGCTTAATTATCTAGTAGAATTTAGAGTAGAGAACTAGATTAAGGTATATGTAAGTTTTGGGCCTAGGATAAGTGTGACTATTATTTATCCTATCCATTTGTATATAAGTTGATTTCTCTACCTTTTTATAATGGACCACAAATTTTACTATTTTAAATTGTGAGCTATTTTCCAACATTCCCTACTTTGTAATAGACTACACATTACATTATCTTAAAGTGAGGTATTTTCTAGCATTCCCTATTGCTAATGCTCCTCGTTATGTTATGTTGGTGAAGATTTCTCTACGATTATGACTTCCATTGCACTAAATTATGTCTTATCTATGATTATGACTTCCATTGCACTCACTTGTGTCTTATCTTTGATTTAAGCTCTTAATCATTTGATTTGCATAAGAGTAGTATGATTAGCCTGAGATTTAGATCTGGGCTACTTATGGAGCTTCTTGAGTAAATGTGCATTCTCTTTTGTATGAATCTAAGACCTTGAGTGGAATGAAGTAGAGATATGGAAAAGGGGGTGAAACTTTTGAGCTTGAGAGCACACCATGAGTAAGTGGTGAAGCAAGGTGAGAGAGTAGCATGAGAACTCCATGAGTTAGTATGAGCAGTGTGAGACCCAATGGGAGAGAAACCCCTCCCATTATGATAATCTTGAGGATCTTGGAGAGGAGTTGATGCAAGGAAGAACCTTCACTACAAGAGGGAGAGGAACTCCTCCCATTATGATAATCTTGAGGATCTTGGAGAGAGGAGTAGATGCAAGGAAGCACCTTTAGGGAGAGAAGGAAGAAGAAATCTTAGCTAACTTGAAAACTATAAGAAAATAGATTGGTAAGAGCCACATCATATTGTAACTTCCCAGCTCTAAAAAAACATTATATATTCTTTTTATATAGCAACATAACACCCACGAAGACAAGACAACTCTCTCTATATATTCAACTAGGGAAAAAAACACACTATATATCACTCCTGCATCTCGTAATATTCCACTCTTTTGTCAACTTGTCCGGCCGCCGTGAACTTTGTTAGAAAATAAGTGATGAGGAGTACTTAGAAGTGAGAGGGAATATGCACCTTAGAGAAAGAAGTGTTTCTAAGGTTATGAGAAATCACACTTTTAAATGTTAAGAAGCAACGGTATACCTAAAAAGGCGTTCACTAAGCATGGTGGATTCCTAGGAACAAGACATCTACTTTAAGTGGGCATGTGCACAAAAGTATTAAATGAACATTTAATGAGCCTTAAATCAAGGGGAGGCGGACCTAGAATCAAGGAAGAACATTAAGTCATGTTTAGGGGACGATCAAGCTAAGCCATGGGCTAATGATGATGTACCTTCAAGGGGGGCCCATCTAATGGAAATCGAGTGTGTTGGATCAACTATCTAGCATTATCATTATCTTGTCATTAGTGCTAATCACTTTTCCTCTACTTAGATTATGCCAATATGTTGAGCCTAATTCATTATTATTCACCCTACTCACTCCTAACTTCCTAATTTCATGTTGGTATGAGAGCCTACGACCATCCCTTAGCCATCTATGCACTCTAGGGTGCCCAACTAGTTAATTTCATTAAGCCTTAATCCCTTTACTAATCTAATTTTCCCTCTTCTACCCATTCTCTCAAATCAAGTGATTGGAGGGCTTCTATGATTTCCTCACAAGCCCACTAAGAGCAAGGAGATCATCTACTTACTCACATCCTACACATTTCCCTCTAGCCTCCACTTATGCCCTACCCTTTGTTGCACTGCTAGCTTTGCATGCCACCCTTTGAGCTCACCTCCCTCCTCCTCCTTCATTTTTCCTCCTTCTCTTTGCTTGCTCTACTACACCATGCTTTCGCCTTGCTGCCCTTGGTCCTTTACACCGTGCTTTTGCCTTGCTGCCCTTGGTCCTTTACACCCTAGCCGCCTCTTCGTCTTTCCTCCACCTTCACCCCTGTTGTTGTAGCCTCTCCTTGCTACCTTCTCCTACTTCAGTGTGTCCCCCTCTCCCTCCTGTGAGCCCCCCCTTTTTTTAACCTTGCCTTCTCCCTTCTCTTTGTGCCTCCACCCTGCATCCTCCCCTTCAACATTTTTTACAGATTTTAGCATTCACAATGCTTTATTTTGGTAGGTGTTGGCTTTCTTTGGTCTTCACCCCTTTAAGAGGAATCTATGGTGGCTTTGTCATCCTTAGAGGAGGTTGCTGCCCCTTGCCTCTTCTTTGAAGCAAACCTCCAGCTCCTAGCTTTAGTAGTGGCCTCCCTCCTCATAGACTCGACTTTTGCAAGATTGTGGGTAGTCACCCAACACATAGCCAACTTCATGATTTGCTCAAGGCTAGCCTCCCTTGGCAAGCAAAGAGCAAGCAAATCAAGATCATAGATATCCATACCCTTGGGTGCGGCTACTACTAGGTGGAGTTTGACACCCCAATAGCTTCAGAGCATGTGCTTGATCTTAGCCCCGTTGCATTATGCACAGCTTGGGCATTCTTCTACAAACATTGGTGGCAACACGATTTTGATCTCACCTCTGATCCTCTTGTTGCAGTTATAGTTTGTTTTCTAGGCCTCAGGAAGGAGTACCTTCCACTTCTTCTCATCATAAGGAGAATGATGGGGCAAGTGTTGGAATCCCCGATGACAACCACCTTGATGCTGGCATAGGTGGAAGGAGTACCTTCCACTTCTTCTCATCATAAGGAGAATGATGGGGCAAGTGTTGGAATCCTCGATGACAACCACCTTGATGCTGGCATAGGTGGCTAGGATTCTTTCACTCCGTATCAGCATTCTCTCTCCAAAGATGATCCCACATGTCATCTCTCTTGCCTCCAAGGGGGGACCCCATCCATTCTTCAATGGGTGGAAAACTCAGGACTTCCTAGCCAATTCTTCATTTTCCAGAGCCACCACCTCCCTCTTGTGAGATAGAGCCCCAGCAGATGATGACTAGGTGGAGGCAACAAACATGCCCAACCAGAGTAATGCACCGTACACTAGGCAAGACAACTCGCAAGGGCCCAGGCAAAAAAAAAGTCATGTTGGATAATTTTGAGCATTTACTATAGGAGCATCTGTTTGGAGCAGAGGCCTCACTTACCCCTAGAGACTAGCCCCACTGAGTAGTTCGATGCCAAGTACCACTTGGAGCATTTACTATAGGAGCATCTGTTTGGAGCAGAGGCCTCACTTACCCCTAGAGACTAGCCCCACTGAGTAGTTCGATGCCAAGTACCACTTGGAGACTGGTCCTATAGAGTGGTTCATTTTTCAGTCTTGTCAATTTTTTGGAACCACTCTACACACACCCCCCATGCTACCCACCCCCTCTAGGAGGATCTAATCCCCTAAAAGCAGGTGCAAGAGCGGATTGTTCTCCACCTCTCCACAAGATCCTCACCCTCCTCCCTTTCCCTTCTCTCCGCAACCCCCTGCCTTCTTCCTCGATCCCCCCCACCTGTTAATCCCAGTTAGGATTAACAATTATGCTCCTCCATTTGAAGACATTAATAAGTGTAATGCAAAGGAACTATAAAAGTTGTAACATTATGAGAGATTGGCCACCCAAGGCCTTAGCTAGTAAGCTTTGGGTGCCCAAGTGTGAATAAGGGCCAATTGTATATAAGGTATTTTCTCATAATAAATAGACACAATCCCCCTTTGTGCTATGAAAGTTCTTGCATTGTCTTAAGAGAGAGTGTGAGAGAGTACTCTAGTACATGTGCCTTCTCTTTTCTTGTATGCATGCATGCTTGTGTAGAGAAGTGAGAGAGAGATATTGCCTTGTGTGGTGGTATGAGCGACTCTACGGTGATAGTGTGGAGGTGAAGCTTGGAGGATTAGAGCTTCTCAAAGTAGCTTGGAGACCTCAAGGGACACGAGCTTGAAGCATTGGTAAGTTCCCTATGACAGTTGTGTTCTATTGCTTCTTCCAAAGGAGAATGCATAAAGTTCCTTCTTTGGAGGTGTGGTAGCCCATAACATTTTTGGTGCCGCTGTCGGGGAAACACTTTTGTTTCTTCTATCTTCTTTGAGTTTCAGCTCCCATTACACAAGTTTCATCATTACCTTTGCATTTTGGAAGTGCATTGTGTATGGAATGAATGGATAAGGTTTGAGTGGAAGTGAAGGTTTATGAGAAATTGGTTGTTTTTGTTGTGTGGGGGGTGACCCTAGAGGAAAGCTACACTGTTTTTTCATTTCAATTTTGATATTTGTATCACCAAATTCATGAACGTGAACGAGCAGGGTGATACTTTCTTTTTGTTTCTTCAAAAAAATCCACAAAAATCATATATAAAAAAAGGAGCCATTGGTTGTGTTTTGAACTCGCATTACATTCCTTATGTCTAGCACAATCATTTTAGAGCATTTGGATAGGTAACTTGCACCCAAACTCCTCTCTACCGACGTGGGAACTTCACACATGAAAGTGCAAGAAAACAATTCACAATGTGAACTACTTCTTGCTATCTCACAACATGAACCACTCTCGCAATCAATGCCACAAATCACAGGATTACTTTGCTAAAAATAGGTCATCTTATCCTGACATCTTTGACACATCAAGTCCGACAAAATTGTAATTTGTGAACTAGCAGAGAATGCTTCATGACGTGAAACACTATTATAGTTCACGATGTGAACAATTTAGATCTCATGTGTGAACGATTCTTGGACATCTCACAGCATGAACCAATTAGATCTCACGACATGAATGGCATAGCTTTTCACGGTGTGAACTGTTTACCATTTCATGACGTGAACTATTATCTGCTCTGCAGTTTCACAGCATAACGAGATTTAGTTCACAAACCTAGTATTGTCAGATTAAGGCAAGTGCCTTAACTAAGCACATTGAGACCAGTAAAATTAGATTAAGGTAATGTTAACTTGTAAATCTGAAGTAATCATTGGAGCATGTGAGAGTGCAGGAACTAGTTTCCGATGTGAACTACTTGCCATTTCACGACGTGAATGATTTAAATATGATGATATGAACTATTATCACAGTCTCACAGGCCACAAAAAACAAAGCAAAATCAGCTTGGGGTACCAAATTGGCTTAAAAAATCACATTCACATGCACTTAAGGTCTGGAAAACTCATCGAAGATGACCTCACTCCCGGACGATAGTGCATCAAACCACCCAGGATCTTCCTATCAAAAGAGTGTTGGTTCAGGCCACTTAGTGAGAACTCAATTGAGTGTCTTAAGGAATCTAACCACCGTCGAGACAAGTAGTGAAGAATCCATGGAAGAAGGGCTACGATTCTCTGGGTTTGGAGAAGAGGAGAAACCACCCTACCCTATAAGATCTAGTGGTATCATTAATATAGCCCGCGGATTTTTTGGTCTCCAAACCAGCATCTCCAAACCAGCACAACGATGAGGAAGTGCAATCTATGGGCACAAGCCCGTCAACCAACGCTGGACTAGGTCCAAGACAAGAATTACCAACCCAACCTTCAAGTTCTAGGCTGTCTAACACTAGCACCCCCAGAATGAGAAGAGACTTGGAAAGCGCAGCTAAGACAGGTCACCTTATAGGAAGTGGATTTAGATTTGAAAAGGGTTGAAGTAGAATGGCAACTGTGAGAATTGCGCTTAAGGAAACAAGAGCTTGATACTCAAAGGGCTAGGGATGAACAACAGGAAAAAGGAAATGTGTATCCATTTCAATCACGTGGTAAGGAACAAGAAATAGTCATGGGTAGGACTAAGGGAGGCATCCCGAATTTGGAGCCCATTAATGAAGAGCCAAGAGTGGAGGAAGGGTTTGATACCCAGAATGAAGGAGATAACCTACCGAGGGAAACTGTGGGAGTAGAGGACTGCCTTTACACCAAGAATGACATAGAGCAAATGATCAATCATCCTACGTTCTTATAGGACATGGAGCTCTTAATTCTACAAAGACGGACGGAGGCTGCTAATAATGAGCCAGGCCAAAAAATGAGATGGCCGGACCTACCATAGACCAAAAATGTCTCGAAGAGCCAATGTCGGAAGAGGATGAGGTCTAGGTAGGGGGGGAGTAGCGCCTCAAAGACTAGATCCAAATGTAGATCTCAATGTGGCCACAAGGATAGATTTGTTGAATATGGCTGCAAAAATGGGCCGCGGAATGGTCAAGGAACTAGGCACTGCTCTAGAATCCAGACCATCCCAAATGAAGTCACACATCATTTCAGAGCTCATACAAAAATTTTTAGGGAATGGGGACCCGATCCAACATGTGGAGATCTTTGAGTCCACATGCAAAACCTACGGGCCAATAAGTGATGTAACCATGATTCATGTCCTCTAACTGACCCTAGAAGAAAAATCTCATCAATGGTTTTGAACCCTCAAGCTAGAAGATAAGATCAATTTCACTCAGATCAAGAATGTGTTTCTGCTAAGCTTTGCCCGAAGTGGTGACAAATGGAGTCCTGTAGCACAACTGCATAATATCAAATAGAAAGAAAATGAGTCTATGCGAGACTATGTATCCCGGCTAAAGCACTTGAATTCAAGATGTAAACTATGAGAGAGGCTAACTAATGATGAGTTATTGCCCTACTTCCAGAGAGGAGTCCAAGATCACAAAATGCATGATTATCTAGTATTAGCCCATCCGACTACTCTGGATGCATGTTGTAAGTTGGCAATCAAATATGAAGACAACATGCTTGAATTGCCACAACCCGAAGATGTCAGGGCATCTTCAGCAGAGCAGCCAACGACTTTGCAAGTTTTGAAAGTTGGGAACATGACCGTGGACACTCGGTAATTCCATACTGGACAAATTGAAGGTGAAGGATGGAAGAGAGGCATCTAGGCATGGGCATACCCATCTTTACACCCGTAGAGATTTGGTACGGTGTTCTATGTGTAGAATGAATCACACTACTGCTAAATGCCCACGGTTAAATTCCCACGGTTAAATTCCCACGGTTAAGAGTAAGGCAGTTACTCTATTGTGCTGCTCATTGTGTAAAATTAGGGAACCATGATACTTCCATGTGTAGGTATCCAAGATTCCAAACCATAACTGCTAGCACCCAGAGCACCATTGGCTTTACCAGCACCACCCGTACAAAAAATCTCTGCGACTACAGGATAGTCAAACCCATCCTATCCACCTAGGGGGATGTTTTGAATACAAGACACGTTACTTTTGCCGCCACCTGTTTTACCGCCACAACCACCCCATGCTAAAATCAACCACGTGCTAATTAAGGAGCCATCATAGGAAGTTGAAATGGTGTATGAGGTAGAAATCAGTGGTGAGTACTATGAGGAAGCTATGGAGATTGCACTAGAATTTTATATCTTACAAAATAACACTTCACCTCACATCTCATCACCTCTATTCTCATCACATCTATCCATCCCTTCATTCACATCTATCTGATTCACATCACTCATCTTATCACATCTATTTATCTCACATCTCATCACCTCTATTCAAATCACATCTATTCATCCCTTCATTCACATCTATCTGATTCTCATCACACATCTATTTACCTCACATCTCATCACCTCTATTCACATCATAGGCTATTCATCCCTTCATTCACATCTATCTGATTCTCATCACACATCTATTTACCTCACATCTCATCACCTCTATTCACATCACAGCTATTCATCCCTTCATTCACATCTATCTGATTCACATCACACATCTCATCACTTCTATTTACCTCACATCTCTTTTTCTTCCAAAATTATCTTTCTCAAAAAGGGGGTGATATTTCAAATACTAATTTATTGAATTTTATCCATTCATTATTCACTGAACTGATTTCTATATTAATTACGAATTTTGATGAGGAATAAATTAATCATTTATCTGAATATTTCAACTTCGATAGATTTCATGAATTTTCTCTTTACAAATCGAGTGAATATGAAACGATAGAGTTTTCCCTCTCAGAGTATTTACTTATTCATTTATCAAATATTCATGGAAATTAAATATAGAATTAAAGAGAATCTAATTTTGATATGAAAATTCTTTATGCATCTATTTATGCATAAAATCAATTTCATAGGGATAACATTTTTAAAATAAAAAGATTTCCAATATGCATCTTTGTATGCATAGAAATTGAATCTAATGAAAATAAAAAGATTTCCAATATGCATCTTTCTTTGCATAGAAATTGAATCTAATGAAAATAACACTTTTATAATAAAAAAGTATCCAATATGCATCTTTCTATGCATAGAAATTGAATCTAATGAAAATAACACTTTTATAATAAAAAAATATCCAATATAAATCTTTCTATGCATAGAAATTGAATCTAATGAAAATAACACTTTTATAATTAAAAAAATTTATCCAATATGCATCTTTCTATCCATAGAAATTGAATCTAATGAAAATAACGATTTATAATTAAAAAAATATCCAATATGCATCTTTCTATTCATAGAAATTGATTCTAATGAAAATAACACTTTTATAAATAACAATATTTTCAATATACATCTTTCTATGCATAGGAATTAATTCTAATGAAAATAATGCTTTTATAAATAAAAATATTTCCAATATGCGACTTTTTATGCATAGAAATTAATTCTAATGAAAATAACGCTTTTATAATAAAAATATTTCTAATATGCATCTTTCTATGCATAGAAATTAATTCGAACGAAAATAATGCTTTTATAATCAAAATATTTGCAATATGCATCTTTCTATGCATAGAATGAAAATAACACTTTTAGAATACACAAACGGAGGGGATTAATCTTTTTGAATAACATAAAGATAAACTTATTTCCACAAAATTTAAGAAAACTTTGCCATAACCTCCTTTGTATGGCTGACCATTTCTCAATTTTTACATTCTAAATCTACTTAGAATTTACCCCAAGATGAATTAAAACACTCTAATCTAATCAAATTTCACTTCTAAAGAGCAATCAATAGGAAAATTCTAACTTATTTTATTTGTTTCTCATTCTAGGATAAAGAAAGGTTGAAATTGTTAATGAAGAGAAGGGGGAAGCCTTTCCATTAAGGCATAACACCGAGTTTCACATTAAAAAAATAAGACATCAGAAAACCATAGAATAGAATTAAAAAAAAAGTAGAATTTCTAACTTACATGGAGTTTTGCGAGCTTTCCTTTGGCTTGAGGGATTGAGGGTTCTACTCTTTCTTGGATCAAGAGTGGCCACCAATTCTTTCTAGAGGAATTAGTCAAAAATAAGTGAATTATCAACTTGATGGATTCTATGTGAATGAGTGGGCTTGCGGTTGCGGTGGCATGATTGGTATCTTAGCGGGCACTACTTTCAATGTTTTTGGCTCTCGGGAGGAGTAGAGTAAAAGTGCATAAAACACTAGTAAGCTTTTACAAAGGGGAGGCTTCTATTTATAGCAAAAAGTGAGCCTCAAACCAAGCAAACTGATTCTAGAATTTTCCATATCAGTTTGGTCAATTTTTGACCATTTTTGGGTCAGTTCAGCTTACTTTTTGGAACTAGACTTGAAATAGGAGAGAGGAGAGATGAAATATCTCATCTTATTGATTTAAAATGGGGAGCAATGATGAGAAAAAAGGTGCCTCCTTCATGAGGGGGAATCCCCATTTTGAGGTGTCAAAAAACAGTTTTTTAACTATTTTCCTTGGTCCTTAGTCCACTCTTCATCTTATGTGAGTATTTACTCATTTTTGGGAGGTTTTTATTTATTTCTTCAATTTATCTCCTCCCTACATTTGGATTAATCTAATTGGTCTCTCAGAACCTTAATCCAAAATTTTCAAAAAATCTGGACCCTTAGGCTAAGGCCTTTTGAGCAAATTATAATTTATTTCTAATGCACCTTAGGAAATTCTTTTTAAACTTCTATTTTGAGGGAATTTAGTTTAATAAGAAAGGATATTTTTCCATCCAAAGATATCTAAAAATTGAGTTACCTCTCTCTAGAATATTTTCTCTCTCTAGGCCAAAAATAGGTAGAAACAAGATCTTTTATTATTCTGAAAAGGGGTTTGGTTATAGAGGAAGAAACTGGACATCTTGAGGGGCTCGGGAGGAATCTTACATTCTTTCCCACTTGAAAAACGCGAGATGTCCTCATCTCGCAGGTGGAGCATGATCTCTTTTATCTTCTTCTTTTTCTTCAATTACTTCTAGCGTTACTGCCTTGGAAGTGGATGGCCGATTTGGAAATATCTCTCTTTGCCTTCCCCTATTCTGAGGCAGAGGACTTGCATTACTTTGGATTGAGACTGCGGGTTGGTAGAGGGTCTACCTCTGGGATTTTCTTGATTCGGTGGAAAGAAACCTGATTACTCTTTAAGGAAGGAGCTGGAGTATGGAATCTTGATCCCTGATTTCCCTATCCCGAAAACCTTGATCAAAAAGGTGTTGGGCAATCCATACTGTGATGTCCAAATCCATGACAGTTATAGCATTTCACTCCCTTGTTCAAGGGTGGAAGTTTTGAAGTTGAATTCCAGGGGATTGAGTTTCAGGAAAAGGACATTTCTTCCATTCTGGAACTTTCCATGTCCTGGGCGTGACCTTGATATCTTTTAGGCGGTGGAAGGTTGGAATCAAGTTTTGTAATTAAAAACCTTTTGAAAGGTGATGGTGCTGGCTTCGGCGGGACTTTGACATCAAAGGACTTAGTGAAATCCTTCGCCATCTGCATTGCTTTAGCCATGGAAACTGGCTTGGCATTCTTCACCAGGATATTCAAAGGTTCGTTTAGTCCTCGAATAAACTTGGCCATCAGTTGTTCTTCATCCAGCGGCGGCGGTGGCAAGAATTTGAGGAGGAGAGCGAACGCTTGGTGATATAATTCAATAGTTCTACTCCCCTGGGTTAACTCTAAGAATTCGTTCATCTTTGTTTCCAAAAAGCCGGGAGAGGACAGAACCTCGTTCTTAGGTATATTTTGAGATCATTCCATGTCTGGGTATTCCGATCCAGATGGTTTGTCTTGCAGTGGTTTCTCCATGCCACTCTAGCTATTTCTACTATCTTCTGTCTTGCAAGAGCCATTTTGCTCTTCTTATTGTACTCGGTGACATCGAAGTACTCTTCCATTGCTTCGATCCACTTTTCCACAGCCTCACCCAAGTTTTTCCCTTCACCCTTGAAAGGTCTAGGGGCTGCGATCTATGAAGAGTTTTAAGGGAATCCACTTTTTGAACAACAGGAAGATTAGGACCCACTCCCTAGGAAGAACTCAAAGCTCTGCAGTACCTCCTCAAAAGGGCTGGGCTAGAAGGAGAAGTGAGAAGGTATTGTGGAAGGGACATGGTGAGCTGTACTCGATTAAGAGCAAAAACAAGGTCAAAAGAAAGAATGGGGGAAAACAACTTACTTGGAGTAGGGCGTGGATGAGTGTGGCAAGGTCGAGGTAAAGGGTCGGCAAACACAGGAACAGTGACATGGGTGGGTGGGTGGCTAGCAACAACAAGTTCGGGATCTATCTCCTCATCAACAAACCTTCTCTTTCCCCTTTCGTGTGATGGCTTGCACGGGTGATGAATCTAACTCAATCATATTAATCGAAGGGTTCTCAGTGGTGGTAGGTGGTGCACTAGACGAAGCAATTGCTGGAGAACTAGGAGACCCCCTCTGAAGAAGTGTCCAACTAGGGCCTGGGGGTTTCTCGGCACCAATATGATGATTAATGGTGGGGACGGGGGTGGTAAAGTGGTGTTCCTATTCATCAAATGGTGCATCTTAATGTAACACATATCCTCTATGTGCCCCCTACCCAAACATTTCTCATAAGTGCAAATAATAGTGGGGAAATCTTTGGAAAGATGGCCGGATACATGACAAGCTCGACACACCATGTTGATGGGATTAGGCTCAGGGCGACGTGCAGACAACAAGTTTTGTTGGCGCTTTAGAAAATTCACATCAAGAGTCACAGCCTTCACATTTTCATTAAGTTGGTTCATGTAATTTGTCATCATGTTTTTCAAATCCCCAATACTAGACGCAGTGCTTTCATACCCATCCCCCCCCCTTGTGGTGGTGGAGTGGTAGAAGTAGAATCAGGGTAAGTCACATACGGTGATGGAGCATGAGGGGCAGGAACATGATTTTGTGATGAAGAGGTTAGGGGAGCCACGACGCTAGAAGAAGGTGGGGGTGCTAAAGGCAAAAGAGGTGCTGAGGTCACTTGAAGGTGAGGTGGTACAACGGGTGGGAATCGGAATGGTTGAGTTGGTTGAAGTTGAGGCACATACGATGAGGTTGGCCAAGGTTGTTGCGAGGAGGGCAAAACTAGAGTATGTGGTGCTAGACATGGATAATACGAGGGAGATGGAGTCGTGGTCTATTGTGGCTCGTAAACACATCGATAAGAGCTCTCCACATTAATGGAAAAAGTGATGGCCATATTCAAGTCATTTGGAGCTTGAGCTCTAACCAAAATTTGGATGCTAGGGTGTATGCCTCATAGAAACGAGTCCATGATGGTGAGCGAGTCGATATTAAAAACGGGAGTGTAATGATCAACAAAGTTTCTAAACCTCATGCCCGTTTGTTCCATGGTCTCATGCGGATGATTTTGCTTGAATGAGCGTGATTGCTCAAAAAATGCGAAGAAGTTTGGAGGTTTGCAAAATTCAGCCAAGAATTTTTGCTCAAAATTGGCAAAGTTTAGGATGGAGTTTGGTTGTTGCTTGGGCATTCCGTCGAGCGATATACCATTTTTGCTTTTGCCATATTCTAAGGTGTTGGGCACTGGTATGCATAGCCTTGTGAACTAGTCCCTTCTATGCTTGAAGTTTCCTCCTTTGATTCCTCTTGAATGGGCTGCCAATTGACCATATAGACAGAGGTAGTGAAAACATTCCTAGATTCAACGTATTGGGTTCTTCAGGGTTGCATCACATCTATGGTTGGCTAGCACACGCATCCAGTTTTCACTGAAATTTGGAGGAGGTAGTGATTCATACATTTTTACTTCCTCTTCTTCCTTTGAAAATTCCATCATGGGTTGGCATACTTGTATGGATGTGGTTTGCTCGGTCGTGACCGAATCATTACCAAACAGTTGCCCTTCCATGGGGTGTGCTTTCCACATTTGCAGATCTATGTTTAGGACTTGTGAGTCCTTTCGAACATGCACATGATCTAATGCCCAATCATGCACCAACTTGGATTTCCTCATGAAGGGTCTCCCCAAGTTTATGTCATATGAGTTTGGTTGGCGCAAAAAATCCATTACCACAAATGTATGACAGTAGCGAAACATAAAGAGTTGAAGTCGCACATTCTCAAAAACCCCAATGGGTCTTGAAGATGTTCCATCTACCATTTTAAAACAATAAGATCTTCTCTTTTCAGATTAGGTTTTTCCCAATTTTTGCAACATGGTTTTGTGATGATGTTGACTCCCACCCCACCATCCAAGATAGCTAATGCTTGGTATTCGTTATGATGAATTGGAATTGTAGCATTAGTATCGTCACTTTTGTAATAACACCCCAATTGATTAATTAATATTTTGACAAATCTAGGTGTTCTTTCCCTTGCGTGTTTTAAGTTTATTTCTGCTAGAGGTGACTGAATCTCCTCTGCAATGGCTGCTGGCTTTAGTCCGCCCTCCTCTACCCATTCTTTTATGTCTTCCCACAATGTTGGTGAACTACGTAGCAAACATTCTTGACATAAGGTTTCCTTGAGATCCCTCTCTGACTCTTCTAGAATTGGAGTAGGTACATCCAATTCTCTTTCCCTTGTCGGTTCATTTCTTGGATACATTGTATCCCAGGCTCGGTTAGCCCATAATTTGGCTTCGTGAAGTCATTGACACTCTTCTACTAGGGCTCGAGCTTCTTTAAGCTTTCTTATCTCTTCTTCGACATTTGGGTATTCACCAATTCCCTTAGAAGTTGCTGGTTTTTCTTCTTGCTCCTCCTGGTCAGTAGGCTCATGTAATTTTAGCGCTTGATCACTCTCTTCTCTTGATTGAGTGGATCTGCCTGCTGTCGATAGTATCTTCTTCAGGTCCATCCTGAATTGTGACCCTCGTGTCACCTTTACCCACTTTTTTCACTCACCCTCCTTCTCCTACCAGTTCTAGAAGTGGTGGCATCTACTAGGTTCTTCCCTTTGTCCCCTAGTTGGGCTTGGGCTCGTGTCAAGACATTCGATGGTGTGATGTTTCAAGCCTGCACACTTATGGTTCTGATAGAGGCCTTGTTAGAAGTGGAAGCAGAACCACTTGTACAGTGGGAAGTCTTTGATCAAATGATCAACCCCACATTTAGTACAAGTGAGCATTAGCATGTCATTAGGTGGTGCAATCATTTGCTGAGTTTGATGCGTATGAACCACATTCTTGTTTAGGACATTCTACTATTCGATGAGGTCCACCACAAACCAAAACATTGTAGTGCCCCCCTTCACACATTTGCATTTATATCATTAACTTTCCATTGTACCATGGTTTGGAACATTGGTAATGGCGTGTTATTTTGTAAGATATAAAATTCTGGTGCAATCTCCATAGCTTCCTCATAGTACTCATCACCATTGATTTCTACCTCATACACCATTTCAACTTCCTATGATGGCTCCTTAATCAAAACGTGGTTGATTTTAGCATGGGGTGGTTGTGGCGGTAAAATAGGTGGTGGCAAAAGTAATGTGTCTTGTATTCAAAACATCCCCCTAGGTGAATAGGATGGGTTTGACTATCCTGCAGTCGATGATTTTTTGTACGGGTGGTGCTGGTAAAGCCAATGGTGCTCTGGGTGCTAGTAGTTGTGCTATGGTTTGGAATCTTGGATACCTACACATGGAAGTGTCATGGTTCCCTAATTTTACACAATGAGCAGCACAATAGAGTAATTGCCTTACTCTTAACCGTGGGCATTTAGCGGTAGTGTGATTCATTCTACACATAGAACACCATACCAAATCTCTACGGGTGTAAAGATGGGTATGCCCATGCCTAGATGCTTCTCTTCCATCCTTCACCTTCAATTTGTCCAGTATGGAATTACCGAGTTTGTCCACAGTCATGTTCCCAACTTTCTTGCTCCGAGTTCCTGTTTCTTGGTGACTCAAAACTTACAAAGTCGTTGGCTGCTGAAGATGCCCTGACATCTTCAGGTTGTGGCAATTCAAGCATGTTGTCTTCATATTTGATTGTCAACTTACAACATGCATCTAGAGTAGTCGGATGGGCTAATACTAGATAATCATGCATTTTGTGATCTTGGACTCCTCTCTGGAAGTAGGGCAATAACTCATCATTAGTTAGCCTCTCTCATAGTTTACATCTTGAATTCAAGTGCTTTAGCCGGGATACATAGTCTCGCATAGACTCATTTTCTTTCTACTTGATATTATGCAGTTGTGCTACAGGACTCCATTTGTCACCACTTCGGGCAAATCTTAGCAGAAACACATTCTTGATCCGAGTGAAATTGATCTTATCTTCTAGCTTGAGGGTTCAAAACCATTGATGAGATTTTTCTTCTAGGGTTACATCACTTATTGGCTCGTAGGTTTTGCATGTGGACTCAAAGATCTCCACATGTTGGATCAGGTCCCCATTCCCTAAAAATTTTTGTATGAGCTTTGAAATGATGTGTGACTTCATTTGGGATGGTCTGGATTCTAGAGCAGTGCCTAGTTCCTTGACCATTCCGCGGCCCATTTTTGCAGCCATATTCAACAAATCTATCCTTGTGGCCACATTGAGATCTACATTTGGATCTACCCTTGGTTTTTGAGGTGCTACTCCCCCCCTACCTAGACCTCATCCTCTTTCGACATTGGCTCTTTGAGACATTTTTGGTCTATGGTAGGTCCGGCCATCTCATTTGGCCTGGCTCATTATTAGCAGCCTCCGTCCGTCTTTGTAGAATCAAGAGCTCCATGTCCTATAAGAACAACGTAGGACGATTGATCATTTGCTCTATGTCATTCTTGGTGTAAAGGCAGTCCTCTACTCCCACAGTTTCCCTCGGTAGGTTATCTCCTTCATTCTGGGTATCAAACCCTTCCTCCGCTCTTGGCTCTTCATTAATGGGCTCCAAATTTGGGATGTCTCCCTTAGTCCTGCCCATGACTATTTCTTGTTCCTTACCACGTGATTGAAATGGATACACATTTCCCTTTTCCTTTTGTTCAGCCGTAGCCCTTTGAGTATCAAGCTCTTGTTTCCTTAAGCGCAATTCTCACAGTTGCCATTCTACTTCAACCCTTTTCAAATCTAAATCCACTTCCTGTAAGGTGACCTGTCTTGGCTGCGCTTTCCAAGTCTCTTCTCATTCTGGGTGTGCTAGTGTTAGACAGCCTAGAACTTGAAGGTTGGGTTGGTAATTCTTGCCTTGGACCTAGTCCAGCGTTGGTTGACGGGCTTGTGCCCATATATTGCACTTCCTCATCATTGCTGGTTTGGAGACCAAAAAATCCCCGGGCTATATCAATGATACCACTAGATCTTATAGGGTAGGGTGGTTTCTCCTCTTCTCCAAACCCAGAGAATCGTAGCCCTTCTTCGATGGATTCTTCACTACTTGTCTCGACGGTGGTTAGATTCCTTAAGACACCCAATTGAGTTCTCACACTAAGTGGCCTGAACCAACACTCTTTTGATAGGAAGATCATGGGTGGTTTGATGCACTATCGTCCGGGAGTGAGGTCATCTTCGATGAGCTTTCCAGACCTCAAGTGCATGTGAATGTGATTTGTTAAGCTGATTTGGTACCCCAAGCTGATTTTGCTTTGTTTTTTGTGGCCGTGAGACTGCTGATAAGAGTTCACATCATCATATTTAAATCATTCACGTCGTGAAATGGCAAGTAGTTCACATCGGGAACTAGTTCCTGCACTCTCACATGCTCCAATGATTACTTCAGATTTACAAGTTAACGTTACCTTAATCTAATTTTACTGGTCTCAATGTGCTTAGTTAAGGCACTTGCCTTAATCTGAGAATACCAGGTTTGTGAACTAAATCTGGTTATGCTGTGAAACTGCAGATAACAGTTCACGTCGTGAAATGGTAAACAGTTCACACCGTGAAAAGCTATGCCGTTCACGTCGTGAGATCTAATTGATTCATGCTGTGAGATGTCCAAGAATCGTTCACACATGAGATCTAAATTGTTCATGTCGTGAACTATATAGTGTTTCACGTCATGAAGCATTCTCTGCTAGTTCACGAATTACAATTTTGTCAGACTTGATGTGTCAGAGATGTCAAGATAAGATGACCTATTTTTAGCAAGGTAATCCTATGATTTGTGGCATTGATTGCGAGAGTGGTTCATGCTGTGAGATAGCAGGAAGTAGTTCACATTGTGAATTGTTTTCTTGCACTTTCATGTGTGAATTCCCACGTCGGCAGAGAGGAGTTTGGGTGCAAGTTACCTATCCAAATGCTCTAAAATGATTGTGCTAGACATAAGGAATGTAATGCGAGTGCAAAACACAACCAATGGATCCTTTTTTTATATATGATTTTTGTGGATTTTTTTGAAGAAACAAAAAGAAAGTATCACCCTGCTCATTCACGTTCATGAATTTGGTGATACAAATATCAAAATTGAAATGAAAAAACAGTGTAGCTTTCCTCTAGGGTCACCCCAGTACTCACCCACACAACAAAAACAACCAATTTCTCATAAACCTTCACTTCCACTCAAACCTTATCCATTCATTCCATACACAATGCACTTCCAAAATGCAAAGGCAATGATGAAACTTGTGTAATGGGAGCTGAAACTCAAAGAAGATAGAAGAAACAAAAGTGTTTCCCCGACAGCGGCACCAAAAATGTTATGGGCTACCACACCTCCAAAGAAGGAACTTTATGCATTCTCCTTTGGAAGAAGCAATAGAACACAACCGTCATAGTAGGGAACTTACCAATGCTTCGAGCTCGTGTCCCTTGAGGTCTCCAAGCTACTTTGAGAAGCTCTAATCCTCCGAGCTTCACCTCCACACTATCACCATAGAGTTGCTCACACCACCACACAAGGCAATCTCTCTCTCTCTCTCTCTCACTTCTCTACACAAGCATGCATGCATACAAGAAAAGAGAAGGCACATGTACTAGAGTACTCTCTCACACTCTCTCTTAAGACAATGCAAGAACTTTCATAGCACAAAGGGGGATTGTGTCTATTTATTATGAGAAAATACCTTATATACAATTAGCCCTTATTCACACTTGGGCACCCAAAGCTTACTAGCTAAGGCCTTGGGTGGCCAATCTCTCATAATGTTACAACTTTTATAGTTCCTTTGCATGACACTTATTAATATCTTTAAATGGAGGAGCATAATTATTAATCCTAACTGGGATTAACAGGTGGGGGGGACCGAGGAAGAAGGCAGGGGGTTGCGGAGAGAAGGGAAAGGGAGGAGGGTGAGGATCTTGTGGAGAGGTGGAGAACACAATCAGCTCTTGCACTTGCTTTTAGGGGATTAGATCCTCCTAGAGGGGGTGGGTAGCATGGGGGGTGTGTGTAGAGTGGTTCCAAAAAATTGACAAGACTCGAAAATGAACCACTCTATAGGACCTATCTCCAAGTGGTACTTGGCATCGAACTACTCAGTGGGGCTAGTCTCTAGGGGTAAGTGAGGCCTCTGCTCCAAATAGAGGCTCCTATAGTAAATGCTCAAAATTATCCAACACGACTTTTTTTTGCCTGGGGCCTTGCGGGTTGTCTTGCCTAGTGTACGGTGCATTACTCTGGTTGGGCATGTTTGTTGCCTCCACCTAGTCATCATCTGCTGGGGCTCTATCTCACAAGAGGGAGGTGGTGGCTCCGGAAAATGAAGAATTGGCTAGGAAGTCCTGAGTTTTCCACCCATTGAAGAATGGATGGGGTCCCCCCATGGAGGCATCAAAGAGAGATGACATGTGGGATCATTAATTGAAAATGTGAATTGGACATCTTGGCCTAGGGGTATAAAAATTTCAGAAAAATTCTTATTAACGTCCAAAGAGTGTCAAGAAGGGCCAATAAGGTTAATCCAAGTGATTGATGTGGGAGTGATGCACATGATTGGATGTGCGTTGATGTGGGAGTGATGTGATTGGATGTAAATTGATGTGGGAGTGATGTGATTGGAGGTAAATTGATGTGGGATAATGCCTTCCACCTATGCCAGCATCAAGGTGGTTGTCACCGGGGATTCCAAAACTTGCCCCATCATTCTCCTTATGATGAGAAGAAGTGGAAGGTACTCCTTCCTGAGGCTTGCATCTTTCTATGTATAGAAATTGAATCTAATGAAAATAACGCTTTTATAATTTAAAAAAATCCAATATGCATCTTTCTATGCATAGAAATTGATTCTAATGAAAATAATGCTTTTATAATAAAAATATTTCCAATATGCATCTTTCTATGCATAGAAATTAATTCTAATGAAAAAAAGCTTTTATAATAAAAATATTTCCAATATGCATCGTTCGTTGCATAGAAATTAATTCTAATGAAAATAACGCTTTTATAATAAAAATATTTCCAATATGCATCTTTCTATGCATAGAATGAAAATAACACTTTTAGAATACACAAACGGAGGGGATTACTCTTTTTGAATAACATAAAGATAAAACTTATTTCCACAAAATTTAAGAAAATTTTGCCATAACCTCCTTTGTATGGCTGACCATTTCTCAATTTTTACATTCTAAATCTACTTTGAATTTGCCCCAAGATGATTTAAAACACTCTAATCTAATAAAATTTCACTTCTAAAGAGCAATCCATAGGAAAAGCTTAACTTATTTTGTTTGTTTCTCATTTTAGGATAAAGAAAGGTTAAAATTCTAAATGAAGAGAAGGAGGAAGCCTTTCTATCAAGGCATAACATCTAGTTTCACATTTAAAAAAAACAAGAAATGAGAAAACCATAGAATAGAATTTAAAAAAAGTAGAGTTTCTAACTTACATGGAGTTTTGTGAGCTTTCCTTTGGCTTGAGGTATTGAGGGTTCTACTCTTGCTTGGATCAAGAGTGGCCACCAATTCTTTGTAGAGAAATTAGTCAAAAATAAGTGAATTATCAAAGAATTCAATGTTTTTGGCTCTAGGGAGGAGTAGAGAAACAGTGCATAAAACACTATTAAGCTTTTACAAAGGGGAAGGCTTCTATTTATAGGAAAAAGTGAGCCTCAAACCAAGCAAACTGATTCTAGAATTTTCCAGATCAGTTTGGTAAATTTTTGACCATTTTTGGGTCAGTTCAGCTTACTTTTTGGAACTAGACTTGAAATAGGAGAGAGGAGAGATGAAATATCTCATTTTATCGATTTAAAATGGGAGGTAATGATGAAAAAAAAGGTGCCTCCTTCATGAGAGGGAATCCCCATTTTGAGGTGTCAAAAATCAACTTTTTAACTATTTTCCTTGGTCCTTAGTCCACTCTTCATCTTATGAGAGTATTTACTCATTTTTGGGGCGTTTTCCTTTATTTCTTCAATTTATCGCCTCCCTACATTTGGATTAATCTCATTGGTCCCTCAGAACCTTAATCCAAAATTTTTAAAAAATCTGGACCCTTAGGCTAAGGCCTTTTGAGCAGATTATAATTTATTTCTAATGCACCTTAAGAAATTCTTTTTAAACTTCTGTTTCGGGAGAATTTAGTTTAATAAGAAAGGATATTTTTCCATCCAAAGATATCTAAAAACTGAGTTACCTCTCTCTAGAATATTTTCTTTCTTTAGGCCAAAACAGGTAGAAACAAGATTTTTTATTATTCTGAAAAATGAATTGATTACAGGGGAAGAAACTGGACATCTTGAGGGACTGGGGAGGAATCTTACATTCTCTCCCACTTGAAAAACGCGAGATGTCCTCATCTCGTAGGTGGAGTATGATCTCTTTCATCATCTTCTTCTTCAATTACTTCTAGCGTTACTGCCTTGGAAGTGGACGGCCGATTTGGAAATATCTCTCTTTGCCTTCCCCTATTCTGAGGCGGAGGTCTTGCATTACTTTGGATTGAGACTGCGGGTTGGTTAGAGGTTCTACCTCTGGGATTTTCTTGATTTGGCGAAAAGAAACCTGATAACTCTGGAAGGAAGGAGCTGGAGTCTGGAATCTTGATCCTCCCTGATTTCCCTGCCCCAAAAATCTTGATCTAAAAGGTGTTGGGCAATCCATGTTGAGATATCGAGCTCGTCAAGTGAGGCGGTGGCCACTGATGACCCGCCTGGGGGATAGGCCCCACATTTACACCACTGGCATGGTTGGTGAGATCTTGGGTGATATGCGGCCAGTGGGATGACAGGCTGTGTGACAGCCATTCTAGAGACTGGCATAGTTATAGCGCCAGCTCATTTAGTCGGGTTCACACTATAGAGAACCCGTGTATGTATTGGTTGAGTACCTTTCATATTGTGTGTACTCTTATTCTTGTATATGGGGTGTTGAGTGTTGAGTAGAGAAGAAGAAGATTTTCAGCCTCTCACCTTGTGTGTTCTCTATTAGGGTTTTGTGAGTGTGTGTGTGTACTTGCAAGAGCTCAAGCTCTCTTCCCCCCTGCATCTTTTCATGGTATCAGAGCCTGGTTCGTGCTAAGGGCTGAGCTGCAAGCAAGAGAACCACAGGAAGCGGTACGAGGGTAAGAGCTTCAACTACTCTTCCCTATTTGTGTTGGTGACTACACCCTTGTCGGGAGCTCTACGGGAGGCACCGGCAAACGGTTTCTGATTGAGGAGCTTTCTTCTCGGGAGTGAAGCTACAGGGCAACTATACAGTCCTTCGAAAAACGCGTTTCTGAAATTTTCGGGCCGAAAACGCGTTTCGGACGCTTCTGGACCTCCGTTTTTCAGAAAGCAGGCGATTTCGAGCACTGCGGGTAAGTCATCAATTCTCTGCAGAACTCTGTTTTACGAACTGCAGGAAGACAGATTGACTGTGCAGACACTGTGGGTGCTGCAAAGAGGTCTACAGTTGCCATTGGGTGTATGTATGCACATTGAAGTCACTGGTTGTGACATTTGAGTACTACAGTACCGCTGTGCAGAAAATACTGCAGGTTGTGCAGAAAAACCAGAGTGCAGTTTCTGGTGAAATTGTGTGTTTGGCAAGATGTCAAATGATGGGATAACTCAGATTGTGGCTGAGAAGCTTGACAAGAATAACTTCCATGCTTGGAGGTTCAGGTTAACGAATTTCTTAATGGGAAAAGGTTATTGGGACTACATAGAAGGTGAGCATGAAGAGGCACCGGAGATACCGGATATAAATCCGACTGCTGCAGATGTGAAAGAGTTTAAAGATTGGAACCAAGGAGCCAGGAAAGTAATGTATTGGCTTTCCATTAGTATACAGGACACCATGATTGGGCACATTCAGGATGCCAAGTCCCCCAAGGAGGCGTGGGACACCTTGGTAAAGCTGTATGAAACAAATACCAAGGCACGTAAGATACAGTTGAAGAATGAGCTTCATACTGTGGAGAAAAAGAGCATGTCTGTGAATGACTATGCATTGAAGATAAAGGGTATTGTGGAATCCCTTGCATCTATTGGTGTGTCAGTAGATGATGATGACAAGGTGGAAGTCTGTATACGTGGTCTTCGGCCACAATACAAGGCGTTCAAGACGTCTATTCAGACTCGGGAAAACATTCCCAACTTTACAGATTTGGTGTCTATGCTGATTATCGAAGAGAAGAGCTTGGGTGAAGACCAACAGTCTTCACAAAGTAAAAACAGTTCAGAGCAACAGGCCTTCTACACGAGTTCAGGAAGAGGACGAGGTAGAGGAGGCCGTGGACGCGCTCAAGGAGGTGGCCGAGCAGGTAATCAGAATTATGGCCAGCAGCAGCAGCAACAACAACAGTCCCAGAATCAACAACAACAACAACACGCAGGTGGAAGAGGCAAATTCAGAGGCAGGGGGAGTCAAAGAGGCCGTGGAAATTGGCAAAGGCAATATAATGATGCACGTGAATGCTACTATTGTGGTAAGCCAGGACATGTGCAGTCAGAATGTTATAAGAAGCAGGCTGACATGCAGAATGGGAAAGTGCAGCAAAACAACTATGCATCCTCAAGCAGAAATAATGAGGATAATGAAAGGTTGTTTGTTATGCAGCATGTTGTGAATGCCATGTCTGAAAATGTTGATGCAGCACAAAAAGATAATGTATGGTATGTGAATTCAGGCGCTTCGAACCACATGACGAGTCATGGGGAGTGGTTCAAGGAGATGAAAAACCCGGAAAGACCAGGTTTTGTGGAAACAGGGGATGACACTGCTCATCCAATTGCCCGCGTTGGAGATGTGCCATTGTCTATGCAGGATGGCAAAGTGAAGTACCTTGCAGATGTACTTCATGTACCGAACATAACAAAGAATCTGGTTTCAGTTGGCCAGATGATTGAGCAGGGTTTGCAGGTTCGGTTTAACCCTGATGGGTGTTATGTTGAAGATTTTAAAGACAAGTGCAGGTTGGTTGCAAAAGGCAACCGAGTGGGCAGAATGTTTACGTTGGATGTAGACATGCCTGAAATGAGTGCTGCAATGTTTGCAAATGGTTCAGGAGTTGTTGCAGACACAGACATATGGCATAAAAGGATTGGACATGTGAATGTGCAGAGATTAAAGTCTATGCAAACAAAAGGAATTGTGACAGGGCTACCAAAATTTAAAGTGGAAGGTATGCAGAAAATCTGTGAAGCATGCCAATTTGGGAAGCAAACAAAGCATGTGTTTCCACGTAACAGATATGTGAGCAGAAATGCACTAGATGTTGTGCATTCAGATGTATGGGGTCCTACGAAGACCGTGTCTATGGGAGGCTGCAGGTACTATGTCACTTTCATTGATGACCACACAAGGAAAGTGTGGGTATATTTTATGAAGGAAAAGAGTGAGGTGTTCACTCACTTTCAGAATTTCAGAGTTTTAGTTGAAAAGCAAACAGGAAAATATGTAAAGTGCCTAAGGTCAGATGGAGGGGGAGAGTACTTCTCCAATGAGTTCTCTGAATTTTTGAAGAAGAATGGTATTCGAAGACAGTTCACATGCAGATATACTCCGCAGCAAAATGGAGTTGCTGAGCGAAAAAACCGGCACATTGCTGAGATTGCGCGAGCATTGATGGAGG
Organism: Cibotium barometz; assembly: GCF_041138505.1. Taxonomy (NCBI): domain Eukaryota; kingdom Viridiplantae; phylum Streptophyta; class Polypodiopsida; order Cyatheales; family Cibotiaceae; genus Cibotium; species Cibotium barometz. The sequence continues at coordinate 56,898,632 of NC_141061.1, read as the reverse complement.
AGAAGAATATGCCGCATTGCTATTGGGCTGAGGCTGTTTCTACAGTAGTATAAATCATGAACAGGACTCCAATTGCAGCCATACATGATGTAACTCCAGAGGAGAGGTTTACTGGCAGAAAACCAGATTTGTCTCATCTGAAAGTTTTTGGATGCATTGCATATGTGCATGTGCTAGATGAGCTGAGAACTAAGCTGGATCCGAAAGCTGAAAAATGTGTGTTTATTGGATACTCCCTTGAGCAAAAGGGGTACAGGTGTTATAACCCTGCTACACGTGAGTTGAGGGTAAGCAGGGATGTTGTCTTTGATGAGATGAGCAGCTGGTATGCTGCTGAAAAAGAAGCTGTCGGGGCTGATGTGAGTGGAAGTGTGGTTGCACAGAATGCAGGTCAGCAATCACAGTCTTTGAGTGGACCAGGAGAGTCCTCATCTAGTGGGTCTGTTGATAGACCATGGAGTGGCAGGCTGCGTCATAATACCAGCCCTGCAAATGTGATTAGTACATCACGTAAAGGAAAAGAGAAAGTGGTTGAGCCCCTTGGTATGCCTGACATTTCTGCAGGGCATTCTCATGTTGATGGAGAGTCTAGTGGCTCAGATATGAGCCTTGATGAGGAGCTTGGGATCCCAGCTATCAGAACACTTGGTGTAAAGAAGGCTATGGAAGCCATGAATGAAAAGCTGCGAAGATCAGGGAGAGTGAAGAACCCTGTGCAGAGATTTACATATGATGGTTATGTGGCACATCACTATGCATATATGGCAAAGGTTGTGCAGGTTGTTGAGCCCACATGCATTGATGAGGCTGTTGGAAATGTGTGTTGGGAGAAAGCCATGGATGAGGAGATGGATGCACTATATGGAAATGAAACTTGGGATTTAGTGCAATTGCCAGAAGGCAAGAAAGCCATTGGATGCAAGTGGGTGTACAAAGTTAAACATAACAGTGATGGAAGCATAAACAGGTACAAGGCTAGATTGGTAGCCAAAGGATATGCGCAGACATATGGGATTGATTATGAGGAAACTTTCAGCCCAGTTGCCAAGATGGCAACGGTGAGAGTTGTGATAGCAGTGGCTGCGTCAAAACAATGGTCTTTACATCAGATGGATGTAAAGAATGCATTCTTGCATGGGGATTTGCAAGAAGAGGTGTATATGTTGCAGCCACCTGGTTATGAGGATGTGGGTCACCCCGAGCATGTTTGCAGGTTGAAGAAAGCCTTGTATGGCTTAAAGCAAGCACCAAGAGCATGGTCTGACAAGATTTCTGAATATCTTGTCACTATTGGCTTTCATGTAGCCAATGCAGATTTCTCATTGTATGTGAGACATGGTGATAGAGGGGTTGTGCTTGTTGTCATCTATGTAGATGACTTGATCATTACGGGGGACCATGATGCAGAGATCTTTGATGTAAAGATCTTGCTAAGACATAAGTTTGAGATGAAGGATCTGGGGGAGCTCAGATATTTCTTGGGCATTGAGGTGATTAGGTCACCACATGGTATTGGATTACTGCAGAGACAGTATGGCTTGGACATGTTGTCCAAGTATGGTATGACAGGCTGTAAGCCTATTTCTGTGCCATTGGATCAGAATGGCAAGTTGAGTGCAGATTCAGGAGAGATCTTGGAGGATCCTACTATGTACAGGAGCATAGTAGGAAGTTTGATCTACATGACGATCACCAGACCAGATTTGAGCTATGCTATTGGGTTGGTGAGTCAGTTTATGCAGGTTCCACGGAAACCGCATTTAGATGCAGTGAGACGCATACTGAGGTATGTGAGGTCTACTTTGCATTGTGGACTATTCTATGAGACTGGGACAGAGATATGTGTACATGGGTACACAGATGCTGATTGGGCTGGTAGTATCTCAGACAGAAGATCTACCAGTGGATTCATGTTTTCTTTGGGGAGTGCTGCTGTGACTTGGAGCAGCAAGAAGCAGCCTACGGTTGCTCTATCGAGTACGGAGGCCGAGTACAGAGGAGCTGCTATGGCAGCATGTGAGGTAGCTTGGTTGAGAAAGCTACTTGCAGATTTGGGTCTATCAGTGGATAGACAAGTTGTCATTTTCTGTGACAACATTAGTAGTATACAGTTGGCCAGGAACCCAGTCTTTCATGCTCGTACGAAGCACATAGAGGTCCACTACCACTTCGTCAGAGAGAAGGTCTTGGCAGGAGACCTTGACCTTGTTTATGTCAGCACAGAGGATCAGGTAGCTGACATCTTCACCAAAGCATTGGGTACAGAGAAGCTCCGCAGATTCAGGGCTTCGCTTGGTGTACATGAGATGGAGTTGAGCTCGAGGGGGAGTGTTGAGATATCGAGCTCGTCTAGTGAGGCGGTGGCCACTGATGACCCGCCTGGGGGATAGGCCCCACATTTACACCACTGGCATGGTTGGTGAGATCTTGGGTGATATGCGGCCAGTGGGATGACAGGCTGTGTGACAGCCATTCTAGAGACTGGCATAGTTATAGCGCCAGCTCATTTAGTCGGGTTCACACTATAGAGAACCCGTGTATGTATTGGTTGAGTACCTTTCATATTGTGTGTACTCTTATTCTTGTATATGGGGTGTTGAGTGTTGAGTAGAGAAGAAGAAGATTTTCAGCCTCTCACCTTGTGTGTTCTCTATTAGGGTTTTGTGAGTGTGTGTGTGTGCTTGCAAGAGCTCAAGCTCTCTTCCCCCCTGCATCTTTTCAATCCATACTGTGATGTCCAAAACCTTCACAGTAGAATTTCACTCCCTTGTTCAAGAGTGGAACTTTTAAAGTTGAATTCCAGGGGATTGAGTTTCGGGAAAAGGACATTTCCTCCATTCTGGAACTTCCCATGTCCTGGGCTTGACCCTGATATCTTTTAGGCGGCGGAAGGTTGGAATCACCTTTTGGAATTAAAAACCTTTTGAAAGGTGATGGTGCTGGATTCGGCGGGACTTTGACATCAAAGGCCTTGGTGAAATCCTTTGCCATCCACACTATTTTAGCCATGGAAACTGGGTTGGCATTCTTCACCAGGATATTTAAAGGTTTGTTGAGTCCCCAAATTAACTTGGCCATCAGTTGCTCTTCATCCAGCCATGGCGAGAATTTGAGGAGGAGAGCGAATGCTTGGTGATATAATTCAATAGTTTTGCTCCCCTGGGTTAACTCTTAGAATTTGTTCATCTTTGTTTCCAAAAAGCCAAGAGGACAGAACCTATTCCTTAGGTAATTTTTTAGATCATTCCATGTCTGGGTATTCCGATCAAGACGGTTTGTCTCACAGTGGTTTCTCCATGTCACTCTAGCTGTTTCTACTATATTCAATCTCAAGGCAAGAGCCATTTTGCTCTTCTCATTGTACCCGGTGACATGGAAGTACTCTTCCATTGCTTCGATCCACTTTTCCACAGCCTCACCCAAGTTTTGCCCTTCACCCTTGAAAGGTCCAGGTTGCAATCTATGAAGAGTTTTACGAACATCCAAGTCGAGCTCTTCCTCATCGAGTTGGGGGTTATCATTTCTACCACGACGATGTCGATCCATGCTCCTATCAATATAAAAATTCTTGTTAAGTCCCTTTATTTACGATTCAAATCCGATTTTAGATTCAACTAATTCTGGGGTTCTTTAGATTGGTCAGTTCCTCACAGAATCATGGGATAAAGATATTCATATAGAACTCATTATCGGATAACTACTCATTCAGAACATCTCATTCATATCTGTAACACAATAATGGTCCATTAGATCGATATTTCCATCTGAACATTCCTCCATGGGGATTTCAATTATACAAATTTTTTTATTTGTCATCCCTTAACTTGATCCACTAGGTGAAGCAAATTGCCAACACAATCCACTAATCTCATAGTGATTTGCTGAAGTCATTATCGTCATTCCACTTATGAACATCATCACAGGGACTCGTCCCATTCATCCTCATTGTGGTTTTGTTTAGCTTATTTTACATGTCAACCAAAATTCAAGAATCATCATTTTTCAATCGAAATCCAAATCAACTCATCAGTTCTCAACCAGAATTTTAAAATCATATCAACCACATTTGAATTCATCTTCTGGATAACATTTTTGCTTATAATTTCAAGATCTTAGATTTACTCGTATATACTGCCAATAAAGAGCTGTAGTTATATCCTCGGTATATATGGGTAGTCACAGTCCTTGGAATTATAAGGTAAATACCATCATGTCTAGGCCTCAAGCAAGTCAGGGATTCCATATAATTGCGGTACTTCCATCTGAAGACCCAATTACCAATTTATGAATTTCAGTGTGAATAACAATTTGTATGAATTTATCACACAATTTTAACCTTTTACTGCTACTTCATCAATTTTTGACATTTTTGGCTTCTCAATTGATCCACTTTAGCCAATTTTTCTCTGATACCAGCTGTAAGGTCCCTGTCCCCACTGCGCAACGAATTCAGGGCTGCTAGCAGAGCGGAAGTAGCACTTCTTGCACGGGCCAGGGTCCCTCACTCGGGGCCTCACCCATGGATATCCGAACAAGAGACTAATCCATCAGTTCTTCCAAAATCGAACCCGAAAAAACTTCCCATTGCCCGGAATGCACGGGCGATTCCTCCAGGATAATTTTTCTCTAACGTAGTCAAAAAGTTTGAACGATCTGAACTGATCTGACCAAACCCGTAAGTCCCATAGTCAGATCAGGGAAAGATTGCACTTGGATCATAGAGACCAAAGCTTTTTTCCTCATTGAGAGACACAGTCGTTGATTCTTTTCCATAGAACAATTTTTGTTTGGGATTTACTTCATCTAGCGTACCATAACAGAATCGAGTCTCAATTTAGGGATCCATCACTCCAGCCTAACCCCATCTAGTCCCATGGGTTAGCCAACCGCCCAACCACTGTTAGTGATGGGATCCAATAAGGAATCTGGTTAGGTTTTTGTCTCAGGTACCAGGGAAAAAGATGGGGGCCCCCTATTCAAATATTCATGCAAACTTAAAACTAGTCACACCACTAACACACCCAATATGAAATTGCCTTTTTCACAGATTCAGCTGTCTTTAAAACAATCATTTAATGAAATCATAGTCACTAATCATTATTCTTCAAAAAATTTTGGTTGAATTTTAATTTCCAATTATTCCTTCCTCAGAGTACCTATGGCATCATTAGGAACCAGAATGCTCACCACCTATCCACTCAAGGGTCTTTTTGATGGTTCTCAGCTCATAGTACTCAGCAATATTCACATATCACCTCACCACTCAAGGGTCTTTTTGATGGTTCTCAGCTCATAGTACTCAGCAATATTCACATATCAAAAAGGAATCTTTATTGAAGATCAGCAAGATCAACCAACAGATCCATATAGAAGAACCATGGACTCATCCGTTTTGAGGACCAGCAAGATCAATCAACCATATCCATGCCTGAATTCAGAAAACAACTCTTACTCCTTGTTCCAATATCTTCCACGGCACACGTGTGGGTATCTTCGACGACCCAGAGCCCGAGCACCGTATGGTCAGCACCCTCTAGGATCCTTCCCAGGAGGTCAGCTAGCGCTTCACCCATAGGCTGCTTCCTTGGTCCCTCATCCACCGTACCGGAAGCTTACCATTTTAATCGCACCAAGGAGGCTGGTCAAGATTAGGTCTCCACGACCTCATTCACAAGACGGTCAAAATGCTTCCCCAGCATTCTTGACATAAAACAGTCATTTTAAAAAATAGGTCATGAATATAGTTTCTATAGAACTCTCGTCTTTCCACATTGTTCTACATCATTCCTCATTTATTTCATATGTATTCCATTTCTCATCACATCATAATCATTCACATCACAATTCACATGACATCACATCAATTCTCGTCCATCATATTCAATTACATCACATCCATTTACACCCATCACATCTCATTCATTCATATCCATCACATACATTTTCATAACCATCCCATCGTATACATTCTATCCAAATTATATCACATCACTTCTTTCTACCCCATATCTCATTCATACACATCCATCCAATCATTCACCTGTACAACTACCCACATCTATTCATACATTCATATCTATCACTTCACATCCACATATATTCATGTCACATCACATCATTTTTCATCATATCACATTCCTTCGCATACACATCCATATCACATTCTTTTACATACATTCACTCACATCCCATATCATTCATTTACATCTTGATTCACATGACATCACATCTCTTCACCCCTATTCACATTGTTGAGATATCGAGCTCGCCTAGTGAGGCGGTGGACACTGAATGACCCGCCTGGGGGATAGGCCCCACACTTACACCACTGGCATGGTTGGTGAGATCTTGGGTGATATGCGGCCAGTGGGATGACAGGCTGTGTGACAGCTATTCTAGAGACTGGCATAGTTATAGCGCCAGCTCATTTAGTCGGGTTCACACTATAGAGAACCCGTGTATGTATTTGGTTGAGTACCTTTCATATTGTGTGTACTCTTATTCTTGTATATGGTGTGTTGAGTGTTGAGTAAAGAAGAAGAAGATTTTCAGCCTCTCACCTTGTGTGTTCTCTATTAGGGTTTTGTGAGTGTGTGTGTGCTTGCAAGAGCTCAAGCTCTCTTCACCCTGCATCTTTTCATGGTATCAGAGCCTGGTTCGTGCTAAGGGCTGAGCTGCAAGCAAGAGAACCACAGGAAGCGGTACGAGGGTAAGAGCTGCAACTACTCTTCCCTATTTGTGTTGGTGACTACACCCTTGTCGGGAGCTCTACAGGAGGCACCGGCACAACGATCTCTAATTGAGGAGCTTTCTTCGCGGGAGTAAAGCTATAGGGCAACTATAATGTCCTATTGGACACTTTTTTCTGGGCCGAAAACGCGTTTCGGGTGCGTCTGGACCTCCGTTTTTCAGAAAGCAGGCGATTTCGGGCACTGCGGGTAAGTCATCGATTCTCTGCAGAACTCTGTTTTAAGAACTGCAGGAAGACAGATTGACTGTGCAGACACTGTGGGTGCTGCAAAGAGGTCTACAGTTGCCATTGGGTGTATGTATGCACATTGAAGTCACTGGTTGTGACATTTGAGAGTACTACAGTACCGCTGTGCAGAAAATACAGCAGTTTGTGCAGAAAAACCAGAGTGGAGTTTCTGGTAAAATTGTGTGTTTGGCAAGATGTCTAATGATGGCAGAACACAGATTGTGGCTGAGAAGCTGGATAAGAATAACTTCCATGCTTGGAGGTTCAGGTTAACGAATTTCCTGATGGGAAAAGGCTATTGGGACTACATAGAAGGTGAGCATGAAGAGGCACCGGAGATACCGGCCCGACTGCTGCTGCAGATATGAAAGAATTTAAAGACTGGAACCAAGGAGCCAGGAAAGTAATGTATTGGCTTTCCATTAGTATACAGGACACCATGATTGGGCACATTCAGGATGCCAAGTCTCCCAAGGAGGCATGGGACACCTTGGTAAAGCTTTATGAAACAAATACCAAGGCACGTAAGATACAGTTGAAGAATGAACGTCATACTATGGAGAAAAAGAGCATGTCTATGAATGACTATGCGTTGAAGATAAAGGGTATTGTGGAATCCCTTGCATCTATTGGTGTGTCAGTAGATGATGATGACAAGGTGGAAGTCTGTCTACGTGGTCTCGGGCCACAATACAAGGCGTTTAAGACGTCTATTCAGACTCGGGAAAACATTCCCAACTTTACAGATTTGGTGTCTATGCTGATTATCGAAGAGAAGAACTTGGGTGAAGACCAACAGTCTTCACAAAGCAAAAACAGTTCAGAGCAGCAGGCCTTCTACACGAGTTCAGGAAGAGGACGAGGTAGAGGAGGCCGTGGACGCGGTCAAGGAGGTGGCCGAACAGGTAATCAGAATTATGGCCAGTAGCAGTAGCAGCAACAACAGTCCCAGAATCAACAACAACAACAACAACACGCAGGTGGAAGAGGCAAATTCAGAGGCAGGGGGAGTCAAAGAGGCCGTGGAAATTGGCAAAGGCAATATAATGATGCACGTGAATGCTATTATTGTGGTAAGCCTGGACATGTGCAGTCAGAATGTTATAAGAAGCAGGCTGACATGCAAAATGGAAAAGTATAGCAAAACAACTATGCATCCTCAAGCAGAAATAATGAGGATAATGAAAGGTTGTTTGTTATGCAGCATGTTGTGAATGCCATGTCTGAAAATGTTGATGCAGCACAAAAAGATAATGTATGGTATGTGGATTCAGGTGCTTCGAACCACATGACGAGTCATGGGGAGTGGTTCAAGGAGATGAAAAACCCGGAAAGACCAGGTTTTGTGGAAACAGGGGATGACACTGCTCATCCAATTGCCCACGTTGGAGATGTGCCATTGTCTATGCAGGATGGTAAAGTGAAGTACCTTGCAGATGTACTTCATGTACCGAATATAACAAAGAATCTGGTTTCAGTTGGCCAGATGATTGAGCAGGGTTTGTAGGTTCGGTTTAACCCTGATGGGTGTTATGTTGAAGATTTCAAAGACAAGTGCAGGTTGGTTGCAAAAGGCAACAGAGTGGGCAGAATGTTTACGTTGAATGCAGACATGCCTGAAATGAGTGCTGCGATGTTTGCAAATGGTTCAGGAATTGTTGCAAACACAGACATATGGCATAAAAGAATTGGACATGTGAATGTGCAGAGATTGAAGTCTATGTAGACAAAAGGAATTGTGACAGGGTTGCCAAAATTTAAAGTGGAAGGTATGCATAAAATCTGTGAAGCATGCCAATTTGGGAAGCAAACAAAGCATGTGTTTCCACGTAACAGATATGTGAGCAGAAATGCACTAGATGTTGTGCATTCAGATGTATGGGGTCCTACGAAGACCATATCTATGGGAGGCTGCAGGTATTATGTGACTTTCATTGATGACCACACAAGGAAAGTGTGGGTATATTTCATGAAAGAGAAGAGTGAGGTGTTCACTCACTTTCAGAATTTCAGAGTTTTGGTTGAAAAGCAAACAGGGAAATATGTCAAGTGCCTAAGGTCAGATGGAGGGGGAGAATACTTCTCCAATGAGTTCTCTGAATTTTTGAAGAAGAATGGTATTCAGAGACAGTTCACATGCAGATACACTCCGCAACAAAATGGAGTTGCTGAGCGGAAAAACAGGCACATTGCTGAGATTGCGCGAGCATTGATGGAAGAGAAGAATATGCCACATTGCTATTGGGTTGAGGCTGTTTCTACAGCAGTATACATCATGAACAGGACTCCAACTGTAGCCATACATGTTGTAACCCCCAGAGGAGAGGTTTACTGGTAGAAAACCAGATTTGTCTCATCTGAAAGTCTTTGGATGCATTGCATATGTGCATGTGCCAGATGAGCTGAGAACTAAGCTGGATCCGAAAGCTGAAAAATGTGTGTTTATTGGATATTCCCTTGAGCAAAAGGGATACAGACCTGTGTTATAACCCTGCTACACGTGAGTTGAGGGTAAGCAGGGATGTTATCTTTGATGAGATGAGCAGCTGGTATGCTGTTGAAAAAGAAGCTGTTGGGGCTAATTTGAGTGGAAGTGTGGTTGCACAGAATGCAGGTCAGCAATCACAGTCTTTGAGTGAACCAGGAGAGTCCTCATCTAGTGGGTCTATTGACAGACCATGGAGTGGCAGGCTGCGTCATAATACCAGTCCTGCAAATGTGATTACTACATCACGTAAAGGAAAAGAGAAAGTGGTTGAGCCCCTTGGCATGCCTGACATTTCTGCAGGGCATTCTCATGTTGATGGAGAGTCTAGTGGCTCAGATATGAGCCTTGATGAGGAGCTTGGGATCCCAGCTATGAGAACACCTGGTGTAAAGAAGGCTATGGAAGCCATGAATGAAAAGCTGCGAAGATCTGGGAGAGTGAGAAATCCTGTGCAGAGATTTACCTATGATGGTTATGTGGCACATCACTATGCATATATGGCAAAGGTTGTGCAGGTTGTTGAGCCCACATGCATTGATGAGGCTGTTGGAAATATGTGTTGGGAGAAAGCTATGGACGAGGAGATGGATGCACTATATGGAAATGAGACTTGGGATTTAGTGCAATTGCCTGAAGGCAAGAAAGCCATTGGATGCAAGTGGGTGTACAAAGTTAAACATAACAGTGATGGAAGCATAAACAGGTACAAGGCTAGATTGGTAGCCAAAGGATATGCGCAGACATATGGGATTGATTATGAGGAAACTTTCAGCCCAGTTGCCAAGATGGCAACGGTGAGAGTTGTGATAGCAGTGGCTGCGTCAAAGGAATGGTATTTACATCAGATGGATGTAAAGAATGCATTCTTGCATGGGGATTTGCAAGAAGAGGTGTATATGTTGCAGCCACCTGGTTATGAGGATGTGGGTCACCCCGAGCATGTTTACAGGTTGAAGAAAGCCTTGTATGGCTTAAAGCAAGCACCAAGAGCATGGTCTGACAAGATTTCTGAATATCTTATCACTATTGGCTTTCATGTAGCCAATGCAGATTTATCATTGTATGTGAGACATGGTGATAGAGGAGTTGTGCTTGTTGTCATCTATGTAGATGACTTGATCATTACGAGGGACCATGATGCAGAGATCTTTGATGTAAAGATCTTGCTAAGACAGAAGTTTGAGATGAAGGATCTGGGGGAGCTCAGATATTTCTTGGGCATTGAGGTGATTAGGTCACCACATGGTATTGGATTCCTACAGAGACAGTATGGCTTGGACATGTTGTCCAAGTATGGTATGACAGGCTGTAAGCCTATTTCTGTGCCATTGGATCAGAATGGCAAGTTGAGTGCAGATTCAGGAGAGATCTTGGAGGATCCTACTATGTATAGGCGCATAGTAGGAAGTTTGATCTACATGACGATCACCAGACCAGATTTGAGCTATGCTGTTGGGTTGGTGAGTCTGTTTATGCAGGTTCCACGGAAACTGCATTTGGATGCAGTGAGACGCATACTGAGGTATGTGAAGTCTACTTTGCATTGCGGACTATTCTATGAGACTGGGATAGAGATATGTGTACATGGGTACACAGATGCTAATTGGGCTGGCAGTATCTCAGATAGAAGATCTACCAGTGGATTCATGTTTTCTTTGGGGAGTGCTGCTGTGACTTGGAGCAGCAAGAAGCAGCCTACGGTTGCTCTATCGAGTACAAAGGCCGAGTACAGAGGAGCTGCTATGGCAGCACATGTGAGGTAGCTTGGTTGAGAAAGCTACTTGCAGATTTGGGTCTATCAGTGGATAGAAAAGTTGTCATTTTCTGTGACAACATTAGCAGTATACAGTTGGCCAGGAACCCCGTCTTTCATGCTCGTACGAAGCACATAGAGGTCCATTACCACTTCGTCAGAGAGAAGGTCTTGGCAGGAGACCTTGACCTTGTTTATGTCAGCACAGAGGATCAGGTAGCTGACATCTTCACCAAAGCATTGGGTACAGAGAAGCTCCGCAGATTCAGGGCTTGGCTTGGTGTACATGAGATGGAGTTGAGCTCGAGGGGGAGTGTTGAGATATCGAGCTCGCCTAGTGAGGCGGTGGACACTGTGATGACCCGCCTGGGGGATAGGCCCCACACTTACACCACTGGTGAGATCTTGGGTGATATGCGGCCAGTGGGATGACAGGCTGTGTGACAGCCATTCTAGAGATTAGCATAGTTATAGCGCCAGCTCATTTAGTCGGGTTGACACTATAGAGAACCCGTGTATGTATTTGGTTGAGTACCTTTCATATTGTGTGTACTCTTATTCTTGTATATGGTGTGTTGAGTAAAGAAGAAGAAGATTTTCAGCCTCTCACCTTGTGTGTTCTCTATTAGGGTTTTGTGAGTGTGTGTGTGTGCTTGCAAGAGCTCAAGCTCTCTTCCCCTTGCATCTTTTCACATATCACACGTCTCATCACATCTATTCACCTCACATCTCATCACCTCTATTCTCATCACATCTATCCATCCCTTCATTCACATCTATCTGATTCACATCACTCATCTTATCACATCTATTTATCTCACATCTCATCACCTCTATTCTCATCACATCTATCCATCCCTTCATTCACATCTATCTGATTCACATCACTCATCTTATCACATCTATTTATCTCACATCTCATCACCTCTATTCAAATCACATCTATTCATCCCTTCATTCACATCTATCTGATTCTCATCACCCATCTATTTACCTCACATCTCATCACCTCTATTCACATCATAGGCTATTCATCTCTTCATTCACATCTATCTGATTCTCATCACACATCTATTTACCTCACATCTCATCACCTCTATTCACATCACAGCTATTCATCCCTTCATTCACATCTATCTGATTCACATCACACATCTCATCACTTCTATTTACCTCACATCTCTTTTTCTTCCAGAATTATCTTTCTCAAAAAGGGGGTGATATTTCAAATACTAATTTATTGAATTTCATTCATTCAATATTCACTTAACTGATTTCTATATTAATCACGAATTCCGATGAGGAATAAATTAATCATTTATCTGAATATTTTGACTTCGATAGATTTCATGAATTTTGTCTTTACAAATCGAGTGAATATGAAACGATAGAGTTTTCCCTCTCAGAGTATTTACTTATTCATTTATCAAATATTCATGGAAATTAAATATAGAATTAAAGAGAATCTAATTTTGATATGAAAATTCTTTATGCATCTATTTATGCATAAAATCAATTTCATAGGGATGACATTTTTAAAATAAAAAGATTTCCAATATGCATCTTTGTATGCATAGAATTTGAATCTAATGAAAATAAAAAGATTTCCAATATGCATCTTTCTTTGCATAGAAATTGAATCTAATGAAAATAACACTTTTATAATAAAAAAGTATCCAATATGCATCTTTCTATGCATAGAAATTGAATCTAATGAAAATAACACTTTTATAATAAAAAATATCCAATATAAATCTTTCTATGCATAGAAATTGAATCTAATGAAAATAACACTTTTATAATTAAAAAAATTTATCCAATATGCATCTTTCTATCCATAGAAATTGAATCTAATGAAAATAACGATTTATAATTAAAAAATATCCAATATGCATCTTTCTATACATAGAAATTGATTCTAATGAAAATAACACTTTTATAAATAACAATATTTTCAATATACATCTTTCTATGCATAGAAATTAATTCTAATGAAAATAACGCTTTTATAAATAAAAATATTTCCAATATGCGACTTTTTATGCATAGAAATTAATTCTAATGAAAATAACGCTTTTATAATAAAAATATTTCTAATATGCATCTTTCTATGCATAGAAATTAATTCGAATGAAAATAATGCTTTTATAATAAAAATATTTACAATATGCATCTTTCTATGCAAAGAATGAAAATAACACTTTTAGAATACACAAACGGAGGGGATTAATCTTTTTGAATAACATAAAGATAAAGCTATTTCCACAAAATTTAAGAAAACTTTGCCATAACCTCCTTTGTATGGCTGACCATTTCTCAATTTTTACATTCTAAATCTACTTAGAATTTACCCCAAGATGAATTAAAACACTCTAATCTAATCAAATTTCACTTCTAAAGAGCAATCAATAGGAAAATTTTAACTTATTTTATTTGTTTCTCATTCTAGGATAAAGAAAGGTTGAAATTGTTAATGAAGAGAAGGGGAAAGCCTTTCCATTAAGGCATAACACCGAGTTTCACATTTAAAAAAATAAGACATCAGAAAACCATAGAATAGAATTAAAAAAAAAGTAGAATTTCTAACTTACATGGAGTTTTGCGAGCTTTCCTTTGGCTTGAGGGATTGAGGGTTCTACTCTTTCTTGGATCAAGAGTGGCCACCAATTCTTTGTAGAGGAATTAGTCAAAAATAAGTGAATTATCAACTTGATGGATTCTATGTGAATGAGTGGGCTTGCGGTCGCGATGGCATGATTGATATCTTAGCGGGTACTACTTTCAATGTTTTTGGCTCTGGGGAGGAGTAGAGTAAAAGTGCATAAAACACTATTAAGCTTTTACAAAGGGGAGGCTTCTATTTATAGCAAAAAGTGAGCCTCAAACCAAGCAAACTGATTCCAGAATTTTCCATATCAGTTTGGTCAATTTTTGACCATTTTTGGGTCAGTTCAGCTTACTTTTTGGAGCTAGACTTGAAATAGGAGAGAGGAGAGATGAAATATCTCATCTTATTGATTTAAAATGGGGAGTAATGATGAGAAAAAAGGTGCCTCCTTCATGAGGGGGAATCCCCATTTTGAGGTGTCAAAAAACAGTTTTTTAACTATTTTCCTTGTTCCTTAGTCCACTCTTCATCTTATGTGAGTATTTACTCATTTTTGGGGGGTTTTTATTTATTTCTTCAATTTATCTCCTCCCTACATTTGGATTAATCTAATTGGTCTCTCAGAACCTTAATCCAAAATTTTCAAAAAATCTGGACCCTTAGGCTAAGGCCTTTTGAGCAAATTATAATTTATTTCCAATGCACCTTAGGAAATTCTTTTTAAACTTCTGTTTTGAGGGAATTTAGTTTAATAAGAAAGGATATTTTTCCATCCAAAGATATCTAAAAATTGAGTTACCTCTCTCTAGAATATTTTCTCTCTCTAGGCCAAAATAGGTAGAAACAAGATCTTTTATTATTCTGAAAAGGGGATTGATTACAGAGGAAGAAACTGGACATCTTGAGGGGCTCGGGAGGAATCTTACATTCTTTCCCACTTGAAAAACGCGAGATGTCCTCATCTCGCAGGTGGAGTATGATCTCTTTTATCTTCTTCTTTTTCTTCAATTACTTCTAGCGTTACTGCCTTGGAAGTGGATGGCCGATTTGGAAATATCTCTCTTTGCCTTCCCCTATTTTGAGGCAGAGGTCTTGCATTACTTTGGATTGAGACTGCGGGTTGGTTAGAGGGTCTACCTCTGGGATTTTCTTGATTCGGTGGAAAGAAACTTGATTACTCTTTAAGGAAGGAGCTCGAGTATGGAATCTTGATCCCTGATTTCCCTATCCCGAAAACCTTGATACAAAAGGTGTCGGGCAATCCATACTGTGATGTCCAAATCCATGACAGTTATAGCATTTCACTCCCTTGTTCGAGGGTGGAAGTTTTGAAGTTAAATTCCAGGGGATTGAGTTTCAGGAAAAGGACATTTCTTCCATTCTGGAACTTTCCATGTCCTGGGCGTGACCCTGATATCTTTTAGGCGGTGGAAGGTTGGAATCAAGTTTTGTAATTAAAAACCTTTTGAAAGGTGATGGTGCTGGCTTCGGCGGGACTTTGACATCAAAGGCCTTAGTGAAATCCTTCACCATCTGCATTGCTTTAGCCATGGAAACTGGCTTGGCATTCTTCACCAGGATATTCAAAGGTTCGTTCAGTCCTCGAATAAACTTGGCCAGTTGTTCTTCATCCAGCGGTGGCAAGAATTTGAGGAGGAGAGCGAACTCTTGGTGATATAATTCAATAGTTCTACTCCCCTGGGTTAACTCTAAGAATTCGTTCATCTTTGTTTCCAAAAAGCCGGGAGAGGATAGAACCTCGTCCTTAGGTATATTTTGAGATCATTCCATGTCTGGGTATTCCGATCCAGATGGTTTGTCTTGCAGTGGTTTCTCCATGCCACTCTAGCTATTTCTACTATCTTCTGTCTTGCAAGAGCCATTTTGCTCTTCTTATTGTACCCGGTGACATCGAAGTACTCTTCCATTGCTTCGATCCACTTTTCCACAGCCTCACCCAAGTTTTTCCCTTCACCCTTGAAAGGTCTAGGGGCTGCGATCTATGAAGAGTTTTAAGGGAATCCACTTTCTGAACAACAGGAAGATTAGGACCCACTCCCTAGGAAGAACTCAAAGCTCTACAGTACCTCCTCAAAAGGGCTCGGCTAGAAGGAGAAGTGAGAAGGTATTGTGGAAGGGACATGGTGAGCTGTACTCGATTAAGAGCAAAAACAAGGTCAAAAGAAAGAATGGGGGAAAACAACTTACTTGGAGTAGGGCGTGGATGAGTTTGGCAAGGTCGAGGTAAAGGGTCGGCAACAGGAACAGTGACATGGGTGGGTGGGTGGGTAGCAACAACAAGTTCGGGATCTATCTCCTCATCAACAAACCTTCTCTTTCCCCTTTCGTGTGATGGCTTGCACGGGTGATGAATCTAACTCAATCATATTAATCGAAGGGTTCTCAGTGGTGGTAGGTGGTGCACTAGACAAAGCAACTGCTGGAGAACTAGGAGACCCCCTCTGAAGAAGTGTCCAACTAGGGCCTGGGGGTTTCTCGGCACCAATATGATGATTAATGGTGGGGACGGGGGTGGCAAAGTGGTGTTCCTATTCATCAAATGGTGCATCTTAATGTAACACATATCCTCTATGTGCCCCCTACCCAAACATTTCTCATAAGTGCAAATAATAGTGGGGAAATCTTTGGAAAGATGGCCGGATACATGACAAGCTCGACACACCATGTTGGTGGGATTAGGCTCAGGGCGACGTGCAGACAACAAGTTTTGTTGGCGCTTTAGAAAATTCACATCAAGAGTCACAGCCTTCACATTTTCATTAAGTTGGTTCATGTAATTTGTCATCATGTTTTTCAAATCCCCAATACTAGACGCAGTGCTTTCATACCCATCCCCCCCCCTTGTGGTGGTGGAGTGGTAGAAGTAGAATCAGGGTAAGTCACATACGGTGATGGAGCATGAGGGGCAGGAACATGATTTTGTGATGAAGAGGTTAGGGGAGCCACGACGCTAGAAGAAGGTGGGGGTGCTAAAGGCAAAAGAGGTGCTGAGGTCACTTGAAGGTGAGGTGGTACAACGGGTGGGAATCGGAATGGTTGAGTTGGTTGAAGTTGAGGCACATACGATGAGGTTGGCCAAGGTTGTTGCGGGGAGGGCAAAACTAGAGTATGTGGTGCTAGACATGGATAATACGAGGGAGATGGAGTCGTGGTCTATTGTGGCTCGTAAACACATCGATAAGAGCTCTCCACATTAATGGAAAAAGTGATGGCCATATTCAAGTCATTTGGAGCTTGAGCTCTAACCAAAATTTGGATGCTAGGGTGTATGCCTCATAGAAACGAGTCCATGATGGTGAGCGAGTCGATATTAAAAACGGGAGTGTAATGATCAACAAAGTTTCTAAACCTCATGCCCGTTTGTTCCATGGTCTCATGCGGGTGATTTTGCTTGAATGAGCGTGATTGCTCAAAAAATGCGAAGAAGTTTGGAGGTTTGCAAAATTCAGCCAAGAATTTTTGCTCAAAATTGGCAAAGTTTAGGATGGAGTTTGGTTGTTGCTTGGGCATTCCGTCGAGCGATATACCATTTTTGCTTTTGCCATATTCTAAGGTGTTGGGCACTGGTATGCATAGCCTTGTGATCTAGTCCCTTCTATGCTTGAAGTTTCCTCCTTTGATTCCTCTTGAATGGGCTGCCAATTGACCATATAGGTAGAGGTAGTGAAAACATTCCTAGATTCAACGTATTGGGTTCTTCAGGGTTGCATCACATCTATGGTTGGCTAGCACACGCATCCAATTTTCACTGAAATTTGGAGGAGGTAGTGATTCATACATTTTTACTTCCTCTTCTTCCTTTGAAAATTCCATCATGGGTTGGCATACTTGTATGGATGTGGTTTGCTCGGTTGTGACCGAATCATTACCAAACAGTTGCCCTTCCATGGGGTGTGCTTTCCACATTTGCAGATCTATGTTTAGGACTTGTGAGTCCTTTCGAACATGCACATGATCTAATGCCCAATCATGCACCAACTTGGATTTCCTCATGAAGGGTCTCCCCAAGTTTATGTCATATGAGTTTGGTTGGCGCAGAAAATCCATTACCACAAATGTATGACAGTAGCGAAACATAAAGAGTTGAAGTCGCACATTCTCAAAAACCCCAATGGGTCTTGAAGATGTTCCATCTACCATTTTAAAACAATAAGATCTTCTCTTTTCAGATCAGGTTTTTCCCAATTTTTGCAACATGGTTTTGTGATGATGTTGACCCCCACCCCACCATCCAAGATAGCTAATGCTTGGTATTCGTTATGATGAATTGGAATTGTAGCATTAGTATCGTCACTTTTGTAATAACACCCCAATTGATTAATTAATATTTTGACAAATCTAGGTGTTCTTTCCCTTGCGTGTTTTAAGTTTATTTTTGCTAGAGGTGACTGAATCTCCTCTGCAATGGCTGCTGGCTTTAGTCCGCCCTCCTCTACCCATTCTTTTATGTCTTCCCACAATGTTGGTGAACTACGTAGCAAACATTCTTGACATAAGGTTTCCTTGAGATCCCTCTCTGACTCTTCTAGAATTGGAGTAGGTACATCCAATTCTCTTTCCCTTGTCGGTTCATTTCTTGGATACATTGTATCCCAGGCTCGATTAGTCCATAATTTGGCTTCGTGAAGTCGTTGACACTCTTCTACTAGGGCTCGAGCTTCTTCAAGCTTTCTTATCTCTTCTTCAACATTTGGGTATTCACCAATTCCCTTAGGGGTTGCTGGTTTTTCTTCTTGCTCCTCCTTGTCAGCAGGCTCATCTAATTTTAGCGCTTGATCACTCTCTTCTCTTGATTGAGTGGATCTGGTGTCGATAGTATCTTCTTCAGATCCATCCTGAATTGTGACCCTCGTGTCACCTTTACCCACTTTTTTCACTCACCCTCCTTCTCCTACCAGTTCTAGAAGTGGTGGCATCTACTGGGTTCTTCCCTTTGTCCCCTAGTTGGGCTTGGGCTCGTGTCAAGACATTCGATGGTGTGATGTTTCAAGCCTGCACACTTATGGTTCTGATAGAGGCCTTGTTAGAAGTGGAAGCAGAACCACTTGTACAGTGGGAAGTCTTTGATCAAATGATCAACCCCACATTTAGTACAAGTGAGCATTAGCATGTCATTAGGTGGTGCAATCATTTGCTGAGTTTGATGCGTATGAACCACATTCTTGTTTAGGACATTCTACTATTCGATGAGGTCCACCACAAACCAAAACATTGTAGTGCCCCCCTTCACACATTTGCATTTATATCATTAACTTTCCATTGTACCGTGGTTTGGAACATTGGTAATGGCGTGTTATTTTGTAAGATATAAAATTCTGGTGCAATCTCCATAGCTTCCTCATAGTACTCATCACCATTGATTTCTACCTCATACACCATTTCAACTTCCTATGCTGGCTCCTTAATCAAAACGTGGTTGATTTTAGCATGGGGTGGTTGTGGCAGTAAAATAGGTGGTGGCAAAAGTAATGTGTCTTGTATTCAAAACATCCCCCTAGTAGGTGAATAGGATGGGTTTGACTATCCTGCAGTCGATGATTTTTTGTACGGGTGGTGCTGGTAAAGCCAATGGTGCTCTGGGTGCTAGCAGTTGTGCTATGGTTTGGAATCTTGGATACCTACACATGGAAGTGTCATGGTTCCCTAATTTTACACAATGATCAGCACAATAGAGTAATGCCTTACTCTTAACCGTGGGCATTTAGCGGTAGTGTGATTCATTCTACACATAGAACACCATACCAAATCTCTACGGGTGTAAAGATGGGTATGCCCATGCCTAGATGCTTCTCTTCCATCCTTCACCTTCAATTTGTCTAGTATGGAATTACCGAGTTTGTCCACAGTCATGTTCCCAACTTTCTTGCTCCGAGTTCCTGTTTCTTGGTGACTCAAAACTTACAAAGTCGTTGGCTGCTGAAGATGCCCTGACATCTTCAGGTTGTGGCAATTCAAGCATGTTGTCTTCATATTTGATTGTCAACTTACAACATGCATCCAGAGTAGTCGGATGGGCTAATACTAGATAATCATGCATTTTGTGATCTTGGACTCCTCTCTGGAAGTAGGGCAATAACTCATCATTAGTTAGCCTCTCTCATAGTTTACATCTTGAATTCAAGTGCTTTAGCCGGGATACATAGTCTCGCATAGACTCATTTTCTTTCTATTTGATATTATGCAGTTGTGCTACAGGACTCCATTTGTCACCACTTCGGGCAAAGCTTAGCAGAAACACATTCTTGATCCGAGTGAAATTGATCTTATCTTCTAGCTTGAGGGTTCAAAACCATTGATGAGATTTTTCTTCTAGGGTCAGTGAGAGGGCATGAATCATGGTTACATCACTTATTGGCCCGTAGGTTTTGCATGTGGACTCAAAGATCTCCACATGTTGGATCAGGTCCCCATTCCCTAAAAATTTTTGTATGAGCTTTGAAATGATGTGTGACTTCATTTGGGATGGTCTGGATTCTAGAGCAGTGCCTAGTTCCTTGACCATTCCGCGGCCCATTTTTGCAGCTATATTCAACAAATCTATCCTTGTGGCCACATTGAGATCTACATTTGGATCTACCCTTGGTCTTTGAGGCGCTACTCCCCCCCTACCTAGACCTCACCCTCTTCCGACATTGGCTCTTCGAGACATTTTTGGTCTATGGTAGGTCCGGCCATCTCATTTGGCCTGGCTCATTATTAGCAGCCTCCGTCCGTCTTTGTAGAATCAAGAGCTCCATGTCCTATAAGAACAACGTAGGACGATTGATCATTTGCTCTATGTCATTCTTGGTGTAAAGGCAGTCCTCTACTCCCACAGTTTCCCTCGGTAGGTTATCTCCTTCATTCTGGGTATCAAACCCTTCCTCCGCTCTTGGCTCTTCATTAATGGGCTCCAAATTTGGGATGTCTCCCTTAGTCCTGCCCATGACTATTTCTTGTTCCTTACCACGTGATTGAAATGGATACACATTTCCCTTTTCCTTTTGTTCAGCCGTAGCCCTTTGAGTATCAAGCTCTTGTTTCCTTAAGCGCAATTCTCACAGTTGCCATTCTACTTCAACCCTTTTCAAATCTAAATCCACTTCCTGTAAGGTGACCTGTCTTGGCTGCGCTTTCCAAGTCTCTTCTCATTCTGGGTGTGCTAGTGTTAGACAGCCTAGAACTTGAAGGTTGGGTTGGTAATTCTTGCCTTGGACCTAGTCCAGCGTTGGTTGACGGGCTTGTGCCCATATATTGCACTTCCTCATCATTGCTAGTTTGGAGACCAAAAAATCCCCGGGCTATATCAATGATACCACTAGATCTTATAGGGTAGGGTGGTTTCTCCTCTTCTCCAAACCCAGAGAATCGTAGCCCTTCTTCGATGGATTCTTCACTACTTGTCTCGACGGTGGTTAGATTCCTTAAGACACCCAATTGAGTTCTCACACTAAGTGGCCTGAACCAACACTCTTTTGATAGGAAGATCATGGGTGGTTTGATGCACTATCGTCCGGGAGTGAGGTCATCTTCGATGAGCTTTCCAGACCTCAAGTGCATGTGAATGTGATTTGTTAAGCTGATTTGGTACCCCAAGCTGATTTTGCTTTGTTTTTTGTGGCCGTGAGACTGCAGATAAGAGTTCACATCATCATATTTAAATCATTCACGTCGTGAAATGGCAAGTAGTTCACATCGGGAACTAGTTCCTGCACTCTCACATGCTCCAATGATTACTTCGGATTTACAAGTTAACGTTACCTTAATCTAATTTTACTGGTCTCAATGTGCTTAGTTAAGGCACTTGCCTTAATCTGAGAATACCAGGTTTGTGAACTAAATCTGGTTATGCTGTGAAACTGCAGATAACAGTTCACGTCGTGAAATGGTAAACAGTTCACACCATGAAAAGCTATGCCGTTCACGTCGTGAGATCTAATTGGTTCATGCTGTGAGATGTCCAAGAATCGTTCACACATGAGATATAAATTGTTCACGTCGTGAACTATATAGTGTTTCACGTCATGAAGCATTCTCTGCTAGTTCACGAATTACAATTTTGTCGGACTTGATGTGTCAAAGATGTCAAGATAAGATGACCTATTTTTAGCAAGGTAATCCTATGATTTGTGGCATTGATTGCGAGAGTGGTTCATGCTGTGAGATAGCAGGAAGTAGTTCACATTGTGAATTGTTTTCTTGCACTTTCATGTGTGAAGTTCCCACGTCGGCAGAGAGGAGTTTGGGTGCAAGTTACCTATCCAAATGCTCTAAAATGATTGTGCTAGACATAAGGAATGTAATGCGAGTGCAAAACACAACCAATGGCTCCTTTTTTTATATATGATTTTTGTGGATTTTTTTGAAGAAACAAGAAGAAAGTATCACCCTGCTCATTCACGTTCATGAATTTGGTGATACAAATATCAAAATTGAAATGAAAAAACAGTGTAGCTTTCCTCTAGGGTCACCCCAGTACTCACCCACACAACAAAAACAACCAATTTCTCATAAACCTTCACTTCCACTCAAACCTTATCCATTCATTCCATACACAATGCACTTCCAAAATGCAAAGGCAATGATGAAACTTGTGTAATGGGAGCTGAAACTCAAAGAAGATAGAAGAAACAAAAGTGTTTCCCCGACAGCGGCACCAAAAATGTTATGGGCTACCACACCTCCAAAGAAGGAACTTTATGCATTCTCCTTTGGAAGAAGCAATAGAACACAACCGTCATAGTAGGGAACTTACCAATGCATCGAGCTCGTGTCCCTTGAGGTCTCCAAGCTACTTTGAGAAGCTCTAATCCTCCAAGCTTCACCTCCACACTATCACCATAGAGTTGCTCACACCACCACACAAGGCAATCTCTCTCTCTCTCTCACTTCTCTACACAAGCATGCATGCATACAAGAAAAGAGAAGGCACATGTACTAGAGTACTCTCTCACTCTCTCTCTTAAGACAATGCAAGAACTTTCATAGCACAAAGGGGGATTGTGTCTATTTATTATGAGAAAATACCTTATATACAATTGGCCCTTATTCACACTTGGGCACCCAAAGCTTACTAGCTAAGGCCTTGGGTGGCCAATCTCTCATAATGTTACAACTTTTATAGTTCCTTTGCATGACACTTATTAATATCTTTAAATGGAGGAGCATAATTATTAATATCTTTAAATGGAGGAGCATAATTATTAATCCTAACTGGGATTAACAGGTGGGGGGGACCGAGGAAGAAGGCAAGGGGTTACGGAGAGAAGGGAAAGGGAGGAGGGTGAGGATCTTGTGGAGAGGTGGAGAACACAATCAGCTCTTGCACTTGCTTTTAGGGGATTAGATCCTCCTAGAGGGGGTGGGTAGCATGGGGGGTGTGTGTAGAGTGGTTCCAAAAAATTGACAAGACTCGAAAATGAACCACTCTATAGGACCAGTCTCCAAGTGGTACTTGGCATCGAACTACTCAGTGGGGCTAGTCTCTAGGGGTAAGTGAGGCCTCTGCTCCAAATAGAGGCTCCTATAGTAAATGCTCAAAATTATCCAACACGACTTTTTTTTTTGCCTGGGCCCTTGCGAGTTGTCTTGCCTAGTGTACGGTGCATTACTCTGGTTGGGCATGTTTGTTGCCTCCACCTAGTCATCATCTGCTGGGGCTCTATCTCACAAGAGGGAGGTGGTGGCTCCGGAAAATGAAGAATTGGCTAGGAAGTCCTGAGTTTTCCACCCATTGAAGAATGGATGGGGTCCCCCCATGGAGGCATCAAAGAGAGATGACATGTGGGATCATTAATTGAAAATGTGAATTGGACATCTTGGCCTAGGGGTATAAAAATTTCAGAAAAATTCTTATTAACGTCCAAAGAGTGTCAAGAAGGGCCAATAAGGTTAATCCAAGTGATTGATGTGGGAGTGATGCACATGATTGGATGTGCGTTGATGTGGGAGTGATGTGATTGGATGTAAATTGATGTGGGATAATGCCTTCCACCTATGCCAGCATCAAGGTGGTTGTCATCGGGGATTCCAAAACTTGCCCCATCATTCTCCTTATGATGAGAAGAAGTGGAAGGTACTCCTTCCTGAGGCTTGCATCTTTCTATGTATAGAAATTGAGTCTAATGAAAATAACGCTTTTATAATTTAAAAAAAATCCAATATGCATCTTTCTATGCATAGAAATTGATTCTAATGAAAATAACGCTTTTATAATAAAAATATTTCCAATATGCATCTTTCTATGCATAGAAATTAATTCTAATGAAAAAAAGCTTTTATAATAAAAATATTTCCAATATGCATCGTTCGTTGCATAGAAATTAATTCTAATGAAAATAACGCTTTTATAATAAAAATATTTCCAATATGCATCTTTCTATGCATAGAATGAAAATAACACTTTTAGAATACACAAACGGAGGGGATTACTCTTTTTGAATAACATAAAGATAAAACTTATTTCCACAAAATTTAAGAAAATTTTGCCATAACCTCCTTTGTATGGCTGACCATTTCTCAATTTTTACATTCTAAATCTACTTTGAATTTGCCCCAAGATGATTTAAAACACTCTAATCTAATAAAATTTCACTTCTAAAGAGCAATCCATAGGAAAAGCTTAACTTATTTTGTTTGTTTCTCATTTTAGGATAAAGAAAGGTTAAAATTCTAAATGAAGAGAAGGAGGAAGCCTTTCTATCAAGGCATAACATCTAGTTTCACATTTAAAAAAAACAAGAAATCAGAAAACCATAGAATAGAATTTAAAAAAAGTAGAGTTTCTAACTTACATGGAGTTTTGTGAGCTTTCCTTTGGCTTGAGGTATTGAGGGTTCTACTCTTGCTTGGATCAAGAGTGGCCACCAATTCTTTGTAGAGGAATTAGTCAAAAATAAGTGAATTATCAAAGAATTCAATGTTTTTGGCTCTAGGGAGGAGTAGAGTAACAGTGCATAAAACACTATTAAGCTTTTACAAAGGGGAAGGCTTCTATTTATAGGAAAAAGTGAGCCTCAAACCAAGCAAACTGATTCTAGAATTTTCCAGATCAGTTTGGTAAATTTTTGACCATTTTTGGGTCAGTTCAGCTTACTTTTTGGAACTAGACTTGAAATAGGAGAGAGGAGAGATGAAATATCTCATTTTATCGATTTAAAATGGGGGGTAATGATGAAAAAAAAGGTGCCTCCTTCATGAGAGGGAATCCCCATTTTGAGGTGTCAAAAATCAACTTTTTAACTATTTTCCTTGGTCCTTAGTCCACTCTTCATCTTATGAGAGTATTTACTCATTTTTGGGGCGTTTTCCTTTATTTCTTCAATTTATCGCCTCCCTACATTTGGATTAATCTCATTGGTCCCTCAGAACCTTAATCCAAAATTTTCAAAAAATCTGGACCCTTAGGCTAAGGCCTTTTGAGCAGATTATAATTTATTTCTAATGCACCTTAAGAAATTCTTTTTAAACTTCTGTTTTTCGGGAGAATTTAGTTTAATAAGAAAGGATATTTTTCCATCCAAAGATATCTAAAAACTGAGTTACCTCTCTCTAGAATATTTTCTTTCTTTAGGCCAACACAGGTAGAAACAAGATTTTTTATTATTCTGAAAAGGGGATTGATTACAGGGGAAGAAACTGGACATCTTGAGGGGCTGGGGAGGAATCTTACATTCTCTCCCACTTGAAAAACGTGAGATGTCCTCATCTCGTAGGTGGAGTATGATCTCTTTCACCTTCTTCTTCTTCAATTACTTCTAGCGTTACTGCCTTGGAAGTGGACGGCCGATTTGGAAATATCTCGCTTTGCCTTCCCCTATTCTGAGGCGGAGGTCTTGCATTACTTTGGATTGAGACTGCGGGTTGGTTAGAGGTTCTACCTCTGGGATTTTCTTGATTTGGCGGAAAGAAACCTGATAACTCTGGAAGGAAGGAGCTGGAGTCTGGAATCTTGATCCTCCCTGATTTCCCTGCCCCAAAAATCTTGATCTAAAAGGTGTTGGGCAATCCATACTGTGATGTCCAAATCCTTGACAGTAGAATTTCACTCCCTTGTTCAAGAGTGGAACTTTTGAAGTTGAATTCCAGGGGATTGAGTTTCGAGAAAAGGACATTTCCTCCATTCTGGAACTTCCCATGTCCTGGGCTTGACCCTGATATCTTTTAGGCGGCGGAAGGTTGAAATCACCTTTTGGAATTAAAAACCTTTTGAAAGGTGATGGTGCTGGATTCGGCGGGACTTTGACATCAAAGGCCTTGGTGAAATCCTTTGCCATCCACACTATTTTAGCCATGGAAACTGGCTTGGCATTCTTCACCAGGATATTTAAAGGTTTGTTGAGTCCCCAAATTAACCTGGCCATCAGTTGCTCTTCATCCAGCTGTGGCGAGAATTTGAGGAGGAGAGCGAATGCTTGGTGATATAATTCAATAGTTCTGCTCCCCTGGGTTAACTCTTAGAATTTGTTCATCTTTGTTTCCAAAAAGCCGAGAGGACAGAACCTCGTCCTTAGGTAATTTTTTAGATCATTCCATGTCTGGGTATTCCGATCAAGACGGTTTGTCTCACAGTGGTTTCTCCATGTCACTCTAGCTGTTTCTACTATATTCAATCTTGCAAGAGCCAATTTGCTCTTCTCATTGTACCCGGTGACATGGAAGTACTCTTCCATTGCTTCGATCCACTTTTCCACAGCCTCACCCAAGTTTTGCCCTTCACCCTTGAAAGGTCCAGGTTGCGATCTATGAAGAGTTTTACGAACATCCAAGTCGAGCTCTTCCTCATTGAGTTGGGGGTTATCATTTCTACCACGATGACGTCGATCCATGCTCCTATCAATATAAAAATTCTTGTTAAGTCTCTTTATTTACGATTCAAATCTGATTTTAGATTCAACTAATTCTGGGGTTCTTTAGATTGGTCAGTTCCTCACAGAATCATGGGATAAAGATATTCATATAGAACTCATTATCGGGGATAACTACTCATTCAGAACATCTCATTCATATCTTTAACACAATAATGGTCCATTAGATCTATATTTCCATCTGAACATTCCTCCATGGGGATTTAAATTATACAAATTTTTTTATTTGTCATCCCTTAACTTGATCCACTGGGTGAAGTGTTAACAAAAGCAAATTGCCAACACAATCCACTAATCTCATAGTGATTTGCTGAAGTCATTATCGTCATTCCACTTATGAACATCATCACAGGGACTCGTCCCATTCATCCTCATTGTGGTTTTGTTCAGCTTATTTTACATGTCAACCAAAATTCAAGGAATCATTATTTTTCAATCGGAATCCAAATCAACTCATCAGTTCTCAACCAGAATTTTAAAATCATATCAACCACATTTGAATTCATCTTCTGGATAACATTTTTGCTTATAATTTCAAGATCTTAGATTTACTCGTATATACTGCCAATAAAGAGCTGTAGTTATACCCTCGATATATATGGGTAGTCACAGTCCTTGGAATTATAAGGTAAATACCATCATGTCTAGGCCTCAAGCAAGTCAGGGATTCCATATAATTGCGGTACTTCCATCTGAAGACCCAATTACCAATTTATAAATTTCAGTGTGAATAACAATTTGTATGAATTTATCACACAATTTTAACCTTTTACTGCTACTTCATCAATTTTTGACATTTTTGGCTTCTCAATTGATCCACTTTAGCCAATTTTTCTCTGATACCAGCTGTAAGGTCCCTGTTCCCACTGCGCAATGAATTCAGGGCTGCTGTGGAAGTAGCACTTCTTGCACGGGCCAGGGTCCCTCACTCGGGGCCTCACCCATGGATATCGAACAAGAGACTAATCCATCAGTTCTTCCAAAATCGAACCCGGAAAAACTTCCCATTGCCCGGAATGCACGGGCGATTCCTCCAGGATAATTTTTCTCTAACGTAGTCAAAAAGTTTGAACTATCTGAACTGATCTGACCAAACCCGTAAGTCCCATAGTCAGATCAGGGAAAGATTGCACTTGGATCATAGAGACCAACGCTTTTTTCCTCATTGAGAGACACAGTCGTTGATTCTTTTCCATAGAACAATTTTTGTCTAGGATTTACTTCATCTAGCGTACCATAACAGAATCGAGTCTCAATTTAGGGATCCATCACTCCAGCCTAACCCCATCCAGTCCCATGGGTTAGCCAACCGCCCAACCACTGTTAGTGATGGGATCCAATAAGGAATCTGGTTAGGTTTTGTCTCAGGTACCAGGGAAAAAGAGTTCCCAGGCCCCCTATTCAAATATTCATGCAAACTTAAAACTAGTCACACCACTAACACACCCAATATGAAATTGCCTTTTTCACAGATTCAGCTGTCTTTAAAACAATCATTTAATGAAATCATAGTCACTAATTATAATTCTTCAAAAAATTTTGGTTGAATTTTAATTTCCAATTATTCCTTCCTCAGAGTACCTATGGCATCATTAGGAACCAGAATGCTCACCACCTATCCACTCAACAAGGGTCTTTTCGATGGTTCTCAGCTCATAGTACTCAGCAATATTCACATATCAAAAAGGAATCTTTATTGAAGATCAGCAAGATCAACCAACAAATCCATATAGAAGAACCATGGACTCATCCGTTGAGGACCAGCAAGATCAATCAACCATATCCATGCCTGAATTCAGAAAACAACTCTTACTCCTTGTTGTAATATCTTCCACGGCACACGTGTGGGTATCTTCGGCGACCCAAGCCTGAGCACCGTATGGTCAGCACCCTCTAGGATCCTTCCCAGGAGGTCAGCTAGCGCTTCACCCATAGGCTGCTTCCTTGGTCCCTCATCCACCGTACCGGAAGCTTACCATTTTAATCGAACCGAGGCTGGTCAAGATTAGGTCTCCATGACCTCATTCACAAGACGGTCAAAATGCTTCCCCAGCATTCTTGACATAAAACAGTCATTTTAAAAAATAGGTCATAAATACAGTTTTTATAGAACTCTCGTCTTTCCACATTGTTCTACGTCATTCCTCATTTATTTCATCTGTATTCCCTTTCTCATCACATCATAATCATTCACATCACAATTCACATGACATGACATCAATTCTCGTCCATCATATTCAATTACATCACATCCATTTACACCCATCACATCTCATTCATTCATATCCATCACATACATTTTCATAACCATCCCATCGTATACATTCTATCCACATTACATCACATCACTTCTTTCTACCCCATATCTCATTCATACACATCCATCCAATCGTTCACCTGTACAACTACCCACATCTATTCATACATTCATATCTATCACTTCACATCCACATATATTCATGTCACATCACATCATTTTTCATCACATCACATTCCTTCGCATACATATCCATATCACATTCTTTTACATACATTCACTCACATCCCATATCATTCATTTACATCTCTCACATCTTGATACATTCACTCACATCCCATATCATTCATTTACATCTTGATTCACATGACATCACATCTCTTCACCCCTATTCACATTGTTGAGATATCGAGCTCGCCTAGTGAGGCGGTGGACACTGATGACCCGCCTGGGGGATAGGCTCCACACTTACACCACTGGCATGGTTGGTGAGATCTTGGGTGATATGCGGCCAGTGGGATGACAGGCTGTGTGACAGCCATTCTAGAGACTGGCATAGTTATAGCGCCAGCTCATTTAGTCGGGTTCACACTATAGAGAACCCGTGTATGTATTTGGTTGAGTACCTTTCATATTATGTGTACTCTTATTCTTGTATATGGTGTGTTGAGTGTTGAGTAAAGAAGAAGAAGATTTTCAGCCTCTCACCTTGTGTGTTCTCTATTAGAGTTTTGTGAGTGTGTGTGTGCTTGCAAGAGCTCAAGCTCTCTTTCCCCTGCATCTTTTCATGGTATCAGAGCCTGGTTCGTGCTAAGGGCTGAGCTGCAAGCAAGAGAACCACAGGAAGCGGTACGAGGGTAAGAGCTGCAACTACTCTTCCCTATTTGTGTTGGTGACTACACCCTTGTCGGGAGCTCTACGGGAGGCACCGGCAAACGATCTCTGATTGAGGAGCTTTCTTCGCGGGAGTAAAGCTATAGGGCAACTATAGTGTCCTATCGGACACTATGTTCTGGGCCGAAAACGTGTTTCGGGCGCGTCTGGACCTCCGTTTTAAGCACTGCGGGTAAGTCATCGATTCTTTGCAGAAGTCTGTTTTAAGAACTGCAGGAAGACAGATTGACTGTGCAGACACTGTGGGTGCTGCAAAGAGGTCTACAGTTGCCATTGGGTGTATGTATGCACATTGATGTCACTGGTTGTGACATTTGAGAGTACTACAGCACCGCTGTGCAGAAAATACAGCAGTTTGTGCAGAAAAACCAGAGTGCAGTTTCTGGTAAAATTGTGTGTTTGGCAAGATGTCTAATGATGGCATAACACAGATTGTGGCTGAGAAGCTGGATAAGAATAACTTCCATGCTTGGAGGTTCAGGTTAACGAATTTCCTGATGGGAAAAGGCTATTGGGACTACATAGAAGGTGAGCATGAAGAGGCACCGGAGATACCGGATATAAATCCGACTGCTCTGCAGATGTGAAAGAGTTTAAAGACTGGAACCAAGGAGCCAGGAAAGTAATGTATTGGCTTTCCATTAGTATACAGGACACCATGATTGGGCATATTCAGGATGCCAAGTCCCCCAAGGAGGCGTGGGACACCTTGGTAAAGCTTTATGAAACAAATACCAAGGCACGTAAGATACAGTTGAAGAATGAACTTCATACTGTGGAGAAAAAGAGCATGTCTGTGAATGACTATGCATTGAAGATAAAGGGTATTGTGGAATCCCTTGCATCTATTGGTGTGTCAGTAGATGATGATGACAAGGTGGAAGTCTGTCTACGTGGTCTCGGGCCACAATACAAGGCGTTTAAGACGTCTATTCAGACTCGAGAAAACATTCCCAACTTTATAGATTTGGTGTCTATGCTGATTATCGAAGAGAAGAACTTGGGTGAAGACCAACAGTCTTCACAAAGCAAAAACAGTTCAGAGCAACAGGCCTTCTACACGAGTTCAGGAAGAGGACGAGGTAGAGGAGGCCGTGGATGCGGTCAAGGAGGTGGCCGAATAGGTAATCAGAATTATGGCCAGCAGCAGCAGCAAAAACAGTCCCAGAATCAACAACAACAACAATAACACGCAGGTGGAAGAGGCAAATTCAGAGGCAGGGGGAGTCAAAGAGGCCGTGGAAATTGGCAAAGGCAATATAATGATGCACGTGAATGCTATTTTTGTGGTAAGCCTGGTGGACATGTGCAGTCAGAATGTTATAAGAAGCAGGCTGACATGCAAAATGGAAAAGTGCAGCAAAACAACTATGCATCCTCAAGCAGAAATAATGAGGATAATGAAAGGTTGTTTGTTATGCAGCATGTTGTGAATGCCATGTCTGAAAATGTTGATGCAGCACAAAAAGATAATGTATGGTATGTGGATTCAGGCGCTTCGAACCACATGTCATGGGGAGTGGTTCAAGGAGATGAAAAACCCGAAAAGACCGCATTTTGTGGAAACAGGGGATGACACTGCTCATCCAATTGCCCACGTTGGAGATGTGCCATTGTCTATGCAGGATGGCAAAGTGAAGTACCTTGCAGATGTACTTCATGTACCGAATATAACAAAGAATCTGGTTTCAGTTGGCCAGATGATTGAGCAGGGTTTGCAGGTTCGGTTTAACCCTGATGGGTGTTATGTTGAAGATTTCAAAGACAAGTGCAGGTTGGTTGCAAAAGGCAACAGAGTGGGCAGAATGTTTACATTGAATGTAGACATGCCTGAAATGAGTGCTGCGATGTTTGCAAATGGTTCAGGAATTGTTGCAGACACAGACATATGGCATAAAAGAATTGGACATGTGAATGTGCAGAGATTGAAGTCTATGCAGACAAAAGGAATTGTGACAGGGCTGCCAAAATTTAAAGTGGAAGGTATGCATAAAATCTGTGAAGCATGTCAATTTGGGAAGCAAACAAAGCATGTGTTTCCACGTAACAGATATGTGAGTAGAAATGCACTAGATGTTGTGCATTCAGATGTATGGGGTCCTACGAAGGCTATTCATCCCTTCATTCACATCTATCTGATTCTCATCACACATCTATTTACCTCACATCTCATCACCTCTATTCACATCACAGCTATTCATACCTTCATTCACATCTCATCACCTCTATTCACATCACAGCTATTCATCCCTTCATTCACATCTATCTGATTCACATCACACATCTCATCACTTCTATTTACCTCACATCTCTTTTCCTTCCAGAATTATCTTTCTCAAAAAGGGGGTGATATTTCAAATACTAATTTATTGAATTTCATTCATTCAATATTCACTTAACTGATTTCTATATTAATCACGAATTCCGATGAGGAATAAATTAATCATTTATCTGAATATTTCGACTTCGATAGATTTCATGAATTTTGTCTTTACAAATCGAGTGAATATGAAACGATAGAGTTTTCCCTCTCAGAGTATTTACTTATTCATTTATCAAATATTCATGGAAATTAAATATAGAATTAAAGAGAATCTAATTTTGATATGAAAATTCTTTATGCATCTATTTATGCATAAAATCAATTTCATAGGGATGACATTTTTAAAATAAAAAGATTTCCAATATGCATCTTTGTATGCATAGAATTTGAATCTAATGAAAATAAAAAGATTTCCAATATGCATCTTTCTTTGCATAGAAATTGAATCTAATGAAAATAACACTTTTATAATAAAAAAGTATCCAATATGCATCTTTCTATGCATAGAAATTGAATCTAATGAAAATAACACTTTTATAATTAAAAAAATTTATCCAATATGCATCTTTCTATCCATAGAAATTGAATCTAATGAAAATAACGATTTATAATTAAAAAAAATCCAATATGCATCTTTCTATACATAGAAATTTATTCTAATAAAAATAACACTTTTATAAATAACAATATATTCAATATACATCTTTCTATGCATAGAAATTAATTCTAATGAAAATAACGCTTTTATAAATAAAAATATTTCCAATATGTGACTTTTTATGCATAGAAATTAATTCTAATGAAAATAACGCTTTTATAATAAAAATATTTCTAATATGCATCTTTCTATGCATAGAAATTAATTCGAATGAAAATAATGCTTTTATAATCAAAATATTTGCAATATGCATCTTTCTATGCATAGAATGAAAATAACACTTTTAGAATACACAAACGGAGGGGATTAATCTTTTTGAATAACCTAACGATAAACTTATTTCCACAAAATTTAAGAAAACTTTGCCATAACCTCCTTTGTATGGTTGACCATTTCTCAATTTTACATTCTAAATCTACTTAGAATTTACCCCAAGATGAATTAAAACACTCTAATCTAATCAAAATTCACTTCTAAAGAGCAATCAATAGAAAAATTTTAACTTATTTTATTTGTTTCTCATTCTAGGATAAAGAAAGGTTGAAATTGTTAATGAAGAGAAGGGGGAAGCCTTTCCATTAAGGCATAACACCGAGTTTCACATTTAAAAAAATAAGACATCAGAAAACCATAGAATAGAATTAAAAAAAAAGTAGAATTTCTAACTTACATGGAGTTTTGCGAGTTTTCCTTTGGCTTGAGGGATTGAGGGTTCTACTCTTTCTTGGATCAAGAGTGGCCACCAATTCTTTGTAGAGGAATTAGTCAAAAATTTAAGTGAATTATCAACTTGATGGATTCTATGTGAATGAGTGGGCTTGCGGTTGCGGTGGCATGATTGGTATCTTAGCAGGCACTACTTTCAATGTTTTTGGCTCTCGGGAGGAGTAGAGTAAAAGTGCATAAAACACTATTAAGCTTTTACAAAGGGGAGGCTTCTATTTATAGCAAAAAGTGAGCCTCAAACCAAGCAAACTGATTCTAGAATTTTCCATATCAGTTTGGCCAATTTTTGACCATTTTTGGGTCAGTTCAGCTTACTTTTTGGAACTAGACTTGAAATAGGAGAGAGGAGAGATGAAATATCTCATCTTATTGATTTAAAATGGGGAGTAATGATGAGAAAAAAGGTGCCTCCTTCATGAGGGAGAATCCCCATTTTGAGGTGTCAAAAAACAGTTTTTTAACTATTTTCCTTGGTCCTTAGTCCACTCTTCATCTTATGTGAGTATTTACTCATTTTTGGGGGGTTTTTATTTATTTCTTCAATTTATCTCCTCCCTACATTTGGATTAATCTAATTGGTCTCTCAGAACCTTAATCCAAAATTTTCAAAAAATCTGGACCCTTAGGCTAAGGCCTTTTGAGCAAATTATAATTTATTTCCAATGCACCTTAGGAAATTCTTTTTAAACTTCTGTTTTGAGGGAATTTAGTTTAATAAGAAAGGATATTTTTCCATCCAAAGATATCTAGGAAGTCTTGATTTTTCCACCCATTGAAGAATGGATGATGGGGTCTCCCCTTGGAGGCATCAAAGAGAGATGACATGTGGGATCATCTTTGGAGAGAGAATGCTGATACGGAGTGAAAGAATCCTAGCCACCTATGCCAGCATCAAGGTGGTTGTCATCGGGGATTCCAACACTTGCCCCATCATTCTCCTTATGATGAGAAGAAGTGGAAGAAGGTACTCCTTCCACCTATCCAAGGTGGTTGTCATCGGGGATTCCAATACTTGCCCCATCATTCTCCTTATGATGAGAAGAAATGGAAGGTACTCCTTCCTGAGGCCTAGAAAACAAACTATCTCTGGATACTCCAACAACAAGAGGATTAGAGGTGAGATCAAAACCGTGTTGCCACCAATGTTTGTAGAAGAATGCCCAAGCTGTGCATAGCTAAGATCAAGCACATGCTCTGAAGCTATTGGGGTGTCAAACTCCACCTAGTAGTAGTCGCACCCAAGGGTATGGATATCTATGATCTTGATTTGCTTGCTCTTTGCTTGCCAAGGGAGGCTGCTGGCCTGGAGCAAATCATGAAGTTGGCTATGTGTTGTGGGTGACTACCCACAATCTTGCAAAAGTCGAGTCTATGAGGAGGGAGGCCACTGCTAAAGCTAGGAGCTGGAGGTTTGCTTCAAAGAAGAGGCAAGGGGCAGAAACCTCCTCTAAGGATGACAAAGTCACCATAGAGTCCTCTTAAAGGGGTGAAGACCAAAGAAAGCTGACACCTACCAAAATAAAGCATTATGAATGCTAAAATCTGTAAAAAAACGTTGATGGGGGGGATGCAGGGTGGAGGCACAAAGAGGAGGGAGAAGGCAAAGTTAAAAAAAGGGGGGACTCACAGGAGGGAGAGGGGGACACACTGAAGCAGGAGAAGGTAGCAAGGAGAGGCTACAACAGGGGTGAAGGTGGAGGAAAGACGAAGAGGCGGCTAGGGTGTAAAGGACCAAGGGCAGCAAGGCGAAAGCACGGTGTAAAGGACCAAGGGCAGCAAGGCGAAAGCATGGTGTAGTAGAGCAAGCAAAGAGAAGGAGGAAAAATGAAGGAGGAGGAGGGAGGTGAGCTCAAAGGGCGGCATGCAAAGCTGGCAGTGCAACAAAGGGTAGGGCATAAGTGGAGGCTAGAGGGAAATGTGTAGGATGTGAGTGAATAATTAGATGATCTCCTTGCTCTTAGTGGGCTTGTGAGGAAATCTTCAATAGAAGCCCTCCAATCACTTGATTTGAGAGAATGGGTAGAA
The DNA here is from genome assembly GCF_041138505.1 of Cibotium barometz. Classification (NCBI taxonomy): domain Eukaryota; kingdom Viridiplantae; phylum Streptophyta; class Polypodiopsida; order Cyatheales; family Cibotiaceae; genus Cibotium; species Cibotium barometz. The sequence continues at coordinate 56,863,055 of NC_141061.1, read as the reverse complement.
GAGGGAAAATTAGATTAGTAAAGGGATTAAGGCTTAATGAAATTAACTAGTTGGGCACCCTAGAGTGCATAGATGGCTAAGGGACAGTCGTAGGCTCTCATACCAACATGAAATTAGGAAGTTAGGAGTGAGTAGGGTGAATAATAATGAATTAGGCTCAACATATTGGCATAATCTAAGTAGAGGAAAAGTGAACTAATGACAAGATAATGATAATGCTAGATAGTTGATCCAACACACTCGATTTCCATTAGATGGGCCCCCCTTGAAGGTACATCATCATTAGCCCATGGCTTAGCTTAATCATCCCCTAAACATGACTTAATGTTCTCCCTTGATTCTAGGTCCACCTTGTTGAGATATCGAGCTCTAGTGAGGCGGTGGACACTGATGACCCGCCTGGGGGATAGGCCCCGCACTTACACCACTGGCATGGTTGGGTGATATGCGGCCAGTGGGATGACAGGCTGTGTGACAGCCATTCTAGAGACTGGCATAGTTATAGCGCCAGCTCATTTAGTCGGGTTCACACTATAGAGAACCCGTGTATGTATTGGTTGAGTACCTTTCATATTGTGTGTACTCTTATCTTTGTATATGGTGTGTTGAGTGTTGAGAAGAGAAGAAGAAGATTTTCAGCCTCTCACCTTGTGTGTTCTCTATTAGGGTTTTGTGAGTGTGTGTGTGTGCTTGCAAGAGCTCAAGCTCTCTTCCCCCCTACATCTTTTCATGGTATCAGAGCCTGGTTCGTGCTAAGGGCTGAGCTGCAAGCAAGAGAACCACAGGAAGCGGTACGAGGGTAAGAGCTGCAACTACTCTTCCCTATTGTGTTGGTGACTACACCCTTGTCGGGAGCGCTACGGGAGGCACCGGCAAACGATCTCCGATTGAGGAGCTTTCTTCGCGGGAGTGAAGCTATAGGGCAACTATAGAGTCCTTCGGACTGAAATTTTCGGGCCGAAAACGCGTTTCGGGCGCGTCTGGACCTCCGTTTTTTAGAAAGCAGGCGATTTCGAGCACTGCGGGTAAGTCATCGATTCTCTGCAGAACTCTGTTTTACGAACTGCAGGAAGACAGATTGACTGTGCAGACACTGTGGGTGCTGCAAAGAGGTCTACAGTTGCCATTGGGTGTATGTATACACATTGAAGTCACTGGTTGTGACATTTGAGTACTCCAGTACCGCTGTGCAGAAAATTCTGCAAGTTGTGCAGAAAAACCAGAGTGCAGTTTCTGGTAAAATTGTGTGTTTGGCAAGATGTCTAATGATGGCATAACACAGATTGTGGCTGAGAAGCTGGATAAGAATAACTTCCATGCTTGGAGGTTCAAGTTAACGAATTTCCTGATGGGAAAAGGCTATTGGGACTACATAGAAGGTGAGCATGAAGAGGCACCGGAGATACCGGATATAAATCCGACTGCTGCAGATGTGAAAGAGTTCAAAGACTGGAACCAAGGAGCCAGGAAAGTAATGTATTGGCTATCCATTAGTATACAGGACACCATGATTGGGCATATTCAGGATGCCAAGTCCCCCAAGGAGGCGTGGGACACCTTGGTAAAGCTGTATGAAACAAATACCAAGGCACGTAAGATACAGTTGAAGAATGAACTTCATACTGTGGAGAAAAAGAGCATGTCTGTGAATGACTATGCATTGAAGATAAAGGGTATTGTGGAATCTCTTGCATCTATTGGTGTGTCAGTAGATGATGATGACAAGGTGGAAGTCTGTCTACGTGGTCTCGGGCCACAATACAAGGCGTTTAAGACGTCTATTCAGACTCGGGAAAACATTCCCAACTTTACAGATTTGGTGTCTATGCTGATTATCGAAGAGAAGAACTTGGGTGAAGACCAACAGTCTTCACAAAGCAAAAACAGTTCAGAGCAACAGGCCTTCTACACGAGTTCAGGAAGAGGACGAGGTAGAGGAGGCCGTGGACGCGGTCAAGGAGGTGGCCGAACAGGTAATCAGAATTATGGTCAGCAGCAGCAGCAGCAGCAACAACAGTCCCAAAATCAACAACAACAACACGCAGGTGGAAGAGGCAAATTCAGAGGCAGGGGGAGTCAAAGAGGCCGTGAAAATTGGCAAAGGCAATATAATGATGCACGTGAATGCTATTATTGTGGTAAGCCTGGACATGTGCAGTCAGAATGTTATAAGAAGCAAGCTGACATGCAGAATGGGAAAGTGCAGCAAAACAACTATGCATCCTCAAGCAGAAATAATGAGGATAATGAAAGGTTGTTTGTTATGCAGCATGTTGTGAATGCCATGTCTAAAAATGTTGATGCAGCACAAAAAGATAATGTGTGGTATGTGGATTCAGGTGCTTCGAACCACATGACGAGTCATGGGGAGTGGTTCAAGGAAATGAAAAACCCGGAAAGACCAGGTTTTGTGGAAACAGGGGATGACACTGCTCATCCAATTGCCCATGTTGGAGATGTGCCATTGTCTATGCAGGATGGCAAAGTGAAGTACCTTGCAGATGTACTTCATGTACCGAACATAACAAAGAATCTGGTTTCAGTTGGCCAGATGATTGAGCAGGGTTTGCAGGTTCGGTTTAACCCTGATGGGTGTTATGTTGAAGATTTCAAAGACAAGTGCAGGTTGGTTGCAAAAGGCAACAGAGTGGGCAGAATGTTTACGTTGGATGTAGACATGCCTGAGATGAGTGCTGCGATGTTTGCAAATGGTTCAGGAGTTGTTGCAGACACAGACATATGGCATAAAAGAATAGGACATGTGAATGTGCAGAGATTGAAGTCTATGCAGACGAAAGGAATTATGACAGGGCTGCCAAAATTTAAAGTGGAAGGTATGCAGAAAATATGTGAAGCATGCCAATTTGGGAAGCAAACAAAGCATGTGTTTCCACGTAACAGATATGTGAGCAGAAATGCACTAGATGTTGTGCATTCAGATGTATGGGGTCCTACAAAGACTATATCTATGGGAGGCTGCAGGTACTATGTCACTTTCATTGATGACCACACGAGGAAAGTGTGGGTATATTTCATGAAGGAGAAGAGTGAGGTGTTCACTCACTTTCAGAATTTCAGAGTTTTGGTTGAAAAGCAAACAGGAAAATATGTCAAGTGCCTAAGGTCAGATGGAGGGGGAGAATACTTCTCCAATGAGTTCTCTGAATATTTGAAGAAGAATGGTATTCGGAGACAGTACACATGCAGATACACTCCGCAGCAAAATGGAGTTGCTGAGCGAAAAAACAGGCACATTGCTGCGATTGCGCGGGCATTGATGGAAGAGAAGAATATGCCGCATTGCTATTGGGCTGAGGCTGTTTCTACAGCAGTATACATCATGAACAGGACTCCAACTGCAGCCATACATGATGTAACTCCAGAGGAGAAGTTTACTGGCAGAAAACCAGATTTGTCTCATCTGAAAGTTTTTGGATGCATTGCATATGTGCATGTGCCAGATGAGCTGAGAACTAAGCTGGATCCGAAAGCTGGTGTTTATTGGGTATTCCCTTGAGCAAAAGGGATACAGGTGTTATAACCCTACTACACGTGAGTTGAGGGTAAGCAGGGATGTTGTCTTTGATGAGATGAGCAGCTGGTATGCTGCTGAAAAAGAAGCTGTTGGGGCTGATGTGAGTGGAAGTGTGGTTGCACAGAATGCAGGTCAGCAATCACAGTCTTTGAGTGGACCAGGAGAGTCCTCATCTAGTGGGTCTGTTGATAGACCATGGAGTGGCAGGCTGCGTCATAACACCAGCCCTGCAAATGTGATTAGTACATCACGTAAAGGAAAAGAGAAAGTGGTTGAGCCCCTTGGTATGCCTGACATTTCTGCAGGGCATTCTCATGTTGATGGAGAGTCTAGTGGCTCAGATATGAGCCTTGATGAGGAGCTTGGGATCCCAGCTATGAGAACACCTGGTGTAAAGAAGGCTATGGAAGCCATGAATGAAAAGCTGCGAAGATCAGGGAGAGTGAAGAACCCTGTGCAGAGATTTACATATGATGGTTATGTGGCACATCATTATGCATATATGGCAAAGGTTGTGCAGGTTGTTGAGCCCACATGCATTGATGAGGCTGTTGGAAATGTGTGTTGGGAGAAAGCCATGGATGAAGAGATGGATGCACTATATGGAAATGAAACTTGGGATTTAGTGCAATTGCCTGAAGGCAAGAAAGCCATTGGATGCAAGTGGGTGTACAACGTTAAACATAACAGTGATGGAAGCATAAACAGGTACAAGGCTAGATTGGTAGCCAAAGGATATGCGTAGACATATGGGATTGATTATGAGGAAACTTTCAGCCCAGTTGCCAAGATGGCAACGGTGAGAGTTGTGATAGCAGTGGCTGCGTCAAAGCAATGGTCTTTACATCAGATGGATGTAAAGAATGCATTCTTGCATGGGGATTTGCAAGAAGAGGTGTATATGTTGCAGCCACCTGGTTATGAGGATGTGGGTCACCCCGAGCATGTTTGCAGGTTGAAGAAAGCCTTGTATGGCTTAAAGCAAGCACCAAGAGCATGGTCTGACAAGATTTCTGAATATCTTGTCACTATTGGCTTTCATGTAGCCAATGCAGATTTCTCATTGTATGTGAGACATGGTGATAGAGGGGTTGTGCTTGTTGTCATCTATGTAGATGACTTGATCATTACGGGGGACCATGATGCAGAGATCTTTGATGTAAAGATCTTGCTAAGACAGAAGTTTGAGATGAAGGATCTGGGGGAGCTCAGATATTTCTTGGGCATTGAGGTGATTAGGTCACCACATGGTATTGGATTACTGCAGAGACAGTATGGCTTGGACATGTTGTCCAAGTATGGTATGACAGGCTGTAAGCCTATTTCTGTGCCATTGGATCAGAATGGCAAGTTGAGTGCAGATTCAGGAGAGATCTTGGAGGATCCTACTATGTACAGGAGCATAGTAGGAAGTTTGATCTACATGACGATCACCAGACCAGATTTGAGCTATGCTGTTGGGTTGGTGAGTCAGTTTATGCAGGTTCCACGGAAATCGCATTTAGATGCAGTGAGACGCATACTGAGGTATGTGAGGTCTACTTTGCATTGTGGACTATTCTATGAGACTGGGACAGAGATATGTGTACATGGGTACACAGATGCTGATTGGGCTGGTAGTATCTCAGACAGAAGATCTACTAGTGGATTCATGTTTTCTTTGGGGAGTGCTGCTGTGACTTGGAGTAGCAAGAAGCAGCCTACGGTTGCTCTATCGAGTACAGAGGCCGAGTACAGAGGAGCTGCTATGGCAGCATGTGAGGTAGCTTGGTTGAGGAAGCTACTTGCAGATTTGGGTCTATCAGTGGATAGACAAGTTGTCATTTTCTGTGACAACATTAGCAGTATACAGTTGGCCAGGAACCCAGTCTTTCATGCTCGTACGAAGCACATAGAGGTCCACTACCACTTCGTCAGAGAGAGAGTCTTGGCAGGAGACCTTGACCTTGTTTATGTCAGCACAGAGGATCAGGTAGCTGACATCTTCACCAAAGCATTGGGTACAGAGAAGCTCCGCAGATTCAGGGCTTCGCTTGGTGTACATGAGATGGAGTTGAGCTTGAGGGGGAGTGTTGAGATATCGAGCTCTAGTGAGGCGGTGGACACTGATGACCCGCCTGGGGGATAGGCCCCGCACTTACACCACTGGCATGGTTGGTGAGATCTTGGGTGATATGCGGCCAGTGGGATGACAGGCTGTGTGACAGCCATTCTAGAGACTGGCATAGTTATAGCGCCAGCTCATTTAGTCGGGTTCACACTATAGAGAACCCGTGTATGTATTGGTTGAGTACCTTTCATATTGTGTGTACTCTTATCTTTGTATATGGTGTGTTGAGTGTTGAGAAGAGAAGAAGAAGATTTTCAGCCTCTCACCTTGTGTGTTCTCTATTAGGGTTTTGTGAGTGTGTGTGTGTGCTTGCAAGAGCTCAAGCTCTCTTCCCCCCTGCATCTTTTCACACCTCCCCTTGATTTAAGGCTCATTAAATGTTCATTTAATACTTTTGTGCACATGCCCACTTAAAGTAGATGTCTTGTTCCTAAGGAATCCACCATGCTTAGTGAGAACGCCTTTTTAGGTATACCGTTGCTTCTTAACATTTAAAAGTGTGATTTCTCATAACCTTAGAAACACTTCTTTCTCTAAGGTGCATATTCCCTCTCACTTCTAAGTACTCCTCATCACTTATTTTCTAACAAAATTCACGGACAAGTTGACAAAAGAGTGGAATATTACGAGATTCAGGAGTGATATATAGTGTGTTTTTTTTCCCTAGTTGAATATATAGAGAGTTGTCTTGTCTTAGTGGGTGTTACGTTGCTATATACAAAGAATATATAATGTTTTTTTAGAGCTGGGAAGTTACAATATGATGTGGCTCTTACCAATCTATTTTCTTATATTTTTCAAGTTAGCTAAGATTTCTTCTTCCTTCTTTCCCTGAAGGTTCTTCCTTGCATCTACTCCTCTCTCCCTGAAGGTGCTTCCTTGCATCTACTCCTCTCTCCAAGATCCTCAAGATTATCATAATGGGAGGATTTCCTCTCCCTCTTGTAGTGAAGGTTCTTCCTTGCATCGACTCCTCTCCAAGATCCTCAAGATTATCATAATGGGAGGGGTTTCTCTCCCATTGGGTCTCACACTGCTCATACTAACTCATGGAGTTCTCATGCTACTCTCTCACCTTGCTTCACCACTTACTCATGGTGTGCTCTCAAGCTCAAAAGTTTCACCCCCTTTTCCATATCTCTACTTCATTCCACTCAAGGTCTTAGATTCATACAAAAGAGAATGCACATTTACTCAAGAAGCTCCATAAGTAGCCCAGATCTAAATCTCAGGCTAATCATACTACTCTTATGCAAATCAAATGATTAAGAGCTTAAATCAAAGATAAGACACAAGTGAGTGCAATGGAAGTCATAATCATAGATAAGACATAATTTAGTGCAATGGAAGTCATAGTCATAGAGAAATCTTCACCAACATAACATAACGAGGAGCATTAGCAATAGGGAATGCTAGAAAATAGCTCACACTTTAAGATAATGTAATGTGTAGTCTATTACAAAGTAGGGAATGCTGGAAAATAGCTCACAATTTAAAATAGTAAAATTTGTGGTCCATTATAAAAAGGTAGAGAAATCGACTTATATACAAATGGATAGGATAAATAATAGTCACACTTATCCTAGGCCCAAAACTTACATATACCTTAATCTAGTTCTTTACTCTAAATTCTACTAGATAATTAAGCCTAAGGCATATTATCAAGAATACCCTAGTGCCCCTAAATGGATAGGATAGGCGATGGTCACCCTAAGGCACATTATCAAGCATACCCTAGTGCCCCCACCCTAGTGCCATCAAGAGCTTCTATAAGCACAACTACCTCTATCATTCAAATTTACAAAGCCAAAATGTTTTTCCATCCTTTGTTGTTTGGCTCGATAGTTTTGTTTTCCTTTTTTGCTCTAATTTCTTGTGCTCGAAAGTTGTAATAAGCCTCATTCTGGCCCTATGTTAGCCTTTGATTATAAGTCTTATATTTCCCAAGGAGCAATGTCAAAGGAAGGGGTATCTACCAAGGCACAATCAAAATTTTGGATAAAGGAACCAGAAAGGGCCATCAAAGCTAAGGAATCTGCAACACGATTTCCATGACGAGGCAAAAAGGTCAAGGAAGAAGAGGTGAAATGGGTGAAGAGGTCACGGGCTAAAAGACTATAGTAGTGCATCAACAAAGGGTGAAGGGTGCGGGCTTGACCATGAAACTGGTGTACCACGAGTTGCGAATCTCCATAGATATGAAGATGATATGCTCCCAAAAAAGAAGTAATGCTCTCAAACCAATCAAAAGTGCTTGTTGCTCAAATGATCTCCCAAAAGAACTCCCAAAAGAATAGCATTCCCTTTAGGTGGATACATGACAATGCCGCAACTACCAAGTTTGTCCTTACCCCTACATGCTCCATCAAAGTATAGACTCCAAAAAGACGTGGAAGATTCAACATCATCAGCAAACTCATAACGGAAAAGTTAATGCAATCACATCCAATAGGGCGTAATTTTATCAAAATTAAGATTCAACATCATCTGCAACTCATAACGGAAAAGTCAATGCAATCACATCCAATAGGGCTTAATTTTATCAAAATTGGTTTTGGTAGAGAACCATGTCCCATCCATTTCTACAAGCTGGACTTTATTGCGAGGATAAACCTCAACAATGCGATAAGGACCCGACCATAAATGGTTCAACTTCCCAGGGAAAAGCTCATGACGTGCATCATAGAGAAGAACCAATTGCCCTTTCTCAAAAGAATAGGTTTTAGCTTTCTTATCACATTGCTTGGTTTGACGTTTCTTAGCAACCTCTTGATGTAGATAGGCTCTCAATCTCCACTCATCTAGATGCTCCAAAGTGCCCAATATCTCTTGCAAAATCTCCTCCTCCAAAGAGGTAGTGTGTGCTCATGCAAAAACCTCAAACTTGCCAACTCATGCTCTCAATAGGTAACACACATTCTTGCCCATAAACTAAAGAGAAAGGAGTGAACCCTGTGGCTTCCTTGAAGGTAGTGTTATAAGCCCAAACAACTGCTGGCAACTTCTCATCCTCCCAATCCCTTTTATGAGTGTCCATAGTTTTTCTAAGGATAGTGACAAAAGTTTTGTTTGTGCTCTCAACTTGCCCATTAGTAGAAGGTTTGTAGGGGGTGGTTTTATCATGACGGATATTGAAATAAGCAGTGAGTTCCTCAATGACATCATTAAGAAAATGGGTCCCCCTATCAAAAACTAACTCAGCAAGTGCCCCAAAACGACAAATGATATGCTTGGTCAAAAATGTAGCAGTACTGCATGCATCATCTTTCCTCACAGCTCTAGCCTCACTCCACTTAGTTAACTAATCCATAGCAACAATGATATAAGATTTCCCATGCCTGGAAGTAGGTGTAATAGAACCCACATAGTCAATCCCCCACTTCTAGAAGGAAGGGCAGCTAGAATAGGATTATTAGGGCGCAAACGATTCTCAAGGCGGGTGGCTCTCTGGCAAACATCACATCTTTTACACCACTCAAATGAATCTTTAAAAACACATGGCCACCAATTCCCAGTCCTCAAAATTTTCAATGTAATGAGTTTCCCAGCAAAATGACCTCCACATGCACTATCATGACACTCTTTCAAAATGTGTGGAATTTCCTCTCGTGCAAAACATCGGCAATAAATGCCCTCAAACCCCTTGTGGTACAAAGACCCATCAATGATAGTGAATTTTTGAGCATGCATAACTAATCTCTTCTTCATGGCTTTGCTCATGTCAGAAGAAAACTCAAGTGTGGACAAATAATGAGCAATTTGGTCATACCACTCACGTGCATACTCAATGCAAAACAACTGAGGTGTGCAGGTGCAATAGGCTCATCTTGCATGGGGTTACATCAGCTAAGCAATCCACTAACTTTTGCAATGCAGGAGGTTTAGATTTAAGCTCATAGTCAAAGGTCTGCAACTCGACAATCCATCGTATAATACGCTCAGGGGGCTCTAACTTATTCAATAAAAGGCGCAATGAATATTTCGAGACATAGATGATGGTGTGCTAGGTAGCCATATATGTGCGAAACTTCCTAGCACTCTCAGCAATAGCTAGACAAGCTCTCTCAACCCATGTGTAGCGCATTTCAGCATCTTTAAGCTTGCGGCTATAATATGCAATGGGGTGCATTTTTTAATCATGAAGTTGTGCAATGCAAGCGGATATTACCAAATGAGAACAAGAAGAAAATAAATGATAAGGCTTGGAAGCATCAGATAGGGGCGGTAGTGAATGCACTTTTAAGAGAAAGAATTTTGTTGAGGTTCCCCCCAAATGAACTTGTGCTCAACTCGTAGAAGTGTATTCAGTGTGGGTAAATTAAGTTGTGCCATATCTTTAATGAAGCGCCTATAGTGTTTAGCGGCTCCAAGAAAACCCCTTACTTGACGCACGGTAGTGGGTGGCAAAAATGCAAGAATAGCCTCAACTTTTTGGGGATCCATAGAAATGCCATGCTTGCTAATGAGGTGACCCAACAAAATGCCATAAGTGACCCCAAACACACACTTTTTTGCATTCAAAGCTATTTATTTTTCACAGCACTTGTGAGTGAAAGACATACCTAAGGGCGGCAACAAGTTTATCATGCGTGGTCCCAATCCCCAAATCATCCATGAAGATCTTTAAGAAATCGGTCAAATCATCACGAAAGGATTCATGCTTATAGCGCTGATATGAAGCCCCCGCGTTGCAAAGCCCAAACGGCATGACATGATATGCATATGTGCCAAATATAGTGGTGAAAGTGGTTTTGAGCTTATCCTCATCAGTGATAGCCATTTGATTGTACCCAGAAAAGCAATCCAAGAAAGCATATATCTCCCTCCTTGCCAAAGAATCAAGGATTTGATCAATAAAAGGTAAAGGGTAGTAGTCCTTAAAAGGTAAAGGGTAGTAGTCCTTAATGGTAGCTTTGTTAAGCTACTTATAATCAACACATATGCGAAGCTGCTTATTCTTTTTAGGGACTACAACAATAGGAGACACCCATTCAGTGTTATCGACTGGAAAAATCAAACCAGCTTCTAAAGCTTTTTAATTTCCATGTAAAAGTCCTCTCTATAATGCTTAGGCAATCTGCGCTGACGTTGGCGTGTACAGGTATAGTGTCGGGTTTAAGAGGAACGCGGTGCACAACAAAGCTCGGGTGGAAAACCTCTCAACTCGGTGTAATCCCATGCAAAGATGTCCTGATACTCCAGACATAAAGCAATAATCTCCTCCCTCAACGGTGGATCTAAAGAAGTTCCCAAAAGCACAACTTTCTCATCCCCCTTTATAGGAACTCTCACAGTATCCTCCTCTCTGGCCAAAGGTGGAGTCTCCTCATCATCATCAAGGGCAATCTCAACATAATCAGGGTAAATGCAATAGGAACTCGGTGTACATGAAGAAGAAGAACTCCGGTCATCATCCCCATCACTCTCAACATTAGTAGTAACCTCAGGGCTACCAAAGGTGATTGAATGGCGAATGGAGGAAGAAGTGGTGGTTGAGCCATAATTGGAATTGGTATAGAAATTACGATTCCAGGTGAACTCCCCCCGATGATGGCAAAGGAGGTGAACTTTGTAATGGAAAAGTGCTAGTGGGGCTAGAGTGAAGTAGGTGTTGCTTGGCTTTCTCCCTTTTATAGTATCTCTTAGCTCGGTCACTCTCTCTCAAGCTATCTTGCCAATCTTTGGCACTTTGCATAAGTTCCCTTTCCAAGTAGGTTCATGTCGCGGAACCAAGACCAAGTCAAGGTCCCACCGAGCGCGCCACTGTCTGGGAAATATCTGGATGAGCAAGGCAAAAAGGACAAAACCCGGCAACCCCCCAGATACCCAACAAAGAATGGAGCTACACTCTACCAACACCCCAAAGGAGAAGGCACTAGTAGAAAAGATTGTGTGATATGGATCTCTTTGACAAATACGGCATTGCAATGATGGAGTGCTGATGATGTATACACACTCAAATGTTAAACAAGCTTTGTACTAAATGACAAAAGAGCGGGATGACACCATGACACCAATGAACAAAGCAAGATATAATGTGCAATGTGCCTTGTATATTGAATTTGATGTGCGCGTATTTGATTCATAAAGCAAATTTATTTAGCTTTTATATAAGAAAAATAGAGAGATCTTATCTAGCCACTTCTTGCTTGATGTTGATGAAGCTTTTGTCGATGATGCCCTCCACGAGAAACAATGCCCTCATGGCCCTCAAGGATTGAATTTTACAATGCTTTCAATTTTTGAATACAAACAACTGATGAGGCTTGCTAACGCGTGACTATGTGAGTGTGTGAGTGCGAAGCTATGCTATTGCTTGCCGCCGAGAATCGCACCCGCTTCTTTATTACAAAGATCTTCTCCTCTTCCGCTTCTCTCTTCACATGCAAGGAAAAAAAGATGAATGTTATTATGCTTTTATTTATTTATTTTTTTCCCTTTTTTCTCCTAAGCCAAGTGAAAGTAGCGATCAGCTCCTTTTTAATAATACTCTTTTTTTTTAAAATAAAGAAAAGCTTAGAAAAATGTATAATATGGTGGTTATTTCCCTGCAATGCAGGTCGTTTGAATCGCTCTCCCTCTCCTTCGCTCTTCACTTTCGGACACCAGAATGAGCACGACACTTTTTCTTTTTGCGCGTTGAAGGAGTGTGCAACTTTGCCTCCTTCCCCTTCATAGTCTCTGCGAGACAGGCTGCAGCAGCAGCAGCGGGGCGGTTGGCGAGTCTTGTCTCAGTTCTTTTCTTTTGCTCACAGCACAACGACGGCGGCAATTAGTAAGGTGTCCTTCACTTGTTATTGCTCGCAGCACAAAGGCCCGCGTAGAAAATGGCAACATCCTCCCTCTCTTCAAGCGAACGTGCGGATGGCATTGGCGATGCTTCGCTTCAATGCTGGCGGCAATTCGATGCAGGTTGCATGGCGACGTCTCGTTTCCAAAGCTACTCGTCGCTTTTTCCCAGCCACTAAGGTTTCAAGCCTTTAAATTTTAAATGGACCAAGCCCTTATTCAACCCACACACGCTTTTAAAAATTAAAGTGTGGTTCCTTGATGCTAGCTTACTTGCGAAAAAAATGCTTGTGTGCCAAAACTAAGTGAGGGTACGAAGTCAAGGATCGCTCTTCAATATGTGCATGCTACCACGCATATGCTCATGCATCAAAACATAGTGGAAGGGTGGAAAAAAATGCAATAGCCTCTGGCCAAGGGCTTGTTCCCGCACACACCCTATTCACTTGTATATTTCAACACCTCCCCTCAAGTGAATACTCCTAGCACACCTGGACCCTATACCGAGTTTCCCTCTTACTTGATAGTCCGTGACCAGTGCCTCAAGTCCCTAAACTCATAGTCCTTGACTTGAGTCCAAATTATCCCATAAAATAATATATGTGAGGGATCACTAGCGTCCCATACCACCATGATACCACCCATACATACCTTAACAATTTGAAACTCCCTAGTATGCCGTCTAGGAAATATGAATAAAATCCTGTATAAAAAGAATAAGATGGCCTTATCCAGTGTATCTAATGCTGGATTGGATCCAAAAGAGAAGAGTTTAATGCCAAGATCCATGGGGGGAAGCACGATGGGCTTACAATCTGTCATCCTGAAAGCCTCTAGTAGCTCTATAACATACCACTAGTGAGAAATGAATATGCCATCTGAGCACTGAAAAATCTCCAATCCAAGAAAGAAGTGAAGCAACCTAAGATCTATCATATCAAATTCCTTACTAAAGGAAACCTTTGTCTGAACAATGTGTGCTACATGGCTGCCTCTGTTGATCAAGTCGTCCACATAGAGAATGATAAGAGTATACAACCCTTTCTCGAGATAAATGTAGAGATTTGATCAGCCGCCACCGTGCCAACCACTTGAAACCCTTTTGTTGAAAGAAAGCATCAATCTTCTCATACCAAGACCTAGGGGCTTGTTTCAAACCATATAAGGCCTTTTTCAACCTATAGACCATACCTTTGGAGCCAAGAACCTGAAACCCCAGGGGTTGTTCCACATAAACTTCCTCCTTTAGCTCCCCAACTTAATGTCCATGTGAAAGATGGGCCAATGAGAGTGCAGCAAGAGCACGAACTATCCGTATGGTTGCCATCTGAGAAGTCGGTGCAAAGGTATCACCAAAATCCACGGCAGCTTTCTGAGAATAGCCTTCCACAGGCCTAGCCTTGTTCTTATCACAGTCCCATCCAATTTTTACTTTGGTCTTATTAGACACACTTGATACCAATCACCTTCCGCTTTGTTGGTCTAGGAACCAGCTCCCAAGTCTGATTCCACTTAGTAGAGTTAAGCTTCGCTTCCATGGCTTCCTTCCAAGTCGAATTGGAAAGTGCCACCAAAATATGAGTAGGTTCTGAGTCCTTCTAGATGCATGACATCAATGCATAATTGATGCATAGGTTGTCATGAGATGATATCGTGGTATGCAACCGCTTCGATCGACGAGGACCCCCTACTAGAGGTTAAGGCAACCATGTTACCCCTAAGTCCCGCAATGTTTGGTACGCAAGGCGGGGGTCTTACACACTCGAGACCTTGCTCGCCGTAGATGTTTGGGACGAGAGGCTAGCCCAGGGGGTGGTCCCTCCGAGACTGGGCCTAGAAGACTCCCCTCGCCCGGAAGGCACGGGCGATTCCGCCAGGATGGGGAAAAATCTTTTAACTAGGAGATTACTCTAACGAGTCAAGTCTTGACTAAATTAAACTGATCTGAGGGAACTTGAAGTCACATACTCAGATCAAGAAGAGACTTGTACTTGGTCCATGGAATCGCCGCTTTTTTCCTCATTTTCAAGACACAGTCGATGATCCCCTCCCACAGAACAAGGTCTTCTCGAGATTTAAACTGATTAGCGTAACTAATCGTATCTAGTTGTTTCTCAGGAATCCTCCGATCCAGCCTGACCCCATCCGACGGCCCATGGGTTAGCCAACCACCCAACCACTGAATTGGTGGGATTCCTTTATAAAGATTTGATTGTGTTTTTGCCCGGGTACTGAGGAAAAGAGTTCCCAGGCCCCCTAACCGGCGATTCATGCAAAAATCAAATAGGCATATGAAATTGCCATTTATAACAGATTCGACTGGCTTTAAGGCAATCCTTGAATAAAATCATAATATTTCCAATCATCATTTTCCAAAATTCCAAGTCCATTGTATTACAAAAATGCATCCTCTGAACTCTCCGTTGAGACCGGCTGGCCAACCAATGAGATCCAGTATCAAATTTTTGTTCCCAAAAACTTTTCCTTTTTGTCCATCACATATCCTTCTCAACGTACGCTTGGGTGTCCTAGTAACCACATGAGCTCGTGCGTCACCTGGTTAGAACCCTCTAGGATCCTCCTTAGGTGTCCTAGCACTTCACTCAGGGACCGCTTCGTCGGTCCTCGCCCATCGTATCGAAAGAGCACCATTTTAACCGTACCGAGGCTGGTCAAGACCTCGGTAGGCTTTGCCACGGGCGACGTCCCTTGACGACTCCCCGCCAACTGTTCCAACAAACCTCCTCTTAGAAAAACATAAGCCAAATGCTTCCTCTAGCATTCTGGCATAAAACAATCCTTTGAATGAAAAATAGAGTTTCCAATGCAAGTGAGATTCGAGTTTGAGATCGGTTCCAAAGACCCTTTTTCCAGTAATTCCCAGTTTCATAATGAGGATCCTTGATCTCTCATGAGGGTAATCTACCCATCATTTTATCCATTTATCCAACTAGATTCTTGGTGAGATTGGTCAGGGAAAAACTAGATTAGTTTCGGTAGTCTATTCTTTGGATTTAGTAACTAGAATTGGTCACGAAGTTTTTGTCTGATTCAATTCGAGAGAAGGACAATTAGGTTTACTGTCCGACCTCACATAGTCTAACTAAATTCATTTAGTTTAGTTCTACCAGGATTCCTTTCAACTAAACATCTAGTTTTTGGGTAAATATCCATTTAGTGATTTTACCAATTCAAATATCCAAGATATTCTTTTTTCCACATAAATTCTTAACCTTAATTAATTAGGTAGAATTATGATGAAAATTCATCTTTTGACATTAGAATTTAATTCAAATCCATCTTTTCTCAAATATCATGGAAATTCATCTTTTAACTAAAGTATCAATACCTATTTTTTTTTAATAAACTTGAAATCCTTCTTTTTCTCATTTCAATGAGTGCAATCCAATTATCATGGTGGGGATTCCTTTTTTCCATAAATTAAATCTATTAAAATTCTTCATAAAAATAACCATTAATTCCTTTGAGCTAAGAATTCCACTTTTCTCATCTAAACATTTGAATTCCAATATAGTGGGAATTCCTCTTTTATCATTTAAACTTATCTATGCAAAAAGATAAATTTAACTAAAATTTTTATCTTAAAATTTAAATAAAAATCTCCATTAATTCCTTTGCACTAGGAATTATACTTTTTTCATTTAATTAATTGGATTCCAATATGGTGGGAATTCCTCTTTCATCATAAAAAATTATCTATACAAAAAGATAAATTTAACTAAAATCTTTCATAAAATATACATTATTTTAGAATTCTAATTTTTTTTCTCTAAATCATTGGAATACATGGATTTCCAATGTCATGGGGATTACTCTTTTAACATAAAAATAAATTACTAGAAATTTCTCTTTTTTCTAATTACTAATTATGCATAAACATAAAAATCAATTTCTCCATGATTACAAATGAGAATCATTCAATTAGTCTAGGATGATAATTCCTAGAATATGGTAGGAAGTCCTCTTTTCATATTATGAATGAAAATGTTTTATGTGTTTATTTTACAAAAATTTTACCATAGCTCCGCTGCTATTACTGATAAATCTCAATTTAATTGAAAGAATGAAGTTTAATATCATTGATATGATTAGAATGACCACTAATTGGATCATTATCCAATTATGGATTGATTCATAATTTCTCTTTGAAATAAATATCATAAAAGCATAAAAAAGCCATTATTTTGGCCTCCAATTAGACAAGCATAGAAATTACTTTTGGATTAGAGAAATGCTTCACGAGAAGCTTCATTTGGATTGAGAATAGGTCATAGGAATGACCTTTCTTTGGGGGGGGGGGGGGAGAGAAATGCTTAAAAACTATTAAAATCAAGCATAAATGAAAATTTATGTGTTTCTTTATTACAATTCATAAAAGAACTTCAATAGTAATCAAAAGCCATTCAAATTAAAGCTTCTCAAGCTTGAGAGGGGTTGAGAAGAGAAGCATTTGGAGTTTTAATAAGAAAAAGACAATAATCCACACTTTACCTTCTAATTTACTTGATTCTTTGATCACAGTAGAGGCCCCCAACCAATCAATTGATTTGGTATGTTGTAGGAGTCACCAAGGAAGATTGAAGAGAGAGAGAAGCTCCAATCTCTTCAATTTTGTAGAGGTTTTTAGAGGATAATAGAAATTAAGCTTAGTTTAGAGTAATATAAGCATAGTTTAATTCACAGAGATAATAATACAAAGGAATGAGGGTCTATTTATAGGAGAGGGAGGCCACTAACTGAGTCCAACTGAGTTCTAGAATTTTCCAGCTTCAGTTTGGCTGAATTTGGACAAGATTTGGACCAGTTTGGCTCCCTTTTTGAATTGGTTTGATCTAGGAGAGAGGAGAGATAAAAATATCCTATTATTTTTGAGTTTTAAACTCATCCAAGCATGTGAAGTAGGTGCCTCCTTGAAGGTCTCCCTTTTCCTTACACATGTGTCAAAAATGAATGATTACTCTAAAATATCTCATTTTTTTATTAATACTTCATAATTTTTAACTAATAAACCTAGTACTTGGTCAACTCTTTATCTTATATATAGGCATTTACTCATTTCTGGGTATTTTCTTTTATTCTTTGGATTTATCTTGTCCCAACACTTGGGTTAATCGTATTGGTCCATAAGAACCTTAATTTTAAAAAAAATCAAAAATCTCGACCCTTAGGCTAAGGTCTTTTGAATCAATTGTAATTGATTCCAATTGTACCTTGGAAAATCTATTTTGATTTTTAGTTTTAGGGAAATATTTTTTTGATATTTGTAGAATTTATTTATCCAAAAATATCCCAATTTTGATTTACCACTCTCTAGAAATTTTTATCTCACAAGGCAAAACAAGGAAAAATGATATTTTCTTGTATTCAGAAACATAGAATGATTACAAGGGATTGAAGTAGAGGCTTATTTGATTACAAGGGATTGAAGTAGAGGCTTATTTGATATTCAAGATGGGAGGAATCTTACATTCTCTCCCACTTAAAAAACGCGAGATGTCCTCATCTCGCAAAGTGGTGGTAATCCTTCGCCAACTCTTCTTCTTTCTCCCAGGTGGCATCTTCTAGAGGGAAGAACTTCCACTTTACTAAGAATTCTATGAGGACTCTGCTCCTGAGAATCTTCTCCCGAACGTCAAGGATTTCCTCAGGTTGGAGTACCATCTGGCCTTGAGTCAGAGAGATCAATTGCTCATCATCAAGCACATGATTGCCCACAGTATCTGGGAGAGAGCTTCTTGTACTTCCCTAAGGATAAGGAACTTCTTTTTGGTCGTACTCGAATGAAGACCATATTTGATTCTTCAAACTCTCTCTCTGATCTCTTTTTATCTGCATACTGCTTTTACCTGTCTTGGGCTGCCTTTATATCTTTGCGGATTGATTGCATTTGCTGCTGGTCCATGTCGTCATGCATTTGTCTGGACATTTTGACTCTGATCAATGGGTCAGACCAAGTCAACGGTGTAAGGCAATCTTGTCCATACAAAGCTTTGAAAGGACTCATCTCAATGCTCCGATGAGAAGAAGCATTGTAAGCAAATTTGACCAGATGTAAATGACTTAATCACTTCTTGGGTTCCCTGCTGTGCAGCATGACCGAAGGATATCTTCAATTACTTGATTCACCCTTTCCGTCTGGCCATCTGTTTCAGGGTGATAGGCTGTGTTGAGATCCAAGAAAGTTCCTACTGCTTCAAAGAATGCAGTCCAGGATTTCGATGTGAATTTGGGATCTCGGTCACTTACTATCCTCCTGGGTAAACCATGCAATCTGAAGATCTCCTTAAGGAAAACTCTGGCAACATCCACTGTAGAGTATGTTTCTTTCACTGGAATCAGATGGGCAACTTTGGTTAGCCTATCAAGTACCACAAAAATGGAGTTGTAACCTGATTGCAATGAAGGTAATCCAGTGACAAAGTCCATACTGACGCATTCCCACTTCATCTGTGGAATGTCTAGAGGCTGCAGTTTCCCTGGCATCTTGACTCTCTCTGCCTTGACTCTTTGGCACATCAAGCATTTCCTTACATGATCAAGTACATCCTTTTTGAGTCCTAGCTAGAAGAAGCTTTTCTTCATAGACATATAGGTTTTTATACACCCTGGATATCCACCTATCAGGCTATCATGGGCTTCCCTCAAAATTCTTCCTTTATTCCCACATCATTGGGGATACATAGCCGATTATTGAAATACATGCATTCTTCATCCAGTTTGTATCCAAGAACTCAACTCATTTCCTGAGGAGTCTTGCTTTCCTACATCAGAAGGGTAGCAATAGGGGCAAAGAATTTGTCCTGCATGATTTTCTCCTTTGCTTCATTGATCAATGGATTTGACACCACTGTTATTGCAAGCAAGGAGGCTTTTCTACTGAGCGCATTTGCAACCACATTTTCTTTCCTCGGTCGATACTTTATTTCAAAATCAAATTCTTGCACTCCTTTGACGCATGTTGAGATCCCTTTGGGTGAAGATCCACTTTAGACTTTGATGATCTGTCATCAAGGTGAACCTTTGTCCCAAGAGACAATGTTGTTAAAATTACAGTAATGTGATGAGCTATGGTGGATCAAATGCTAGAATCAACATCATTAACAAAGTGATTAGATAATAATTAAGATGTGATTAGTGAGTAATTAACTAATAGCTTAATGTAAGCATGGATAAAGCAAGTTCTCATTAGGCCAATGCCTCAATTTATAGAGTTTACATCCAAGCATCTAATCCCACTGATTTCTCCTTGATTCACTCCACCTCTTTTGCTTGATTCTCTCCACCTCTCCCAGAATATCTCCACACTTCCTAAATCTTCTCATGCTACCCTTTATTCTCTCCCAGTAAATTCTTCTCACCTTTTCATAGGTTCTCTCACATTTACAGATTCTCTTTTACAGCCTCTAGCCCCCAAGGGCTTGTTCCCGCACACACCCTATTCACTTGTATATTTCAACACCTCTCCTCAAGTGAATACTCCTAGCACACGTGGACCCTATACCAAGTTTCCCTCTTACTTGATAGTCTGCGACCAGTGCCTCAAGTCCCTAAACTCATAGTCCTTGACACACTCTCTCTCTATGTGTCATCCAAGGCTACTACAAGTGCCCGGGACCTTGACTAAAGTGGTCACACATACATCTACCACGTGGCCTACATCATCGCTGGCTCAAAGGTGGTTTTACTTTGTTGGGGCAGGTTACATTGGGTTGTGGGGTCTCTCTCTCTCTCTCTCTCTCTCTCTCTCTCAGAGATTTTCACATGGCTCCTCACTCTTTGGAGCCTCACATCTTCTCTTGTCTTCAGTCTTCTTGTCATGGTGGCAGCTTCTCTTCACGCGTCCATGTCTTCCTCTTCTTTTAGTCTTCTTGTTGTGGCAGCTTCTCTTCTCGTGTCCATGTCTTCCTTCAATGCTTCCTCTAGCTTTTCTTCTTGGTGTGGATCTTCCTCTTGGAAAGAGATGTTCTTCTTCTTTCATGGCTGGGGCCATGAGCTTGTCCGTCAGTTCTTCTTGCTCCATGATGTGAGCAACATGTTTAAATATTTTGTTGACAGTTCTTTTGGGCTTTTGATGTTTATTTTGTATCATTATGCAATGCAAAGCCAAATCTATGTGGGAGGTCTTACCTCTTGTCATATTTTAGACAAGGACAGTGTCTGATCCCATTTTTACGCTGATGTAATGTGCCCAATACATAATGCATATAGCATTCATTCTTATGCACATTCCCAAATGCAACTCTGGCTGTGAATAATCTTGAATTTACGTGTGATTTGCAGGCATTAACCAAGGGTTAAATGTAAAATGATGATTACCACAAATTTATCAACATAATTTTACCAGAAATTTACATTAAATCAAGGGTAACCAATTTGTACGGAATGGTTGGAGTATCAAACCATCTCCGAATTGGAATCTGAAGTTATAGGGATCTGTATCAGATACCTAATGGTTGATTCAAACCCTCAATTACACCAAAATACAGTGATTAGCACTGAATAGCAAATTAATCCTCTGTTTTGTGTGCAAAAAACAGAGTATGCGGGGAGTCCAGATGTGAGGCCTTAGAGTTCAAATGAGCTCAAATCCTCTCAAGGCCATCAATAGAAATTAGTCTAGTAGAGGATTAAGCCAAGAGACACAAGATTTGACCAAACATTGAATGTTTAATCTCTATTTTACCAAAGTCACCTGCAGATTTAATGAAGAGCTTGGATCTCATTGTAGACTTGATCAAATCAAATTCTGACTTCACTAGCTTGTAGAGCATGCTTGGAAACCCCCGGTGCTAAGAGGAATTAGACCCATTTGATCTAGAGCAGCAAAAATATCAAATTCACCTTAGAAAAACAGCGCCTCCTAATTCGCAATTTCCTATAGTTTGCATTGGCAGTTTGCAGGTCTGTCTTGATGGACTGAAGCACCACTGAGTTAGCTATGTTGGGCTAGAAGGGTTTGGGCTAATTTGATGTATGTAAGTAGATAGAGCTCCTCCACCAGCTGGGGGTACAGAGGGTTAGTTGAAAAAGAGGAAAAAATATTATTTTTCTTTTAATTCTAATTAGCCAAGTGATTAGAATGGTGGATCAAATGCTAGAATCAACATCATTAACAAAGTGATTAGATAATAATTAAGACATGATTTAGTGAGTAATTAACTAATAGCTTAATGTAGGCATGGATAATCAAAAACTAGCAAGTTCTCATTAGGCCAATGCCTCAATTTATAGAGTTTACATCCAAGCATCTAATCCCACTGATTTCTCCTTGATTCACTCCACCTCTTTTGCTTGATTCTCTCCACCTCTCCCAGAATATCTCCACACTTCCTAAATCTTCTCATGCTACCCTTTATTCTCTCCCAGTAGATTCTTCTCACCTTTTCACAGGTTCTCTCACATTTACAGATTCTCTTTTATAGCCTCTAGCCAAGGGCTTGTTCCTGCACACACACCCTATTCACTTGTATATTTCAACAAATGTCTCCACCATAACTTCACAGCATACACTATTGAGAGTACCTCCAAGTCATGGACGGCATAATTCCTCTCATGTGTTCTTAGTTTTCTGGATTCATAGGCCATTGCATGACCTTCCTCTACATTAGATAACTGCCTAAGGCAAATTCACTGGCATCAGTAACTACCTCAAAGGGTTTGGTAAAATCTGGCAATTTAAGGATAGGGTTGGTTACTAAGGCTATCTTCAGCTTGTCAAAGGCACCTTGACACATTGCAGTCCACTGAAAAAGTGTACTTTTCTTGAGAAGGTTAGTTAAAGGGGATGCTATCTGAGCATACCTAGGTATAAAGATCCTATACCATCTGGTCAACCCTAGGAATCCTCTAACTTCCTTTACTGACTTGGGTTCTGGCCATTCAACTACTGCTTGGATCTTTGCGGGGTCAGGAGAAATCTCATCCTTTGACACTATGAATCCCAAGTATTCCACCTGGTCAACAGAGAAGGAACACTTGCTCTTCTTTGCAAAGAGTTGGTGTTTCCTTAGGATTTCCAGGACTTTGCGCACATGATCTTCATGATATGCAGTATTCTTTGAGTATACTAAGATATCATCAAAGAAGACAAGAACAAAATCATCCAAGTATTCTCTGAGAATATCTTGTATAAGACGATTGAATGTCGCCGGGGCATTAGTCAATCCAAATGGCATGACTGTGAACTCATAATGCCCATAGCGAGTATTGAATGCTGTCTTTGGGATGTCCTACTCCTTGATTCTGATCTGGTAGTACCCGGATTTGAGATCTATCTTTGTAAACATTTGGGTACCACTTAACCGATCTAGAAGTTCATCAATCCTAGGAATAGGATACTTATTCTTAATTGTTAATTA
Organism: Cibotium barometz; assembly: GCF_041138505.1. Taxonomy (NCBI): domain Eukaryota; kingdom Viridiplantae; phylum Streptophyta; class Polypodiopsida; order Cyatheales; family Cibotiaceae; genus Cibotium; species Cibotium barometz. The sequence continues at coordinate 56,840,242 of NC_141061.1, read as the reverse complement.
ATTCAGTCCTCTTTATTCAATACAGAGTCTTAATGTTCCATCTTTCTTCTTTTGAAAGAGAACGGGCGCACCCTAAGGTGAAACACTGGGTCTGACAAATCCCTACTCTAACAGTTGTCTTAACTGCTCCTTAAGTTCTATGGCTTCAAGGAGGACTGGCATTTTGTATGCACGCTAGACTACTGGCTTAGCTCCGGGGGTTAATTTGATCTCATGATCTACTTCACGAGTTGGAGGCATCTCGGTCAGCTCTTCACGAAATACATCTACATACTCACTTAACCACTCTGGTTCTTTAGCCTTGCATTTTATGTCTACCGGATTCATTTTAACGACATACATAGCTTGCCTTTTTCTGAGCACTTTTAATAATTTGGAAGCCTTGACTAATTACAGTAGTGGGGATCTGGAAATTCCAATTCCTTGAACTTTATTCCCGTGAAGGTCTAGGAAAGAGATGGTTCCTTTGTGACAATCAATGTCAGCCTGATTCTTTTGGAGCCAATCCATTCCAAGGATTCCGTCATATTTTCCAGGGGTAGGACTCTGAATTGGCACTCTGTTACGTTCCCATCTAAGCTAAACTAAATAAGGTCAGTCTCAAGGTGAGTGAAAAGAATCTTCCCACCACTGGCTAATTCCACCTGCATAGGTTTCCCTGATTTTTGATTTAGGACTATTTTACGCAGACATCCTAGGGAAATAAAAGAATGAATACTGCCTGAATCAATCAAAAGCTTGAATTTCTTACCCTGGTACTCTGCTGGAGTCTGGAGGACTGAGAATTGATGGCCTCTGCTCAATTGCTACATAGATCTATTCTTTCTCTTCCTCCAATTCCTCAGCTATGGTGACTGCTCTGGCTGTTGCAATCTGAGGTGGAACTCTCTTTATTTGGTTATTCCAATTTTGGGGAGGGAGTTCGGAGACTGCTTTTGCATGGAGGCTACAGGCTGAGCTGGCACTCTTTTGGGGTTGCCCTCTAGGGACCCTGATTGGACTGATAAGAAGTTTGTCTCACAACTCTAGGACCCTGGCTTCCTTGGCCCAAAGAAGGAGATGGACAATCCTTGAGGTCCTTGACATCCAAAGCATCTGTTCTCGCTTCGAAGGTCTTCCCTTTGCATTTTGGAGAGAGCCAGAGTTCCTGAGAATGTACTTCGGGGGAAAGGTCTTCCTTCATTTCTGAAGCTTCTCATTGTTGAGATTCAAGCTCGATGTCAGTGTGAGCCAGCTATGCTATGTGCTGGCAGATTAGGTAGGAACATGTGTGAGACAAATGACTGCATGTCCAGCTGGTCATAGTGTGTGGACATTAGCTAGGGTTAGATGTGTGTGGACACAACTCATAGTGTGTTGTGTGTATTATGGATTATGGCATTATGCTTTGTGTGAGATGGGAGATGGCTTTCCTCTATGGTTAGGGTTTGCAATATAAATTAGGGTTTTCTCCTGTGTGTGTGTGTCCTCCCCCTCTACCGTTCTTTCAACATGGTATCAGAGCCTTGTGCTGTTTATAAGGGTTTATGTGAGTGAGTGAGAGAAGAGGGAGAAGAAGCTGTGAAGAGAAACTGTGAAGCTTGCCATTGGAGCTGTGAAGCTTATGGAGCACACTGATTCTGATCAGATCTGAGAGCTTGGCCTACCGGGTAAGGTCTTCTAAACATCCTTGAGCGGATTGCAGGTGATACAGGCAAAAACAAAGCAAGTTAGAGCAACTCAAAGCAAAGCAAAATTCTGGTTTTTGGAAGCTTTCCATTAAAGCTTGGAAACATTGATGTATGGTGGAAATACATGTAAATCTGGCAAAAGACACATGTATCTGACAATGAGAGATGTATTGGCAACTCCTATGCAAGCCCTACTATGATTTTGGAGCAATTTGAATGCATTTGAATGAGTGGAATTTACTAGTTTTTGAGCTCTCACAAAATAGAGAAAAGGAGGTGAAGATTTGATGCATTTGGAGCGTGTTTTTGGCAAAAATCCAAGCATTGACTGGTTGCACACATACCCAAGTGTGTTGGGGACTCAAATACTTCATCAATTAACATTATAATCATCCCCAAATCCCTGTAGAGCAGGCGTAGCTCCTACAAAGAAACAGGGTAGAATTTTGACTTTGTCGATTATTACTCAGTTGCTTGATTACCTTCACAATTGCTTTAGCAATTGGTTGCTACACACATTGGAGAAGAGGGATACATGGTTAGTTTGATCAATTATGCTTAATTGAGCTGGGAATGAGCTGATTAAATAGGATGTCCATTGGTTGCAGAGAAACAGAGCAATTTTAATTGAGCAATTAATCTTTGGTCTTAAACAATTGGACAAATTCCTCTTACATGGAGTTAGTGGACTCATTGCTAAGCTATTGAATGCCTAGTTTCTCAATTTGGACAAATATTGAAGAAATTAGAGCCATTTTACTACTGGTTTTTCTGGTTTTTCCCAAAACAAAGAAAGGGGTTTTTCTTTGTTTTTCCCAAAACAAAGAAAGGGGTTTTCAAAAATTGATATGTACACATGTCAGATGGTGTTGATACTCTACATTGAGGTTTTTTAGGTGCCAATACAAGTTGTCCATACTTGATTGCACCACTACATTGTGATTTGGAGCCGTGGAAGCGCATCAAAACAGGGTATCTCGGACTGCGTGAGCCAGTTCATCTTGGATGCATACAGGTTGATTTTTTACATCAAATTTGGAGTTTGTTGGCTACTTTGGAGTATCTAGAACATTCATTGGAGTGTGGTTGAGCTGAGGAAATCTCATTTACAGATTTGGAATTGTGCGGAAGGTGTTTTGCATTGAGCAAACATGTCGGATAATCTAGTACAGATTGTTGTTGGTGAAAATTTGGATAGGAAGAACTTCCAGGCATGGAAGTACACGATCAAAAGTTTCTTGAAAGGAAAAGGATTTTGGAATCTCATTACAGGTGCTGAGCCAGAACTTGAGCTACCCCGACAACCTACACAGCACAGCAGGTTATTGCTCATAAGCAATGGTCAGAAAGAGCATTCAAAGTGCTGCATTATCTGTCTATATGTATTTCGGATGCTATGCTCATACACATACAGGATGCTGAGAATCCCAAAGATGTATGGGATACTTTGGTAAAGATGTTTGATATAGACACGAGTGCTTGCAAGTCTCAGTTTTGCGACAGCAGATACATAATGTGAAAAGGAATAAAAGGAGCATACATGACTATGTGCAAGAAATAAAGAAGTTTGCGTTCTTGGCTACCTTTCGGCCAAGAAACTACTTCGACCTTATCACTCAAGAGCTCAACCAACTCTCCATGAATGGGGGGGAGTCACTGGCCCAACTCACAAGAGCTAAAGTTTTGGTCGCTCGGCTACCCCAAGATCCTGGAAACTACATGCTACAACAGTGGGTGCTTTGAGCACTCCCTACTCAAATATCAATGAAGATGAGAGACTTTTCCACCCCAAGGCACCTTGCAGCAAGACTTCCAAGATAGAGCTACACAACTAGAGAATGCTCGCCTCATGGCGGAGCGTAGTACCTCTTGGTCCCCACTTAGCGTATGCTCTGTCTTCAGCTCCTCCAATCGTTCCTCTAGCCCCGATGGTAGATTCTACATCCGCTTCCATGGATGAGTTAGAAAAACTCAAGAAGGAGCTTGAAGGTTCAAAAGGTCACAACAAGAGGATGCGGTAGTGGCAGTGCTCAAGAAGGAGATCGAGCAGCTCAAGGTCAAAGATCCCAAGATGAGTCCATGGTGCCCAATCTGTAGCTTGCAAGGCCGTCTTCCAAATGATTGTCCCTCCAAGAAATATTGCTCATTTTACTCAAAGGCGGGCCATGAGGACAAGGAGTGTTACTACCTCAAGGGACTTCGCCTTATGTAACAACTTAATCAAGGTGCCTCCCCGCTTAATCCCTTTGTCGAAGACTACATGGTGACCCCAACCAGTAGTGCTTCAACTTCTTTCCAGACTCCTAACCACCAAACCAAACCCAACACCCTTCTTGAACCCTCAATCAACCCCCCAATCCCAAGCTTATATTAACCCTGCCCCCACTAGTCCCTCCTACTTATTAGCTACCCCACATACCCTTCCCTCCCCCATGGTTACTTTTGTACAAAACCCTCCACCGCCCCAGGTTGCTTCATCTCAGCAGGGATCTCAAGTAGCCACATTAGGGAAAAAGGGATCTCAAGTAGCCACATTAGGGAAAAAGGGAGCTCATTTTGGGGCCGTGTAAGAAATTCGCTATTTTTTTATTTATTTCTCTCCTAAACGATCTCAAAAATAGTAAAATACGAAAACGTGGCTCAGAACTGTCAGTTTAGAAAGGAATAAGATAATCTTTTATCTAACTAACACGATTTTGCATTAAATATCTCCTTAGTTTTTTTTTTGTTTCCCAAAGATTCCGCATCTCTTTTAACAACGTGTGCAAGCCTCTCATAAAGAATCCATCACTGAACTTGATGATTGCATGGATACCGCCACACTTCCACGATTCATGTTACAAAAAGACTATGAGATTGACAAGCAAACTTTGCAACCTCAGAAGCACAAAAAATGGCGATACTAGTGAGTCACAATCTTAGCAGAAGCGATTACACCATCTTCACATCGACTTAGAAGAACAATATGCTCTAGCACAAAAAAGACGAAAGGATACGGTGCTGAATGCTCAACAACGGGAAAATATGAGAAGAGAAGGGCTTCAACATATTGACTTATGGTGCGATGGAAGCATATATCCAAAATGTCTAGTAAAAAACTTTACACCTCCATTTGTCAATCCAACCACACTACTGAGGTTTGCGGGCGATGGACAAAATAGACTTCTTGGTTATATTTCAGCGCAGACTGTATTTGCAGAAACATATAAAATGATGTACCTACAAGAAAAGGGGGCCAGGATGCAAGAGATAGCCATTCGTGCAAAATTGAAGCAGCAGTTGCAGAATGAAATTGAGGAGCATTCAAAGAGTAAAAAAGAGTTGACAAGAGCAAGAAGGAAGAGAACCGTGCTTGGAGACAGACTACGAAGCAGGAAGATTAAAAACATTGCAAATTTGAAGGCTGGGACTGGTGGATGCAAGCAAAGAATTCAAGAAGCAAGGCTAGTTTGAAATTTTTCATTTTTTATACTCAAAAAGGCTCTCAAATGACTATCTATTTTGTCCATTAACGCAAAACAAGAATGGAGGTGTTGAATGATGTAGGCATATTGTGTTGTTACTATAGGAAACTATTAGAGCCTGCAAAAGAAAATATGGATCCCAACCTTCTTTCTGTTAAACAAATGAAAGAATTGCTTTCTTGTGGTGTAGCAAAAGGATTGATTGAAGAAAAAAAATACAAAACAATCAAACGCAATGTTGTAGAGGACTTTATATCCAATAATCAAGTTGATGGCACTACAATCCAAGAGACTCTTGATGTTAGTGGAGTTAGCAGGAAGGGATATAGTTTGATTTTCCATGCGATATCCTCAACTTTGAGAGATCAAAGGATTAAACGAGTTTTACTGCCAAATCCAGCAACCGTGTGGAGGATAAGAGGTCATTTGAATAAAAGTGTAGATGAGTTTATTGGGCAATACATCCATATTGAAGAAATATTTCATGGTGGTAAAGGAACCACTGTGTATGACCCTTGGAACAATATATTTGTAGATCTACAACAACTTCAAAGAATAATGGTCGAGTTTTATGGAATAACATTTGAGGAGTGCAAAGGCATTTTGAAATTTGTTATCAAACTGGATGAGTATGAGGTTGTAAAGGAAAAGAAAATGGAAAGGATTACTATTACATTGATGAATGGAGCACTTGATACATCATTGACTGAAGCGAGTTTGAAGTATTTTAGTGTGCAGTCGGAGAAACACATATGGTGGTTAGGCTCGTTCCAAGTATGATCATTTTTTGTTTCATACTTGATTTTAGTCATTGTTTTCAAATCTTTTATAGTAAGACTTTTGTTTTCTATAATCACAGGTGAAGACAAAAGACCATGAAACACTAGATTGGGTGTTTCACCACACGAAAATACCAAGAATAATTAAAAGACAAGTGCAAGGAGAGAATCTCCATGTTGCAGGAAAAGGTGATTTTCAAGTAGAGTGGCACATGGCGGGGGATCTTAAAACACTTAAGTGCATGTATAACGTTAGTAAAGGAGGCAACTCAAAGTCTCCTTGTCTTTACTGCAAAGAATCAGCTCAAGTAATGGATTCCAAATAGTGGAAGAGAGCACCTAATAGAGATAAAGTTGACCCTGACTTCAAGGCCATTCTTGACATTCCACTATGTAATGTTCACATATGCACATTGCATGGTCTATGTCGAATTATTGAGAAATTGGTATTTTTGTATATTGGATTTGCTTGGAAACTCCGTCCCGAAAAAAATAGAAAGGATGCTCTTCAAGCATTGGAAAAAGTGTTATCCGATATAGGTCTGCATGGAGGTGATGTTCATATCACAAAGGATTTTAAAAAGTCTACCAATGGCAAGGAGGTACCAATCAAGCCCTCTATTGGTGGTGTTAAGGCAAGAAGATTCTTGTCTCGACCCAAACACAATAGTAAGCAAGTAAGGCAAGGTAGAACAGTTTCAAGGATTAATTATGGATTGTGGAAGCAAGTCCATAATGCCATGAAAGATCATGAGGCAGATGGGGAAGCACAAAATGTGAAGGCAGAGGTGTGGAGGTCTCTTGATCAACTCTTCATGTTCTGTGACAATGTAACATGGACAAAGAGTGATTACAAGAACTTTGAAGAGGCAATTAAACATTTTGGGAAGTCAATGAAAGACGTGTGGACAGCTTGCAATATAACTCACTACATGGTAAAGTTCTGTCTTCTTCTTTTACTTAAGTGTGATCCTCTTTTTTTTTATAACTTACTATGCATTCTTATGTCTCTGTGAAAACAGCATATCATCTACAACCACCTTCCCTATTTTGTCAAAAAGTATTGATGCCCAGCAATTTGGTCTACCCAAGGCATGGAGAAGTCTCACTACATGGCACGTAATGCATTTTTCAGACACACACAACACTATGGAGGGAGTCAAAAGGCAAATAGTCTGAAGGAAGTCTTCCAATGGTTTTACAAGGCATTCCACAGAGGCTGCATGCTAAAAGAAAAGTTGCTAGTTCCAAAGTCAAGCTTGCTTTTATTCTAGCCCAAAAGCAAAGACGAAGACAAACTTTGGACAATTCAATGGCAGCAGAGAGACATAGACAATGGAGGGATTCGAAGATATTTAGAAACCATAAATGGACAAGTAAACATGAATAGCAGTTTGTAACTTATTGGTGTTATGTCCACATGTTTTCAAACTCAATCAATAGATTTTTATTTTGTGGAACAAGTGACTCTTGGTGTTATGCCTATATGTTTTGAGACTCCATCAAAAGTATTTCTTTTGTGAAACATGTGATCTATATTAACAAGCATCAGTACATCCATGAGCTACACACAAAAAATTCAATCAATACTACTTAATTATGCATGACACACTATTGATCCTTACCAATAAGGTACCGAGTGTCAAACGCTTTTAGAAGCTACTGAGTGTGGGAAGAGTACTGAAGTGTCGTACGGTGATGGGACAAATGCAAAAGGGTACTGATCGTCCGTACGGACAAGGAGCTGATGAGGATCAAAGACTTTGTACAAATCAGTTCAACTTCAACATAATGTTTGTGCTATATTTGATGACTAAATCCTATTACTCCCAGGGCCTGCCAATCGGAACTCTCTTTTTGATCTTGATTGGACTCTTTTTCTTCCTTGTTGGCTTGATGTCGACTGTCTATTTATCAATGCTTGCCTCTGTTGCTTGTCTGGGAGCTTGTCTGGGAGCTTGTCTGGGAGGGGTATCCTTGTCTTCAGCTATCTCCACGTGTTCTTCTTCTTGGATTGTGTCGCCTGATGCAATCATGGGTGGCTCTCGAAACCTTATGAGCTTGTGTTTTCCATAGCCCTCTAGACATTTGGGCTCCTTAACACCACATGCTAATGCATAAGACGTGTAAGACAAAAAGCAAGAGGTCCTAGAGGCCTGCTTAGTCACATAATCCCCAAATATATCTATGGAAAATGGCAAGACATCAAAATGAGAGACATATTATTAATTCCACCTACAAGAAAGTTGAAGGTAGATGAGGTTAAGGTTGTTGAAGTAACCCACTCAAAGAACACCAGAGGGAAAGCTGCTAATGAGGAGTCACTGAAGTAGCAAATAAAAGAATCTAAATCTGTTATAGATGTGGAGACTATACAGATGGAGCTGCAGATACAGAGAAGGTTGCAGGAGCTAGGCCCTAACATAGTTGTCCATATTGAGGATGAAACTTCAATGAATAATTTTGACTTAACAAAACCATGCTTGGCAGCATTGGCTCATGAGAATGAGTATTGCTCAGATACTATCATTCTTGCAATGCTCTAGTAAGTGTCTTTTATTTTACATTTGTTTGCAAAACAATCCTTCTTGTACCTCCTTTACACCCTACCCTAATTATTGTTTGGTCCAATGCAGCATGATGAGAAGCTGGCTTAACCACGCTGTACAGCATACAGTTCATATTATTGATCCTGCCATTTCCTTCAAGTTAAGAGATGCAAAGGAAACTCCCATGGATATTTCCAATTGGTTCAAACACTGCGATTTTGATGTTGTCGATGTTTTGCTACTTCCATACCATAACAAGTATGTGGGTGACTGCTTCTTTTGGGATTCTTCTTTAAGATTGAGAACTCTTGTAGCCTTTGATTTCTTAATGCTTTTTTCCTTACGCAGTGACCACTGGAGCTTTGCTTCTATTGACATCCAGCAGAAGCAATGCTTTTTATTCAACTCTCTTAAAAACACACACAGAGAGCTGAATTTGTAAGTGGTGTGTGTGCTATTTTTAACTTTAAACTTCATTATTTTGATTTAATGCACACTAACTGATTTATATGTATTGCAGTTGTATTAGAAGGCTTCTAGATGCATTGGATCACTGTCCTCCTAATGTCAATCTTTTGGATTCAATAGAGTCAATAGATTTAGAGGTAGAAAGTCGTTCCCTCTACTGATGTCTATTTCATGCTATGCCTTTGAACTTATTGAATAATTTTGTTTTGTTCAGATATTAACAGTTTCTAACATATCTTTCCAACTGTACAGACACCACAACAAGATGATTCAAGTAGCTGCGGGGCTGGAGAGTGCTGATCAGTGTCGCATATATACTTTCAAGCTATTTTGAGATAGGACAGCTAGACCTTGTAAGAAAAAATAATTTTCATTTAGCTTCAAAATAATTGATATTGGTACAAAGTGTTCTAAATCATCATATGCCATTGCAGATGAGAGAAGATAGCTTCAGCTCGAACTATGTATATAGTTTCAGAGCTGATACAATTTGGAAGTTTTTGAAGTATGCCTCCCCCAAACCTATTGTACCAGCTACTATCGAGTTGGGTGAGAGCTCTAAAGTCCGAGAAGGTGTCATACACCTTGATGACACAGATGATGCTGATGTGGTGCCATAGGAACAAGGACCTAGTGTTGATGAGGAGAAGCCATAGGAACAAGGACCTGCTGCTGTGCTGATGTTATTGAGGAGAAGATGGAGCAGTAGCAAACAGATGCTCCAGGGGGGGCAGTAGAGGAGACAATGGAGCAGCACCAAGAGTACACGACAGGATGGAGCAGCAGAAAACAGCTTCTCTAAAAAAAGATAATACGGTGAGCTTGGACCATGTAGAGCAGCCTCTGGATCAGGCTGTAGATAAATAGAAAATGATTGTCAAGAATATGTTCTACATATACAATTAAACACTTCTGTACAAAATTCAATAACATCAATATCAAGAAGTTTATTTTCTGCACCAAAAGAATCTTCATCTTGATCCATTGGGACTAGTTTTGTGCCTAGCATTCGACTGTGCTTATAATAAAAAGAAAAAAAATAAAATTTTGTGATGCAACCATGTACTTCAGTTGCATAGAAGGTTGGACAACCTCACAAAACACTGAACTACATGTCTTCTTATCCCAACCTTTATCCAAAAATTGTGGCATGCATGCCAGACTTGTTGCTTTAACTGTGAACATTGTTTTTGAAACCTTCACTGGAAAGGTATTAAACAAGTCTACAAAAACTGTGAGAGGCATGCATAAAAAAATTTTTATTATCCTTGTGGGCCTCAGAGCTTTCTGTACTTCTTTGAAAAGCTTGGCCCTATATGCCTCTGTAACACTAAAATGTGGGAGAGGCCAATCCACTGAATTCCATGCCGGAAGGTCTTGTTTTCTTAACACACCATGTGTGTTAGCATTGTCCAGCAACAACTGATAAAAATGATCAGTAAAAAATATACCTGATTGAGCTAGCTCTGTTGCACATCGACCTTGGTATTGTTGTTCCTATCGATCCATGCAAAACATCTATAAATCCCAAAATACAATCGATGTTTTGCCATGTCTCATACGATGAAGGGTATAAATCTGAAATAAAATAACACAAGAATGTCAATAAGCAAAGAAAGAAAGCTTCATCTTAAAAATCCATACACCTCATAAAGAACAAAACCACAATAGAAAAATATACAATTAGGCCTGTGTTGCAGAAGATCATTTGGATAGTCTCGCAAGACAAGTTCTTTATGCATGTACACATGCTAAATCAAAACTTCTTTCACCGATATCTTCCCTCTGGTGATTTTAAAATCTCGTACTCTTCCCTTCCATGACGCCAAGAAAATGTTTTTTGTCTGGGGTCTCTTCTTTTGCTAGGTTGCATGAGCACCCATGCTCCTTTCGAAACACTAAACCTTTCCCAAGTTCCTTCCATTTTGACTGTACTTGAATTCTCTACCGAAGAAATAGAAGAAGTAGGTCGACGAGGTTCCCCAAGTCATCCTCCCAACAACCCCACCCAACCTCTTATATGCTATTGTGGGGGGAGCGGCCACATGAAAGCTCAATGCACTGTACCAGAGGGCTCACCCCCATGCCTCCATTGCCCAGAGAGCAGAGACCACTACACTCGGGATTGTCCTAGACCCTCACTAGTTAACATGGTGGAAGCTGTGGTGCCATCTCCCAAGGTTGACACTCCAATAGTGGTAGTGGTCTACCCAGCCCAAGCTTAGTAATTTAAGTTGGGAGGAAAAGTTGGCAAGAGCAAAGGTGGAAATCACCCTTCCTTAGTTATGTGGTTTGAGCCAGGAAATAGGAGAGCAAGTAGGCTTAGTCCAGCATTGGATGGATCCGAAGGAACCTAGGGGTGAAGCCACATCTAGTAGTAGTGGGTGACAGCCCAAGAGGCAGCAAGCAAGGGTATGCCTCACTATCCCAGGAGTGGCCGATCACGGAAGCCCAAGGGTGACAGTCTCCGTGGGAGGAACTCAAATTACAGGAGCCATTGTGGATGGTGGTTGTGGTGTTAACATCATGCCCGAAAAGGTACTAGGAAAGTCTTGGGTCTCCAAATTACTGAGCCAGCTCCCTTCGCCATCTGAGTGTGGCAGACCAGAGAGAAGTGATGCCTGTGGGACTAGTCAGGCAAGTTTCGATCAGGTTTGAAGGATTAGTATGTGAAATGACTTTTTTGGTGTTGGACCTCCCACTAGCTCGAGGGGCCTATAGCCTACTCATTGGAAGGCCTTGGTTGAGGGCAACTAAGTGATCCATGATTGGGGTCGGGACAACCTGCATATCCCCAACCCAGAGGGGACAGTGACCTTGCCCTTGGAAAAAGGCCCCAATGAGAGTGCTCGGGGTACTACCCTACATGACATGATCCCCATTTGGAAGGAAGGACCCAATGATGATGAGGAAGAACATGAAGAATGGCAAGGCTTACCAGCGGATGAGGCCTAGGATCCATTTGGTTTAGAGGAAGAGGTGGCAGAACCTCTATGGAATTGGTTAAATTCCATAGAGGTTAAATTCCTATGAAGGGTTCCAGTGCAACATGGTGAACATAGTGGAGTTGGACCCAGACCCTATTCAAGAGATGTCCCAAGAAGAAGAGATCTCAAAAGAAGTAGGAGTATGGGATTGGACATAATCTTTGCTCACTCTGCCCTCCTCCTCTGCAACAGTGTCTCAACAGGAAGAGATAGAGGTCATAGGTCTAGGGGAACCTGAGTTTTCTCGACAACCTCACAAAAAGGTCTCTCAAGAGGCATCATCAGAGGGACCTATAACCCCTCCTAGATGCACCCACAAGGAGAGGCAGGTAGAGCACCTCAAGGCTCAGGAAGAAGCCTTGCCAGTAGAAGAGACACCCGCTGTGACTGGATGGAGAAATGCATTGGTGATTTCCCTCTAGACAACACCCCAGCCCAGGACCCCTTATCTCTCCATCAAGCAACACTCGACACCGCTCGTCTTCCACCCACCACTTACCACGAGCAAGTGATGGAGTGATTAGGAACATGAGGTTATAGGATCAAAGAGCTTGATCCCTTGATTCAAACTATGGTCTTGAATTTTCAAATTGAATCTAGAATCTTAAGCTATGAGCAATTTAGTGCTTTTGTTGTTGTTGAAAAACTATCACATTATTGATGATTATGATTAGTGATTAATTAATCATGAATAAAGGCTTTAAAAAATATATTATGTATTAATAAAAGCTTAATTAATCTAGGAATATGATGCCCATGTTTCATTTTTAAATATCTAATTAACAAGATAGAGAGCTAAAATAAACTAAAATGCTTCCTAAAGACCTTACCAATGCTAACCAAATGCTAAATTCAAATCCTAATCTATCCACACAATCTTAATCTATCATTGAAAAGTAACACAAAGACTCAAAATTAATTGAAAAAATAAACAAAAACCCAGCCAAGTCCATGACTACAAACCCTTCTTTTAACCTTATCCACACCTTCTGTTTTGATTTTCGGTGTGCTGATTGGAGAATTCTTAGGTTGTTCGGGACTTGGAGATCAGGTAGAAGGCAGCCATCACTATTGGACAGCCACCTTGCATAGTGTTTTTAGCCTCTTCTTCATTTTTTTCCCACCCACACTCCTTTCACAAGTGTTATATGTACATTATGTGTGCTATGTTATATACACATTATGTGTGCATATACTAGGAGGCTAACCCACATTAGGCTTGTGAGCATGGGAGCATGAGAACAAGCTATAGTGGAGCATGGGTTAGGACTAACCTTAAGGGTTAAGGTTAGGGTCAGGCATCCAAGGGTCACACATGGGAAATGGAAAGTCAAGAGTCACTTGAGGGCCCTCCTATATAATAGGGACATGGGGCACACTCAAGGGGGGCTTGGGGGCTTGGAGGCTTATGCTATGGTCTCTTGTGTAGAGGTCCATATCTACTTATCTACCATTTCACACTATAGCTACATGCTCTTGGATTGGAGTTATACCTCTTGATGGTATGGGACATCAAGGTAGAGGTATGATGTATTTCATTTATAATTCATGTGTGCATCCCTTGGACTCGGGGGTGGTTGGGTGGTTGAGTTTATGCCTGATTTATGCATGTTTATGCATAACAATTATCTAGAGAGATCTTAGGGTTTTAACAGTGGTATCAGAGCAATCTCTATTTAATTGGTAGATTTTTTTAAGTAAATTTTAATATTTACTAATAAAAATGTTATTTTGTTGATTTGTGTTGATGAATTTCAGGTGGATCATCGATATGGCGATTGGAATGCGTGTTACTACAATTCAATGGACGAATCGACGTTGCGGGGGAATTCCGTGAGTTTAATGCGAATTTTTTCTTATTTTTTATGGTTTAAAATAAGCATTAATGGAATTTTTTACAAAAATACCACATATTTTATGGTGGATATTTTTGTTAGAATGGATTCCCTAAATTTCTAGAATTTTTAGAATTTTTCTCTAATTTTAAGGAATTTTTTGAGCATTTTTATGGTTAAAAATATATTTTTTATACATTTTTGTGGATTTTTTCTACGGGTATGCGATCAAATTTCTGTCTATTTTCTGCTAAAATGCAGTAGGGGATAGCATGTTGATGCATGAAATGCTCTCCCGTGTGCGTGGGGTCCTCTCCGCCTCTCAATTCTGATTTTTCCTTCTTTTTTCCACATGAGAATTTCTCTAAAAAGGGTTTTTTTAAACATTAACCATAATTAATATTAATTATGATTAAGATATGTTTAATTAAAAAGTTTAATCCAATGATTACAGATAATCCCTTGTTAACAGAGAGAGAGGGGAGGAAAGAGAATGGAAGGGAGAAGAAGGAGAAGAAAGAGGGGAGAAGAAGGAGAGGAGGGAGTTTTATTTAACTCCCTCCCTCTCTCCTTCCTTGTGCGCAGACTGGGGGGGGGGCTGCGCTGCAGCCAGCCGACGAAAAAAATCCCCCCCCAAAAAAAATCAAAATCAATATAAGCTAAAAGCTTATTATTTTTTTATTTTTTAAAAATGAGTTTTTTATTCAAAAAAAGCTTTTGATAATATTTCCAAAAAAAAAGCTTGATAAAAGCGTGAAAAATATGGGATTTGAGAAAAAAATCTCTAAAAAATTTTTGAAAATTTTTTCTTGAAAATTTTTGGCTTTTCATTTTTCGAAAAATTTTTGGCTTTCCGTTTTCCCGATACCTTTTGGCTTTCCGAATTCCGGAAAAACTTGTGACCTTCCGTATTCCGTAAACTTTTGACCTTTCACATTCCGATTTTTTTGGTCTTTTCATTTTCCATAAACTTTTGGCTTTCCGTATTTTGGGAAAACCGTTGGAATTTTGAAATTTTTTGACCATTCGTATTTTAAATGCGTTCGGGGTAATTTAAAAATTTTAAAAAATTCTTGAAAATTAGTGGAAAGTTAGACAAAGGTTATTTTAAATTTTGGAAAAATGTGGGGTTGGTGTTTAGCATGTGGTGTGCCCATTCGAGCGCCCGTGACCATTTAAATTCCTTTAAAAATATATTTTTGACTCAAAAAATTAGAAAAATCCATTAAAATTGTAAATTTTTATTGGATTTGAGAATTGTTGGCGGAATTGGAAATTTCGTGAACGATGGGATTCTAAAAAAAATTTAGGAATATTCTAGATATTATTTTTAGAAATCCTAAAAATTAGTATTTTTAAAATATCAATGGTATTTTGGTAAATTTAATTGCTAAATTTTTTTAAAAAAAATATAGGTTTGGAATGCCATAAGATAGGTTTGGTGGAATTCAAAATTATCATATTTTGAGGCCCTATAAAATTAGGAAAAATTAGAAAAAAATCATGATAATTCTTTTTCTCGAGAATTTAATATTTTCGAGGATTATTTAATGTTGAAGTACATTTTCTCATGCTGACATTAGATAGATGCGGGTTATTCATATATTATTAATACGATTATACCTCGTATTAATGGATATTTATGTTTGGATTAATTCTAAACGATGTATTCATGATTTTTTACCATTATTTAGCCATTCTTTTTGGACATGTTCCTTAATTTCTTTTGATGGCTATAATTTGCGTTCAAAGTGTATTTCACCTTTGACACTTTTCCATGATAATTTATTTTGCACTTATTTAAGTGTGGTTTGTGCTTAATTTCTTAAGCCTAAGACGAATTCTATCATGGGTTAGTTGATCGGTTTGTTTTGGTGGATTTTATTGGATGTTTTCTAAGTTTTATATGGACTCATCAGCTTCTCCCTTCTGTCTAGGGGTTTTTTTAATTGAGTGCTACACACATGTGTTTCACTTACTTACTTTGGAGTTTTGCTTGAACGACACAATGTTTATACACTCCGGATTGATGAGTTGGCCACCAATTTTAATGCTTCTTTTGGCATGATTAATGTCCATTAGATGGTATGCATTGATTTTTATGATCAACTATGGTCTTTATGGATTCGAGGAGCTTCTATGCTTTTATACTTGGTTTTATAAGGATATTTTGATCTTTTGAATAATTACATGTGCTTTGAAGGTAGCATTTGCCTTCGTTTTTTGCACGTAATTTTGGAGTATATTTCTTGTACTCTTGTACATATTCCAACTCGGATACCTAGTTGCTTATATATCTAGGTGAGTTATTTTTCTACCCTAACTTTATTGTGTTTTGGGTAGTTATCATTAGAAAGGCGCCAATAATTCAATTTCTTTTCTAATGATGTACTTAGAAGGAGTTATTTCTTGATGTAGTCTCAAGTATAAAGAGATGGGTTTAGTATGTGAACGTCTAGATAAGGCCATCTTATTCCTTTTATACAGGATTTTATTCATATTTCCTAGACGACATATTAGGGAGTTTCAAATTGTTAAGGTATGTATGGGTGGTATCATGGTGGTATGGGATGCTAGTGATCCCTCACATATATTATCTTATGGGATAATTTGGGCTCAAGATTGTTTCTTTGCTTACATCACTTAGCATGTTGTCCTCAACATTCAAAGACAATCTCATTTTCTAAATTCACTAGAAGTTATAGTGTAGGCATTCTCTAGATAAACTTCTTTTATCTATAGTCTGTATGTTTTGATGAGGGTAATCTCATCGGCATTTTCACTTGTTGAAATCTCTTTCTTTAGAGTTCAAACAATTTTATCTTGTTGTGTTCGGATAAGGAAATGTGGATTCTTCCTTTGTTGGCATTTCTTTCTCTAGGTTCCGTACTTTAGGTGATTTATATAGTCAACCTGATTGTTTACGGATGGACATATGTGACTCATCGAGACGCTGATGACTCTCTATGTTGATATGGGTAACTCAGGACGTCGATTATTCTATATGCAGATGTGGGTATGTCAGAGCGCCGATGAATCCCTGGTTTCTACTGTTATAATGCCATGTTTTCCTACTTTATTCTGAATGGTTTACAACGAGGAAGTTACTTTAAATGTGAATTGCTCTGATCATCCGTAGTCTGATGGGCAAAATAGAGCGTATGAATCAAATTGTAGAGTATATGCTTCGTGCATATGTCTCTAGAAAATCATCATATTGGGAAAAATATCTTCCATGATGGAATTTGCCTATTAATAGTTTTAAATATACGGCTATTGGTTTTAGTCCGTGCATACTTATGTATGGGTATCAACCTAGGACACCTATTGGTTTTAGTCCGTGCATACTTATGTATGGGTATCAACCTAGGACACCTATTGATGTCAGTCTTAAGGACATCGAGCTTGATGTATCGAGGGATTTCTCTTGCGAGATATGCAGGAAATGCTGACCGAAGCTCGGGATTCTATCAGGAGTGCTCAAGATAGGGCACGGTTTTATGCTGATAGGGGACGCTCATCTCGATCTTTTGAACCAGGAGCGTTGGTTTATTTTAATGTTCCTAAAGATTTTCAGACTTTGTCAATAGACAAATGCTCGAATTTATCTCCCAGATATTGTGGTCCATTTTCGAGTTATACATCCGATTGGCACAGTTGCGTTTGAACTTAAAACTACCTTTTTGAGGGATAATAAAAAATATCATTATTTTAATGTGATACTCGCATGGTATAGTTCACAGATTTTTTTACAAAAGACTAAGAATCTATTTATAGGTGAGGGAGGCCACTAACCAAGTCCAATTGGGTTCTAGAATTTTCCAGGTTCAGTTTGACTCAATTTGAACAAGATTTGGACCAGTTTGGCTCCCTTTTTGATTTGGTTTGATCCAGGAGAGAGGAGAGATATAAATATCACAATTTTTTTGAATTAAAAACTCATCCACATGTGTGAAATGGGTGCCTACCTCAAAGGTCTCCCTTTCCATACCAAGGTGTCAAAAATGCATCATTTCTCCAAAATATCTCATTTTTTAAGTAATATCTCTTAATTTTTAACTAATAGACCTTGTACTCAGTTTCATCTTATGTGAGCACTTACTCATTTTTGGTTATTTTGTTTTATTCTTTAGATTTATCTCATCCCAACACTTGGATTAATCCTATTGGCCCTTAGGAACCTTAATTGGTCCATAATCCAGAAATTTTTGAAAATCTAGACCCTTAGGCTAAGGTCCCTTATATCATTTTTAATTGATTCCTAATGCACATTGGAAAGTTCATTTTAAACTTTTGTTTCAAGGGAAATCATTTTAGACACTAGGAGGATTTTTATATCCAAAGATATCTCAATTTTGAATTATCACTCTCTAGATATTTTCTCTCTCTAGGTTAAAACAGGGTAAAACAAGATCTTTCTCCTATTTTAGAGAGGGGAATAATTTCAAAAACAGAGGGGGAGGTTTTTACACCTTTACACCTCAAAAGCTGGAGGGAGGAATCTTACATCCTACCCCACTTAAAAAACGCGAGATGTCCTCATCTTGCAGTTGGAGGACAACTCTTTCCCTTAAGATCCAACTGATTCTGGGGTTCCTTATAGTCTGGTCAACCCAACAGAATCCTGGGATAAAGATCCCTTCTACAAGAAGAACATATAGAACTCATTATCAGATAACAATTCATTCATAATATATCATTCATATCCTTAACATAATAATGGTCCATCATATCGAAAATTTCATCTGAATATTCTTCCACGAGAATTTCAGTTATGCACGTTTTCAATTTGTCATCCCTTAATTAGATCCACTGGGTCAAGGGTTAACAACAGCAATCTGTTAGCACAATCCACTAATCTCATAGTGATTTTTTGAAGTCATAATCATCAATTCATCCTCTGGATAGCATTTTTGCTTATAACTGCAAGGTCTTAGATTTACTTGTATATATTGTCAGTGTAAAGAACTGCAGATATACCCACGGTATATACAGGTAGTCACAGTCCTTGGAGTTATAAGGTAAATACCATCATATCTAGGCCTCAAGCAAGTCAAGGATTCCATACAATTGTAATACTTCCATCTGAAGACCCAATTACCAATTTATGAATCTTCATTCTGAATATAAAATTGTATGAATTTCATCACATAATTACAATATTTTACTGGTACTTCATAAATTTTTGACATGATCTCAAATATCATGGGAATTACTCTTTTTGCATTTAAATGATTGAATTCCAAATGTCATGGGAATTCCTCTTTTATCATAAAATAAATTTATCTAAAATTTCTCTTTTCTTTAATAGAAATATCCATTATTTCAAATATGCCAAGAATTTCACTTTTACCATTTAAATGATTGAATTTCAATTGTCATGGAAATTTCTCTTTTTTCATTTAAATTTTCTCATGCATAAAATAAATTTATCTAAAATTTATCTTTAAATTTAAATAAAAATATCCATTAATTCAAATATACCAAGAATTTCACTTTTACCATTTAAATGATTGAATTTCAAATGTCATGGGAATTCCTCTTTTATCATTTAAATTTTCATCTACATAAAATAAATTTATATAAAATTCCTCTTTAAATAAAAATATTCATTATTTTAACATAACAAAATTTCTCTTTTTCCATTTAATTATAGGGATCTCCATTATCATGAAAATTTCTCTTTCTTCATAAAAATAAAAATACAAAAAATTTCTCTTTTCTTAATTTAATTATCTATGCCTAAATACTAAAAATTAGTTTCCCATGAATTTGATGAAAATCATTCTTTTAGCATAGGATGTCCAATCCTAGAATATGGTAAGAAGTCCTCTTTTCACATTATGCATAAAAATGAGTTATGTATTAATTTCTAAATTTTTTACCATAGCTTCGCTACTATTACTGATAATTTTTAATATTTTTGGAAAGAATAAGACTTTGTAGTACAATTATGATAGAATAACTATCATTAGACCTAAATCCAATTTATGGAATTAAATCATAAGTTTACTTTAATTTTATTAGCATACAAGCATAAAAAAGCCATTTTCTAACCTCTAGCTTAACTAGCATAGAGTTTGATTTTTGAATTGAGAATTTATCAATGAGAAGCATCCATTTGAATAAGCATTAGTCATAGGAATGACCATTCTTTTGGGGAGAGAGAGATATACATAAAAAGCATCCCAATTAATCATTAGAATTCTTATAGAAAGCTTAATTTGCATTGAAAAACAATTCATTTGAAACTTCTCAAGCTTGAGAGGGATTGAGAAGTGAAATCATTGAGAATATTAAAGAAAATCATGAATTTCTTCTTACCCTTAGGTTTGGCTTGCTTCTTTATCTTAGAAGGAAGCCTCAAACCAATCAATGGGTTTAGTATGTTGAGAACAAAGCTCCAAGGATTGTTGAAGAGAGAGAGAAGCTCCAAGCTCTCCAAAAGTAGAGGATTTTTAAGGGATAATATAAAATACCATTATTTTAATGTAATAGTGGCATGGTATAGTTCACAGATTTTTTTTAAAAAGACTAAGGATCTATTTATAGGTGAGGGAGGCCACTAACCAAGTCCAACTGGGTTCTACAATTTTCCAGGTTTAGTTTGACTCAATTTGGACAAGATTTGGACCAATTTGGCTCCCTTTTTTATTTGGTTTGATCCAGGAGAGAGGAGAGATATAAATATCACAATTTTTTTGAATTAAAAACTCATCCACATGTGTGAAATAGGTGCCTACCTCAAAGGTCTCCCTCTCCTTACATACCAAGGTGTCAAAAATGCATCATTTCTCCAAAATATCTCATTTTTTTAGTAATATCTCTTAATTTTTAACTAATAGACCTTGTACTCAGTTAACTTTCTTCTTATGTGACAATTTACTCATTTTTGGGTATTTTGTTTTATTCTTTAGATTTATCTCATCCCAACACTTGGATTAATCCTATTGGCCCATAGGAACCTTAATTGGACCATAATCCAGAAATTTCTAAAAATCTAGTCCCTTATATCATTTTTAATTGATTTCTAATGCACATTGGAAAGTTCATTTTGAACTTCTATTTCAAGGGAAACCATTTTAGACACTAGGAGGATTTTTATATCCAAAGATATCTTAATTTTGGATTATCTCTCTCTAGATATTTTCTCTCTCTAGGCCAAAACAGGGTAAAACAAGATCTTTCTCCTATTTCAGAGAGGGGAATAATTTCAAGAACATAAGGGGAGTTTCTTACAACTTTACATCTCAAAATTTGGAGGGAGGAATCTTACAATAATTGAAAAGGTGGAGAGAGATAGAATAAGACTTACACAATCTCTTGCTGGCCACACAATGATGTATCCTTTGGTTTGATTTAACTTGTTGATATCACCATCTTTGAGGGGAAAAGGAAGAGAAACTTCTCCCACTTAAACATCTTCTATCAACATGCCAACATGACCAAGTGGTAAACCAATTCCATGGACAATATCCACGGTTGGGTCTACATGCAAAACGGTCCCAGTAGCTACCTTGGTATCATTGAACAAGGACACTTGTGTCCCTCTTTGGAATTGGGGAGACACCATGAGAAAAAACAAGTAGCATAAGAAGAAAGAGATTGAACAAGGAAGAAAGAGTCCTAAAATATATAAGAAAGCAAAATATAAAAATAGAGCAAAAAAAGTAATAGATATAAATAGAGGGATAGATTTAAATAGAGAGAAAAAAGATTAAATTAAAAAAGTTAGGGTTTTTAAAGAAGACAAAGAAGGAAGAAACAAAGAAGAAGAGAGGAGAGAGAAGAAACAATGAAGAAAAGAGAGGAGAGGAGAAAAGAGAGTGAAGGAAGGGTTGGTGAGAGAGAGAGAGAGAGAGAGAGAGAGAGAGAGAGAGAGAGAAGGGGAATTCCGTGAGCGAGAGAGAGAGAGAGAGAGAGAGAGACAACCATTAGCTGCAGCCATAGCAATGGCTGCTCTCACTATGCCCACCACTGGACTAAAGGTTTCATCATAGTCCAAACCTTGGGTCTGTGCATAGCCCTTTGCTACCAATCTTGCTTTATGTCTTTCAATGGAACCATCAGATTTGCACTTCACTTTGTAAACCCATTTACATCCAATAACATTCTTGTCCTTTGGTAATGCAACCAAGTCCCATGTGTCATTATGAACCAATGCATCCATCTCAACATCCATTGCTTTCTCCCATACATGCTTTCCAACAGCTTCTGTATAGCATGTAGGTTCCACATGCTTCACCATAGATGTCATATATGCATAGTGCATAGCAAAATCTCGATATGTCAACCTGTCAACAGGATATCTGACCCTCTGGGATCTCCGCAATGCATGCGGGTCACTCTGTACACCTATCACTCTAGCATGTGGTGTCACATATCTATCCTGCCTAGCACCAGGTGTGCGTAAAACAGGTATGCCAAGCTCCTCATCCAAACTCTCTGAACTCGATGACTCATAACCTGTAATTCCAATGCCTTCAACCTTCTTCTTTTCTTTATCCACAGCACTACTCCCAGTGCTCACACTCTCATGCCTCAAACATCCTGACCATGGACGTACAGTATTACTCTTAGCCTCTGCTTCTGCTGGCCCAGACATAGAAGTAGAACTAGAACTTGCTTGTGGCAAGTTCACAGGCACATCTGCTTCAAGTGACTCAATGACACCCTCATCTTTTGCTTTGTACCAACTAGCAAGCTCATCAAACACCACATCACGTGAGATGACCACTTGTCTAGTTTGTGGATTATAACATTTGTATGCCTTTCGATCCTATGCATATCCAACAAATATACATTTTTTTGCCTTAGGATCCAACTTCCTCCTTCTTTCATCAGGCACATGTACATAAGCTATGCATCCAAAAACTTTGAGGTGTGCAATGTCTGGCCTATAACCTATAAGCTGCATCTCTGGCGTACTTCCATGAATGGCTGTTGTAGGTGTTTTGTTTAGTATATACACTGCAGTAGCACATGCTTCTGCATAATAGTAATCTGGCATGCTCTTTTCATTGAGCATCACCCTAGCCACTTCACATATGACTCTATTCTTTCTCTCAGCCACACCATTCTGCTGAGGTGTATACCTCCAAGTCAATTGTCTTCTTATTCCATGCTTCCTCAAGAAATGCTCAAAAGCTTTTGAGGTGTATTCACCACCTCCATCTGTCCTCAAACATTTAATCCAACAACCATATTGCTTTTCTGCAAAAGCTTTGAAATCCATAAACTTTTCCAATACTTCACTCTTCTCTCTGAGAAAGTATATCCATGTCATCCTGCTGAAATCATCTATGAATGTCACATAGTATAAACTGCCTTTGATAGATGGGTTTTGTGCAGGACCCCATACATCACTGTGTACTATCTCAAGTGGCCTGCTACTCATATTTCCTTCTCTAGGAAATCTTAACCTTGCCTGCTTTCCAAACTGACAGGCTTCACAAACATGCATATGCCCATCATACTTGAATCTAGGCAGCCCACTGACAATGCCTCTTGCTTGCATGTTCTTTAATCTCTGTATATTGACATGTCCAATCCTCTTATGCCACATATCAATGTCCTGTACCACATTTCTACTTTTAGAGAACATGGTTGATTTTAGCTCAGGAATCCCAGCATCCAGCTTAAACAACCTGCCTTCTTTCTTGCCTTTAGCAAACAATGACTCTAGATCCATGTTTGAAGTCCTCAACGAAGTAACCATGCTCGTTGAAACGAACCTGTAATCCCTGTTCCACCATTTGACCAACTGAGGCCAAGCTTTTTGTGATCTAAGGCATGTACAACACATCTGACATAGATTTTGTTTGACCATTGTGCATAACCAATGGTACACTTCCAACATGTGTAATGGCATGCTGAGTATCATCTCCAGTTTCCACATAGCCTTTCACATCCATAGGCTTCATATGCTCAAACCATTCACCATGACATGTCATATGGTTTGATGCTCCAGAGTCCATATACCATGTATCATCATTCTCAGCATTTGTCATCATAGATCCCACAACATGCTTCATGGCAAACAAATGATTTGCAGTGCCATCATTGCTGCTTGATGCATAATTTCCACCACCATGTTGTGCATAATTTCCACCATAGTGACCACCACGTTGTGCTCTACTCCCTCTCAAATCATTCTGTTTGCGAAAAAAATCTCTTGCCATATGACCATATTTCCCACAATAATGGCATTCCACATCTTGCATAGATGCTTGTTGGCCTTGCCAACGTCCTCTACCATGGGGGTTACCTCTGCCTCTCTGAGGTGTATATCCACGACCACCTCGAGCACCATATGAAGGCTGAAAATTCTGTTGTGGAGACCTGTCCTGCCATCCACGACCATTACCACCACGTCCACGTGATGTGAATCTCCCCCAGTCTCTGCGAGTAGAAAGCCTGATTTCTGCCATTATCATCATGGCTAGTAGATGCATCCAGAAATGAATCACTGAGTTTGATTTCCTCAACCAGCAAGAGTGAAACCAACTCATCAAAGTCTGGTAAACATGTACTCGTCACTGAGATAGATGTATCAAAAGATTTATATTCCTTGCCAAGACCACGCAAGGTAATATCCACCAAATCATCATCAGGCATTGGGGCATTTATTATTGCCAATGCATGTAGCCTGATGCATGTAGCCTGAGGGTGGCCCAATCCGGGAAGTGGTTGATGGAAAATTTATTGTACCACTGGTCGGCACTTTCTTCCAGCATTATCAGGAACAAGACCAAGCGTGGATCATCTCGGTTGAGACCTCTTGAGTCACACATAGTGAGGAACTGCCACACATGGTCTTCCGCATCTTCAATGAAGGTTGGTAGCTTAACTTGCACGTGGTTAAGGATAGTAGCCAATGGCTCTGGCCTTGAAGCTGCCATAGGGTTAGAAGAGGAAGATGCTGAGGGAAGAGTAAGGGAATGAGGAAGAACCCTACGACTAGTTCGACTAGTTCTTCGAAGAGGAGAATAAAGGGGTGAATCACCTCCAGAATCTCTAGTCTTCAGGGGCATGCACAACACTCCTCTCACCCACGATCAAAAATCACCAAAAAAGAAAAAGAAAAAAATTGAGACTATCCTTGACCTCTAGGAGAGTCCCACCATGATCGCCAAATTTTGTCTGAGCTGTGGATGACTCTGTCAGTCCTTGCTAGAGGGAACTTGAAGACAACCAACACAAACACTATGGTTGGGGGAGAAGGGAGAGTGGATCCTCTCATGGAAGTATACCCGCCAAGGATGAGTCGACCTCACTGGCTAGACATGCAAGACATATGCTCTACACTGTCTACCAAGCTCTCTGACCACCACCTAGCACCGCAGTACCCCTACAGGCCTCTCACTCACACCACACACACCACTCACACCTCACTCACCTTGCTCAAACAAAGAGATAGACCAAACACCAACATAACGCAACAATATAATCATAATACCCCAAAGAATGATACAAGGGATACTCCCCTCCAATAGAAGGATTGTGCTAGACCTCCAAGAGAGTGTCCTCCTCCATGAGAGTATGTCCCAAACTGTCTGTATTCTGCGAGAGAGTGCTCCCCTTAACTCCTCCTTGGGTGTCCTCCTCCTCTCAGATGGTGTTCAAAGAGGATCTCGAAGAGGATCTCTCCCTGCCTTGGGAAAGGGAGAGGGGAAAGGAAGATGGTGCTCATGATCTCGAAGAGGATCTCTCCTTGCCTTGGGAAAGGGAGAGGGGTGTTGCCTCCATGAGTGCCATCGGAGTTGGCCATGCACGTATGAGATATCGAAGGGGACCAGCTATCAGAGGGGTCGAAGAGCACTGGCAATCGGAGGGCACCGGTAGTGATGGCAATCAGAGCGGTCAGAGGGCACTAGCGGTGACGTTGGTTGGAGTCATCAGAGGGCACCGAGACGGCGGTAGGAGTGGTCAGAGCGCATTGGCGGTCGAAGTGGTCGGAGAGTAGTCGAAGGGCATCGGAGTGGTCTGAGCACACCGACAGTGACGACGGTCAGAGTCATCGGAGGGCACCAGTGTGGTGACGGCGGTCGGAGCGATCGGTGGAGTGTGGAGGAACTGGCTTCCCATCCACAATATTCCTAGATTAATTAAGCTTTTATTAATATATTATATTTTTTATTAAGACTTTATTCATGATTAATTAATCACTAATCATAATCATCAATAATGTGATAGTTTTTCAACAACAACAAGCACTAAATTGCTCATAGCTTAAGATTCTATATTTAATTTGAAAATTCAAGACCATAGTTTGAATCAAGGGATCAAGCTCTTTGATCCTATAACCTCATGTTCCTAGTCACTCCATTAAAGACACCATAAATCCAACATGGTATCACAACCTAGATCCTTATATCAAGATCTCTAGTCATGCCTATCTTAATCATGTGATTATTCTCTTCTTCATCATTTATGTCATTTTGCTCATCTTCTCCAAAAACTCCATTTGGGGAACAATCAAAGAACTCAAAATCAACCTTCTTTTTTGAGCTTAAAATGAACCTGGGTCAATTATATAAAGATTATTCTCAACTTGTAGGCAATAAAATAATAATAAAGGAGGATGTGGTCATTGATGTGATCTTAAAAAGCTTATCTCAAGATAAGTTAGTCGCAAAGTAAGCTAATCTAAAAGAATCTCTACTTGATAAAGACAACGAGGTTAAATAAAGATAGGGATCATTGAAGAAGCTTTCCACAACAAGAGGTTTCAAAAACTCAAGATTAAAGGCACCCTTTAAAAGATCTTATCTAAAAAAGAACCCTTTATCTGGAAAAGGAGTTTCCAAAGAAGTCATGCACTTCTCTAAAAAAATGATCATGTAGATAAAGATTGATTCTATAGAAACAAAGCTCATAATATTTTCTTGAACATGAAGGTGAATCAAGTGAAGAAGAAGTAAAAAATAAAGAAGTGGAAAACTACATCACAGACACTTGAGCTTTCTAGCCTGACCTATTAGTCATCCCTCTATTCTAAGTTTATTGTAAGCGTTACTAGAGCCATGGGTAGTAGGAGAGCTAGCGCACACAAATAGATAGCTAAAGAATAGATAGTATGAATGAGTTTGATCTAACTTATACTTACAGTCAATTTTATACTATTTTTAATAAATTTATACTTATTTTTTTTATACTTACAACATCATCTATAAACTTATATTTTATTTTATACTTACATATATTTATATCTATAGACTTAAAAATCAATGACACTTCATGAAAATACAATACATCATAAATCATACTTCTATTTCTAGCATAGTTACTTATATTATTATTTACACTTAAATATATTCTTATACTTATATTTACATTTGTACTTACTTATCATTATTTGCTTACATATACATGGGTTTGAAACACAATAGACTTTAAAAAAATAAAATACTTTATTAAAATGAATTAGAATTAAATTTACAACACTTTTAGAGGAAAGGTTTCTTGTATTCACTTGGAAGAATAAGAATCATTGACTGCACAATCTTGAGGATGTGTGGAGAAATACACTGCTTGCATATTTCACAATGTTCACTCCGACGCTCCCAACCTTTTTATCATCCATTTTGAAAAGAAGTTACAAGGGAGATCATTGGACATCAATTGGATTTACTTCCTAAGAAAACTAAATCCAACCTAAGAAAACTAAGGTGCCAATGACTCTCTACATTAATGCTAAAACAACCATCCCAATGAATAACCACATCAATGAGTGAAATCTTACCTAATGGTAACCGATGCCAGAGTGATTCTACACTCGATGATATCATCATGGTGAGTTCTCTTAAGATGCCACAACTCACCCAGTAACTAAGTCATCTAATCCTCAGGTACTTGCATTGCTAATCTTAGTTTTCTTTACTACTTCACATGATCTATAAAAATGTGCAAATAAACCAACTTAGATGCACATCTGTAGAGCCTGTGGAGGGTTTCATGGCATCATGAACATCAATTTTTATCTTGACCCTACATGCTTTTGACATGTTTAAGTTAGGATTATACCATTCCTGTGGCTAGATAACGGGCGGTAGCGGAATGTACTACTCCAAACTACCAAGACTACTATATCTCTCCACAACATACAATGGATCATAAAAATAAACATTTTGAGATGCCAATTCACTTGCATTCTTGTTGTTATAGATCAAGGCACCTATCTCCGCATGGAAAATATTTAACTTTTTGCTTAAACACTCTATGTTATGCCTTTCATATGGAGTACTCAACGGTGGAGAAAGAGTAAAAACTATCACAGGTTAGTATTAAAAATAGATTGCACAACCCTCAATGGAACTACACTACTAATAGTACTCAGTAACTTTGCCAGCGGACTCCAAGAGTCCAAAATAGGAAAGCTATGAGTCATATGAGCAGTATGATTCATATGGATATCGAGAGAAACCCCCATTGACTATGCGTCCTTATTCAAACCTATAGTGCGACAAAGGGTGAGACACTTAAATAACGTGTTATGCATTCCACCTCTTCAATATTTTCATTACAAGGTCTCACACCAGTAACCAACTCCATTCCCAAATCAGTGCTAAGTCATTCCATGAAAAGGCATATGTTACAAGTATGGATTTGAGCATGATTCTAAAAGAGTAGGATTATCTTGAAAGAGTGAAAATCACCCCACTGGGGCAGTAGCATCAACCACTTTAGCGAGCCTTAGCTTGAGTGTACAAGGAGAATTTATTTATGTAGTCCTCCGTAATGCCATCATAAGGCTCTAGACCAAAGCAAGGACAATTGCCAAGAAAATATCCAAGCCAACGATGAAGTAGAAAGCTCATGCTTCAACCTCAAAGCCAAAGAGCCTGAGACACAAGCCCTAAGACTGCAGTAGCCTAAAAAAAGGCTAAAGGACCGGAGTGAGAGGTTCAAAAGAACAAAACCTCCAAGAGGAAACACAAAACACGATTAGTTGTTAAGATAATGACATAATGACCCATTGAAAGTGGTTCGAACAATAACATGTAATATTCCACTCAAACTAGCACTTTTTCCCAAAGCGAAGAAACCCATCGACTATGAAAACCTTCAAAGGGTACCCCTATTGAAGAAGAAGGAGAGAATGAAATAAGCCCAAGCACTTATAAGGAGGGTGTAGGCTAAACTAGAGCCAGTACTTGAGCAAGTGTCCTTAACCATCCATGTTCCCATCAAAGAAGAGCCAACCATGGCACCAAACCTCAAAGAGACCTCTGCATACTTTTGTGGTACTGCCAATAATCCCAAGGATCACCACAACCCCACAACACCCATGTGCACCACAGTGCAACACCAACTTGCTAGTTGGAAAACAAATCTCAATCAAGTGCATGCTAGCAATGACATCAAGGCTTTCATCGTGCATGGGCAAGCAACTCTTTGCCCTTGATTAGCAAGGCCACACGATAACCGAACCTGAAAACAGTGTGTTATATATATGTAACATAGCACTTTCTATTAATTGTACATACACATATACCTTGGAATGGTTAAAAACTCGAAACCCCAAATAAAACTAAAAATGATAAAATCAAAAACATGCACATGCACATAACACATACATGCACCCATACTTGCACATGCACACTCTCTACACATGGTAACATATGTATACACACGTATGCACACACAACCTCCTCTAAAACAAAACTCCTCCACCCCCCACAAGGCCCTTTAGATATTCTTCTCCTAAAATTTTAAAACACCCCCTTGGAGAAAATTTTGTCTCCCTAAATCTTTGAAACACCCTTCCACACACACATAGCTTTTTTTTAAGGGTGGTGTGTGTCACGTGGTAATGCAGGTTGATGATGCCACCGAGCACAACACTAGGTGTGCCACATCGTCACCCTAAAAAATATCATTTAAAAAAAATTAAGGTTAGGTGTGTCGAGTGGCAACGTATGCCCATAATGCCATGTGGAACCAAGTGCCACATCATCACCCATAAAAATTAAAATAAAATTAGGGTTGTGTTTGCCATGTGGCACGATGTAACCCATGGTTGGTACCATAAATCCAACATTTTTTTTTAAGAAAAGGAATAAGATTGCATATACACCATGTGGCATCGTAGACCCACGGTGGAGTCCAAGTGCCACCTATCACTGTGTGCACATCAAATGTTGAAAAAAAAATTAGGGTTGCTTGTGCCACAAAAATATAGGCCTACGATGCCACAAGGCACCAAGTGCCATGTCATCCCCAAAAAAATCAAATTGGGTTACCTGTGCCATGTGGTAATGCAAGCCCATGGTGCCGTGTGGCATTGAGTGCCACATCATCACACAAAAAATGACACAAAATAAAAAATTTACTTTAATACTTTACTTTAGAGAGAGAGAGAGAGAGAGAGAGAGAGAAAGCATGAAAACCTCGTCCCAGAAGAGAAACAAAAAGAGAAACTAGTCACAAAGAGCTGATAACGCAACTGAACTTGGCAAACGCCCAAGAATGAACCGGGCTCTACATCTCTCCCATGGCACAGAAGTTCTACAATCGTACCAGAATATCAAGCAAGGTAGAGATGTCCCAAAGGTCAATGCAAATCATCATGCCAAGGTTCCCATTGTCCACTGACAATCCGCAATTTCATCTCGAAGCCAGGCAGCAGACAGCAAGCTCTATAGTGCTTCACTTCTTTCTGCCACCATCTTCATGCTTCAAGAAAGTGGGCTAAGTAGCCACCACCGTTTGAAAAAGAGGCTAAAGAAGCTTCCGGCCACGTCCGGCAAGCCACCCATAGCTTGTAGTTTACCAACATCCATGCCTTACTAGGTGTCCTAAATTCTTCCATTCTCATGAACAATCAACCTCATTAACACTACCCTTATTAACAACGAGCCTCATTACACATCAACACTCAATTCCCTATCTCAAACCATGTGTAAGAGTTGAAGAAAGTAAACAACTAAGTGTTAAAGAAAGCCATGTGTTGGAGTTTTCATCAAAAGGAGCTTCTACATGGCCACACCTTTTGTCCAATGTCCATGCACGATACCTGCACTATATACACAAGCTCTACATCTAGTAGAAACATCAATAGGCATCGATATCTCAAGAACCTACATTAAGCCTCATCACTCATAGCCATCCACGCAAATGCAAGCCTGGCCCATGCTATGTCCCATCAGCTGGACCTTCATCAAATCAACAAGAATTTTATGCAACCTCTTCTTTAACCCAACCACCCATTGATTCACATTGCCTCTATCCCCACTACTCGTCACTAATGTCAAATCCCTCAAGCCACAGAGGCCACCCAGGTTCATTCTAACTATGGGCAAAGTCAATTGCCATGCATTAACAATCTAATGATTTTGACTCTCCGACAAAAGGGATGTCCGAAGAAAGTAGTAAAGAGTCAAAAATAGTAGTGAGAATAATCTTTAAGTTTGGGGAAGTACACCCACAAGGCACATGTTCCACCCATTGCTCATGCATATCATCTCCATATATACGAGAATCACATTTTTTTCACATCTCGGATCTCATGGTGGTATGCACGCGTACATACACCTACAAACTAACCTTGTTAACACCAACCCTCCAAATATATCTCTAGATAGAGAGACCATGGGGGGTGTAAGCCTAGCCCATGGTACCACCCATCACTTGGAGAATCCTCAACCTTGGATGTACCTCCAAAAGCCCTTTAGTACCTCTAACCTCTGCTTTCACTCCAATTCAATACGAATATAACCTCACCTTAATCAACGTATTCGCCACACATGAAGCATCTCATTGTGAGATTCAAGCATAATATCAAATCGCTCCAACACCATCTATCCATGCAAATCATTCTAGGGTTATCGTGGCATTTAGTCCACCACTCACAGTAAGCAGATCACTTCTACCAACTACCTACTTTTGAAGGGTCCCTGCCATTTCTTTAAAAAAAAGGAGACCTCACATGAAAAATTTCTACATCGCCTATACCTTTCATGCCACCTTGACAAGTTGTTTACCACCAAGACTACCCAAAGCTTATCACTTATATGCCTTGCATCCAACTACAGATCCGTCCCAAACAACACCACTTAACCTCACATGCGAATTTCATGGTATATCCTAGACGATCCACACCCTTCACCATGGCAGCAATTTCTTGTCCACCGACTTCAGTGACACGAGGGCATGGTTACCATTAGGAAGAAAGCTATGTTAACCACTCCATAGGTAAAATGTTTTCACTTGTCCGACCTATCCTAAGACACTTTGTTATTTTACCCGCTCAAACGGGTAATTATCTATTGTAAGACAATATTTGAATATATATAAAGCGGCCTTATCTTATGCTTAATGTCAAATAAGGAAAGTCTATGAACTTTGTGTAGATACTTGCTTTAAGACTAGTAATAGAGACCAGACCAATTTTAAATTTAGGCCAACCTAGTGTGAAAATTAGTCACTTATGTTTTACAATAAGTAATACTCACAGCAGTGATTCCCTAGGAATAGAGGACTTGTGAACCCCCCTTCTCTACTCTTGCTTACTCGTATGCTATTAGATTCCCCCCCCACCACCACCAAACTGAGAGGGCGACCATCGCCCTTAGTTGGTGGGAGTGTCCCACCCCCCACGAAGGGCAACCATCACCCTTAGTGGGGGGCGCACATGCCTTCCCCCCATTAAATGCTTGACCTACCCCCTACATGGCAGCGCTCTCTCCCCCCTTCGAACGTGGGCAGCCCCCTCTCCCCCCTCCCCCTAAAGCAAAACGTGGCAACAACCACTCCCCCCACCGCTCACTAAAGAAAAATGCAAAAACCCTCTTCACCCCCTGGGAGCACGACAGCCCTCTCCCACCTCTCCCCCTAAAAGCAAACCGCGGTAGCGTCCCCCCCCCCCCCCGGCGCCCCAAAGCAAAACACGATAGTGTTCCCCCCTCCCCCCTATAAAATAAAACGTCCCCTCCCCTCCCTAAAAGCAAAATGCTCCCCTCTCCCCCATAAAACAATATCTCCCTCTCCTTCTCTCTCACAGACTCTCTCCCTCCCTATACCCTAAAAGGATAGCCCTCTCCCTCTCCCCCTCTCTCCCTCCCTATACCCTAAAAGGATAGCCCTCTCCCTCTCCCCCTCTCCCTCTCCCTCTCTCTCTCTCACACACACTCTCTTTCTCTCTCTCACGGAATTCCCCTTTTCTCTCTCTCTCTCTCTCTCTCTCTCTCTCTCTCTCTCTCTTCCTTTTCCTCTCCTCTCTTTTCTTCATTGTTTCTTCTCTCTCCTCTCTTCTTCTTTGTTTCTTCCTTCTTTGTCTTCTTTCAAAACCCTAACTTTTTTAATCTAATCTTTTTTCTCTCTATTTATTTCTATCCCTTTATTTATATCTCCTATATTTATATCTATTGCTTTTTTGCTCTATTTTTATCTTTTGCTTTCTTATATCTTTTAGGACTCTTTCTTCCTTGTTCAATATCTTTCTTCTCGTGCTACTTGTTTGTTCTCATGGTGTCTCCCCAATTCCAAAGAGGGACACAAGTGTCCTTAATATTCAATGATACCAAGGTAGCTACTAGGACCATTTTGCATGTAGACCCCACCGTGGATACTGTCCATGGAATTGGTTTACCGCTTGGTCATGTTAGCGTGTTGATAGAAGATGTTAAAGTGGAAGAAGTGCCTCTTCCTTTTTCCCTCAAAGATGGTGATATATCGACAAGTTAAAACAACCAAAGAATACATCATTGTGTGGCCAGCCAGAGATTGTGTAAGTCTTATTCTGTCTCTCTCTACCTTTTTAATTATGCTCTTTTTTAGTGGCTTTTTTTACAGCAATGTCTTGTATATGTCGATGTGTTTAGATTGTTTCAAATACATCAAAGGAAGCCCCACGTTCAAAGCGTGCAAAATGCGTAAAGAGAACACTTGCCAGACAAGCAAGCCAAGAAGTAACGAGTACCAAGAAGAGGAAGAAAGTGCAAAAGGAAGATGATGATTGGAGTCCTCCCCAAAGGAATCCAAGTCGAGATGCTAAGTCTTCGAAGAAAGGTACTTCTTCAAAAACCATTAAAGAAACTAAGAAAGTAGGAGATGTGGACAAGGGAATTGAAAAAGAAGGCAAGAATGAAGAGGGATTCGTGGTCTCATGCAACTCGCTTGCGATTAGAACTGCTACTACAAGATACTCTTAATTGAGTGAAGGTAATTGTTAATCATTTTTTATCAAATCTTACATGAGATATCTTTTGGATAACCAAGCATAACTTGTGTGTGTGTGTGTGTGTGTGTGTGTGCATTGCAAGTGGTGAAATCCACTCCTTTGCCACCTATTCTCTTGTACAAACTTGTGCCTAACCCAGTTTAGGTACAAGAAGCTGGCAAGGAAAATTTATACGAATAGCTATGTTGCCGATAGATGTAGATTTATTTGCTCCATCTCCTCATCCCATAATCCTCTTTAGAGAAGTGACTCAAGATGATGTTATTGCATGGGATAACATCTGGTGATTGAAAAATAAGGAGTTTGAGAATATGATCAAAGGCACGGAGTGGGAATTCATGAGCAACAATATGTTGTATGTGTGGAATAGCAATCATCGAGTTGTGGCATGGATGGAGGAGATTAATAAATGTGAGTCTACTTAAATTGCATACTTTTTTAATGCGATCTTTTGTTTTATAAAAATGTTTTAGGACTAATTAGATTTACACTATCTAACTGTAGCATTCAATAAAATGTCGCATCAGCACATCCTTGTGTTAACGATATCCTTATTGAATTCAATGAGGATAGAGAGGGGGAGGTTCTCACAGTGATAGCTTGTTATGTGAGTGAACTTTTTTTAGAATTTAATTATATTTATTCAATAAAAATTATAGTTAGAGATGAGAGTATATGAATATCTCTAAACAATTAGAGAAATATAAAGAAAATAAATTTGTAATAAAAATAGCATATTTATGATAGAGATCCCCAAAAGTAGGTCAATTTTGGCATAGGATTGAATTTAGCGAAACGGCCCACAATAAGTTGTAGACTAGGCCTATTCCCGTAATTTGAAGTACCAACTCGATTGTATTCTGGAGAAAAACCAGAGATATACAACGGCTCCAAGTTGTAGGCCTGTACTTGTATACAGGGAGCCAAGAGACGGCTGAGATAGGCAAATGTCTACATAGGGAGTATTAGTTCTCTTATTGTTTTCCTTATATGGTTTCATTATTTCATGAGTGTGAGAGAGAGAGAGAGAGAGAGAGAGAGAGAGAAAGATTAAACATGGTTTGTAAGAATTGCAAGTTCCTTGGATGAAGCTCTCTTTTCTTTCTATCTTCTCTTTTCTCCGCTGATGAGAAGATGTATGATGGTATCAAATTACTTTATACCTTAATAAATCATCGAAATACTCATATGTGAGACCGTGTGTCTTACATATGGGGGGGAAGATTGGACCCAATGCTTTTGTCTTGTGTTCATAAATATTTTTTCGTTTAAGTTTTCTGTTCAATTCTTCTTCTAAGGTTAATGTGCTAACTTGTAGTTAACTTATTTAAAATAATTTATAAAATTTATTAAAAACTTAGAGCAAAGGACGTATAATAGTGTTATCAAAGCTAGCAAGTACAAGATCTTTTCACATGCTTAAGGAAAGAAAATCAGAGATATGGATTATGGACTAACCTATTAATCATTGGACTTTAGTGTTTTTTCTATTTTGTAGAACATCATTGCAATCGAATCTAAGGAGCTACCTTCCTACTCTTAACTCAATATTATGATTGCCAAGTTTCATATTTGTTATTCAAGTTTATTTCAACTTCAAATAGGAATTAATATTTTCATCATCATCTCATTTCACATTAAGATAAGTACATATATTTAGACTTGTTGAATTGAGCCATTTCAAACCTAAGGATTGCTTTCCTCAAATTTGAGAGATTCTTGCTATAAATATCTTATAAAGGTATTTATACAAGCCTCATTGAAATTATGTCTTACATTTTGCACAAGTTTATTTTGTTCAGCTTAATTATTTGACCTATCCTTCTTTTATCTCTTGAACTTTGTTATTTTCATTCATAATCTTGACCGAGTTATTATGAAATAGTTAAATTTAAGTTTTCATTTTATTAATCAAGATTTCTAGAATTGTTACTAGTCATTTATATTTATAATTTTATTTAAACTTTCAATGTATTGAAAAGTCATTTCTATCTATTATTTATTTATAATCTCACATCCTCTCAAATAACTTTTCAACACTCAAGGTTAGTATCTATTATCTTGTATCCATAATCAATTTATCTTTCATTGTTATGATGTTAAGTTTCTCAAGAATTATCTTCAAGAACTTTATATTCCCTATCCAAAGAAAGCTTAACGATTCACATCTCTTGGAGTATTAAATTGTTTTGACAAATAAATTCAATCACCCCACACAACAATGAAGGTATGTGTTGACTTAAATTTATCTAAAATTCATCTTTGAATTTAAATAAAATATCCATTAATTCCAATATGCTAGGAAATTCACTAGTATATCTTGTGTTCATCATAAATATTTTTCCATTTAAGTTTTTCGATCAATTCTTCTTTTAAGGTTGATGTGCTAACTTATAGTTAACTTATTTAAAATATTTTGTAAAATTTATTGAAAGCTTGTACTTGGAGAAAAGGTCTTGTAATATAACTCGCTTAAACAGGTAAGAGAATATAAGTTTTAAGACTCTTTAAGTTAAGAATATTCGACGTACTATATTTTAATCTTTCATCATAACCTTAAATTTTATTGCCATAGGATGAATGAAGTGGACTATGTTTCTTCTTCCCTTGTAGACAAAGTGTGCCTCATTAGTGCACTTGGGCTGGCAAACAAAGAAACAATTATGAAGCATGCTAGAGAGATGAATAAGACATGGATGGACAAGGATGCCTCGACACAGAAAAAAAAGGACCGCCCATCCTGGTATAACTACAAGCTTTCGAAACTTTCCCAAATAGTATTCCAAGTAAACCTTCAATTTTTACACACTTGCAATATATGATTAACATTTGCATATAATCCACTAATGTTGAATTCATAAATAATAGGATGAGTGCCTCACAACCACCCGAGATATTGATCCCTAGTAACAATTTGCCTACACATGAGTTTAAAGAGAAATGGAGAACGGCATTTTATGAAGATGAAAGAAAGTGGAGGCATGCTACAAGGGGGATGGTGATGATGACAAACCCATCCTAGTATAAATGCAAACTTTCGAAACTTTTCCAAATAGTATTCCAAGTAAATCTTCAATCTTTAGAAAATTGCAATATATGATTAGCATTTGCATATTATCCACTAATGTTGTAATTCATTAATATTAGGATGACCACCTTGCAGCCATCGGAGATATTGACCCCCTAGTAGATAGTTTGCCTGCACCTGAGTTTGAAGAGAAATGGAGAATGGCATTTTAGAAAGGTGAAAGAAAGTGAAGGCATGCTACAAGACAGCTCGCTGGGATTGCAAACCCTTTACAAGGGAAATGTTTCTTCGGGTAAGAAGTCCTACACTCTTTCCTTAGTCTAGTTCGTAGGCAACAACATTTTATGGTTTTAATGTTGCGGTGTAATTTTGGTGTTGTGTTACAAAGGACTAGTAAAAGTTAATTAGGACGAGAAATCGGATTGTTTACAAAGGATAGGCTATACAACTTGGTAGCTAGCTCCTTGCCAAATGACCACAAAGCACAAAGCACAGATTTTTGATATTTTGATTGATGGCAATTTGCAGAGGCTGAAGGATTCACGAATCCCTAAAAGTATGTAATAACTGCTTTCTCTATCTTCTTGATGTTTACAAAGTACTCTATTCTGTTTGAATAACAATTTTAATGGCAACGCAACAAATGCAAGTTTATTCAGGGATTGGCTTCGAAGAGAAGTCATATGGCATAAGATTGGGGTGCAAGGTGTAGCCGTCCTTACATAAATATCAGAAAGTACAAAGTAATTGTGTACTACAAAGTGTAGCCGATCTTAAGAGTTTGTATTTTGGAAAGTTGTTCGAGGAAATGGTGGAATCCTTAAAGAAACAAGGTGTGGTAACTTCAAACCCTAATGTCGTCAAGGCTACCAAGCCTGATGTGTTCAGGTGCGTAATATTCTACAAAGCATACTTACTACTTAGTTGTACTCTTATATTTGTAAACTAAACAAAAATAATAATGTGTACATGGATTCGTAAGTGTTATACGGAGAGATCTATTATAGATATGCCTGCAATTTAAAAGATTGGTGCAATCCAAAACGTGAGAGCACTATGCATACACATCAGCAACTTCGAGACCTTTAGGATGTAGAGATATACAAGAGATATCCATTGTTCCTTGACTTTCCAAGAGGAAAATTTCTTAAGACCGAGAAGGAGATGTATACTCAGGCTTGTAAAGAGAAGCAATCAACCATGGCATGAACTATATAATTAGATATTTCACTTTATTTTAAATATTATTTCTGATATCTTTTTGAATCGTGAATTCTATTGTGAAGCCTAAAAATCTACGTGACAAATCACATGTTCAAGGCAAGGACAAAGATCTTATGAAAGATGAAGGGGATGATGAAGATGAAGAGGATGATGATGATGAAGGAAATTAAGTGCCAAAAAAAATGCAACGAAAGGAAAGGAAAAAGGAAAGTCACTACAGGAAGAGGAAGACTCTGATACCTCTCCATCAAAATATGACGAAAGTGATTTTGATGATAGCATTCACAAGATCGAGGCAACCCCAAATGTTCAAGAAGTTGTTCATACAGCAACACAAACATGACACTCTTTTACTTGAGGTTCATTGGTATTATTGCTACATTATTTGGATACTAACATAAATCAAGTTATAGATTCAAATAAGCTTTGCAAGAGGTGAAGCGTCAAATGTACCATTGTGACCTATTAATTTACCTAGCCTGGGTGACCTGTCTCTAATCCAAATGAATTTGCCATGTATTTTACTCATTGTTGGTAATGATATTGTAAAGAATTTGTGTGGTGCATACACTTACAAAATATACACTTTGTAAGAGTGTCGTCGTACCTAGTAGTTCTCGACGCTCTGAGGAGCGAACATGAAAGTGCTAGTTCCTTTACCGTTATAGAAGCCTCAACGTTAACAGGTGTAATAATCAATTGTGCGAAAAGATTGTAGAAGTGTCTTTTATATCTTGTAATGACAATTGATGTATAACTCTACTCAACATGGTGTGATAGGACATCATTCTACAAAGATGATGGCATTTGTTGGGGATCCTTTGAAGATAGACCGTGCACTTCTGGAACCAAGAGTGTCCACCGAAGCTAGAACATGTCTGACATGTTACAGAAGGCCAACGTGGGAGACAAACTTTATTATTAAAGGTGTCTATACAAGCACGGCGTGTGATTGTATAGTAGTGAGGTTTTCCACAGGAGGTTCTGTTTATGGCTACCCAAATGACATTATCCCACCATGGAATATCTAGACATGTGAGTGATGAGATGATTTTTCCTTCATTAAGACCTTATGTGTTATTGTGCATATGTTCCATATATGTCATGCTTATGTTTTTTGTGCATGTCATTCCGCTGCCGCGTAGATGAAGAGGAGCATGCATTGCTTCAGATTTGTGAGACCATCTTAGACAATAATGGATCTATTATTACCATTGATACTGTGTATCAAGCAACCATTATAGCTCACGCCGAGCGCTCTGGGACAACATGACGAGATATGGAGTAACATTTTTATGCTCCAAAAAAAGGACCTTACATTTTTTATGAAATTAAGAGATGTTTTCCTCGGATAGCTTGTTGAGGCATCATGTAAAGCAAGGACGAGTGTTAGTAGTGTTTTATGTTGGATGTAAATTTTATGCTATGATAACACAAAAATTAAGCATGAACAATGTTTGTATTAATCCCAAAAAGGATGTAGTGGAGAGTGTCTTGATAAAGATTTCATTTTAGTGCAGTAAACATACTTATTTGTGAATATTCAAGTGATTGGGTTTAGCAATTATTTATGATCGTGTCATGATCTTATTTTTCATATTAAAAAAGAGAGAAAGAAGACGAGAGCAACACATGTTGGTGTTTTACAATAAGACATCATTTCCCTCTACAACGATGTTTACGTACATATC
Source organism: Cibotium barometz (assembly GCF_041138505.1). Taxonomy (NCBI): domain Eukaryota; kingdom Viridiplantae; phylum Streptophyta; class Polypodiopsida; order Cyatheales; family Cibotiaceae; genus Cibotium; species Cibotium barometz. Next base: position 56,800,365 of record NC_141061.1, on the reverse strand, counting down.
GTACAAACAAATAAAGGATCGCCATTTTCTGTATAGCATGAATGAATAACGTAGTGAACCGTTTGTAGACTCGAGGATATGTACATAGAACATGAGTTAAGTATGTTGTGTTGAGAAATGAGAAGTAAATATAGAGAGAGTGAACAAAGAGGAGGACAGAAAGAGTGAGTGAGAAAGAGAGAACGAGACAAAAGAGAAGGAAAGAGAGAAGACGAATAAAGAGATTGAACAAAGAAAGAGACAGAGTGAAAGAGAAGGGTAGAGGGAGAGAGAGAGAGGAAGGATAAAGAGTAAGTAAAGAAAAAAGACTGAAAGAGTGAGTGTGTGTGTGTGTGTGTGTGTGTGTGTGTGAGAGAGAGAGAGAGAGAGAGAGAGGGGGAGCGAGAGCAAAGAGAAAGGTAGAGAGAGAAAGAGAAGCGAGAGTGAGCAAAGAGAAGGACTGAAGAGTTAGCAAAGATAAGGATAGAGATAGAGAGAGAAGGAGCCAAAGAAAAAGATAAACCGAGAGTTGGCAAAGAGAAGGATAGAGAGAACGAAAGCAAGAGACAAAAGAGGGATTAAGAGAGGAAGGAGGATAGAGAGACAAAGAGTAAAGAGAAAGAGAGAATGAGCAAAGAGATGAATAGAAAGAAGAGGATATAAAGAGCGAGAGAGGGAAAGAGAATAGGAGATAAAAGAAGGATAGAGGGAAACAGAGAGAGCTACAAAAGTGAGAAAGATAAGAGTTAGCAAAGACAAGAATAGAGAGAGGGATAGAGAGAGGGAGTGCAGAAGAATAAAGAAAGGGGGAGAGGGGAAAGATAAAAAGACTAAAGAGAAGGAGAGAGAGAGGGAGAGCGAGTGAGAGCAAAGAGAAGGGTAGAGAGAGAGAGAGCAAAGAGAAAGACCGAACAGTTAGCAAAGAGATAAATAGAGAGAGAAGAAGAGCTAAGAGAAGAATAGAGAGAGAAGGATAGAGAGAGAGAGATATCTTAACTACTATTTATATATTTTTTATTAACAAAAAATTCAGTGATTTCTAAATGTAAATATGATTAAACAACGTACTTATGTATCGACATCTCTCTCGTATGACGCATCTGAAATATATGCGAGAAACAGGCTCCCAACTACCCAAACATTCTGGTTCAAGATTAGTCCACCCTAAATATTTCAAATGGATATACTCATCACTAACATACACGAGTTCTTTGATGCTACTTTACTTCGTCCATAATAAATGGCCTTGAGAAATCTAGGCCACCAATATCTGCACCTTTCAATCTATGCTCCACTCATTACCACCGTTATGATACTAGACTATCGCACTGCTATTGAGAGAATATTAGCTCTCGGGCCATGCACCCCTATTCGGATTATGATTGTGTACTACTTTACAACCTTGTCAACACCTACCTCTAGACGGTTCAAAAGAGATTACTAATGCTGGATTATGAAGGTACATAAGACACGCACATTGACCTACTAAACCCCTCTGATACGAATTTGTTCATTCAACATTGCATACATATTTCTTGGCGTGATCCACCACTGGCCCTTTCCTTATGTATGTACTTTTGCTTTATTTGATGTTCTCACAAGATGTTATGGCTCTCCTTTCTTTTCTGATTGGAACAAGATGGGCATACAACGAAGAGATGACTCATCATACAACGAAGGGAGCTAGCATCCTACTCCTACAAAAAGTGTTCCATCCACGGATTGCACACGGACAGTTGATCCTACCCGCAAATCTGAAAGTTTCACTTCATATGTGTAGGCATCCTAAGCTTTTCCTACTAATCTCTGTGGATTGCCACCAAGAGGAAGAACATACAAATGGATGTTACCAAGTCTCAGTGTACCTATTTCAGGCCAGATCTACATAAATGCTGTTGCATACCCACTCATTTTCTCTTCAGCATTACAATCTTTCTTACAGACTTAGACACTGAACCTGCAGCATAAACAGAATAAGGATAAGAAAGTACGTGTTACACAACATGACTGCTTTGAAAGGTGACCAGAAAAATATCTGCAAAAGTGGCCATTCTGGTGGGTAGATGGGAGAAGTATGACCTGGGGGAGTAATGATTGCGGAGGGTCCTTCGCCTACTTGAGTTGACAGTATGATTAAACATGGATGTCTGGCCACCACCTGAAAAACCACCATCAGTTTTCCTTTCTCTTTTCTCCATGCTTGTGTTGCCTGCACCTAGAAGTGAGACTCCTGCATTCTTTGCACCTAAAAATGAGACACCTGCAACCACAACTGCCCCAAACAAGCTCCTTAGAAAACCAGGACCTTTTCTGGGTTTCAATGCCTTATTCTCCTCTTCCCTTTCTAAGGTAGCATTATCGGGCCGGGGTAGTGGCCACCCCGCCAACATGGAAACAGCTTTCCTTTGAGGAGGCAACCCTTGAGACGAACAGACTGAGCAGTTGCTAGAGACACTTGGATTCGTGCACTCATCTGAACAAGGATTCGATGAAAAAATAGAGCAATCATTTTGGCACCTGTGGTGCTGCTCATGCTCCTCATCTGCTAAAAGGTCCCCAACTTCTAGTAGTCAGAGTCCAGGAACCTTACATGCACCCATCATTAAAAAAGAAAACATGCAAAAATCGATAGCATTGCTCATATGGAGAAGGTAAATTCCCACCACTTAAACCGCTAGATTGTGAGCACAAAAAGTCTGAGGGGACCTCATCTATTGACATGCTTCTCTTATACCCAGGCACCTGCATGAGAACCAAAGGAATGAAGCTCTACCATATACCAACTCTTCAAGGAACCTACAAAAAGGTGGAGGTTTGACCACCTGCCGACATTCCAAACTTGAAGGAAGGCAATCAAACTCCGACAAGGTCCGTAGATGCTTGGAAGTGCTGGACAGTTGAAACATATCACTAGTAGAATCAAGGGAAGTATGAACACCACCATCTGTTGCACACAATTCATGCCAAATTCAAGTACCATACAAATTCCACTCTGAGAAAATATACATGTTCATTTCTACTTCAATAAACTCTAACTGTCCCTTAATCTGTTGAGTTGAGCTTAACCCAAATGTGCAAGAAATGGGGGCAGAAAACGGGGGGGGGGGGGGGGGGGGGGGGGGGGGGGGGGGGATGAAAAAATGGGGAAAATGTAGTGAACTCCTAAGCGGACACAACCACAACAATAGTACTATGGTACAGACAGGAGATAACTAACACCCCCTCTCAGCTCCTAGATGTGGAACCAACCCTAGTGAGCTGGAGTGTTGCCGGAGAATCGCCTATGGTAGAGACTTCATGAAGAGGTCCACTGCATTGTCCTCCATGGAACAAAACTCTAGCAAGACGTCATTAACAAAGAACTTCTCACGAACAAAGTGACTTAAGATGATCGTGGGTTCCGCCAGTAGAAACCCAATCTCGCCAAGTAACCTTTGCAACCTCACCACCTCGCAAGCAGCACCACAAGCAGCCGGATACTCTACCTCATTGGAAGGCAAGGCAATAGCTGGCTGCCTCTTGCTGCCCTCCTCCTGAGCCAAGCATAAATCCATAGCCTGATGTAGATCTCCTCGTGTCTAGATCTCCTCCCCAATCTGAGTCACTCCAACCTTGGAGTCTAACTCCATCCGTCATTCCCCCTCTAGCGTCAAAGAAGAGTCCAAGATCCTTCGTACCCTGCAAATATCGCAATATCCACAATCCTCCGTCCCAATAAGTCTTCAAAGGTGTCTGCATGAATGAGCTCAACAGCCCCACTAGAAAGCTCAAGTCCAATCTGGTGTTTAGCAACAAATCAATGAAACAACAAGCTTCCGATACAAGGAGGCATCAACCTGCTCACAAGAATCATTAACTGTAACTTTGGTATGCCAAGTCTTGGGAACCTACTAAAGACCATACACCGTAGCCTGTAAACCACCCCCTTTGATCCCAAAACCTCAAAGTCTGGAGGCTGCTCAACATACACCTCCTCCTGCAAGTCACCATCTGCCACTCGCATGGCTTTCCTTCAAGTCTCTTGTGAAAGAGACTCCTCACCTACAATAGGCTCTTTGTCTCGAATGATACGAGACATCAAAGCATGATAGTTTACCTGTAAAGGCTCCTCTCACTGACGAACGCAAGAAGTGGAATGTGCCAACATCTAGCAAGCCATCCACCATCTGGTCTCGGAAAGCCTGCCGCAACGTATTTACATTCAAGTGGTCACGACGAAGCTGCCACAAATCACCTAACAGAGAACTTGTAAGAGAGAGTGCTAACAGTTTGTAGATCCCATTCTCCAATCCGCCTTTCCATACAACCTAGAATGTTCCTTTGTCTCGGAGAGCAACAAAATGCTCATCAAACTCCACCCGTACGCCAGTCTTGCAAACCTCATGCACTGACAAAAGATGAAAACCAAGGGATGGGACATAAAGAACCTCGGAGGAATGCTTCCCTCCTATGCCATCGGGAACCTACCGTCACTCTGAATAGGGATAGTGGACTTGTCACCGATAAGGATGTGACCTGCGTGCCTTTGAAGATCCTGTAATAACTCTCAGGAAGGAGTCATGTGCCTGAAAGCACCACTGTCTAGAATCCACTCCTGAGTATCCCTAGCGGTGAGTCCAACCGCCTCCCTACTCGAAGAAGATGAAACTCTGGTGTCCATAATCTCCAAGTGCACAAAAGCTGGAGTCGACCGCCGCTGGCAAGTCAAGGCCTCAGAACCTTTACCCTGTGGAGGGTTCGTAAACAACTCTTCCAGGTCCAAGAGCATTGGCACGAGCTCCTCCCATGTGATGGTGCTAAGCCTCCCACTGGTGATCAAAGAAGAATAGAAAGCTGAGTACTGAGGGGTCCAATGCAGTAGAAAAGTGATAGCCATATCCTCTAAAGATATCTCCTTCCCAACCTGAAGAACATCCTATTGAAGAGCCTGGTGTTTGTTGATGTGCTCCCGCATCGTCGAAGACTTTACATGATCCATCACTCGCATTTGCACTTTCAAGGAAATCCGCTTTATGGGTGATACCCTGATATACAGAGAAGCCAAGTGCTGCCAAATCTCTCTGGCCAGAGTCATGTGTTTGATATGATTAATCACGGGTGTGCAATTAAGGAAGATGAATGAAGGCACACGAGCATTGACACGATCCCATAATTATGCCTGAGCCTCCTGTTCTTTCTCAGTAGAGGGTAAAGGCTCACCGTCCTCCAACTCTAGCCATGAACACCAACCACAATGAAATCAGCCAAGTCATAAGACTCCAAGACGGACTCCATCATAACCTTCCAGATGCCATAGTTGGTCCCGTCCAATTGTCGATCCATCGAGAATGTGGAGAGAGCAGGGATCTTCACGTGCTTCTCAGCCATCTCAAATAAATCTGCCATCTCAAGTGTCACAAGGTCTTGTGAAGGGAGGTTGGGTGGGAAAAAAATTGAAGAAGAGGCTGCAAAACGCTATGCAAGGTGGCTATTCAACAGCGATGGCCACCTTCCACACGATCTCGAAGTCCCGAGCAGCCCACGAATTCTCCAATCAGCACCAAAAATCAGTAAACCCTCAAGCTCCCACTGTCTCCAAGCTTCAAGCCACCTGGGGCTCTGACACCATGTCGGAATGCATAACGAAAAATGAGACAACTGTTGTGAGAAACAAAATGCAAAAGTGTAGAGAGAGAGAGAGAGAGAGAGAGAGAGAGGTTGTATAAACTTTGCTATATACACGAAGGTCCAATACACGTGGAAGTGGGGGAGCAAGGTGGTATTTATACCACCCTCCAGTGCTGGTTGGCCAGCCCAAAAACAGCCAACTGGGTGCAAATCATGTCCACGACTGGAAATAGCCAATCGGCCAGCACCCACAGCAGTCTGCCAGCAAAAGACATCAAGTCGGCAATGATAGAAGGAGTCAGTCAACACAAGACAATCCCCACGACCCAAAAACAAGGAGAAAAAACATGAAAAAATGGGGAAAAATGGAGAGAACTCTAGGGCGGGCGCGCACACAACAGAGGCCCTCACTGAGTACTATGGTATAGACAGGAGATGACTGCTAGCACCGTCTTCCCTCACAATGTCCTCCACAGCATCATCTGCAATGGGCTGCTCCTTGGGCTGATTTTGAGCATCCACATGCTGTCCATTTGGCTGCAAATCATGCTCTTCTGCTATTTGTTCTACTATCAAGAACCAATGGAAGAAGTACATGGAACATGTCATGTGAGCCTACATGCAGCTATCTTATGAACCATATTTTCAGCAAATACATCTCTACTCACAAAAATCCTTTGACTGAGAGGACTGTAGAGACGGTACCCTTTGCTCTTACTATTAACCCACAAATATGCACGGATTGTCCAAAAAGGCAAGCGGAGCAAACCTCCAAAGAACCTTCTGCCATAGTTGCCGCAGTATCCCCCGCTCCTCCAGACCCGCCTGCTACCACCAATGCGGTTCAAATCTTTCCTTCTATGCATCCCATGCCATCCGTGGTACTTGATGCTTAGCAGGAGGGTGAGGCAGCAACCACACAGAAAAGCCTGATCCGAGCTTATGGCTCTGCCAAGGGCCGCCAGTTCATAATTCTTTTTGACTTGGGTAGTTCTGAGGACACCATCTCTCCCCAGTTGGCTACCAACATGAGTTGTACCTTAGTCCCCTATCATTTGGAGGTAGAGGGGTTTACGCCTGGTCTCCGCACCCACATATCTCAACGGGCACAGCAATTTCCTTTTCAAGTTCAAAAGGCCTCATTCCAACGAGATTTCATTGTCTCTCCTCTTTTGGGATGTGACATGATCTTAGGAATCCAGTGGTTTCGTCGGTATGAACCTATTCCCAATTGGGGGCAAGACACCTTTATTATCTCTAAAGGTTTTCCTGAGCCTGTCATGTTTCGGGGAGATAGGAGCATTCTTGGCATTCCTATGATTTCTCACTCCAAGCCCGACCAGCTATCCGCAAGGGAGCAGAAGGAGCATTGATTTATGCTCAAACAGCTTCTATCTCATCAATAACCGCTATCTCATCTTCTTCAGTCCCTCAGTTGGCAGATCTCCTTTCTCATTTAGACATTTTTAAGGATGATCTTCCACCCTGTATCCCACCCTCTCGTCCTATGGATCATCATATCGATTTGGATCCTAGAGCAGAACCTCCTAGCAAGTTTCCCTCTTGTCTTTCCAAGACTTTCAAGGGCACGCTAGAACAACAGTCAGTTCTCAAACATTTGAAACTTGTTCCTTATGGACGCATTTTCACAGTCACCACAAACCACCAAGCACTTAAGTGGCTCCCGATGATGCCAAGTGCCCAGTGGAGTGATCAGAACACTAGACAGGGTCAGCTCTTCCACCAAGTTGGAGGAATGATCAAGTATATCCCTGGTCAGCATAACCCACTAGGAGATGTTCTTAGTAGAAAGACCAGCATCCAGACGAGTCAGGAGTCTACCATTCTCAACATCTCTGGAAAAGACTTAAATAGCATCGAAGCTCAGTATATCGATTCGCAGAGTTTGGTACTCAACCCAGTTTCGCCCTCAATTTTGAGCCTAACCATTATTCAAATCACAGACACGCAAGTAAATTTAGGCGAGATGTCCACTTCAAGAAAGGGGATAGGGTCTATCTGCGCATCATGAATTAAAGATTGAAACAAGTGGGTAATCGTTGTTCCAAGCTTTCATTCCGTAGTTTTGGACCTTTCCCAATAGTTAAGAAGTTAAGTGATGTCTCCATGAAGTTCAAATTGCCTAACGGTTGGACGATGCATAATGTTTTCCATGTTTCTTGGCTAAAACCATATGTTGGACCAGAAGTGTTTGATGTTTCAGATGAACAGCAACCAGACGTGGTAGACAAAGCAGAAGTCATCAAGCCCGAGCAGATCCTTCTTCTGCGTTGGAAGTATGGTTCCGGTCAACGAATACGTCAGTTCTATACGAAATTCCAAGATCGAGACACCCACGAAGCCGTATGGCTAGACGAGGAGTTCTTTCAAGAGTACCCCCAGTTGTTGGCGGACAACTTGGAAGCCATGAACCTACCGCCAAGCTAAGCAGGAGGGAATGTCACATGCACTCTGCAATGTAGTGCATGGTGACGAATTGGCTCATCATCATCAGCACAACATTTTACAATATTAGTTCCATTCAGGATGATATTGGTCATATGCCGTGATCCCATTGTAATCCTCAGTCCAAGATAAGTTAGGCACGAGCTATGTAGGTCATTCTCAGCCATAGCAAGTCAGTCAGTCAGTCTAAGTCCCCTAACCCAATTAGAGAGACACATTCATTCATACACAGTCAATATAAACCTTAGGGTTTGCATCAGAAAGCATTCTACATATTGCATATCATTCATCCATTGCATCTAGACCACGGCAAACACCCCGGATACTTACTAGGATTTTTCTGGTATTTTTTTCATCATATTCAGCATAAGAGCAATCAAGCGCTTGGCATCTTCAGCACAAAGAGCATAAGCGATTGCAGTTTCAGCCACCAGCCCTCAGCATTTATCTCCTACAGCCTTAGGCGCCTCAAACGCATGAGCATTCAGCAATTCTTCATCAAGATACTTGCATGAGCATTCAGCACTTCTTCATCAGCAAAACACATCAGTTCAGCATTCAGCCAACAGTTCACCTTGCGTTTTCTTCATCCATACAGTTTTCAGCATTCATCATCTCATCGTTTTGCTCCAACCACTTGGTGAAGGTAAAACGCAGCATTCATAAGCATTGACAGCATTCGTATTCAGTCTAGAACAGTCCCAAACAGCCCCTCTCTCAGCCTCAGCTTTGCATCCCTCCCTCATTCCATTGGGAAGAGTGCATAGGCTCGAGATTGGACATCTTTGGTGCTTCTACAGCAGTGTATAGTTCAGCCCAACACTTGGTCTTTAGAGGTCTTGCGTTTGGCTTATCGTCAGTCACACCGTCAGTCTCTTTAAAGATAATAAAGAAAATACTATCTCGGTAACAGGATAGGGGGCCCTTCAGTGGGTAATTATGGACCTCATACGGTGTGAAGTTTGAAGTCTTAAAGTGGATTGCTAAACTCTCTCTCTCTCATATCACTTAAAAGTTTGAAGTCTTAAAGTGGATTGCTAAACTCGCGAAATTCAAGATACAGAAGACGGTGTGAGCATTTGTGTGACAAGATCCTCCAATACGAATACTTCCGCTGCATGTTACATCTGAATCCGTTGCCTCTGAGCCTTGACCATAGTCACTAGAAACGAGAAACGGAAATGGAAACGTTCGAGGAATGGAAACGGGGAAACGAGTTTTTAGGGGTGGAAACGGCCGTTTCTTGTGACAATATCCCTTGGGAAACGAGAAACAACCATGGAAATGGATGGGATTTTGAAACGAGAAATGCGTTTCTAGGAACTAAAATGGTCGTTTCCTGTGACTCTAGCCTTGACACCTTTAAGCAAATCAAAAGACTTGCCAAGACGTTTGAAAATTTGTCGATGTGGGTGGAATAAGCCTGGCACATACCCACAAACGACCGAATGTCATATGCAACTCCCAGAATCTCCCAATTAAGGATTTTTGCCACCCTTGCAGGGTCTAATCGAATGCGTTCAACATTGATTATATATAAGGTAGTGAACCGTGTATAAATAAAAATTCTAATTTCTTTTCATTGACATAAAGCTCATTGCTTTCCAGCAACCTCCATCACTTCTTCCATGTCAATATTGTGCTGCTCTTCTGTAGCTAAAAAAATTACTGTCATCCAAAAAGATGAACACTTGTCTATCAAGTCCCTGAAAAACCGCATCATCATGCGGTTAAACATAGCTGGGGCGTTTGTTAAAACAAAAGACATGACCACGAACTCCTAGTGGGCTCGCTCAATTCGGAATGCGGTTTTGGGGATGTCTCCGTGCACAATTCGTGCCTGATAATACCCACTTTTGAGGTCAATTTTGGAAAACACCTTCGCTCTATTCAGCCTATTTAGGATGTAATCAATCCGAGCCATAGGAAACTTGCTCTTTATCGTCACAAAGAGTATCGCGGCGGCTATGGACGGCGACACACTAAAGCATATAAAACCGGATTACAACAATTGGTGGAGTTGATGATCCAACTCCGTCTCCATGGCCTTGCTAGGCGATATGGTAACTTATCAGGGGGTTCAGAATCTGGGAGGAGCTCAATTTCGTGGCCTTCCAGTCTAGATGGGGGAAGTTTGAAGGGTAGGTTGTTCGGTAGAAAGATATTCTAGAACCAGTTATGCATGACCTAGTATTTCTCCGAAGCACTTGTCATTGTCTAGGTGGTCTAAACATAGATCACCGCACACTATGCACCATCTCTTGTTTAGGCTTGATATGGCTAATGACCGGAAAATTAGGTATCCGTGGTTCACACTTCATGATCACAGAAGCCTTTGATACATTTCGAGTAATCCGGAACGTGTGCTAGTCCCAATCAACGTCTTGGGTGAACTTGTGAAACCGCTAGATCCCTAAGATTAAATCTCCTTCTACAAGAGGGAAAACCATGAAATCGCGCACAAATTCGGTGCCCTGGATGACTAATTTAGCACGGCAAGCTTCAAACTTGATGCTTGTTGTCATGCCCGTGCTAATTCCCTCCACTTTCTTATCTACCAAGATCAACAAAAAACAAGCTCGCTGAGCGGCTTGTTCCATGACCACATCCTATGTATTGCCCACTACCAAACAAGACGACTCTCAAAAGAAACACCACTCCTCCGTCTTGTATTGTTCGTACTCTGCCATAGTGGGGGTGGTCAAGTTTTTCCTTGACCACAATAATACCATCCACTATGTCTGTAGGAGAGATTTCCGGTCACTTTTGGAGGCTATAAACCAACCATCCTTCGAGAGACAAGAGTGGGAGTGCAACCAGTGTTTGAAAACCAACCACACAAGCAAAAAAAAAAAAGCTTCTTTTTTTCTTGGCTGAATCTCTTTACCGAAAGGCAAAGCTCCGATGAGAGAGAGAGAGAGAGAGAGAGAGAGAGAGAGAGACAAGGTACACCCAATTGGGTCCCAAATACCCTTTGAAGCGCCCTCACCAAGGATTGGTGTATTTGCTTTATTGAATGACGAAAAAGACCTACTTCTTGGAGATCTTCCTTGGCTGTAAACCTGCAGCCTGAAGATGACCTGATTCTTAACCTTCAAGTTCACCGTTGCGTTAGGAATTCCCTTGGCCGTCCTGGCCCTTGAATACCTTCAGCACTTTGAGAATAATGAGATGACTAAATGACTAAACTAACCTATGCTTTTATACTTATCAATGATGCTGATCAGTTTGCTACAGCAGGGGTCGGCCTGTTTTAATATGCTCCACAACCTGTTTTGGTCAGCATTTAATATGCTTGCCACCCTACTGCCTGGCCGCCTACTGTGCTGGCCCTCCATGGCTGGCCGACTTGGCTACAGCCCTTTGGGCTGGCTGCCATCCTGCCCAAGCTTGGTAGGGCTGGCCAACAGGCTGCCCATGCCTCCTAGGGCTGGCCAAACATGCTATGGACTTTATGGGCCAAAGCCATGTCCCATCATCCATGGGCTGCCCCATATGGCCCAAGAGTTGGGTACAACCCTACACTATGCAAACCTACATGCAACTACATGCTTCCTCAGGTGCTTTCTTGTAACTGGCTACAAGCCTAACCATACTCAGAACAGCTGTCATCATTCGAGAGGGTGACTCACAATACGGACTGGCACGCTGCTTCATGTGCAGAGATGCACACCTGACCAAGACCATGTACGGGACTTGTACACCTGACCTTGGACACTTAGAGTGGAACCCTTGCTAACTCATCCCAGACTGGGGCTCACACAGGACAAGTTTCCACTCTAGGTCCTGCACCTGCTATACAGATATGTCCACATGACACGTTGGCCATATCCAGGACATGCTCCATTGCTATTGACATAGCTGAGAGGGACCTCTCGACCATACTCATTAGCCCCATGCTTTGATATTTTGGAGAGTGGTATACCACCTATTGGGGACTGATGCTCCTCTCATGTTTCATGCTCTTGGTATTCCATGATGAGATTTCCATGAACAATTTAGTATTACTCCAATGAGAGTTTTGATTTGTTTCTATTTTATTTTCCGTTCCATGATTAGATATTATTGTATCACTTTGGTCTCATAGGCCCATTGGGTCCTTCGTAGATGCTTTATCTCTCTCTCATGGGGGTTCACCAGAAAAAGTGAGATCCATTTTGAGGGCCAGATGTCCACGGCCCAGGTATCCCGACCTTCTACCCATCAGCAGCAAATCCAAGATGACCTTCGATGACATGTAGAGCTCCCATCATAGGAGAGAGAGATTCGTACAGCCCTCCAATCTTTTCTCGAGGAGGATGGCATTATTAGCTGAGCCTTGTTACATTACCTCTTTTCCACTCCACATGATAGCCAGTTCGTTTGCCCTTTTCCACCTTTTCGGTTTTCTTTTTTTCCCATGATCATAGACTCTAGAGGTCTTTTGTAGATCTCTCTCTCTCTCTCTCTCTCTCTCTCTCTCTCTCTCTCTCTCTCGTAAATTTAGTAAAATTATGGGCAAAAGACGTACTGTTTTCAGGACAACTTGTACTCCTATATGTCGAGGCAAGACTCCTCAAGCTTTCATCAAGATTTGAGAGTGTGCCTGCTAACTTGGGCATACACGGCTAAAGACAAGTGTTGGTATTGTCAGTAGAAAAACCATGCTTATTTTCACAAGTGGTCAAATTGAGTGGCATGCCTGTGATACCCTTTAAGATCAAATATTGACGGAGCATAGTTTAAAGTGAAGCTACCTCAGCTGATGTTTGTGATCCGGATGTGTCCTGAAAAAAAAAGAGGATAATGTATACAGTACAATTTGGAAATTTCCTAAAAATACAGTACTATGTCGAGTACAAAGGCAGACTCATAAAGAAAACATAGTATTACAAAACTGTCTTGCTGCTTTAATTCTCTTGAAAACTAGAGACAGTAACCATGGCTGTAGATGCAACATTGTGCTCTATGTCACAAAGATTAAAGTTCGTGTCATAATACCAAAAAAATATAGCAAACTGTTATTTGTGCAGATGTGTTACTGGAAACTTGTATTAGGTTCTAGGTATTGGTTTGGTGACAATCTCCTAGCAAAAGATTCACTTTGGTTTCACTCTTTTTTTTAGTTGACCCATGGATTATAGTATATTATATTGACTGTTGGACAGTGGTTTTAGTTTTTTATATTATTGACTATTGGTCCTTGGATTATATTATATTATATTGACTGTTGGACTATGGTTTTAGTTTTTTAAGCTTTTTTTAATATTATATTGACCATTGGATTAGATCCTGCGTGTCACCATGCGATTTAATCTTGGGCTGGTTAGAGTTTCATCATTATAGGCCCTAAGACTACTTGCAATAGTAGATAGCGGTGGAGTTCTGCGTGTGCTTCGTTACCTCTATGTACTTGCACATCTTGCCCCTATTGACTTCTCCACTCCAACATTTGGTATCAGTCTTCAGAGCAGGCTAAGGTTCAGAGCAATGTTTAGGATTTTTGTAGCAGATTGTTTTAGGGTTTCAGCTGGTCATTTTAGGCCTTTTGCGCATGTATGACAGTGGGCTGAACTTGTTCTAGGTTTGGATGGCTTGTTTAAGGGCTTCCAAATCAATATCGGCTGTTAGGGTTACACAACAAGACCTGTGAAATCAGTTTTTTGTACCAAACAATCCTTACTCAGCCTATGCACAGTCCTGTGTCCTGTTCTAGAGAAGCAACTTGCTTTGTTTCTACTGGTGGTCCTACACAACCAGTTCTGCTGCTGAGTTTTGTTCCTAGTCCTTCTCATGGGACTCCATATACACTGTATGTGACCAGCCCTGCTTCAACAACTTTCCAACCTGCTACAGTTTGGGGATAAGTATCTTTTGGAGACTTTTTTTCCCCCAAGAAAATATCCTTCCATCAGTTACCAAAATACAAATCTTCTATGTACATGAACCAGTCTCAATCATGGCAGACGAGGAAAACAACAGGGGACAGAGAGGGGCTATTCCTTGCTGGCTGGCCGCTATCGGAGGAAGGCTATCTTGTTCAATGGGGGGAGGGAGAACAGCCAAACAAGTGGCTTGTCGACGTATCCCCCACTAGCCACGGAGGGTGTGTATGATGTCCATCTGTATTCTCCTGCCAGACTCAACGTGTGGCGTGATAGTGCCCTCTATGGCCTCGCTGTAGCGAGCACACCAAATGTGTTAAGCTTTAAGCTTAATTAAACATGATTAAAAGATGTTAATGCTTAAATACTTGAATAAACATGAGGCAAAGAGCGGAAAGCTGTGTTGTTGCATTGAGACAAGGCCTTGTTAAATGGACCTGAAGAGGTACAAATGAAGAGGCACATCCTTGACGAAAGGGTGTGACTCTTGAATGAATAGTTATGTCCCTTGGACGTAGAGATGTGTCCTTTGATCAATAGATGTCTCTTTGAAGAGATGTGTCCTTTGGTGATGACCAATGTGACAAGGTGTGACCCTTTAGTGGTGTCCCTTCAATGATTAAGAGTAATTAAGGATAATTAAGGAAACTTAAGGAAAATTAAGTCACAATCGTGACATTCCCTCCCACTTAAAATAGGACTCTGGCTGCTAAATAAGAGACTTTTGATGATGCTGAAGATCTTCGCCATTAGGCCATTTATGCTTGTGGTGGTGAAGCTCACACTGGGAAATGTTGTATCCTCTATTGTCTTGCTGTCGTGCTTTAAATGTTAAATCCCCAGTTGCAACATCATTCTTTAATGTCTTCTTCTTTGTCTGCTTCCAAATGTTGGACTTGAAGTTGACTTGGCTATGTTGCGGTGTAGAAGAATTTGAAGGTTGGACCATGAATTCTCTCGATGATACCTGAATAGTATCTGCTGAAGTGTTCATCTTGAAAGTAGTAAAGTACTCATCCAATTTGTTAGTGCCAATGTGTTGCTATCGTTGGCGTACTGTCAACCTCTTGCATCTAAATCCGGCGACCTACACGGACAATGTATTGAAAGAAAGTGACGTACGCCAGAATATCCAAAGTCGTTGCCATTGTGCCCTCAAGAAATACCAAGCTCTCCCATAGCTCCTCAATCCTCGTGCAAATCTCCGGATCGTGGATCAAGCTCTCAACTATGCAGAGGCTCTACCCACTATCCTGTGACCAAGGGTCCTCTAGAGAGAGGACGGCGGGCGAAGATCCAACTAAAATACCCACCAAACTACCTCATCTACATGCCCACTTATCAACGTAGAAACAATGCAAACAGGAGAGGTTGGGACCTGCGCTGCTCCTGTCAAATCTTGAGAATCTCAAACTCCCTGGGCTACGCCCAAACTCCAAGAGATATTAGGGGTCCTATCCCCTAATGGTGAAGACAAGCTCCTCCCAGGCATTAAAGCCGCCCCCCATACACCAAAAATCAGCTTGAGGGAGGCCCTGCCGAATCAAGCTCCATAAGTCCACTTGACCTGCCATGGAGTTAGGGGCATAAATGTTGAGGGGCCCACCCAACCATCCTCAGGCCTAATAATAATCACCCATTGTGCCCTCCAAGGGACAATGGTGCCGGAGTTCACCACCGCTGGAAGAAGTTGCTCGCTAACATGATACACACTCCGCCCTGCATCCCAGATGGACCGAATGTGGGTGACCAAAAAGTGTGGCTCTTGCCTTGTAAAATCTTCCCACATTTGCGGATACGACTAGCTAACAAGTTATGCTCCCAAAGAAAGAGAATGGCAATAGAGCCTCCCACTAAGGCTCTCTGCAGCTCCCGGGAAGGACTCCCTGACTAGAGCGGCACTGTGGGTCGCCCAATCCCTGAATGTTCCAAGAGACTAGGGGTCTAGTGGGGTGAGATCTACCTGAGCTACCCTCCACCAAGTGAGACTTGTGTGAGGGTTTGGACAGCGAGTAGTCACAGTCTGTCCTGCTGCACACACATCCAACTGTTCCCCGATCTTGCGCTCCATGTGGGCCCACTCCACTCTGTCCCGGCTGTATGCATATATTGGGCTCCAACTATCACAGTGGAGATATCTATAGGAGGGGGGGAGGGGGACCGCCAACAGTGATACATGGAGGTTCTCGAGCTTGCCATCTTGGTTCCCATGGCCTGATCCTCCGAACTCCATGCGGGCCAAGGACCAAAGTGCATGACAATGTCAGTGAGGTACAGGTCCCCCACGTGATGAGAGAGCGCTATCACCTGTCCATGAATGGTGGAGGAGAAAGTCTATGGACTCACCTCTCACTCTGTTGCTACACTCAGGGGGGAAGAGAAGATCATTGCTCCACTCTCCCGAGTAGCCGGTCTGGATCGATGAAAGATGACATAGACTCGGAGAAGTCTACAAAGACACTCGCATCTACGGGTAGGCATATGAAGAAGTTGTAGTCCGCGTGCTACGCATGACTCAGGGGGGACCACTTGGAGACTCCGGGGGCAGGTCTATCGCCACGGAAGCAACAGCCGTATCGAAATGGTACTCTGACATGGCCATTTCTGCCTAGGTCCCATCAAACTATCACGACTGGCGACCGATTGCTGCTCAAGTAGGCGTTGATGCTGTCTCTACCTAATCATCTTCCACTACCCCCATCCTCATCCTCGAGGGTAGGGTGTCAAGGCTCTGAAAGGGGCGCATATGAGTGCCGGAGGTGGTAACGAGGAAAGGCTCCAAGCCGGGAGAGGAGGCGGCAAAGGGTTGTGTAAATGGGGAGGCAGTGAGGCAAGGGGGTGAGAAGGGTGCAGAAGGCGGGCAGGAGGATGGAGGTGGGTGGTAACGTGAAGGCAGGGGGTGGCAGCACAAGGTGAGGGGGCATGAGCGAGAGAAGGCACGGAGTGCACAGGCAGGAGACAGCATCGTAACTAATTGACATTACCAGTTGGTGGAGGAAAACCCTCTACTTGGAAACTCTGGCTCGCTGAAGCTCCCGCTCTCCCCCCCTGCTCGCGCTACATGCACGCCCTTCCCCCCTTCCCACCCACGCGCCCTCTCCCTCCCGCCTGCCCTTGCTTATGTGCCCCCCCCCCTCCGCCTGGCTCTCTTGCGCTGAAGCGCCCGCCCCCATCTCCTCGCCTTCGCGCCTTCCTCCCCTAAGTGACAGCCCAGAGCGTGGCCCAGGTCCTTGCCATGAGTCCCCTTGACATCAGGGGCGCTCTGGCATTCTTCAAACCTTGGCAGCATGGCTTTGACCCACAGCGGCCAAGCAGGGAGCGCCCCTTTTCCATGTTACAGTTTGCTTCCCTGGACTCCGCCACGAATACCTTCCGCTCCTTTCGAGGCTAGGAGCACTGGTGGGCTCGGTGCTCGAGACTGGCCCCACAGCAGCTTCAGTGGTGGCTAGAGCAGCTGGACTACCTTCGGTCAGAGTTTTGGTTCTTGACATCTCCTCCCTTCCGAAGGTCATTCAGCTACCTAGGATAGGGGGGGGATGGATTGATCAGAGAGTAGAGTTCTCGGGGCTCCCGAACCAGTGCTTTATTTGCAGGCAGGTCGGCCATCTCACCAAGGCCTGCCCTCGCAGGAGACCCCGACCTTCACCGCAGCAGTAGGCCCCTGATGGCCCGCCCACAGATGCGGCTTGGCAGACAGCCTCCGGGACACCTACTCAACCCACAGAGACGTCGGAGTGGCAGCCTGGACAGGGGCGCCGTCAAGGGAGACAGCCACAACAGCACGCCCAGAGACCGTTGCAGCAGCAGCCAAACAGTCTCAGCATCACTGGGTTCCTGTGAGGAACAGCTTTTTTTTTTTTTTTTGAAAAACGATCCTTCTATTAGTTAATGAGAAAACGCCATAAGGCTACAAAGCTCACCTCACAAGGAGGGATAATAAACACAGTGAACACCGGAGCTCCACCCCCGTGGCTGGCCGCTCTCTGGGGGGGGCTACCTAGTAGTACATGCGGGAGGTGAGAAGAACCAAACTGGAGGCCTGTAGTGCCAAGTGACATCCTCGCCCCTCGCGATGAGGAAAGGGCCAGGCTGCCAAGTGCGGAGGAACGCCTTGCGGCGACTTCTCATGCGATCCGAGTCGCCCTGAAGTTTCCCCAAGTGTCCTCTCAAGGTGTGAATGATGTCCACCCAGAGGGCCTGTATGACCTCCGCCGGTGGAGTCGCCTGGCGGTCTATGGCCTCCCTACATCAGGCTCTCCATATGTGCCAAGCCGTCATGCTGCTGATAATCTCCCATCTGTGCCCGTCCCCCTCCTGGGAGACTGCCGGAGAGAAGTCTGGCGTCGGAACCACCGCCATCGCCCTGTCAGAGACCTGGATAGTCACACTGCCAGGGACGTCCTCGTATCCAAGGGCCGGGCCGCTGTCCGTCTGATGGCTGTATATGCTCTGCATCTGCATACATAATGCTCCTCACTCTCCACCTCCTCTCTGCACAATCTGCATACCCTCTCTTCTCGGGGGATCCGTGCTGCTCTGCCAGTCTCAATCTCCAATCGGTGTGATGAAACTCTGAGCTGACCAATAGCCACTCCGAAGCCGTGTGGTAAAAAGCCCTCCATGTATCTAGGCCTCTCTATAAATCCATCATCAATGATACTCATGAAGTGATCTCTGTAGTATAGCATCTTCGGTGGAAGAGGCTGTGTAGGCGATATCCATGTCTCTCGTGTATAGAGCTGCCATAGATCGTGTCTCAATACTCTGTTCCTCTCACTATGAGAGAGACGGATATGTGGTGCATCCCTGTCATACTGGAATGGTGGTAGAGAGAGAGAGAGAGAAAGAGAGAGAGAGAGGAGGGTGTGTGTAAGTTTCTCACAGAGAGAGCTGTGTGTGTGTAAGTTTCTCACAGAGAGCTAACAACGTTGCAGGCTCAGCTAACTTTTTTTTTTTAATTTTAATTTTATAAAAAAGGGGCTTTTTAAAAAAAATCCACAAACGGGCTTTTTAAAAACGGGCTCCTCGTTTTTAAGGTTCACGATATTTCTACAAAATGTGTAGCGTGGAATGCTCTGGCTCACTCGTTCTCTTTGTGGGCTTGTGGGTTCATTAACTATGTGCAGAGTGTGTGCAGGGCGCTTTGAAGGCGAATCGTTTTTTTTTTTAATTGAGGGCCCAGGCAGCAGGTTTGTTTTTTTTTTAATTTGCAGGCTGTTCGTCACTTTTTGGCCTGCCACGTGTTTTTAAAAAAGGCTTCTAAAATGCTCCGTTTCCCAGCCGTTTCCCGCTATAGGAAACGTGGAGCTGGTTGAGAAGCGGGGAAACGACGTTTCCTTGACTTCGTCCCACGTTTCCTGCAACCCAGGTGTTTAACACTACAGCTCAGTGGGTCTGGAGATCAGCGCCTATTTTCACATATGGGCAGGAGACAGGAGTATGTTGACTCATACACATATGGGCAGGAGACAATGGAGTATGTTGACTCATACACATATCTTGGAGTGGTGTTCACTGGGCCCACATTTTCCATGAGGGGGGCAGCAGAGGCCAGATTGACTAGAGGATATGCAGCACTAGGAGGTCTAGAGAGGATGTGCTCACAGGTACAGTTTCAGGAGCCACGCACTAAGCTATGGCTTTTTGACACGCTGGTCACATCGGCAATGCTATATGGAGTACAGATCTGGGGGCCTAGCCTAGATCGTCACAGTCGATCAGGATGCACATGCGATGGATAGAGATCGATGGAGAGACCACTTGTGTCCATGATCTCCAGGATGATTCGGGCTAAGGCCTCGGTACCCCATGAGATTATCAGAGCCGAGATGGGAGCACCACCGATCGTAGTCGAGGCTCTTGCCAAAAAAGTGTCCTTCATTCATAGCACCTGGGAGCTTCCCCGACACCGGTATGCACAACTTGCTTTAGAGTCCTCTCATCAGCTAGCCATGGAGGGAGACACTTCATGTTGGTATGCGCAGATAGCATCTTGGTTTGAGCTCCACAGGTTCAGTTTAGACAGACTTCCACCCTTCCAATACTCTCTGGAGGCACCCTCTCTCACCTTGACACATTCTGAGATTAGTAGAGTCATCAGACAAGACCTCATTCAGTTGGACACTAGGAGGACATGGCTAGAGCCCTCACAAGAGTTGGGGACGAAGATAGCTTTCTATAGAGACCATCTTCTCCACACCACTCAGGATGGCTTTATACTTAGACCGAGCTACATGGATACCCATCTGTCTCATGGATTGAGGTGCATCATTGGGCAGATCCGCACCTCTTAAAATCAATTAGAGATAGAGACATGCAGATTTAGAGGCATACCTCCAGGGGACAGGATTTGTCAGATTTGTTGGATAGAGCCAGAGACGGAGGAGCACTACATCTGTCGCTGCACAGCATATTATGAGATTCGAGGGTGCTACCATTGCCTTTTCAGAGAGGGATTTGGACCACTGGCTAGAGTCATGGACTATTGTGATCAGCGATGCTTGGGTTTTTATCTCCTGGAGATCCGCAGGCTCAGAGAGTCCATTATCAGGAGCAAACGCCCGACTGGCAGGGAGTCCACACAGAGACAGATTACTGACTTCTTTAGAGGGACTACCCGGGAGGACACACAACCGACGGCCCAGCAGTGGGCACCCCGTGGGACTCTAGTTGAGAGAGCTATTCAGTTGGGCAGATCCAAACGCCCGAGGGTTCGCGGATCCTCACATTGAAGACGGTGCCTACACCGGAGGATTCAGAGCATCATTTCGAGGCATTGGGCTCGTCCAACCAGGCATCTCACTATGGCAGATATCCAGGCCATCCGGCAAAGACCCATGCTAGAGCTCCTAGGATGATTACCACTCCAGCCATATACTGTTGTACTCACTGTCACTTTTGTACTCCCCCATATTCATGTATTCATGTATCCATGTACTCATGTGCCCCATTTTGACTAGTAGCATTAGTTTTCCAAACAGTGTATCAGATGTCACATGGTTATAACTTTGGTCTCATAGGTCACTTTGGCCTTTTGAAGACGTTAATATAACATTTCATTTCATTTTCTCACTGGGGAGCTCCACACCAGCACCCACACAGCCCACACAGGCATCGCATAGAACCTTCTACTTCACCCATGACTTGGCAGACATATATGAGCATCATGTATATGACGGGCTATTCCAGATGGATCCCTTGTCACCTCTAGACACACTCACCACCCAGCTGTCATCTCTACTACATACGGCTGCCACCCGCAGCTTCCCCCATCATACACACATTGCACATACAGATAGATCTGGGAGCATGCCCCAGAATCGGTGGTATGATGATGATGAGTACAGAGAGCTATATAGACACCTCCATGCCCAGAGAGCATCGGGGACCATTACACAAAGACAGGCGAGCCGACAAATGAGGATCCTCACACGCCGTAAGAGGCGTGAATTTGAGGAGGCACAGTACTAGGATATATACCATCTACTCATGAGCAGAGATGCAGCCACTGCATGGCACGGGATGAGAGAGCCTCGCTCCCGTACCCTGATTGAGGATACACACACATGGCACACACGCAAAGGGCCTCTACCATATCCCTCAGCAGCCGCCCATACCACAACCACAAGAATCCCTCCCTACCACCTCTACTTTCTTTACCGCCTCGATGGTAGAGAGAGCTATCCGCCGATTATAGCATGGGAGATCGACTGACCACACAGGCATACAGAGTGAGCATCTTATTTATGCAGCTGACACACTGGGACCCTTTGTTGCTCACCTCTTTAATAGGGCACCAGTGGAGGGCCTACCAGCTGAGTGGACTATGCACACCATCGTGCCTCTCTACAAAGCGGGAGACATGCTAGACCCCAGCAACTACAGGACTATCATGATTGGTCATACATTGGCCAAACTTTAAGGCGCAGTGCTCGAGGCAGAGTTGAGCTCATATGCAGACAAGGAGGGGCTGCGAGCACCAGGGCAGGCTGGATTCCGGCAAGCTTTCTCCACTATTGACCATATATTCACTCTGAGATGTCTGATTGACCAGGCTAGGGCACGGGAGAAGAGATTATACTACTGCTTTGTGGATTTCCGCAAAGCATTTGACGCGGTGCCACGAGAGAGACTCTTCCAACGCCTACAATCATTGGGGATCCCATCAGAGATGGTTTGGGGCATCTATGCTTTATATGAGCAGGTCTTCGGGCGCATACGATGCCCCGGGGGCTATCTGATGTTATTGCTAGCACCATAGGTGTGAAGTAAGGATGCCCACTCTCTCCTACACTATTTGGGCTAGACATCGATGAGGTGGCTAACTTCATTGGTCATGGTGGTGGGGACGGGGAAGACATCTCAGGTGCCACAGTCCACATTATGCTATATGCAGATGATATTATTCTGGTCTGTGAGTCGCAGATGGGACTACAGCACCATCTCCGTGCACTCGATGACTTCTGCACACAGAGGGGGCTTACAGTGAACCTTGGAAAAACCAAGGCCATGATTTTCCACACCTCAGGGCCGGTTTGACGACAGGCCATCTTCACACTAGCAGGAGGACAGGTAGAGGTGGTAGACTCTCTTAGACTACATCACAGAGGGAGATCACAGAGATACTCGACATCATCACATTATCCAGGAGCGGCTAGCTCACTTACACTCACACACGGAGATCATGCTCCGAGGTATTTTTGCCTCGCCATCGTCTATGTATCACATATTACACCCCCATTATGGTACTCGTTGGAGCTAGACAGATCTGCATTGCATTCTTGTATACCCTGCGCATATAGGTTGCATACTGAGCCTCTAGCACTAGTGCTCCATCCATCACCCCCCCCCACTAGCTCAGTACTTTCATAGTTTATTTCATGTTCATTTTGTCCTTTTTTTTTGGACATCCAGAAGACATTGACAGTTGTACATTGATTTGTCTCATAGGTCGAGTTCGGCCTCTAGCGGTTTGAGGCCTATGGGACACAGACCAGGCCACTGACAGAGATACACATAGCAGTATGGAACTGTAATGGTTCACTATGGGTGCAGCCTCGACGACCGGAGCATGTTATGGTGGGGAGAGACATCATACTTCTGACAAAGACACATCAGAGCTTAGAGAGAGGGCTACCTCGAGTAGAGGGATTCCAGTGGGAGTCAGCATACAGGAGGACCACGCGCCAGGGTACCTCGAGAGGGTCGGGGGGAGTAGCAATCCTATTCAGACGGGAGCTACATGGGAGACTGAGAGTGGTAGCACAGGATCCAGAGGCCAGATACATGTGGATCAGCTTACAGCTCTCACAGGACAGGGTTATATACATAGCTCTATGTTACTTTTCTCCATCAGGATCCTCCTATGTCATTACAGAGGACATGCCACAGGAGGAAGACACAGGAGCCTCGCCATACACTTGTCTGTCAGAGGAGATTATGCATTATTCTACACTAGGGGAAGTATTTCTTACGGGCGACTTCAATGCCCACACACAGAGCAGATAGTGTGAGGTGTATGACTATGATGACATGGAGATCCTCCACCCTGTGGATCCAGAGGAGATAGGGACTAGTCGGGCATCAGAGGACACTGGACCAGACAGAGGACAGTATGGGGACCACTTACTAGAGTTGGGAGCCAGGCATCATCTCGTTATTTATAACGGGATGCTACAGTGGCCGGGATCAGGAGGGCTGACATGCTTCCCACATGGGGGTCATACACGGACCGGAGGCACGGTGGTAGACTACATTATGGGGTCTTTGGAGGCATCACAGCTTGTCACCTCATTCTCCATTCCACCTCGTCCTATTGGGGCAAATCATACATACTTGGCATTTTCACTAGCCGGATCACCAGTATCACCAGCCCCCCACATACCGACGCGACAAACTACCATCTACTTCACACATGACATGGCAGACATATACACTGGTAGAGTAGAGGATGGGCTCCTACTCATGGATCCCCTGGCATCTATGGATACCATTACAGCCCAGCTGGCATCACTCCTACACACGGCTGCATTACAGAGCTTCCCACATCGTGTACACTCAGGAGAGCTTGCGAGACCTAGGACTATGCCCCAGAACAGATGGTATGATGACGAGTGCAGAGCCCTATACTCACGGCTCCACATACAGAGAACCTTGCGAGCCATCATAGAGCAGGAGTCCAGGAGAGAGATGAGGAGACTTACTCGCCGCAAAAGGCGGGCCTTCCCAGAGATACAGGAGCTAGAGATCTTTCATTTCATGAGTAGAGATAGCCCTGTCTCATGGCGGCACTTCAGAGAGCCCCGACACCTATTGCAGACCCACAGACATGGCACACATATACAAAGGGTCTATACCATGCCCCACAGCAGCCACCTATACCTCAGCCACAGGAGCCTCGACCTACCACAGCTAGCTTCTTTACCCAATCGATTGTACAGGAAGCTATCCGCCGCCTACAGCATGGACGGGCCGCCGACCATATGGGCCTGCAGGGTGAGCATCTCATATATGCAGTAGATTCTTTAGCTCCTTTTCTTGCACACCTATTTAACAGGGCACTAGCAGAGGATTCGCCTGCGGAGTGGACGATGCACACCATTGCGCCGATTCACAAAACAGGGGATATGCTCGATCCGAGCAACTACAGGACGGTTATGGTTGGCCACGTGCTGGCCAAACTCTATGGTGCAGTGCTGGAGCAAGAGCTTAGCTTATATGCTGAGCGAGCAGGTTTACGCTCATCAGGGCAGGCAGGCTTCAGGAGAGCTTTCTCTACCACTGACCATGTATTCACTTTGAGATGTATGATTGATCAGGCCAGAGTGAGGAAGAGAAAGCTCTATTGCTGCTTTGTGGATTTCCGCAAGGCATTTGACACAGTACCACGAGAGAGGCTCTTTCAGCGCCTGCAGTCTCTTGGCATACCAGCAGATATAACATGGGGCATCTATGCATTATATGAGCAGGTTTTTGGGCGAGTTAGATGTCCAGGATGTATGTCCGAGACTATTGCTAGCACCATTGGTGTGAAGCAAGGATGCCCACTTTCCCCCACGCTATTTGGGTTATACATTGATGAGGTGGGTGACTTCATTACACAGGGAGGCGGAGATGGAGTTGATTTAGCAGGTACCTCAGGACATATTATGCTCTATGCTGATGATATTGTATTAGTGTCTGAGTCTCCAGGTGGTCTACAGCAGCATCTACATGCACTCGATGATTTCTGCACACAGAGGGGTCTTACTGTGAACCTTGGGAAAACCAAGGTTATGGTCTTTCATACATCGAGACAAGGCAAGAGTCAGCTGACATTCACTCTCGCAGGATGCCAGGTGGAGGTGGTGACATCATACGTGTACCTAGGGGTTACCTTCTCTGCAGCAGCCACACGCTTCACCATGGGTTCAGCAGCCAGAGCTAGATTGACACGGGGATATGCAGCATTGGCTATGCTAGAGAGACAGTGCCACCAGGCGCATTTTCAGGAGCCTTGGACGAAGGGGTGGCTATTTGACACATTAGTCACACCGGCATTGATGTATGGAGCAGCAGTATGGACGCCAGGACTTGCTACCCATTGGTGGACACAGATAGAGAGACCACAGGCCCTCATGATGGCACGCATGATACGTAGCAAACTGTCAGTACCTCATGACATTATCCGAGCAGAGTTTGCTGCGCCTCCTATGATGGTAGAGGCCATATTTCAGACTATATGCCTGCTAAACAGATTCAGAGAGATGCCACAGGATAGATTATCATACAGAGCTTTTGAGGCATCTAGACAGCTGGCTGAGGCAGGAGACAGAGGATCATGGTATGCACAGGTCACACATTGGTTCTCACAGCATGGCCTAGACATGGATCATCTACCACCATTCCAGTATGAAAGGGATGCACCACATATCCGTCTCTCTCATAGTGAGAGGAACAGAGTATTGAGACAGGATCTATGGCAGCTCTATACACGAGAGACATGGATATCGCCTACACAGCCTCTTCCACCGAAGATGCTATACCACAGAGATCACTTCATGAGTATCACTGATGATGGATTTATAGAGAGGCCTAGATACATGGAGGGCTTTTTACCACACGGCTCCCGAGTGGCTATTGGTCAGCTTAGAGTTTCATCACACCGATTGGAGATTGAGACTGGCAGAGCAGCACGGATCCCCCGAGAAGAGAGGGTATGCAGATTGTGCAGAGAGGAGGTGGAGAGTGAGGAGCATTATGTATGCAGATGCAGAGCATATACAGCCATCAGAGAGAGATATCCCATTTTATTCAGAGAGCCACATTCCCTACGCCAGATCTTTGAGGCAGCAAACCAACGCATACTGGGGAGATACATTCTAGACATACAGCGCCGCAGAGAGACATTATTACAGGCTCACACAGCTCCAGAGGGGGGGCGTTAGACACAGATTACTACATTTTTTCAAAGATCCATCCCCCTCCCAGCCCCTACACGGCACGGAATTACTCTCCAGAGAGCAGAGACACTTAGAGCCCGTAGGAGACAGAGGACACCTGGCTTTCGGACACCACGCCTATACCAGAGAGAGATGACAGAGATCAGAGCTCAATTTTACAGAGAGGGTGCGGAGCGACTGGCTCGCTTTAGAGCACACCCAGGCATGTTCTTCAGGGAGCTGTGGACACCCCCTTCACTGATGTATACCATTTTATACCCCCAGTATGGTACAGGATGGAGCTAGCTAGGTTGCATATCATGATTGTATACTCCATGCATATAGCTTTGCATTCTCCTAGTAGTAGAGCTCCATCCCTTGCATACCCAGATTCAGCTTTTTTGTTCAGTACTTTTTCATTTTGTTGGGATGACAGAGGATACCCCATACAGGTACTCCAATTTGTCTCATAGGCCGAGTTCGGTCTTTTGGAAGACGTTAATAAAATCTCTCTCTCTCTCTCTCTCTCTCTCTCTCTCTCTCTCTCTATATATATATATATATATATATATATATATATAGAAATGAAATGAAATGAAATGTTATATTAACGTCTTCAAAAGGCCAAAGTGACCTATGAGACCAAAGTTACAACCATGTGACATCTACTGTTACAACCATAGGTCACTTTGGCCTCATAGGTCACTTTGGCCTTTTGAAGACATTAATATAACATTTCATTTCATTTCATTTCTATATATATATATATATATATATATATATAGAGAGAGAGAGAGAGAGAGAGAGAGAGAGAGAGAGAGGACCCTGGAGAGTGGCAGCAGAGAGAATCAAGATCCCGAGGAGGCCATCCCATTCTTTGATTACTCTACCCGGCTCCGCCGTCGGATCCTCTCGAGACAACAGATGACACCCCGGTAGCACAGCAGCATTGGCAGGCACACACAGGGAGTCCGGATGACTTTAATCGTGGCTTTCTGGTAGAGACTCTGGTTTAGCTTCCATCCCCGGAAGATCTCCTTCTTTCTCTGGCTCTTAGCCTGTTGGAGCTTGGTTGTGAGCACGTGGCTGGCGATTGCAGGCAGACCAGCGAACTGCGTCAGCCTTGAGGAGAGCCACCGACATTGCCTGTGGGACTGCTAAGGCGCAACAGATTTGGCAGCGCAACCTCTGCCTATTCACCTTCGATCCAAGCACTGCCCGTACCGTCACATGGGGGGGCTGATGTAGCAAGCCCATCGACTTGATTACCCCCCAACAGAGATCATCCATTCCATTTGGGTTGCTCTCATACACACCCTCCGGGGCCTTTTTGAGTGCTTGACCATCGACAGCTTGATTACAATCCCCCCCCCCCGCCCCCCGCGGGAGATCATCCATTCCATTTGGGTTGATCTCATACACACCCTCCGGGGGCCTTTTTGAGTGCTTGACCAGTGATTCAGAGCGCATGCAGCAGCGGCGTGAGGTTGTCTTCCATGCCTGGACCCCCCAACCCTTCGTATCCAGAGAGAACAGCGGAGCTACTTGGCTACAAGCCCTAGTGTGGCTTTTCCCTCCACCTCCAGTTGTAGCCTCTCCAATAGAGCGGCCAGCCAAGGAGGAAGCCCCCCCCCCCCCCCCCCCCCCCCCCCCCCCTTCCTTATCTCAAATGTATATTTGGACTTCTTTTAGCAGCGTTGTATTCAGCCGAGTGGCTGGTTTTCTTTATAACTACTAAATGGATCTTCTTTGGAGAAAAAAAAGTGGATTTCATTTGTTAAAAATTGAGAGTCACGTACCCAGTATGTGCTCCTGCAACGACCTGACACATGAGATTGCAAGGTATGAGGAGCTTTTGATCCATTAAATCTATTGCCAAGGAGCATTCCAACAATACCAAAATAAAACATTAGAGACTTGCTTACAAAAAATTACCCAATAATGGCAGCCACTATGCATGTCTAATATTTAGTAAACCTTTTATGATGAAGAACACAAAAATCACTGTCATCATCTATGAAGTTCTTGGCCCCTGAATCCATTCTTTGTATGGTCATCTGCAAAAGGAGAAACAAGAGTTTCACACATTGTTGGAATAATAAAAATAGCCTGGCACACGCATGTGCGTGTGTGCGTGCATGGAATAACTAAAGACGCCAAGCAATCCAAACAAGCAATTAAACGCTTTATAACAAACCAATGTAGGAAGTGCTGAAAACCATTAATGAAATAATTGTTGGAAGTTAGAACTGTGTCCTCAAGAACTTGCCTTGAGAATCGGACCTTGAGTATGGCTTGAAGCATGTGCATACAACGGATACTTCAAGTAAACCTCGGTATCACCTTCACATATGAACTGAACATAAAACAAATAGCTTATAACAACTCTTAAGTTATCAAACTACTATAGCAAAGAATTACTACTCCCCAAACTTCAAGCAACCAAGAGGGAAATCCAATGCACATCTAATCAAACCCCATGTCCCCACAACATTCATATATAACCAGCATGACATTGCAGACCCAAACCAGAGCACTGCCATTAATTTACACATAAAACAAAGGCAGCAAGACAGCATCCAATATTGAGGCTCTTGTTAGTTCACCTTCTTTTTCTCTTTGTCTTGTCCTGGTGTATGAGTCCCAACTCCCACAGCAGCCAGCTCAACTATGCCTGTGAACCCAACCATGCAGATGGTTGCCTACACATTCTTGCCACTGTCCTGAAGCTCACAATAATTCAATCAGCCAACCTGGCTGCCCATAATCTCAAACTCCTGAAGAAAGCTCATTTCCTTCCGTTGTGGCCCATCTAAACTGCTGCTTACCGTCTCCTCATTTGACTGAGTGGCTGATGGCCTGCCTTCCTGTCATGCCTCCAATGCACGAGTCAATATGCTCACTATCCAGTTCTTCAGGATTACTAGCCTCCTCTTTGGATCTTTTACAAGTCGTGACTAAGATAGTTATGCACCAACCATCGTCCGCCTTGCAGATTGATCTACATAACACTTGCCCAAGCAATTGTGCCTTCCCCCTACTTCGTGGTCAACCATTTCAATCCCCTCAAATTATATATGTTTGCCCTACTCACCTCATACCATTTCTCAATGATCTCCCACTTGTGTAAGCATCATGATGCCCCCTCCTCCAGCCCATTTTGTTGAATGTTAGGTTTATGGTGAATCTCCACTTGTGAGTCTCCTTAAGGGGACATTCGAGTGTATACATATAGTGTTATATTTATGGGCATGTCAATAGTCTCTTAATTAAGAGTAGGGTTAGTGTGAATACACCTTAATGAAGTCCCTTTGAGAGACTATGTCTAGTGCCTATATAAAGGACCCTCGTGTAACATTACTTATAATTGCAACCAAGTTGAACCAAGTTCCCTTGTGCTCTATCTCCCTCTCTTGTGCGCGCGTGTGTTTGCAATCAAGTATTTCTCTCTCCTCCTCCTCTCCCATAGCAGTGTGTTTTACTAACATCGTATCCCAGCCCCGAGTCATGGTCGGAGGCCACTTCCCTCCGTGCTTGATTGGAGGGGGTTGTTGGAGGTGCAAATCTCGCATGGGTTGTGGAGATAACAAGATGGGAAAAGGGATGCCGAGTAATTCCACATGCAAAGGCCGGTTATTAAGCTGTCGGCCAGCTCCTAGATGCTCACGACCTTTTCCCATCATGGCCGGTGACGAAGGCTCGCGTCGAAGCTGGTCGACCAGCTATTAAGTTGTCGGCCAGCTCTTCGCCACAGATTTTTACAAGGATCTGCTCTCTGCTGAGCCAACAGATGACAGAGTGAGAGAGACTCGGGAGGCAGTCTGGAGCTTCACGAGACCGGTTGTGCCGGCCCATTTGCAGCACTCCCTTCTCTCCCCCTTCTCGGATACGGAACTGGAGGAGGCTCTTCAGGCACTTCCTCGGGGCAAATGCCCTGGTGAGGACGGTCTCTCAGTGGCTTTCTTCCAGAGGTACTGGGGTCTCTTGCATAGGGGTTTCAGATTGGCATTCCAGGAGATCATGGAGTCGGGAGACATGCCGGACAGCATGGCAGAGGGGTTGATTCACTTGATCCCCAAAGAGGGAGGAGACAGACTGGAGATTAGACAGTGGAGACCGATCACCTTGCTAGGCACGGCCTACAAGGTCCTAGCTAAGGCGATCAGCAGGTGGCTTCAGCCTCACCTTCCGGACGTCATCCACTCCACGCAGACAGGCTTCATCCAGGATAGGAGCATCCTGGATAACATCTTCTCTTTCTGGGAGGCTACGGCTTTGGCTAGATTTCGGCAGGAGGATCTGGCAGTGCTCCTTCTCGACTTCGAGAAGGCATATGATCGGGTGGACTGGGCCTTCTTGGAAGGCACTATGGAGAGGATGGGCTTCCCCCCTCAGTGGATCCGTGGGGTCTCTGCACTCTACACATCGGCCCATAGCCAGGTGCTAATACAGGGCGTACGCGGAGAGAGGTTCCAACTCTCGCGCTCGGTGCGGCAGGGGTGCCCCTTGGCGCCCTTTCTTTTTCTTTTTGTGGCGGAGGCCATGAGCACTTTCTTGACGGCACAGGATACAGGTTTGCGGGGCCTCCAGCTCCCCATCCGCACCTCGGAGGAGCTCCTAGACTCGGAGTTTGCGGATGACACTGCTGTCTATCTTCAGGGAGGGGAGGAGAACCTCCGCCGCTTCGCCTCAGCCATGGACAGGTTTTGCAGAGCTTCCGGCGCGCTTTGATCAACTGGCACAAGTCGTGTGGGTTGTGGGTCAGTTCTATGCCCCCCCCCCCCCCCCCCCCCCCCCCGACTTGGAGGCCAGTTAATGGGTTTCAGTGGCTGCCCCCCGGCACTACAGTGCGCTATTTGGGATGCTATGTGGGCATTGACATATCTCCGGAGCAGCAGATAGCCCCCCTTCTTCTGAGCATTCGAAAGAAGCTTCTGTATTGGAGTACCGCTCGTTTATCTCTGGCTGGCCGAGTGGTTGTGGCCAACCAGGTTCTGCTTGCTACCATGTGGTACATCACTTCTTGCTGGGCCTTCTCGCGGGCGTGTATTGGCCAGGTGCAGAGGCTCATCAGGAACTTTCTTTAGTCCGGTGGCGACGGGCGGCCCGCCAGGGCCAAGGTGGCATGGGATCACCCAGCCGAGGGAGAGAGGCGGCCTGGGCATAGTTGATCCTATTTGTCAGAGCTGAGCTTTGCTTGGCAAGTTGGTGGTTCATGGCCTCCTACTAGGCGTTGAGCCGTGGAAGGAGTTTCTTGTTTCCAGGATTCTCAGCCGCACTCCTTCTCTTAGCGGCCCCTGGACCCCCAGCATCAAGTGGATCTTTACAGAGCAGCCATCCAGAGGAGTGGGCCTTGGCTTCGAGGAGTGTTTTGCAGCTAGCCTTCTGAGGGCCTGGGAGCATCTGAGGCCGTCACTCTTCCAGACTCCCCCGGGCACCGATGAGGAGCGCCTGAGGCAGCCATTGATCTGGAACCCCTTGATCCGACTTCCCAGTGGTCATATGGTTGGATCGCGATCTCACGTTTCGTGGGGTCCGTTGAGCTCCGGCCCAGCCCAGTCCCTAGACGACTGAATATGTTTCCAGCAACAGCTGCCTCTAGAGGCTCAGGAGAGGAGACTCAGCGGGATGAGGGGCAGAGAGTTGATGAGACAGGACATTGAGGCAGCCATCCCCCGAGAGTGGCGGACTCCAGCACAGGACCCTCCACCTCCACAGTGGATGGGCATCTTTACTCGGCATGAGATCCTTCTAGCGGTCTGCGGCTCAGCAGAGAGAGTCGCCCCACTCACCTTCGAGGTGGGAGAGGGAGGCCAGCTTCAGAGGACCCGACTAGATTTGGATGAGTTTCAGGGTTGTATCTTTCAGAGGGTGCGGGTGGTCGGCTTTCATCAGAGACAGTGGCATGTAGACCCCTCACCGGCCTCGATAGGGGAGGACTATTCTTGGAGATTATGGGCTTGGGACAGCAGGCCTCTTATTCGCCTTCAGTGGGATCCAGGTGAGTAGCTTTGGCGAGATCCCTACTCGACCCCTACCAGCCCAGGCACCCCCTTTTTTCAGTACACAGCGAGGCTGGGGCGGCAGATCCAGAGGCACAGGACAGCGGGCACCCCAGCGGCGGCCGAGCATTGGCGGCGACAGGGGCTCTCCCATGCCTTCCTTAGGGACTTCTGGCAGCGCCTTTGGGCCAGCTTCCGGCCCCAGAAGGTGATGCTTTTTCTCTGGCTTACAGCGCATAGAGGACTGGCTGTGGGGGCTTGGCTAGCTTTTGGCAGACACCTAACGTCCTGCCCTCGGTGCGGCCATGCACAGGAGTCGCAGTGGCACTGCTTATGGGATTGCCCACAGGCACAGCAGGTCTGGCAGCGCGCTCTCAGGATGGTTTTTGCAGGCTCGCCAGGTGAGATGATGGCGACGTGGGGTGCGGTGGCTTGGGCCACGGACAGCGGCCCGGCCCTTGGATACGAGGACGTCCCTGGCAGTGTGACCATCCAGGTCTCTGACAGGGCGATGGCGGTGGTTCCGACGCCAGACTTCTCTTCGGCAGTCTCCCAGGAGGGGGACGGGCACAGATGGGAGATGATCAGCAGCATGACGGCTTGGCACATATGGAGAGCCCGATGCAGGGAGGCCATAGACCGCCAGGCGACTCCACTGGCAGAGGTCATACAGGCCCTCTGGGTGGACATCATTCACACCTTGAGAGGACACTGGGGGAAACTTCAGGGCGACTCGGATCGCATGAGAGGTCGCCGCAAGGCGTTCCTCCGCACTTGGCAGCCTGGCCCTTTCCTCATCGTGAGGGGCGAGGATGTCACTTGGCACTACAGGCCTCCAGTTTGGCTCCTCACCTCCCGCATGTACTACTAGGTAGCCCCCCCCAGAGAGCGGCCAGCCACGGGGGTGGAGCTCCGGTGTTCACTGTGTTTATTATCCCTCCTTGTGAGGTGAGCTTTGTAGCCTTATGGCGTTTCCTCATTAACTAATAGAAGGATCGTTTTTCCAAAAAAAAAAAAAGTTGTCGGCCAGCTCCTAGATGCTCACGACCTGCCATAAATACCATGAATGCTGTCGGCTGCCCATAATGTGCTGTCGGCTGGTCATAATATACTGTCGGGGCTGATGCTAACAGCCCCGACCTGATGCAAATAAATGCCTTACATGCTCACGACCTGCCATAAATACCATGAATGCTGTCGGCTGCCCATAATGTGCTGTCGGCTGGTCATAATATACTGTCGGGGCTGATGCTAACAGCCCCGACCTGATGCAAATAAATGCCTTACATGCTCATGAAGACTGATGTTGGTACTGATTAATGCTTGATGATGCCATGCCACTTGTACACCTGATGGGTGTGCACGTGACATTCCCCTCTGCTACTAAACTATTGCTAGGTGGTATACCTGGCAACCTTTCGACTCCTCTGGTGATCTGTCTCCATTCAAACCACTGCCCCCTTCTGACTTCTTCTGTCGAGATTGAGGTCGACTGTAGAAGTTGAATCCTTTGAGCCATAGACTTGTCTACTGCGGGAACTAAATGGCAAATGCTGCTAAAACTGCTTGGAAATACATGAGTCACCCCTGACCGGTCTGTGGAATCCTTTCACCCACCATCTCCGTCCTTCCTTAACCTCTGAACCTCCTGAGGCGATGTTGGAGCAAACTTCCGTCTTGTTATGTGGAAGAGAACCCCCTGCTGCTGCCAGCAGTCGAAGCCCAAAACTTTATGTACTCTTTTGATGATGGATGTCATTCTTCCCCAGAGAATTCATGGGCAAACATGTATGCTTTGCAGAGAGTGGGCTGCTGTCCCAAGGTGTGGCTTGATGTAAAACGCTGATGTGCTGACCTGAAGAGCCGATGATGATGAAGAAGATGTAGTGCAGTCCCCGACACCAGCAACAGCAACAAAAGTGGTACTGGATATGATCTATTAAGTGGTACAAAAGACTGAATGAAGAGGCAATGCTATATATAGTCAAGGGGGCTGCTGATCGGCTAGTGAAAGGACGGTCGGCCAGCAGCAAGACACAAAAAAGATGGATAAAATCTCATAAATCCATAATAATCCAAATAAATCCCCTTTTTAGGGCTGGACAAAATGCCATTTTCAAACAAAAAGTGCCCTTGGTTAGCCCATGTTCACATGTGGCACTACTCATATCATGTATGCCAATAAATCCCCCCCTTAGGGGTAATGTGAACCTGTACAAGGTGGGTAGCAAATCACTCACTGTAGGAGAGTAAGCCCAAAGCTTTGCAGAAAACTTCAAACTGCAATGCCTTCATGAATAGATATGCAACATTGTCCTGTGTAGAGTAGTAAGATAATGTGATCTCCCCTGCATGACTCTCTCTAACATAATGATAATGGATCTCGATGTGCTTAGTACGTGCATGAAACACTCGGTTTCATTCCAAAACTATAATCCCAACATCTATCTACACAAATTGTATGCCCAAATAATAATGTAACAATCCTAAATCTATCATCTCAAATGAGGTTTGCAATTCAGCTTTGAAGGCTGAAAATTTCTCCTTATCATTCCGAAATAGCAACATGTCATCTATAACTATTGGGCCCTCCTAGCTCTATTTCACATGATGAAACACATGCTCAAACACATGGATAGATTGATGAAAGCATGGAAACAGGGTTCATGAAGTTGGCACAAGAAAAAGCACCAATTTTGGTCAAAATCAAGAAAAAGCAAAAAAGTCAAACTGAGTTGACCGCAAGCCAAGGGCACCATTGAAAAGAGGGACTGAGCCGAACCAAAAAGCTCAAGGCAGCTTTTCCAAAAAGCAACTCCAGGGCCAAAAAGCAAGGCCTTGAATCTAGAAAAGCATAAATTAAGAACTTCCACAAAAGTTGAGCAATATTTTACTATTACTAAAATATTAAAGCAAAAAGAGAAAAGCAAAGCATAAAGTATTGCTTTTGGCAAAAAGCAGGGCCCTCCCTAAGTATAAAAGAAGCTAGAGTAGCTCGACCGCCGCCTAGCTCAGCCACCCTAGCCTCGCTTAGTTGCCCATCTTTGAGATTTGGACTTGGAGCTTGGAGCTTGGACTTTGGACTTTGGAGTTGGACTTGGACTTGGACTTGGACTTGGACTTGGACTTGGGGCTTGGACTTGGACTTGGACTTGAACTTGGATTTGGATTAGGATTCATTGGATTTGGATTTGGATTTGGATATTAGATCTCGTACTAGCCCAGTGACAGATACTTGTGGGCCATCCCAGTGGTGTGCTCGGCATCAGAGATCTCGTACCTAGACATCGACATCGACATCGACATCAACTTGGATATCCTACATCGACATATCTGTTTGTTTTGTATTCATTGATTGTATTGATCCCTGCCAGTGTGCCCATGGATTGTTCTTGAATAAATTCCTAAAGGGGGTGGGACTTGTTCCTTGCTCAGTGTGGTGTACTGTGCAAGATCCCTATTCCCTTCTCTTTCTCCCCTCTCTCTATATATCTTTATCTCTTGAATACGTGGTTGAGTCTGTTACTACACGCCCCGCTGGGCTTACAGTGGTATCAGAGCAAGATTTCTCTTGAAGAAACTCTTGGGGTGACAGAGCCATGTCAAGAGCAAAGGGAGACTAAGGGCCTCATGAAGAGAATAACTATGAGGCCGATACAAAACTTCTAGATGGGAACCAACTCCATCAATCTATTTCTCATGAGACCACGGCCATGACATCGACAGAGTATGGAGATTTTCAACAGTTCAGATAGTTTCTCCAAGATAAAGAATTCTTAGCTTGGAGAGCCAAGAAGGAACATGACCAAAGAAGGGCTCGTATATTGGAAGAATTTATCAAGGATTAAGCCACCGAGCCGAAGGAGTTGAAGCTACTAAAGTCATCATTGCAGAAGGATCTAGAGCTACTCACTCTATTACTCATGGAGGAGACAACGACGCTACTCTAGGCCTGCTCTTTCAGATGCAGTTTCCTGAGGATAGGTAAGGGAAAGGAAGCCAAAGAAGCCAGAGAGATTGGAAGACCATCAGATTGACATCATCAAACAGATTGCAGTGGATGCTAGACCATTGCAAGTTTGACAAAGAAAGTTGTGGAATCTTTGTGTACCAAAGTTGAAACAAAATCGTTTGAAGAATCCACCAAGGGTGGAAGAGTCACAACAAATTGAGTTTCATTTTGTGAGAAAAAGAGAAAAGACAAGAACTGATTGCTATTGGATGCCAAATTGATCCCAGAGAAGTACTTCAAGAACTATCCAAGTATACTTCGAGTTTATAAGAAAGCGGTTGGTCTAGATGTATTTGAAGTACAGATATCGATGTCTTGCAATGAAGAGAAATTCAAGAGGCAGGAATCGTGCCTCTAGCCCTCTTCACTATATATATATTGGACTGAAATTGATTATTATTTTGCTTATAATGGTTATTTGGACATGCTCTAGTTTGAGCAGAACGATGCCCGATAGCCCAAGGAGCAAGATTTGTATATGGGAGACAACAATTGTAAGATTCCTCCCTCCAGCTTTTGAGGTGTGCAGGTGTAAGAACCTCCTCTTCTGATCTTATAATTATTCCCCTCTCTGAAATAAAAGAAAGATCCTGTTTTGACCTAGAGAGAGAAAATGTTTAGAGAGAGATAATTCAAAATTGAGATATTT
This sequence comes from Cibotium barometz, assembly GCF_041138505.1. Classification (NCBI taxonomy): domain Eukaryota; kingdom Viridiplantae; phylum Streptophyta; class Polypodiopsida; order Cyatheales; family Cibotiaceae; genus Cibotium; species Cibotium barometz. Next base: position 56,763,367 of record NC_141061.1, on the reverse strand, counting down.
TTTGATATAAAAATCCTCCTAGTGTCTAAAATGATTTCCTCTAAAACAGATATTCAAAAAGAAATTTCCAATGTGCAATTGAAATAAATTGAAATCAGGTAAAAAGGACCTTAGCATAAGAGTTCAGATTTTTTGAAATTTTTGAATTAAGGTTCATATGGACCAATTAGATTAATCCAAATGTAGAGAAGAGATAAATGGAAGAATAAAAGAAAATCTCCCAAAAATGAGTAAATGCTCACATAAGATGAAGAGTTGACTAAGGACAAGGTTATTAGTTAAAAAATAAGAGATTTTTAAAAGAAATGATGCATTTTTGACATCTCAGTGTGGGGAATTCCCCTCATGAAGGAGGCGCCTATTTCACATGTGTGGTTGAGTTTTAAACTCACAAATAATGAGATATTTTCATCTCTCCTCTCCTGCTATTATGATTCTATGAAAAAACACTGCCCCCATCATCCCTCGATAGTACACAATGAACACATAACATCCAAAAAACCTCAAACAATGAACTTGAAACTCATCCACTCCATAATCTCTGATACACCAAGCAATAGACTTGGAACACATGTAGTCCATAGCTCCAACTACCAAAATGAACTTGTCTCGACAGATATTTTACCTTGTTGAAACTCTCAACACACTGGTCCAATGCATCAAAAGTCAGGGCTTGTGACAGCTCTCTCTCCCGCCCAATCCTCCAAGAAACACCCACCGGAAGGGCAGGGAGGGGAAGAAGATGAACGGCAAGGGCTACTTGTTGAGCTACGCCACAAGCAAGAAACAAAGCTCCATCTGCTGTCCAGGCTGTAAAAACAGTCCACCGTCACCAACACAGCCCCCACTAGATTGCACCTGGACTCTATGAGGAAAAATGCAGGGCAGGAGCACCAGAAGAGAAAACGCTGATGAAGAAGGGGCGATACTGCAGAAAACACAGCCCAAACACCACCAGCCGCTACGAAACTGCTTGAAGATGCAAAAAAAACACAGCCCACCAAGGTTGCACCGTGGCGACTTGCAGATGATGCAGGGGCAGGAGCACCACAAGATAAAACCTTTGAGTAAAGGAGCCACTTTGGAGAAGAAAAAACGCAGCCACCTGTTGAAAAACGCAGCAGCATTTCTTGCTCCAAAATATTCAGCTTCCTTCAAGCTCCAGAAATGCAGCGCCACGAGGTAGAAAAAATGCAGATGTGGGCAGCCAGAAACCTAGGCAACTGATACAATGATAAAGTTGCACAATGCGGAAGCAAAACATAGGGGGGGGAGAGAGAGAGAGAGAGAGAGAGAGAGAGAGAGAGAACATCTTTGTATTATAGCTTCAGGCTTTACACAGATATGTATGCACTCCGATGTCCCCTAAGGAGGCTCACAAGTGGAGATGCATCGTAAACCCTACATTCAACACTCCCTCTCGGCTCCACAATCAATGATGCCGTAGAAGTGAAAACTTCTCCCTCTGCTCTCGAGTTCTTGCCTCATTGCACCACATCTCTTGGATGAGCTATCCGCTATTGACCTATTGCCTTAGATCATGATCAACAGCTCCAGTCCTCACTAGTCGTTGGGAGTGACCCATGGCCATTCCAGATGTTGCCACCCTAGATCTCCTCACCACCGGTGTGCAGTCTAACGTTGTCGATGAAGACCCCATCCAAATAACATGCGAGAATCAATCTCCCTCTTCCTCCCTTTGGATCCAGAGATGTAAAAGGTCAGCTCAAGACTAGAATGACCAATCAACATTGATAGATGCCATTGCATCTATTGAAGTCAACACAGTAGCATTGCCACCGCACTAGCAGCCACTTGTGAAGCCTTGGTATTGTCATCTGATGAGGAACTAGATGTTGCCTTCTTTGCTTTACATTGGGCCTTGTCCTTTTTCTTCACCTCACAGACCTTCATGGTGTGGTCCTTCTTATCACAATACCAATACTTCACCTTTGACTTTGACATACCCTTCTTGTTTCTTTGTGTGGAATGATGTAGCAAAAGCCTGCTCAAACCTTTTATTCCTCATCTCTTCTTCAAGTAAGAGTGCTGAGACTTCCTCAAAATCAAGAGGCTTATCCCTATGCCCAATCGTCAAAGAAGTGACAATTACAATAAGGAGACAACTTTCTCAAGAGTGTATGTGCCAATTGTGTAGTGCCAACTTTGGAGTCAATGGCCACCAACTTTTCCGATAAGTCCTTCACCTGAGTCCTGTGAGAAATGACAGAGTCACCTTCATTAAGAGACAAACCATATAGATGACTTTCCAAATTGCCTCACTCTAGTGAGGCTCTTCGTCTCAAATTGTCCTTGCAAGGTCCTCCACGCCTCAACAGATCACTTTGTCGTTTGAATGAGCGGAATCACGGGATTTGACGTGGTCATGATAATCAAGGCTAAGGCTTGAGCATCATGCTGCTCCCAATCTCCAATCAATTGTGGGTCAACTGCTTCTTCATCAATAGCACCTTCGTTATCCTCAGTGATGACTTCCTTCTCAACCTGGATGTGAGACTATTCTTCGGCTCTCTCGGTTTCAACTCCCTGCCTTCAACAATTTTCCACAGCTTGCGAGCAACAAGCTTATTGGCATACATGATATGTGTAGTGCGACACGTGAACATGGGCTAGCCAAGGGCACTTTTTCCCCTTGGGTCTTTCCCTTGGAGATCTAGTGTGAAAGAACACCACCTACTTTAGTTGTATTACGATATCATGTAGTTGACCTACTAGCTCCACCCATTCCAAATCAATCCTATTCTTTGCATATCTCACCATCATCTTGAGTGTACTGTGTGTGTACTTGCTTCAATGTGTGTGTGTGTGTGTGTGTGTGTGTGTGGTGTGTGTGTGTGTGTTTGGTGCGTGTGTGTGTGTGTGTGTGTGATCGACCTGCTCGCCGGGACCTGCTCGCCTGTGTGACCTGCTCGCCTGTGTGACCTGCTCGCCTGTGGACCTGCTCGCCTGTGTGACCTGCTCGCCGGGACCTGCTTGCCTGTGGACTTGCTCGTCGGGACCTGCTTGCCTGCGCACGTGTCTGAGAGAGAGCAGATTCTCCTTTGCTTCCCCTCTGGCTGCAGCTCTCACCTGTGTGTGTGTGTGTGTGTGTGTGTGTGTGTGTGTGTGTATCGTTGCACGTTTGTGTGCTTGCGTCCTGCCAAGCTGCGACCATCGACTTGTTCTACTTCATTCTCTGCGTTTTGATGTGTGCGCCTGTATCTTGTGTATAGCGTCCCCTGTGATCTGCAGCTTCTCCTGTCCTTCTCTGTACATCCCTGTGTGTGTGTGTGTGTGTGTGTGTGTGTGTGTGTGTGTGTGTGAGAACTCTGAGAGAGAGAGAGAACATCATGGCTTCTCCTACAAAATATTATGCTCATAAAAAACAAAAGCAGGCTGTGGATCAGAATGACCCTGTGCATGAGACGCCCGAGGCTGGGCTGATTTATGAGGTAATGCATGAAGGATTTCAGGATACACGCAAGAATTGGAAAGATCATGTTCCTATGGTGGGGCTTGCAGTGGATGTGGATGAAATCATAGATCCCATTCGAGAATATGCGAAGCATGCTGTGATTATCTTTTTTCCAGGCAGGATGCCCGTTGCTGCTGATGTCGGGAATTGGTTAACACGGACATTGGGTGGTTGTTTTGTTCGCAAAGTCCACTATGTGGCAAGAGGCTTCTTTGAGGTCATTATGGTGGATGAGCACCATAAACAAACGCTTTTAGAGCACTCCCCTCTCTTCTATGGACAACAGATGGTTCATGTATTGCCATGGTCCCCCACCAGAGACTATCAGGCTTTGATTAAGCATCGCTGTCCTGTTTGGGTAGAAGTGGTGGACTTCCCCCAATGTTTGGCCTCCTTGTTACCTTAAATGGCAGGTGCATGCTTTGAGTGCAAAAAGTTTGGACATATGGCATCTCAATGCCCTCTAGTCCTCCATAAGATGCCGCCTGATGCCTTGCCCATCCCAATGCAAAATAAGGACACTCCTGGTCCTTCAGGGATTAAAAACAAAAGTATGAAGACTCCTGTTATGCCTCAAGAAAAAGGCAAAGTGCCAGTCTCTTCTGATATGAATGTAGCTGTGGCTAATCCCTCTACTTCTTCACCAAAAGGAAAAGAAAAGATACTTCAAGAAACCTCTCAGCCACCACGCAGGACAATTATTCCCAGGCGTCCTTTACCTTCTAGAACTTGGAATGGAGCCTCCTCCAGTGGGCATACCCCGGAAGAAAATTCTGGAATTGGCATCACCTGGGCTACTGTAACTGCAGGTCATACTCTGTTTCCAGAAGAAGAGGCTGCTAGCTTGCTAGCCACCCGTCTCATAGATATTTCTCCTCCTGATCGAGGTGCAGACCCTGTGGAGGAAATGCAAGCTTGAGCTACTTTTTTGTTCATGCTGTACATACACTATAAATATGATGTCATATATCACAGTTTTGACTCTCAATGTACAGGGTTTGTGTGACCCTAAAAAGTGGAAGATGGTTTGGGCATATTTGAAGCATATGCAGCCAGATATCGTTGCTCTTCAGGAACACAATCAACATCACTATGCTGGACAGCAAGGCCATTATGCTGGTTATGATATTTTTTATGCAGGCCACCATGCCTTTTCGGGTGTACTTTTTCTTGTGAAACATCATTTGCAGCCAGTCATGGCATTTAATGACTTCCAAGGCAGATGGATGGTTATGCAGTGCTTTATTCAGGATGAAATCTTTGAATTTGCATCGATATATGCACCTCAATCCTCTCAGGCTAGAGGACAGATATGGCAACAAATGAAATTGTACCCTTGGAGACAGAAAGCATTCATATGTGGAGATTTCAATAATGCCCCTCAACCTAGTGATAATACATCCGGTCGTACACATATGCTTGCTACTGAGAGGTCTTCATGGGCAGATTTTGTAGCAACGCTTAATCTGATTGATATTTGGAAAGAATCTCAGCCTCTGATGCCTGGGTATACCTTCCAACATAATGCTCAATCCACTTACAAAGCTCGATTGGATCGATGGTATCAGCTTGATCTGTATCATTATGATACTCTCACAACCAAATTGTGGCTAGATTATACATTTACATATTCAGATCATGTACCCTTATGGCTCAGAGTTCATCTGCATGACATGCCCGATGACAGATTGCCACTTCGAAGGTTGCTTATCATCAATAATAGTTACTTGGAGCATGATGCATTCAAAGCACTGATACTTGAGGCCTGTCAGCCACTCTTTCCTCAATCTTTCATTGACTTGGATTATGCATGGACAGCTTTTATTGCTCGCATGCAATCAGTCATCCGTGATTATGGTAAACAGTATCTGAAAGGTTGGAGACAGACTGTTGCTTATGCTAAGCAAACATGCCAATCGTTAATTGAGCTTAGTCATCTTCGCTCTCTAACTTTGGCTGAAGCCACTTCTTTATGTCAAGCTCGTCACTGTATTCAGGTAAATGATCATCGAAAGCTTGTCAAATGGGAGATACGGGCACGACAACAGGCGCTTTTGGACAAAGGCTGCTCTTCCAAAAAAATTTTCAAGAGTTTACATTCCAGAAAACAAGCTGCATCTATATGTCACACTTTAATTTCAAATGACACGTGGACCTCCACCCGAGCACAATTGGCTGCGACTTGTGTTGCCCATTTCTCCTCTCAATTTGATGAGGATGATTCTCACACCATGGAAGTGTATGATGCACGTCATAAGTTATTACAGCATGTATCCCCCATCCTTTCTGCTACTCAAGCGCAACAACTGGAAACAAAATTCTCTGAACAAGAACTGTCTGATGCAATCAGGTCTTGTGGCCGATGGAAAGCTCCAGGATGGGATGGCCTTACAGTTGAATTTTTTCTTGCATATTGGGACACCCTCAAATTACCTTTGCTACGTATGGTAAACATTGCCTGGGAGACAAGGCAAATGCCAGCTTCCTGGAAAAAAGGATTAGTGAAGCTGTTGCATAATCTGAGGAGTTTGTTTCTCCTATTGCCTTGCCTTCAGTTTCTGTGCATACTTCTTCTTGCCAGGATGATATATCTGGTAATGTTTTTGAGGAAGATAGTGGGCTATCTTTGCTCACAGCTTTTGAGGGAGATTTGTCTCCTATTGCTTCGCCTCCGACTCTTTCTTTGTCAACCAGTGACCAGGATGTGTTGCTGGTCCTTTTGCCTTCTATGGAGGAGCCTGCTTCTATGCTGTGTCATGCTATTGAGAAGGCTACTACTACTACTTCAGTTACCACTACTGTGAATGTTCCTCTTTCCCTTACTCTGTGTGAGGATTCTGGATTGTGGTTAGGTGTGTCCGTGACCGTAGTTTTTGTGGATATTGCTTGTGGAGCTTTCCTGGTACCTGTTGTTGCTGCATTCTTTTGTCTTTGACAAAGGACGACTTCTTCGGCTTCTCGGGGTATGTTCAGCATCTGGTGCTGAGAGGGGGTGTTAGCACATTCATCCCCAGTTTCTGCCCATTTCTGTGTCCTTTTGGTCCCTTTTGCATGGCCCTTGATTGTGGGCTGGCCACCCCTATTTTACATACTTTTCTAGGATTTTTCCCAGCCCATTTGGTATTTTCCCAATCGGCCAGCTTCTCAGCTCCAATCGGCCAGCTCATTCAACTCCAGTCAGCCAACACTACCCACCTATAAATAGGTGGGACTCACTTTTCATTCAGTCTTGTACATATTTTGCTCCCTCACTTATGAGACTTCTTGTGTTTCTTGCTTGGGATTGTTTTGCTTTAGTATATTCAGCATAGTTGCTCCATATCTCTCTCTCTCGCACTCTCTATTCAGCACACTCTAGTGCCCCTTTGCTTCCGCTCTGTGCACTCTTTCACTAAGAAGCTATTCACCTGGCAAGTAAGCGTAGGCAATGGAGTACAATGCAGTAACGGCGGTGCGCACATGGACAGACAGCACGTGACAAATGGCGGGCAGTCGCAGCAAGTGATAGGCAGGGACGGCAAGCAAGTAGGCGACCGGATCAACGTCGGCGACGAGCGAGTAGGCAATTGACCGGAATGGTGATGGCGATCGGAACGGAGTCGACGATGCAAATTGAAAAGAGTTGGGAACAACGGTTGGGCAATTGAAACGGGCGGTGGGTGGCGGGGTGCGAGGCAAGAAGCGGCAGGCAAGGAGGCGAGTAAAATGGCTAGAAGAAAAGATGCGCTAGATGGAAGATCGCAACAGGCACCAAACAGAAGGTCGAGGTGGGCCGTCGGCTGGTTGTGCGCTAACGGACAGAGGTGTCGCAGTGGGCAACAAAGCTCGTGATACCACTGTTGGCCTGTTAGGGTTGGCACAACCGCGCGCGCGCGCACACACACACTTTTTTTTTTTTGTGGAATCATTTGTATGTTAGATTTACTAGATGACTATCCAAAGTAGATAGTCTCAAAGTACATCAACTGAAGATGTCAATATAAGACAAATATACATCATGATCTATTTGGTCAACCTGCATGCAATCGAAGAAAGATTGATGTAGGGAGTACCGAAAGAAAGAAAAGGCAGAAAAAGCCGCATCACCGAAAACTCCATGGTTGCGAACTTTCCACAGTGTCCATAAAGCCCAGTAGCGCACCCATGAGAAGAAAAGAGTGAATTCTGGTCTGGGCAAATGAAGACCAAATAGCCAGAAAAACTTTCCAAATTTCATATTTGGAAATCTAGCCCGCAGAAGCTGGATGATAGGAAGAAAAAACTGACGAGAAGAAGGACAGTTCCAGAAAATATGAATGACTGTCTCCCTGGAAGCAGAGCATCTATGGCAAGTGGATGAGGATATATGTCTGCGTGCCAGAAACTGTCCTGAGGGAATAACAGCCAAAAGAACACGCCACAAAAAAAGCTGTTGTCGAAGAGGAAGCTTCGAATGCCAAAGAGATTGAATCGTCTTTTCCACCACAAAGACGACCGATGCATATGCCAGAAGAGATTTGCCCGTTCAGAAACCCAAGGCAATGGCAACAAATGTTTATACAAACCAGCCAACTGTAATATCAGATAGCCTCAAGGGATGGCATGAAGAATCAAAAGAGGAGATAGTCCAAGCCTGTAGTAGGCGATCTCGAATTTCCAACAGTGGAATCGGCAAAAAAGGCTGAAGCATCTGAATTATATCATGCCAAAGACGACGATAGTGAGGTCCCAAGCCATAATGTGCAGCAGCCTGTGGAAAAGAAAGAGGGGAGCCATCAGGATGGATGACATCTCCCACAGAGGTAACACCCTTTGAGTAGAGAAAATATGAACGCCGGGGTTCTTGCACCGCCAGGGGAACTGAAAATGCTTTGGACCAATGGATGCTCTCAGCGCGGAGAGAGTTGCCTTGTAAGGAGTCACGACCATTCCATTTTAAATTTGAAAGGACAAGCTTCCAATCAGCAAGTAAGCCAGAAATGAGAGGACAGCCCTTAATTTTGCCAGTAATGTAACCAAGAATAAATTCCCAATGAGTAGGTTGCCAATGGCCAAAAGCCGAAGTCGTCAGATGAAGTAATAAATGACGGATCATCGCTGTCCAAGGCTGAGTGCCTTCCAGAAATTGAAGCATCAGTTTACCTCTCTGGGCAAGAATATGCACCTGTAAATTAAGGATATTCAAGCTTCCATGCATTTTAGGGGTACACAAACGATTTGCCGAAAGCAAATGTACACTCTTTTTCCCTTGCTTCGATCTCCAGAATATCTCCAAGATGGTGGACATAAATAATTTCAGCTCTCCCTGAGAAAACCTGATGAGAGGAAGGTAGAACTGAATATAGGCAACCAAGATGGATTGGAGAATCCGTAAACGAACATGCAAAGGCCATGTTGCAAGTTTCCAGTATTCCAACTTTTTCTTGAGCTTTGCCAAGACCCAATCTGTTTGTTGACGGCGAGTGACTGTCCATCCCAAAGGATATCCCAAATGCCGAATCAAATGAGTGGAGTGAACTATTTCCCCTGGCCATAGCAAATTATGCCACTGTTTTGAACGCAAAGGCAGCAATTTAGATTTCTGAAAATTGATTTGTAGGCCAGCCGCAAGTGCAAACAAAGAAAGAGCCTGCATCAAAGTAGAGAGATCCTGAAGTGTATTGCGAGGAAGAAAAAAAGAATCGTCAGCATAAGCTTGAGCAACCAACTGACGTCTATTCTGAATGTCCAATCCATGAAGACTGCCAGTATCAACCAAATGATCCATATAAAGAAGCATGGGATGCGTCGCTATAGCATACAAAAGAGCACTTAAAGGGCATCCTTGCCTAACTGAATGATGCAAAGTCCATGATTCTGAGAGATCTCCTGACAATATACAAGCCGCCAGACTATTAGCATAAAGCCAGTAAATGATATTCTACATTTTTTCTCCAAATCCCAGAGCACGCATGGTTTCTTGAATGAACCCCCATTTAATAGTATCAAAAGCCTTAGCAATATCCACTTGCAATAATAAGACATCCTGCTGCGTGTATTTGGCATATTCAATGCCGATATAAGCATTTGCAATGTTATCTGTAATGTGCCTGCGAGGAATAAATCCATACTGTGCAGAGTGAAGTCCATCATTCAAGTAACCCTTAATGCGATCGACAACCATTTTACTGATAATCTTGTATATCACCGGCATAAGGGTAATTGGTCTCCAGTCTGCCAAAGACTGACATAACTATCCTTCGCTGCAGGAACATCTCCAAAAGAAGTATCCACAAGATCACTGGCTGCATAGCACCCAGAAGTAGAAACCATCTGCCGATCACTGGCATCACCATACAGGTCACAAAGCAACTGCCACACAGAGAAAGTAGAAGCATCATCAGGAGCATAGATGAAGTGTCGAAGAACGGAATCCTGACAATTCAGGAGGAGAAAGGCATAGATCTGTCCGTCAGTCTTCCTCCACCGACACACATCCTCCGCAGAGGCAAGGTCCGGCAAGCACCGATTGTTGTACGAGAGAAACTCCATCAAACCATACTTCCTTAGAATAGAAGTAACCTGCAACTTCCATGATTGAAAGTTACCACCATCCAACTTGTTTGCCTCATCTAGGAAATAACAAGAGAGTGGTACGGGAGCTAAATCTGAAGCTATCATCATTGATCCAATCAATAGAACCAACCCTCGCAAAATAAAAAACTGTCCAAATCAGAAAACGCTGATGTAGGTCCCTTCCTCCCACCAAAACACAGCCCTAAGAGGTTGGACAGCACCCAAAAATCCTCCTGTAGCAAAAAAACACAGAAGCTTCTGTTGACTGTACCTCTAGGCTCCCAACCTTGAGATCACCCAGAAGAGGGAAGCAAAAAATGCAGATTTGATATAGAGAGAAAAGGCAGCTACACAGGGCCTGGGAATATGCTGTAAGTGGGTGCAAGGGGGAAAGGCATCAACAAGGACAGTAGCTTGGGCTCTCCTTAAAAAAAAGGGCACAATCTCAGAAGAAGAAGTGTCCTTCACACGAGTGTCCTTCATCTCACAGGTACCAAGGGTGCCACCAAAGCTCGAAACACTGCTATCCCATCACTATTCAACTGTCACATGTGGAAGCCTTTTACAAACATAACTAGATTGTGCAATTACTTTGGTGTGTTAGCTAAAGAGAGGAGAAGACAAAGAAAGAAAGAAAGAAAGAAAGATGTTATTAACGTCTACAAAAGACCTAATGGGTCTATGAGACCAACATGTGTTACAAAAGTTCCATGTGTAGAGTGTTAACACGGAAACAAAAAGTACTCATGTACTACACAGCATAGTAGCAGGGGAACACCATTTCCACCCCTTGGGAACAGTGGAACGCGTTCCCCCAAGGCTGAGATGCCTAAACCGGGTGGAAAGTGCATGGGGGAATGATTTGGCATGGGAACGGCCAAGGGACCGTGGGGGGACGGTTTCATGGAACGTTTGGCTACCGTTCCCCACGTTTTTTATGTTTGGCCAAGAAAAAAAAAAAGAGAAAAAGTGTACCTGTTGTTGCGAGCCGCCTGTGGATATCCTTGAAAGACGTACCCTATTGTCGCCCGCCCGCATACTTCCTAGGCCCGTGCAGCGTGCGTACTTGACAGCTCTGAGTCACGAGTGGGCTCCTCTCTCGAGTCTCTTTAGACTTGGACTCCTACTTTCCAAGGCAAGGCAGCAAGGCTACTTACTTTTCCCTCTCTTTCTCTCTCGTTCCCCCTTACCCGTGCCCCCTCGTTCTCGTTCCCCTTGTGGCCCGTTCCCGTTCCCCTGATGGGGCTTTCGTTCCGTTCCCGTTCCCGTTCTGTTGTTGCTACTATGCTACACGGGCCTCCCATGTACATGTGGTATGAAAAATCCTGCAGTAAGATGGCCAGAGATACTTCGGAAATGTGTCCCGGATCTCCTCATCGAATGATAAACCATCCTCCTCCTTAAGTGAGCGTAAGGTAAAGCTGCGATGGATTTTTTTACTTTCTTTGACAGAAACTTTAAAAAGGTTGAAAAGATGCAGTTGTAATCATAAATATGGTATATCCATTGTAACCTCCCAATTTTTAGAAAAGTTGAATATTTTATATGCCCAAAAAACAAGGTATGGCAACCCCGTATGGCTGAACGATGATATAGTAGTGACTCTTGGGGACCAAGAAAACATTTGGGGGACATTTTAGGGACATTATTATAACCTGAAAGCTAGGATTGATGTCTTTTTAGGGGAGGAGGGGAGGCTTGGATCAAAGGAATAAAGAGGCAACACAAAATAAAGAGGATAGGGGGGACCAACTACTACTGACTACTCCACCAACACTAGCACTACCATGACCACTACCACTAATAATCTCCAATCACAAATTTAAGCCTTGACAAGGAGTGAACCAGAAATATTACACCGTGAAACCTTGAGCCAACAAAAGTAACGAACATTTTTGAATGAACCATGATAAGCATTCAGCATCACAAAGTTTAGATTGTTCACAAACCTCTTTCAAATCTAGAGCCATGTGTCCAGCCAATCCTGCACTGCATGCTTGATCTACTGACAAGAACCACAAAACAGAATACTGACTCCAGTGAGGACATCTCAAACCAGCATGTAGAACATCGCAGTTTGCACATAAATTGTTAGGTCCACAAACCAACATATACTGAGTTCCAGGCACATGTAACACATAGGATACTTAACCGTTTCCAATATAATTGTCCATCATAGCTCACCTATAAAGAAGTGAAGTTTAGGCTGAACCCTTGGCTTAGAGAGATTGAGTTGGCAAACCAGACGAATATCAATGATACACTCATTCTTCAATATGGGAAACTCTCCAAGGATCACTTGCTTGCTGCAGTATAAAGCTGTTACTTTCAATGCTTGCTTTACTGCTGACTTGCTTTGTATCAGGCTCTCAAAAGTTGGTCTTGATGAAGACACCCTTGTGACTTTCATGATGTGTACCAAGAAGCAAACTCCCAAGTGTTGATACATTGATTGACAGCATATTGCTGGAGTGCCTGTCAGGTCATTTGGATTTCCATATTTGGTGAGGCACCATTCATCATGTTCGACTTCGCAACATCGTATATGTTGAAGCCTTTACAGAGACCATAGATTTGCAACAAACGTGGAGCTCAAAAGCTGGAAATCTGCAAACAAATCAGTTTTCAAAGATAAGCATGTCTAAGGCCTTTGCAAGTAAAGATGCATATATGTAAGCTAGTAAAAGGATCACAACTGCAATATTACAAGCAACTCATCGCCATAAACGTGTGTACATACATATGTACCTAATGCATATACATAGACATCTGTATAGATATACATATACATATATATTATATATGTATAGAAATACAATTCTATCGATCTGCATACATACATACAGCCGACTTCTTTGGCCCCCAGCAGAGAGTCCCAGCTAACACCCAGCCTGCACGAGATTTGCGGAGACACATGGACCAAGAAAGAGCTAGACATCCCCATCGAGTGATCTCCCTCTAGACCCCGGCAGGCTGGCATCACTCACCCAGGAAGTCCTTTGAGAGCAGTCTCTCCAAAGAGACAAATGCCCCCACTCCTGGTGACCCAGACCCCCACTCGCCAGCTCGAGATCCCGGACTTGCTTCAGCGATATAGAGAGGCAGCTCCACAGGTGGTGGATATTGAGGCCAGGTACACAGTCCATGAGGAGAACAACACATTATGAGTCCTCCATGAGGACACCACGTTATGAGCCCGGACACATGAGGTTCTTCTGCTGCCTACTTCGTACGCAAACACAGGGTCTATGTAGTACATTGACCCTGCCTATCCTTCCGGAGCTAGGCTTTTACTTTTTTCATGTTGTCTTAACATCCAGTTTACTCATGGATCACATGTAACAGCTTTTTGGTCTCATAGACCCTTCGGGTCTCTCTCTCTCTCTCTCTATCTATCTATCTCATGTTTCTGTGTTCTTAGTACTCCATGATGAGTTTCCATGGACAATTTTGAATCACCCCAGTGAGTTAGCTATGTTTATGTTTTCTCTGTTTTATTTTCCATTCCATGATGAGATATGCCATGGACATTACTGTATCACTTTGGTCTCATAGGCCCATTGGGTCTTTATTAGTCGCTTAATATATCTTTCTTTTCTCTCTCTCTCTCTCTCTCTCTCTCTCTCTCTCTCTCTCCTACTGAGAAATCCTGGGTTCAAGTCCCATTTCCTGCACTTTGGTGTAGTCATATGGATCTGGTGTATAAATATGTGGCAGGGCTAAGTAGCAACAGACCTGCACCTTGTCTTCCGAAAGAAAGGCTCTTTCCTACAGGGGGCAGCCCAAGACCGCCTCATCTCATTCCGCAGCAAAGCCTCCATAGGAGTCTTTCTTCCGTTCAGCGTCTCCAGGAACAGACCCCAGAGAACCCATGGCTGGAGTCCCAGATGGAAACAACCCGCACAGAGATCCGATCAATTGAGGAGAGAAGGGTAGACTTTAGGTATCATGCTTGCGCCTCTTTCTGGACACAGGCAGGAGGCAGGGTCACTAGTGAGTTTTTTGAGATGCAGGCCTCCACCAGCGGAGAGACGAGGTCCACAAGTTGAGTAGAAATGGATCCATTGAGTCAAGACCCGCCCCCAGATTTGTGTGCCTTTTTACAGCGAGCTTCTATTGACCAATCCTCTCTCCCAAGGTTGAGGCAGTGAGAGAGAGGAAGTTTACTAGCATACTCAGGAGGTGGTTTCACCAAGGTTGCAAATGTTCTCGTGCTCTCCCTTCTCGCAAGATGAGTTATGTGAGGCTCTATGGCTCTGCCTCACGGCAAGTGCCCTTGAGAGGATGACCTTCCAGTCTCCCTCTTCGTTATTCGCTGGGATACCATGGAGGATGGTTTTCGAGCCACCTTCACTGAGATCATGGCCTCTGGCCACATGCCTGAGAGGCTGTCGGAGGGTCTTATTCACTTGATCCCCAAAGAGGGAGGCGATCTTGGAGATACGGCAGTGATGCCCCATCACCCTCTTTGGAAGTGCCTACCAAAACCTCGCCATCAGACATCACTGCCTACAGCCCCCGTCCCCGATTTGATTCATAACACCCAAACCAATTTTATCCAGAATAGGAGCATCCTGGATAACAGTTTCACCTTTGGGAGGCAACCGCCACAGCTCATCTTCGCCACGAGGACATGGCAGTTCTTCTCCTGGATTTCACGAAAGCCAATGACAGTTCACTGGGCTTCCTGAAGGTCACTATGCTTTGGATGGGGTTCCTTGCTGGTCGGATTAGAGTCTCACATTCGTTCTGCTGCCCACAGCCAGGTCCTTGTTCAAGAGGCTAGAGGAGGGAAGGGGTTCCAATCTCCAGAACAGTTCGTCAAGGATGCCCCCTCCCCCCTTTCCTCTTCCTCTTCAGCCCCCCACCTCGGCTTCAGTTGAGTCTTTCCAATGAATTCCCAGAGACACCCAGATCAGATATTTGGGATGTCATGTAGGGATTGATATCTCACCAATGCAGTAGCTTGGCACCCTTCTTTTGAGCATTAAGAAGAAGAAGCTCCTTTACTGGAGCACGGAATGTCTCTCCCTCACTGGCCACATGATTGTGGCCAACCAGGTGCTCATGGCTACCATGTGGTACATAACTTCCTTGTTGGGCATTCTCCCGGGCATGCCTTGGACAGGTGCAACGTCTGATTAGGATTAGCGTTTGAACTTTGAAGTACACACATCTTTCTATGAGCACGGACAGATCACAGACCTGTGTGAGCCAAAGTGGCTTGGAGGGTGATTATCAAGCCGCATCATCACGGCGGTCTTGGCATCATTGATCCAGCTATTCATAGCATAGCCCTATTGGGCAAGCTGGTTGTGAGAGGCCTTCAGCTAGACGGAGAACCTTGGAAGGCTTTTCTTCTTGTGTGGATCTCAGCGCGCACTCCCACTCTCAGTGGCCTCTTGACCCCCAGTGTGTTGGAGGTGGCGATTCTCATAGCTACTCTCGGGTTATCACATGACTAGAAGTTGTGGTGGATTATCCCATATGCAAGAGCATGGGAAGTCGAAGAGCCATATATAGGGTGTGGTGGCACCTTGTCATAGATACCTCCTTCGGCCAGGTTTTTTTTTTTTTTTTGGGGGGGGGGGAGCAACAACTAGGAGATGGGAGCCCAACCACCGACGTTGGTCAATGCCCTAGGGTGGAGTGCGTGCTGTTGCTACATGACTTTTACATGGTAACAGAGCTCGGCCTATGTGATCCTAGGCGGTCCTAACCTCTGCTTGATCGACGTGCTCAAATTGAACAAGGGTATTGGAGGTGGCAATTCTCGTAGCTATTCTCGGGTTATCACATGACTAGAAGTTGTGGTGGATTATCCCATATGCAAGAGCATGAGAAGTCGAAGAGCCATATATAGGGTGTGGTGGCACCTTGTCATAGATATCTCCTCCAGCCGGGTTTTGGAGGGGGAGCAATGGCTAGGAGATGGGAGCCTAGCCACTGACGTTGCTCAGTGCCCTAGGGTGGTGTGCATGCTGCTGCTGCATGACCTTGACACAGTGTGCAATGGATCTTCACAGAGGCCTATTCCAGCCGTTTCAATTCCTCTTTCGAGGACCGCTTTGCAAACAGCTTGATCAAAGCTTGGGGCCACCTCAAGACTGCCCTCTCCCACACGCCCCCGACTAGAGGACAAACTCCACCAACTCTTGATTTGGAACCCCCTCTTCAGGTTGCCTAGTGGCCACCCCCTAGGCGCTCGATCTCACGTTGCTTTGAGGTCCCTCTGCACAAGTCCAGCTCCGTCTTTGGGAGAGTAGATTGGCTTTAGGAGGCTCCCCCCATAGGTACGGGACAAACGCCTTGGGAGGATTTCAATGGTGGCTCACTTCAATAGGCGACGATCCTTGGTTTTCATGCTCATTAGTGGCACATCTGGCCAAGGTGGCCCACAACAATTCTGCTTTGGCTTTGGGAAAGCCAACCATTGAAGTGTGCTCAGTGGGACCCAAGTGAGTGGGAGTTGCAGGACCCCTTCAGCCCGGAGAGCCCAACCACCCCTTCAGTCCGGAGAGCCCAACCACCCCATTCTTCAATTACACAGCGAGGATAGGTCACGGGATGATGCAGATGCAGGAGGAGATAGATAGCACCCCGGCAGCATCAGAACATTGGGCATCCCAAGGTACTTCACCCTGCTTCCTATGAACTTTTGGAAGCAACTGTGGGACAGCTTTCGAACAAGGAAGATCACTCTCTCTGACAATTAGTCCACCGCAGCCTCACTGTCAGCACTTGGTTGGCTCTCAGTGTTAGGCCAGCACATTGTGTGCGGTGCAGCCACCCCCTAAAGTCGCATTGGCACTGCCTTTGAGACTGCACCAAAGCGCAACAGGTATGGCAGAGGATTATTTGCCTCTACACAACCAGGGGATCCTCACCAAGTATCATCACAAGGGGAGCTCTTGCTTGGGTGGCTGTGACAGGTCTCACCCTCCACTATGAGGGGGCAACAGGAGGGCAGGCTCTCCGACTTTCGCATTGCAGGATTGACACAGTTTCCACTTCCCCACCCCCCCCTCCCCCCGTTGTATGACATAGTTAGGAGCCAGCCATGAAGGGACTACCCTTGCCCAGATTTTCGACACCTTGATTGAGGGTTCTGAGCTTGTACATGTAGCATATGGCTGTCTGATCATACCTAATAGAAGGATCTTTTCTCCGGGGAAAAAAAAATGCACGTTGCACTCATTCCTACCATAATTCATGATGATAGGTCTTCGACCGTGTTTTTGAGAGAGAAGAGCCATATTGCTAGGGCCCATAAATGAGTCCCTTATTTCTAATTAACAACAACACAAGCCAATAATTCACATTTACATATACCAATTCTAAATCTATTTCCCACCACCCTGAACCTATGTGACTTACCCTAACCCACCAAAAACATACTGGCTCGAACAATTATGAACAATTTGGGGTCATGTCTAGCACTAAAAACACATCTTCTACTTGTGTTGGCATTCGGTCCAAACCCCAATAACAGATGCCTTAGGAGGCCCTGCACATGAATCTCAGTAATGCAAGTTGGTGAATGCCTTAAATGCAAGTGTCATAAGCCTTTCAGATTGCTTTTAAGGCTAAAAAGCGATAAATTGGTTTTGGCATTTCAAACTTGGGCATGGCAACATTGTGCCCTTGATCATCATAATCTTCATGGATCAATGTCTATGTAAGTCACCTCTTTTCAGTCAGGTGTCCTTGATCAATCGCGAATCTATTTCCAGATCCAAGCAGCTTAATCTTCAAATTTACACTCTCCTTTGTACATGTGGCCTGTGTGAAGGTCTTGGTGAATTGACTGCTTTAGATTAGAGAAGAAGAAAAAAACTTAATCTACGGAGTCTCCATCGCAAGCTTCTTTACAAGTCAGAGGTAATGGCTATATATGCAAGGCACATGTGCAAAATGAACTCCAGGAAACCCGCCAGGATACCCCCACCTCACAGAAGCTTCTGGAGTGTAGTATACCAGCTGTCCAGAAATTTTCAGTGTACGGCAACCAAAGGTGTACGGACTTCTGGTGTACGGGAGCTGAAAGTATACAAAAAGAACCCGAACTTTTATGTGGACAGAAGTTTGCGGTGTGTACGGCAACCAAAAAGGGTACAAACTTGTCAGCAAACATACGCTTCTGGTCGTGAGTGCAGCAACTGAAAGTGTACGACCTTACACACGGCTGGTGTACGGACTGAGAGCGTACGAACGCCAAAGGTTCTGGCGAGACTGTAAGGACTAGGGTGTAGGGCATCCAATGGTGTGTGCGGGAAGTGTACGGAGTCGAAATCTTCTGACGTACGGCAACTAGAAGAAAAGATTTATTCAAAGTCATACGGACATGAAAACCATTGTAGAACTTCCATTGTAATGGTTCACACACACACAGAGAGCGAGATTGAGCACTGACCGCAAACCATGGTAAGCGCAGCCATGAAGCTCCAAAAAGCTGAAGACGGTGATGATTAACAAACTCCAGAAAAGATGATAAGAAAGGCTTGCGCAGAGAAAACACGGAGAGAGACTCTTAATGGTGGTGGTAGCGGTGCCCTTCGTGTGAAGGATGAGAAGGAATAGATTTTTAGCTTGCTGTAGATCCTCCATTACTCTCCTGCACATTACGAGATCTCGTTTGTTTTTTTGTTTTTTCATCTACAAGATACACAGTGTCGAAGTGAAGTGACTGCGAACATTCATGGACAGGAACGTGAGCATTCATGTACTCTTTCACTCTAAGCTCCAAAATAGACCTGTGACCGCGTGACCCCACACGTCAAGGATTTTGTCCCCGTCATTTACAATATATATATATATATATATATATATATATATATATTACCTGCTTAATGTTGCCATACACTGCATTACATCAAAGCGTTTTAAGAGGAGCTTAACTCACCTTAATTGTCTATGGAGTTTTTCACAGCAGTCAGTTTCAGAATAAAGATTCAGATTCTCAGAGCAAATCGTGAAAGGAAGGAACAAGAATGGTCTGAAGTTGCTTTAATTCTTCATTTTCTCTATTCCAAGGCCTTACACGTGGTAAGTTCACAAGAGGATTTGGCATTGGTTTGGGAGAGAGGGACGAACTTCCAAAAAGAGAGTGGAGCCACAGGTCATTTATTAGTATTATATTATATTATCTAATATCTATTCTTCATTTTTATTATTCCCATGCCTTACACGTGGCAGATTCGAAAGAGGAAGAATTACACGTGGCAGATTCGAAAGAGGAAGAACACGTGGAAGGTTCACGAGAGGAACAAAGAGGTTTGGCATAGGTCAAAAAGCGATGGCTTTACAAAGAGGTTTGGCATAGGTCAAAAAGCGAGCAAAGCCGCATGTCATTTACTAGTCTATTCTATTAAGCATAGGTTTTCCCTCTTGTCTCTCTCTCTCTAGCATTTCCTCTAATCTTCTCTAAAATCATCTCCTCTCATCCTCCTCTAGCCATGTGGCAATAGTGTACAAAGGGGCAGACTGTGCACGGGTGGGGGCAGTGTTGCCAACAACGCAAGGTGTAAACTAGTTTACTGCAATAGCATAAGAAGACTAAGAAAAGCGTGCAAGCGGAGTGAGACACATGGCAGCGTGTAGTGAGTCCATTAAAAAAACATAGGGCTTGAGTCAATTAAAAAACGTGCTCCCATGGCCCTAGACATGCTCTAGCCGGCCTCTTCCTTCGCGCAACTACGAGATTAAGCAGCTTCTCGGCCTACTCGAAGGTTAATTGACCTTTTGCTTGCAGAGCTCTCTCACACTCCCCACATCCTTACGATGATTTGCCTCAAATCCTTCTAAAGAGGACAAACTGTGTGAAGCTAATGGGTACCTCATAAATAGATGTTCACTAATGATTACGCCTCTACTTTGTCCTCTCTAGTGCTTATGGTTTCTTCTTAAATAGGTCCCCCTCATGAAGCTTGCCTTTTTTTCCAATTAACAAATAACCATCGAGAGGGATGTTAGTGTGTGTATTAAAAGCTAAAGGTGTAATTGCATTGACTAATGAAGGAGAAGGCTTGCTAAACCTTAGATGCCGATGTAAGAAGGCCAAGATCGAATAATTAATTTTCCACAAAAGGGGCTACAATTCATAGGTGGTTGTCTTGAAATATCAAGGTGGTGGTACTCTAATCTCATTGTAAAGTATTGTAAAGCCTACCATGTCTTTGAGTGTATTCATGGTACGTGGTGGCATAAGGATTCCTTTACAAACTTAGCACTAGTTTCGTAACACTTTAGAATGTAAAGGTGTCCTTTCATAGGCTTTTTAAAAAAATCTTCTCTGCTAGAAAAGAAGTGCACTCATAAATCCTTTTCTATGAGAAATCTACATGGCCAAGCAATCATGGAAAAAATATGAAAGTGAGTAAACAACAACTTTCATGATGGTGAGCTCATCCCAAATAAAGGTATGCACAAATTTTTTTCCTAATATGTCATGATCAAAACTTACAATTTTGTGTCCACAAGGAAAAAAAGTGCTTCTGCTGATGTGCCAATAATTTTTGTATGAAGCTTAAAAATGATATGAAGCATGTAATAATCAGTGCACATGTAATAAAAATATATAGTTTAGAATTTTAAATCACCAAGTAAGACATATTAGGATTCTTTTATGTATGGTAATTCTACAACATATGCTTGACATATTGCTACATGTTTATATGATGTGTCCAAAATTATAAGATTGGCATTATCATATTTATACCATAATTAATTCTATTTATGCATGGTAATTTCTACAGCATATCATTGACATATTGCTTCCCCTTCTCATCACTGCAGTA
Organism: Cibotium barometz; assembly: GCF_041138505.1. Lineage (NCBI taxonomy): Eukaryota > Viridiplantae > Streptophyta > Polypodiopsida > Cyatheales > Cibotiaceae > Cibotium > Cibotium barometz. Next base: position 56,742,562 of record NC_141061.1, on the reverse strand, counting down.
CCTTTGCCTACATTTACCTCACATCATACAACCCCGCAATCCCTGAGCTACTATATGTAATGTATAGTGTGAGGTATATTCAACTTACCACACCAGGATATGGATAGGTTCAGCTTCGCCTAGAACTTGTTCAATTTTTAAAAAGCCTTCTCAAATTGATGAGAGAAGGAAAAACACCTTCTCAAATTTTTTAAGATTTAGTTATAATTAGATTTGAATATGATGAAAAAGCTTCTTCAAAATTACAATTTCCTCTTCAATCCATGGTGAGAAGGATTGTTGTAAGGCCCAGTAAAACTAGTTTATCGTCAATAATGTGTGAGCACGTGTCTATATGAGTACACCATCAAGTAGCCTTAATAAAGGCAGCTCATGCTACCCTCACGCTTAGACTATGTGTGTGTGACTATGCATGGTAACTCTGTGTACACATGCATGCGATTGTGTCACCCCGTGTGTGTGTGTGTGTGTGTGTGTGTGTGTGTGCATGCGTTGATGTGTATGCACATGTATATTTATGTGTGCATGTGCATAAGAGAGTGTGGGTGTGCATCTATGTGCTTGTGTATTTGGATACACATGTGTATGTGCGTGCATATGTGTGTGTACATGTATACATGTGTGCGCATTTGTGTGTGTGCATACATGCACATGTGTGTGTGTGTTTGCACACTCGAGTGTGTGCATGCACATGCATGTGCATGTGTATATCTATGTGTGTTGTGTGTATATGTGCCAATGTGTGTGTGTGTCTGTGTAAGCATGCAAGTGTGTGTGTATATATGTGTATACATTTATGTGTTTGCATATGTGTGTGTGTGTGTGTGTGTGTGTATGCATATGCATGTGTACGTCGATTCTATGTGCACGTGCAAGTGTGTGGGATTGTGCGTGTGTCGATTTTGTATGTTTATGTAATGTGTGTATATGTGTGCATGTGTGTGTGTCAAGTGTGCCCATGCCAACTCTGTGTCTGCACATGAACATGTGCGAGTATCTGTGCCTTTATGTGTCAATAATGTGTATGCACACATGTTTATGTGAGTGCACCTTTATGTATTAAAGCCTTAATGAAGGCAACTCTCACATTACCCTCACGCTGAGACTGTGTGTATCAACTCTGTGTGTGCATGTGTATGATTGTGTGTGTTGACGTTGATGCGTATACATGTGTATGTATCTTTATGTGTATCAACTCTGTGTGTTGACGCTGATGTGTATACATGTGTATGTATCTTTATGTGTCCATATGCAAGAAAGTATATGTGTGCCCATGTGTGTGGCTACACACGTGTATATTGTGCATGTGTTTGTAAGTGTGTACGCATGTATGTGCATGTATACATGCATATGTATGTGTGTGTGCACGTTTAAGTGTGTGCATACACACATATTTGCACGTGTATGCATGTGTGTGTGTTTTGTGTGTGTATGCAAGTGTGTAAGTAAGCATGCAAGTGTGTGTGTATGTGTGTTCTGTGCACTTGTGTGTGTGCGTGCACATATGTGGGTGTGTACACGCACGTGCATGCGTGTGATTGGGTGTGTGTTGATTTTGTATACATGCATGAGTGTGTATGTGTGTGTGTGTGTCTATATGTATACACGTGTATGTCTCTATGTGCGCGTGCGCGTGCGCGTGCACAAGAGAGTGTGGGCATGCATCTATGTGACTGTGCATGGATACATGTATATGTGTGTGTACGTGTCTACATGTGTGCGCATGCACATGCACATGCACTTATGTGTGCATATGTGTGCGTACATACATACATGTATGTGTATGTGTGCACGCTTGAGTATGCATGCATGTCTATGTACATGTATGTATGTGTGTGGTGTGCATGTATGTGCAAGTGTGTGTGCGTGCACGCATGCAAGAGTGCGTGTATACACACGTATATCTTTATGTGTATGTGTATCATGTGCATGTGTGTGCACGCACATCCATATATGTAATTATATATGTGTTGATTCTATGTGCATGTACAAGTATGTGCATGCACACGAGTGGAAGTGTATGTGTATATGCATGCATGTGTGTGTCAAGTGTGTGCACCCCAACTCTGTGTGAGTGCCTTTATGTATCAATAGTGTGTGCACACAACTCTGTGTGAGTGCCTTTATGTATCAATAGTGTGTGCGCACACAAGTCTGTGTGAGTGCACCTCATCTATTAAAGCCTTAATGAAGGCAGCTCATGTTACCCTCATGCTCAAACTATGTGTTACATGCATATGATTGTGTGTGTTGACAATCACATGTGTGCATGCACCGTGTGTGTGCACACATGTGCATGTGTATGTGTCTCTATGTGCATGTACACAAGAGAGAGTCTTTTTGAACGTACATTGGAGCTTTACATGTCACCTCACAACACACAAAGACTTTGCAAGTTGTCACCTTTGGAGAGGCCCAAGAGTGAACAAGATACAAGTTGACCTAACATAGAGCATAAGAGGACCAAACTTTATTATAGGCTTTTGTGAGTAGCATTCTTGGAAGAGGAGAAGGGTTGGAGGGTTAGAAGAGAGTTAACCATGTTAGTGTCTTATGATAATGCAACACGACCAAATTCTAGTTGCTTGTGAATTCATGTTTCAAAGAGTTAACCAGGCTAGTGTCTTATGATAATGGAACACTACCAAATTCTACTTGTATGTGAATTCATTTTTCAAAAATGTTTATATTTTATGTACTAGATTTTTGTGGTCTCATTAATTACATGTTTGCTATAGTTATTCATGAAGAGAGGTTCTTTTGCACATACAGATAAGAGTTAAACCACTTAGTAGGTTAACATGGATTTGCCCATTTGGCCTATCATAAAAGGCACTTTCCCATCTTACATGCATGTGATGGAAGCCCAATTCTTGTAAGACGGTACTAGACTTTATAAAGCAATCTTGGAAAGTTGATAAACTTCATGTACATAGTTGCTTAGGACTAGACCTAGTGCCAATGGACTATTTTTTAAGTTTTGTTTAGCCTAGTGTGAAAGCTAGTTACTTGTATATAAGTTATTTTGTCATTAAGCAATACACATTCATTTTCTTGCAAGAATACTTGTGAGCTCTTTGTCTTATTATAGGTTTCTCCCTTTTATCCTTTACCTAGATGGAAGTGTAATATTAAAAAAAATCACTTTATTAAGGCTTCTTTACTCTGCAATGTGTACTATTATTGTTTGATGATTATCCACTCCATGTGGGACCTAACATTTGGTATATCCGTGAGAAGGAGCTTGTACAAGAAGTTGATACTTACCTTCTCATGAGATTAATAGCAACTTTGGAATCTTGTATGAAAAGCTGGCAGCTTGGTGGCTCATCTTTAACGGCCTTATGATGAGTCAGCTCCAAATATCTTGTTTCACATGAAGGATTCCAAGGATTTCTATGAAATATTATGTATTGTGTGTGAGAATGAGTGGAGTGTTTATTACAAATACTATGTGTATGATTTATAAATACAATGGTATGAGTTATAGTACTCATTGTATATAGTATGTAATGAGTCATAAAATAGGAAAGAGCCTTATGCCTACATACATGTGGAGAGCATGTGGAGGATTGTGAAATTATGCGTAATAAAGAAGTATCCTTCTTCTAGAAGTTCTATATGGACTAAGGAGACTTTTGATATGTGTACTTGAGGGACCTTTATGTGGACTCAAGGTGGGGCTGAGCCTACCTTCCAAGTGGGGATGGTTAGCGAGGGAGCTCGGTGGAGGGAGCTTTTCTTGGCTATCCTATCTCTCTACTTGCACACTTTCTCTTTAACTATTCCCACTACCATCTTCGCCCACCACCTCCTAGCCCAGCCTAGCCCCCTCCACCACCAATCTTGCTTCTCCCTTTCTCTCTCTATCTATTACCATCTTCCTTTCCTCTTCTCACCAACCATCTCGCATCTTTCTGTTGCTTCTCTCTTTCTCTCTATATTTATTATCATTTTCCCATCCTCTCCTCTATCCAACCATCTCGCATCTTTCTGTTGCTTCTCTCTTTCTCTCTATATTTATTATCATTTTCCCATCCTCTCCTCTATCCAACCATCTCACATCTTTCCGTTGATTATCTCTCTCTTCCTTGTCTCACTCTTACCTCTCTCTCCTATATCCTTCTCTTTGCTCTCTCTCTCTCTCTCTCTCTCTCTCTCTCTCTCTCTCTCTCTCTCTCTCTCTCTATATATATATATATATATATATATATATATATATATATATATATATTCTCCTCTCTCTGTCTATCTATCTCTTTGCTCACTCTCTATACCCTCCTCTCTTTCTCTTTCTATCCTTCTCTTTGCTCACTCTCTCTCTCTCTCTCTCTCCATCTCTTCGCTCACTCTCTATATCCTTCTCTCTCTCTTTTTGGCCTTCTCTTTGCTTACTCTCTATATCCTCCTCCTCTCTCTTTCTTTGTCCTTCTCTTTGCTCACTCTCTCACTCTCACTCTCTCTCTCTCTCTCTCTCTCTCTCTCAATCCTTGTCTTTGCTCACTCTCTCTATCTACCCCCTCTCTCTCTCTATCCTTCTCTTTGCTCTCTCTCTCTCTCTCTCTCTCTCTCTCTCTCTCTCTCTTCGCTCACTCTCTACAGCCTCCTCTCTCTCTTTTTGTCCTTCTCTTTGCTCTCTCTCTCTCTCTCTCTCTCTCTCTCTCTCTCTCTCTCCTTCTCTTTGCTCACTCTCTCTATCCTCCCTCCCCCTCCCCCTCTATCCTTCTCTTTGCTCACTCTCTCTATCCTCCCTCTCTTTCTATATATATCCTTCTCATTTCTCAACACATTACACTTAACTCATGTTTTGCATACAGATCCTTCGAGTCTACAAACTTAACACTACCGTATTCATCCACATAATATAGAAAATGTCAATTCTTTTATTGCTTTGTATGACATGTTGAGCACAAACATTGTTGAAATTTTCAATGATATCTTAGTGCAAAACTCCATGTATTTCTCTCTTTTTTCATATGAAAAATAAGATCATGACATAATTATAAACAATTGTTAAACCCAGTCACTTGAATATTCATAAACAAATATGTTCATTGCACTACAATGCCATCTTCATCTCATGACATAATTATAAACAATTTTTAAACCTGGCAGTCACTTGAATATTCATAAACAAATATGTTCATTACACTACAATGCCATCTTCATCAAGACACCCTCCACAGCGTCCTCTTCGAGATCAATACAAGAAATATTCATGCCTAATTTGCGTGCTACAATAGCACAATCTCCACATCCTATATAAAGTTTTGCTATCACTTGCCTTCTTTTGCATGACACTTCAACAAGCTATCCCAAATGTCATTCTAGGCTGACATCCACTTGCTCTGCAAAGAAAATATTTCTCTTAATTCCACAAAAAATGTAACACCCTTAATTTAGAGATCTTATATGTTTATACCATACCTTGCATGTTGTCCCATCTGGGTGGCTTGCCTAGTGCATCATGGTGCAAGGATCAATGATATAATCAGATGAGAAAGGTTGTGCATGGTTTATTCCAACTATGCTCGTGAAGGTAGCAGAGTGAGGAGGGTATACAACTGCACAAGTGCATGAGATGAGTTATTGTAATAGAAAATTATGTTCAATGGCAACCTTTATGGTTAGTGTTACTTGCCTCTTGCCCAAACGCCTTTCCAATCTGCTTTGTTCACTGCACATTGATCATGAGGGTATCTAAGGAGAATCCACATTGCTCGGCATGCGCTATAATGGTTGTCACTTGATACATAGTACCAATGACAATAAGAGAGATATTGTCATGTAGGATGGTCTCATAAATCTGAAGCAATAAAGGCTCGTTTCCATTGGCAAGACATAAAATGTGAGAATTTGCACCCCAACATATATACAATAACACTTAAGGTCTTAATGATGGAAAAATCCTCTTGATCACTCCAATGTACAGAGATTCCATGGTGGGACAATGTCATCGGCGGGGTAGCCATAAACGAAACCTCATGTGGGGGTAACCTCACTATAATGCAATCACACGATGTGTTTGTATTGACACCTTTAATATTAAATGTATGGTTTCCCTCTTTGGCAATCTACAACATCTCAAAAAGACCTACTAGCTCCTCTAACACTCTTGGTTCTGCATTGCACAGCCTGTCTTCAAAGGACCCCAATAAATATCCTCACCTTTGGAGAATCATGTCCTGCTACACCATGTTGAGAAGAGTTACACAACATTAATTATCATTATATGATATAAAACACACACATTTACAATCCTTACACATGTGTTTACAATTGATTAGTACACCTATCAGTGCTGAGGCTTCTATAATAGTAGAGAAACTACTACTTTGATGTTGCAATATGCTCCGAACACTAAGGAGTACTGTCGAGGGCATACAACGAGACACTCCTACAACGCATACATTTTATAAGTGCATGCACTACACATATATATTATATTATCATTACTACTGAGTAAAATCATACACATTAATTGTCATTACACGATATAAAAGACACACATTTACAATCCTTACACATGTGTTCACAATTAATTAGTACACCTGTCTCAACGCTGAGGCTTCTATAACAATAGAGAAACTAGCACTTTGATGTTGCAACACGCTCGAAACACCGATGACTACTATCGAGGGCCTACGACGAGACACTCCTACAAAGCATACATTTTGTAAGTGCATGCACTACACATATAAATTACATTATCATTACTACTGAGTAAAATCATACACATTAGTTGTCATTACACGATATAAAGATACATTTACAATCCTTACACATATGTTCACAATTGATTAGTACACCTGTCAGCACCGAGCCTTCTATAATAACAGTAGAGAAACTAACACTTTGATGTTGCAACACGCTCGGAACATCGAGGACTACTGTGTCGACGGCATATGACAAGACACTCTTACAAAGCATACATTTTGTAAGTGCATGCACCACATATACATTATATTATCATTACTACTGAGTAAACGCATACCTGGCAAATTCATTTGGATTGGTGTTAGAACACCTAGTCTAGGTGGATTATTATATTGTAATGGTGCATTTGGTGCTTCACCTCTTGCCAAGCTTATTTGGATCCATAACTTATTCATCTACGTTAGTATTCCAACCCTGTAATAATCAAACCCCTCACATTTTGCCAAGCATATCTGGACGTATAACTAAACCATGTACGTTAGTATTCGAACTATTTAATAATATAACCAATGAATCATTAGTTAAAGAGTGCCCTGCTTGTGTTGCTGCATTCGTCAACTTTTGGGATTGCCTCAATCATGCGCTCGAGTGCTATCCTTAGAATAGCTTTCGTCATAGTCCAATGTAGAGACATCAGAGCCATCTTCCTCCCCTCGTACCTTTGCTTTTTTCTCTTCCTTTTTGGCATCCTTCTTAGGCACTTTTGCCCCTTCATCATCATCATCCTCTTCATCTTTATTAGCCCCTTCATCTTTCATAAGACCTTTGCCCTTGTCTTAAACATGTGATTGGTCACGTAGAATTCTTGTCTTCACAATAGAAATGATGATTCGAAAAGATATAAGAAACAGCATGAAACGGGAGAGTACACGGGACCTCAGGAAGCGTGGCCACAGAAAAACACAGACACGAGAGAACACTAGATTGGGTCCCAACTACCCCCCCAAGCATGTGCCAAAAGCATCCCCACTTGAGTATTTTTATAGTATTTTATTCCATAAAAATAGATTAAATGGCTATTTTAGTCCAAGATTTCTCTACAAGCTTTCTTTTGACAAAAATTAGATAATAAAATATTTCAAAAATCTCACTCCTGTGATAATCCTCCCAGTTTAGGAGATAACCATCCTCAATTGTACCTATCAGCACACATGAGTGATCAAACACATTAATTGTTCCCACATTGGGGATTCACTCACAATGTAATTACATATTTAAGTGGATTCATTGCCACATTGGATTCATTCTCAACAATTAATTGAATTCACTCCCACATTGGGTTTACTCACAATCAAACTCACAGAATCTTCAAATGCGTCACTACACATATCTCAGAGTTGATCGGATTCACTCACAATCAAACTCCCATAATCTTTACATGCATCACACATGCCTTAGAGTTGATCGAATTCACTGATCACAATCAAACTCCCATAATCTTTACATGCATCACACATGCCTTAGAGTTGATCGGATTCACTCACAATAATCAAACTCCTACGTTAGATTCACTCACAATGTTTTCATACGCATCACATGTATTCACAGAGTATACCGCACATGTCACAGCTAGTTAGATTCACTAACAACCAACTATGGTCACCCTCTAAAGAACCAGATTCACTCTCGCTTCTTATACCACACTGGGTTACCCTCATCAAGAAGATTTGATCGGATTCACTCACAATCAAACTCACACATTCCTTACATGCATCACACATGTCACAGTTGATTGGATTCACTCACAACCAACACTCAATTTGTGATAAGTTACCCATCACAGATAAATATCACCAAGTATTCATCATAGACATGTAAAAGAGACATTGTATGAAGGACTTCTGTGTAATAAATTATAGTGTCCCATACCACCATAAATTATCCCACACAAATCTAGAGATAAGTATGCATCGGAATACTTCACACAGGATTAATCTCATGTCCCATACCACAAGACTAATTCATAGTGAAAAATTCATAAAGTATAGTTCAAGATGAAAGGGTCAGTTCCTCCAAGAAGTTCTACTTTTGATGCATAAGAACTCTCCTTGAAACTTGCAAAAAGTCTTAAATAAATTTATTGTAAAGATAAACAAATGAATATGTTACCCTAAGAGTCGGAGTAGTTATCGTGGTAGTCTTGTTCTTCATCATCATCATCGAGTCCAAGTGAATTAACAAATATTAAATAAAATTTGATGGCGTAAAAATAAAATCCAAATGTAAGAGAGTCTTACATTGATGTATTGTTGGCTACATAATCAAAAGGTTAAGAGAAATTAGAGAATTTAAAACAATTTGTGAATAACTGAAAACGTAATTACTGGATAAAGATGAAGACTTATCGTGTGTAATTCGAGATGGAAAACTCAACATGGCTCCAAGGTAGAGATCATTGGTCTAACATACACATCATTGGTATAACATGCACATCATGCTTACACCACACATAACAACATGCGTACACTCATGCACAAACTCAAGACTATCGTTTTCATGATTACGACATAAACTGCTTAAGCAATAATCACACGGCCTAAAATAATGTTAGTCTGGGCTAGGTATATAATCTGAAAGACTACTCTAGTTCCAAATCCTTGCATATTTATCGGCACATCATTAAGTCCTACGTTTAAATGATGAGAGTATAAAAATAATTCTTTCTTTCTCTCTTTATTTTTCTTTATTTTTCTCCTATTCTTCTTCTTTTCTCTTTTTCTTCTCTCTTCTCCTCTTCTTCTTCTTCTTCTCTCTCCTCTTTTTCTCCTTTTTCTTCTTCTTCTTCTTCTTCTTCTTCTTCCTTTTCTTCTCCTCTCTCCTTCTTCTTTTTCTCTTTCTTCTCTCTCCTCTTCTTCTTCTTCTCTTCTCTTTTTTTTTCTCTCTCCTCCTTCTCTTCTCTTTCTTCTCTCTCCTCCTCCTCCTCCTCCTCCTCCTCGTCTTCTTCTTCTCCTCTCTCCTCCTCCTTCTCTTTCTTCTCCTCTCTCGTAGTTCATCTCACGCTGCCACGCAGCTTTGATTCATCCCACATAGCATCTTTCCATGCCTAGTGCAAGGGTATAAGGAAAAAAATGGGATTCTTTTTGACTTTGTCTCTTAGGAGACACGCGGGCTGTTGGCACCCCTCTCTACCACGTTATTACTTGTGTTATCATTGGTGGGCGTGCGGTCGTTGTTGTCCGGTGTGGTATGCGTGCCATTGTCGATAGGCGGTGTTCATTGTCGGGCCTATTGTGCCGTTGTTTGCCTGTTTTCCGGTGTGTCACATTGGTGCAGTGCTCAGTGCTGCTTTGTCCATGCCGCCGCCGCTCGACCGGTTCCGTCCTCGAGACATGTGCCTACTCAGCTCTTATTACTGATGTGACCGTGTGAGGTGGTTCCCTTTGGTCTTCATGTGCGTGCACTACTTTACACCTTCACACAGAGGATCAACAAATCCTGGGCCATCTGAGTACCCCGAATACACACACCTTTCTGGCAGAGCGTATTCTAGGCTCTGATACCACTGAAATAGGAAAGTACATGGGACCTTAAGAAGCATGCCCATAAAAAAACATAGACACGAGAGAACACCAGATTAGGTCCCAACTTCTCCCCAAGCGTGTGCCAAAAGCATCCTTACTTGAGTATTTTTGTAGTATTTTATTCCATAAAAAATAGATTATATGGCTATTTTAGCGTAAGCTTGGCTCTACAAGATTTCTTTTTACAAAAATTGGATGATAAAATATTTCAAAGATCTCACTCCCATGACATAATATTATAAAAGAACTGAAATGTCTAATTGTATAGTACATACATACCATCTTTGATTGCTTTGTTTTACAAGCCGTGAGTATACATCTCCTTCTCGCTCTTGAAAAATTTACTGTTTGGACAGTCAAGGAATAATAGACATCTCCTGTATATCCCTACATCTCCCAAAGGTCTCGAAGTTTCCGCTGCATATACATTATGCTCTCATGTCATGGATCGCGCAGCCAATCATTTATGATGGCAGGCATAGCTACAATATATTTCTCAGCATGGCACTTACGATTCCATCTACATATAATTATTTCCGTTCAGTTTACGAATATAAGAGCACAATAAAGTTGTAATAAGTAGGATTTCTAGAATGTTGTGTAACTTAACACACTACGCTTGGTAACTTTGATGACAACAGGGTTTAAAGCTACCACGTCTTGTTTTTGTAGGGACCCCACCATTTTCTCAAACAGTTTTTTGTAGGGACCCCACCATTTCCTCAAACAGTTTCCCAAAATACAATTTCTTAAGATCGACGAGGTCCTTCTAAAATGTATCTGGGAAAATTATTTTATACTTATTTGTTATTTCTCCGAGGACGGCGACACCATGTGCTCCAATCTCATGCCATATGACTTCTCTTCTTAGCTAATCCCTAAATAAAGTTACATTTGTTGCGTTGCCATTGAAATTGTTATTTATACAAAATACAGTGCTTTTGTATATATCAACAAAATAAGAAAAGTAATTATTACTTACTTTTACGAATTTATAAGTTCTTTAGCCTCTGTAAATCTCCCTCAATCCAAATTTCTAAAATCATTTCTTTGTAGTCATTTGGCAATGAGGTAGATGTTAAGCTGTATAGCATATCCTCCATCAAATAATCAGGTTTCTCATCTCAATTTACCTACACTAGTCGTTTGTAACACAACACCAAAATTAAATCGCAACATTAAAACCACAATATGTCATTGCATACCAAAAAGACAAGAGGGAAGAGTGTAGGCTTTGTTACTCAAAGAAATCTTCTCCTTGTGCAAGGTTTACTATCACCACTAGCCGTCTAGTAGCATGCCTCCACTTTTTTTGAAAATGTAGTTCTTCATTTGTCTTGAAACTCATGCAGGCAAGCTATCTACTAGGGGGTCAATATCTCGGGTGGCTTTGCGTGGTACCCATCCTATTATTCATAGGGTTATACATTAGTTTGAGAGTATGTAAATGTTAATCATATATTGCAAGTGTTAGAAGATGGAATATTGTACCTTGAATACTATTTGGGATAGTTCTGATAGCTCACAATTGTACCAGGATGGGCGACCCCTTTTTTTCTACATTGAGGCGGCATGCTTCTCCATCCATGTCTTGTTATCGCTCTATCGCTCTAGTGTGCTTCATAGTTGTTTCTTTATTGGCTAATCCAAACACCCTAATGAGGCAGACTTTGTCCACAAGAGACGACAAGTCCTCTTCATTCATCCTATGGCAAAAACATTATGAGTTATGATGAAAGAAAACATACAACACTTGGACCTTCCCAAGTCAAAGAGATTTAAGACATATATTCTCGTAATGTGTACGTTCCCTTACCTGTTTAAGCGAGATATGAGTGTGAGGACCTCTCCTTTGCTATCCTCATTGAATTTAATAAGGATAGCGTGAATACATGAATGTCTTGATACAACATTCTTGAATGCTACAGTCAGTCTCAAAACTATTTTAAAAAACTTACATTGCATTCAAAAGTTAGCAATTTGTGATGACACATTTACTAATCTCCTCCATCCATGCCACAACGCGATGATTTCCATCCCACATAAAACATCTTGTTGGTAAAAAACGCGATGATTTCCATCCCACATAAAACATCCATGCCACAACGCGATGATTTCCATCCCACATAAAACATCTTGTTGGTAAAAAACGCGATGATTTCCATCCCACATAAAACATCTTGTTGGTAAAAAACGCCCACTTTGTGTCGTTGATCACATTCTCGAACTCCTCATTTTTCATTCGCCATATGTCATCCCATGTACTAACACCATCGTGCGATACTTCTCTAATAGGATTGTGGGATGAGGAGATAGAGCAAATGAACCTGCATAATATCGGTTGGCAACATAGCCATTTGTGTAGAATTCCCTTGCCATCTTCTTGTACCTAAACTAACTCTTCGTACAGAGGGATTAGGCATAAATCTACACAAAGAAATAGGTGGCAAAGGAATGGATTTCTTCATTTGTAATGTACATAGTTTGTGTGTGCTAGGCATAAAAATACTTTATGCAAGATTTGGTAAAAAAAAGTGGATAATAATAATTACCTTTACTCTGTTTAGATTATCCTGTAGGAGTTCTAGTTGCAAACAAGTTGCATGTGTGACCATGAAGTGGTCTTCATTCTTGCCTTCTTTTTCAGTTCCCTCGTCCACCTCTCCTACTTCCTTTGTTCCTTTCATGGATTTAAAAGAAGCACCTTTTTTTGGACTTAGAAGATTGACTTGGATTTCTTCATGGAGGAGGCCAATCATCATCTTCTTCTTCTTACACTGTTTTCCTCCTCTTCTTCGTACTTGTTACTTCTTGGCTTGCTTGTCTAGCAGGTGTGCTCTTTAAGCTTTGTGCACGCTTTGTAGATTTAATTTCAAGATGGGTTTCCTTAATCTAAACATATCGACATATACAAGATAAATTACTCTCAGTAAAACCACAAAAAATAGCATAATTGTAAAGGTAGAAGAGAGATATAACAACACTTATGCAATCTCTTGCTGACCATACAATGATGTAGCCTTTGGTTTGATTCAACAAAAAGATATAGTCATCTTCAAGGGAAAAAGGAAGGGGTAGTTCTCCCACTTCTACATCTTCAATCGACATGCTAACATACCCAGGCGGCAACAAAATTCCATGGATGGTATCGACAGTAGGGTTTATATGTAACATGGTGCCAGTAGGTACTTTTATACCATTGAACGTTAAGTACACTTGTGTCCCTTTTTCCAGTTGGGAGGCGCCATGTAAAAAAGTGGACAAGAAAGAGACGAGAGAGAAAATAAGATATTACTAAATGAGATCGGGAGGAAAGAGATTGAAAGAGAAAAGAAAGAGAATAATCAACCAAGGTGGACAACAACAGAGATATCAAAAAAAGAAAGAGAAGAAACAAAAAAACTGCTGAACAAGCTCGTTGGGATGGTAAAGATGCGCAGGCTCATGCCTTGATTGCACTTTCTGTCAAACGTAACATCACCCCACATATTCGTTCAGCTAAAACAGCAAAACAGGCTTGGGATATTCTAGCTAGTTTGTATGCAGGTCGTAACGAGGCAAAAATCTCTTACCTGCGTAAAGAGCTAGAATTGAAGATTATGCAAGAAGATGATGACATGAATGTTTTTCTTGCTGAGATTAAAGATCTCAAAGAACAGTGATTTCTGCAGGTGAGATTATTCCTGATCATTCTCTTGTGCAGACTGTTCTTGATGCTTTACCTGAGACATATCAGACTTTTGCTTCCACGTGGAGACTTCTTACTGAGGACAGACCTGATGCTGTCAAGTATGATACTTTAGTCAACAAGCTCTTGCAAAAAGCACAGTCCAGGCAAAATAGGGCCAAGCAGCATGCAGTTGATCAAGCATTTATTGCTGTCCAACAGCAGAGAAGAAGTGGTAAGGCAGCCCCTTCCACTGTTTCTTCTCCTATTAGTAGGTCTGCAACTTCTTCTCCTTCTACAGGTAGCAACAATAAGTCTGAGAAGGCTCTTGATAAAGGCAAGAAAAAGACCAAGTGCAACTATTGTAAGGCAAATGATCATGTCATTAAGAATTGTCCTAAGCTAAAGGCTAAAGAGGCAAAGAAGAAAGAGTCAAATGCAGCCACAATAGCGGATGCTTCTACAAATGCAGATTCTGCAAATGTTGTGCAGGATACAGAATGGACGTTTAGCGTGTATTGCCAGTATGATCCATCTATACATGATGCATGTTTGGTAGTTTTTGTTGACTCTAATGTATGGTATTTTGACAGTGATGCTACAAAGCACATTACCTCACATCGTGATATGTTCACTTGTCTTGAGGCTGTCTCTAATGGGAATACTGTCACATGTGCCAATAATGCTTCTTACCCAGTGAAGGGCATTGGTAAAATTATGCTTACTGCTGCAAATGGCAGCGCTTTCACACTTTCAGATGCTTTGTATGTGCCAGGGATAAAGAAGAATCTATTGTCTATCTCTGCGCTTGCTAGACTTGGACTTGTAGTCAAATTTGTGGATGACAGATGTACTGTTCATGATTTGACTTCTGGTGATACGATTATTGTATCTGGCACCTTGTTTCGTGGGCTGTATAGGCTCAATTCTTATAACAAGTGTGAAAGATTCAGCAAATGCAGTTTTTGATGAAAAGGCAGTTTCAGATGCAAAACTATGGCATGCTCGTTTTGGTCATCTGAACTTTGCTAGTTTGCTGCGTTTGCAGAAATTTGATATGGTTGCTTCATTGCCCCCTCTTGAGGCACCATTGAAACATGTTTGTGAAGGCTGTATTTTGGGCAAAATGCAACGTTCTGCATTTTCAAAGGATGGTTCTGTGCAGGCCACTCGCAAATTGCAACTTGTACATAGTGATGTATGTGGACCTATGCAAACTCCGTCATTTGGTAAACACTTGTACTTCGTGACTTTCATTGATGATTACTCAAGGCATGCATGGGTATATTCACTAAAGGCAAAGTCCGAAGTGTTTTTGTGCTTCAAACAGTTTTTGCTTATGGTTGAAAATGTATCCAATTGTAATGTGGGGACCCTCCGTTCTGATCGAGGAGGGGAGTACATGTCTAAAGAGTTTGATACATTTCTGGCTAGTCGTGGGATAAAATACCAATGTACAGTGCCGTATACCCCTCAGCAAAATGGTGTTGCGAGGAAAAACAGGTCACTTATGGAGATGGCATGATGTATGGTCAAGAGCCAAGATTTGCCACATGCGTTTTAGCTTGAGGCTGTCATGTGTGCTGCATATGTACTCAATAGGTGTCCCACTAAGGCCTTGCAGTCTATCACTCCATATGAAGCTTGGCATGGCAAGAAGCCTTCTATTGGTCACTTGCGTGTCTTTGGTTGCTTGGCCTATGCTTTAGTGCCTGTGCAACAACGCAAAAAATTGGATGATAAGGCTGTCAAATGCATTTTTGTTGGTTACAGTGCTGAGAGCAAGGGTTATAGATTGTATCATCCGCAGTCAAAGCGTATCTTGATTAGTCGAGATGTTGTTTTTGTGGAAGATGCTGTGCAGTCTTTGTTATCATGTACCAAAGAGACAGGTGTGAGCTCACGGGATGTATTTGATACATTGTTGTCTCTGTTTACAGGTGGGAATTCAAATGTAAGTTCTAATTAGGCAAATATTCAGCTTATGCAGATATCAAACGACATCATAGATTAGCCTATTTCTGATGCAGATTTACAAGATATAATTTCTGAGGATATGGCTGAAAATGAACAGGCTAGAGGTATGCCTAAATGGCTGGTGCAAACCTTGCGTGATAGTAAAATTGATGCACCTATATCTAGTCGTACTCGTTCAGGTTTTCAGCATGCCTCTTATGCATCAGATTGTTATGCTTTGGCTGTGTCTAGTATGTGTGAAGAGGAAGAACCTCTTTCATTTGATGAGGCACAAAAATCAGAAAATTGGTTGGCTGCAATGCAAAGTGAATATGAGGCTATAATGAAGAATGGTACATGGTCTTTATGTGATTTGCCTATTGGTAAAAAGGCCATTGGATATAAGTGGGTTTTTAAGTTGAAACGAAAGCCAGATGACAGTGTTGATCGCTATAAGGCTAGACTTGTTGCAAAGGGTTATGCTCAAGAAAAGGGCATTGATTTTGATGAGACCTTTGCTCCCACTTGTCGTATGACTACCATTCGTAGCATTTGTACATTGGCAGCTCATAATGGTTGGAATGTACATCAGTTGGACATAAAGACTGCGTTCTTGAATGGAGATTTGCATGAGGAGGTGTATGTATCGTAGCCTCGTGGTTTTGTTCAAAGAGGACAGGAAAACAAAGTGTGCAGGTTGAAAAAGGCTTTATATGGTTTAAAGCAAGCTCCACGAGCTTGGTATGAAAAGATACATGCATATTTGACTGCACATGGTTTTCAGAATAGTCCAACAGAAAGCACTTTGTATGTTAAACATGTGGATGATGAACATCTAATCATTGCTCTCTATGTCGATGACATGCTGCTCACAGGACCAAATGAGAGTCATATTGCTGATTTTAAGGCTAATTTGAATACCTCTTTTGAGATGTCAGATTTGGGACATTTGCATCATTATTTGGGGATACAATTTAAGCAGTGTCATGGAGGCATTGCTTTGTGTCAGACAAAGTATATTGAGACATTATTGCGGAGATTTGGCCTTGAAGATTGCAAGCCTATTACTACTCCAATGGAGACAGGTTTGAAGTTGAGTCTTCATGATGCTGGAGATCACTTTGATGTCACACTTTATCAGATAGCTGTTGGTTGCCTCATTTATGTATGCATTACGAGGCCGGACATTCAGTTTGTAGTCTCATAGGTGAGCAGGTTTATGCATAGCCCAAGGTCTCAACATTGGAAGGCAGTTAAACACATCTTTCGATACTTGAGTGGCACCATACATCTTGGGTTGTTTTATCCCAAGGGGGGATCGTTGCCGCCAGATTTACATGCTTTTTCGGACTCAAATTGGGCTGGTTGCTATGACACAAGAGTGTCCACAAGTGGTTTTTGTTTCATGCTCGGTAGCTCATGCATATCTTGGTTGAGCAAGAAGCAACCTACTGTGGCCACTTCTAGTTGTGAAGCTGAGTACAGGGCAGCTTTCACAGCTACAGTTGAGTGTGTGTGGCTCAGACGGCTTATGGCTGACTTGGGTGTTGGACAAGAGTCTGCCACCTCTATCTTCACTGACAGTCAGAGCGCATTGGCAGTTCCGACGAGAAACCCAGTTTTTCATGCTCGCACCAAGCACATTGAGGTGCATTATCACTATGTCAGGGAGAGACTCTCAGCAGGAGAGATCAGCTTGGCCTATGTGCCAACACAGGACAACCTCGCCGATCTTTTCACAAAGGCGCTTCCTCGTCGTGAGAAGTTCGAAGCTTTTCGCAAAGCTTTGGGCTTGCTCCCCTTTGTGGACTAATCTACTTCGGGCATGGCACTCCCCTATACATGAGTGCCAGCTCTCGTTCACACCATCACTCCCAGGGGGGATTTGTTGTTGCCACATATATATAGGCAATGATGTGTGTGAACACACTTAGGACTGCCGGGGTACTTTTTTCCTCTTTAGGAGGTTTTTTCCCCCGGCTTGTATATACGCCCATCCTTCTAGGGCTAACTTATCTTTTGTACATTGACACAATCTAATACACTTTGTGTTGTGTGCATTCTTGCTTTTTCTTCTCCAAGCTTTGTGTGCTTTCCTGCAACCCTAATTCCAACAAGGAAAAAGAGTGACAAAGAAGGAAGAGGGTGGAGATTAGGAGATAGAGATAGAGAGATACATAGAGAGAGAGAGAGAGAGAGAGAGAGAGAGAGAGAGAGGAGCTAAGTTGGGCTAGTCAAGAGAAAGTGGATTGGGTTGAGAGGTGCTGGGGGCTGAGAATTAGTGGTGGAGGGACTGAAGAGAGAATGTCCACATTTTTAAGAGAGAAGAGTTGCCGTAAAAGTTTACTCAAAAAACACGTTCCCTCTAAGTGAATAAATATATTTGAATTAAGAAATCAAGAAAACACATGTCAAAACTACCCAAGAAGGATAGATGTAATAGTGACATCCATGCTTAAGCAATCTAAAGCTAAATGCTTTTTCTATCTCCAAGGTGGGATTTAGCCAATATTCTAAGTTAACAAATATCTTTGAATCAAGAAATCAAGAAAACACATGTCAAAACTAGCCAAGAAGGATAGGTGTAATAGTGACATCCATGCTTATGCAATCCAAAGCTGAATGCTTCTTCTATCTTTAATGTAATTCTTGAGAAGAGGGTTGAGCTATAGAGTTTTCTTAGATGATGATAGAGCTTTTTCTCACCCTTGTAGCTTATTGCCTTACCGCTTTGATGTGTGATTTGATTATTAGTAATGGAATTCTAATTTTCTTGGGTCTTGATGGTGATATTCTAACTTACTAAGCTTGTCTAGATGATATGATGATATGATGAAGAGGTAGCCCCTGGTGGGCGAACGACGATGTGGCGCATCTGTGAGGGCAAGGTCGGGCAGGCACTACAGTCAGCAGAATTGAAGGCAGTAGTAGAGAGGAGGCAGCGCTGCAGGGCGGCGGGAAGCAAGATGGGTGCGGACATGTTCTGTAAATGATGGCGAGCGGCTCTGTAGACAACGACAGGATCATGGGCGCACGTCACGGAGGACACAGAAGCAGAACGTAGGCCCTGAGGCTGCGGGAGGGATATTAAAAAGTAAAAATAAAGAGAAATGTTGGAGAGTCAAAAATAAAAATAAAAAGCATAAAAAATAAAAAGAATAAAGAAAACTAGAATGCTTGGGTACCCTTATCCTCATGATTGCTTGCACCTGTGCGTTGTTAACGTACTTTGAAAGAACGCGTCTTTCTGTTCACGTATAAACATCTTGAAGTGCTTGAATGAAGATGGATATTGCAACCCATACCATTTTTGCAGCACGTCCTTTTCGTATGCGTGCTTTTCTTAAGTTTATATGAACAATGCATAGAGCTCGAAGAACGAGCATGAACCATCAAGGCTATGATTATATTTGACGTGAGAAATCGATGGACACTCCGACAGAGATTTCAGGGTACATTGCAAGATTGATAATTCCAAATTCATTACCACATTTAAATCTGAGTTATACGTCAGTCATCAAGTCATAGGATTTTCGTGCTCTTTTATATGAGTGCAGTTAAAAAAAACCATACATAAAGTATGGTGGGGAGTTGGCACAATCCTCCCAAAATTTTATAAAAATAGGAGAACGTGCCCTTCCTGCATTTCCCAAATAGCACTTTCAATATCGAAAGTGGACCAAAACACCTTCAATGTTGAAGGTGGACATTAGTCCTATGTATTAATTCATGATATAAAACTCATTTTCAAATGTGACAATGAATTTGTAATTTTCTAATTTGTGAGGTTCTTTTGAATCTCCATCGAACATAAGAACATGCTTCAAGCTCATCGATTACGGATGTCAGTCTAGTATTGCTTCCAAGTATGCTTTTAAATTCATGTTCATTCGAGCATGTCAAATATTCTCTACACTACACGAAGTATGCTACCCAAGCACTCACACAAAACATGGTAAAAGAATATCTTGAGCTGGGATATAATAAAAGGAATTGTTCTAAGTCCCAAGATCAAGAACTAACTGAGAATGCTATTGATAAGCCTAAAGGAAAAATAATGCAAACTTAAATTATTTTCATTGAGAAAAACACTTTTTAAAAGATATTTGCATAATATAATAACATTTGAGCATAAAGAAAAATTTATTACATTGCAAGAAGAGCACAATATACCATCTTCTCCTTTGATATGTAATATTGAGCTCCAAAAGCATCGTTAAGATAATAAAATAGAATAAATATTTTTTTGTTATGCAATGCCTCAATTTAAAAACCATTGTGAAAAGCCTAATTCAAGTATTTGTGAAGTAGTTAATTCTTCTTTGAATAATTTATTAGAAGAATTTAAAGATAATTTTTTCAAAAACATTGTTAAAAGATTTACATCTGGATAGAGCAATAAATCATCCAATAGAAGTTTTAAACAATTCAAAGCCAATTAGTAAGCCACCTTATAGAGTAAGTTTAACTGAAAGACAAGAAGTTGAAAAGTAGTTGATTGAATATTTAAAACAAGGCTTTATTAAACCAAGTAAGTCCCCCTCCTGAGCTTCACCAATATTATTGGTGAAGAAAAAAAATGAATCTATGTACTTATGCATAGATTTTCATAAATTGAATACAATCACAATGAAAAATAAATTGAATACAATCACAATGAAAAATAAATTTTCTAATCCCAGGTTAGATGAGTTGTTTGATTAACTCAAAGGTGCTAAATATTTTCGTAAGATAGATTTAAAATCTAGATAGATATTTTCGTAAGATAGATTTAAGATCTGGATATCATCAAGTAAGAATTAAAATTGAAGATGTGCCAAAAACAACATTTAGGACATCTTTTGGACACTAAGTTTTTAGTTATGCCTTTTGATCTAACTAATGCTCTGCTACTTTTATGACCATGATAAACACTATACTTCATCCTTATTTAGAAAAGTTTATGGTGGTTTTTATTGATGATATATTAGTCTTTAGTGAAAATGAACAAGAACATATTGAGCACCTTAGAAAAGTATTTTAATTATTGAGAAAAAACATATTATTTGCTAAAAAATCTAAATGTGATTTCTTCAAAAAAGAAGTACAATATCTTGGACACATAGTGTCTGAGAAAAGAATTTGTATGGATCCTGATAAAGTTGAAGCTATATTGATATAAAAGGTCCCATCTAACATAGATGAGTTACAAACCTTTTTAAGAATTGCTGAGTTTTATCAAAACTTTATAAAGAATTATACTAAGATAACTGTTCTAATGATGAACTAGCTTAAAGGAAAAGGAAAACAATTTATTTAGACTCATGATCAACAAACTAGTTTCGAAAATTAAAAGTAGCATAGCTATTACTCCTATTTTGCAAATAGTGGATCCAAATGAATACTTGTGTTGAAAACGAATGCTAGTAATTTTGATGCAGGAGCAATATTATTGCAAAAGGAAAGACCAATTGCATTTAAAAGTAAAAAGTCAAACAAAGCTCAAAATAACTATTCAACTTATGAGAAAGAACTATTTGCAATTGTGCATGCTCTTGAAAAGTGGCGTTATTCTTTGTATGGTACCAATTTTGAAATATTATCTGACAATGAAAGTCTTAAATGGTTAAGTACTCAAAAGGAGTTAAAAGGTCAAAAGACTAGATGGACTGAAATCCTACAAGAGTTTGATTTTCAAATTAGATATAGAAAAGGAAAATTTAATGTCATGGCATATGCTCTATAAGTCAAGCACCCATGATAAATGAGTTGAGTTTTACTTAACTAAAAGTAAGTTGCTGGCTCACTTAAAAGGAAAATATACTAATGATCCTAGCTATCAAGTAGTTTGGAATTACTTGATTAACAAAGATAACTCTCAAATAGAGAGTAAAGAAAATGCAATTACTCCTATGATAAAAGAGTCACTTAAAAAAGATAGTGATCCAAAGGAATCACTTAAAGAATTGTCGAGAAAAAGGATTGTTGAAAAAAAAATTCTATCGATAACGAGTACTTGTTATATAAAGATTGCATTTATGTATCCAAAGAAGAAAATATTTATATTTTACTAGAATGTCATGACAATCCAAGTGCGGCTCACTCCGAAATTTCTAAGACCTATACACTTGTTAAAAGACAATTTTATTGGACAGGTTTAAAGGACATCCAAAATTATGTTCTAAAATGTCCTAAATGCCAAGTCAATAATGCTGAGTACCTAAACTATATTACAACCACTACAAATACTTGAAGGTAGATGAGAAAGTATTTCATAGTAAGACTACCTCGAACAAGTAGAGAGCATGATTCAATATGGGTAGTAGTGGATCGGTTAACCAAGTTGGTACAATCTATACTAACTAAAAAAGAAGTAAAAGCACTAGAATTGGGTAGAATGTTTATCCATCATCTATAAAGATTGTGTATGGATTCCTAGCAGATATAGTAAGCAACTAAGATACAAAGTTTACAAGCCATTTTTGGAAAGAAGTGTTGAAAAAGTTTAACACCAAACTTAGTATGAGTATGTCTGAACATCAAAAAACGATGAACAGACAAAAAGGATTAATCAAGTCCTAAAAGAAATTGTTTCGAGCATATGTTAATCATAAACAAAACAATTGAGATGTGTATCTTTCATTATTAGAATTTGCTTATAATAGTGCTAAACATTCTGCTACCGATTTCAATCCATTCATACTAATGTATGGATTTCAACCTAGAGCACCCATAACAGTTAGGTTACAAAAAAAAAACTTGCAAAGTATAAAAGACTTTCTCAAAGACATGCAAGACATGTTAAACTTTGCAACGTTAAAAAGTGCAAGGTCGTTCTATAAGTTATGAGAAAAATAAAAGAAGATCAATTAATTTTGAGAAAGGTGATTTAGTTTATGTAAAAGTTTTTAAAAGTCAGAAACTTTAAAAAGTGAAAAAGTTCCAAAGTTAAGTCCAAGGTATTATGGTCCTTATAAAATACTTTAAAAAAATTGAAAGTGTAGCTTATAATATAGCTTTACTTGAAGGATTTAGAGTGCATCCTACATCTCATGATAGTAGATTGAAACGCAAGATGAAAAACAATGACATCATTGAAAAAGAAGCAATAGTTAATTTCATAAAACCACCTATTCTTCCGCATGAGCTTGAAAAGATTCTCAAATATTGATATAAGAAAACTAGACATTTTGTGTTTAAAGAATGTTTAGTAAAGTGGAAAGATAGACCAGAAGAAGGATCAACTTGAAAAAGAGTAGCTACATTGAAGAAAATGTTTCTTGAGTTTGTATTCGAGGACGAAAACTTTTCTTTCAAGGAAGAGGAAATGTTATGAGACAAACAAGAAACACTATAAGGCAAGACTAAAAAAGATTATTTATTGTAAAGTTTGAATATAAAAAAGGTTCAGGGGATTTCAAATTAGAAATACCTAGAGCAATGGTCAATAGGCATTAAGGTAAAAGTAAAAAGGATGTAGATGGTGCAGAAGGGAAGCCAAAAGGCCATAGAAGTAGGAGCCCCCTTCTAGGGGTGCATTGGAGAGTGAAAAGACCATGTCTAGCCAATGAAAGGTTAAGGGACTAAAGTTGCAAGGTCATGCATCACTTATGTACTTTGTCCCTTATTTCAGCTTCATTCTTTGGTCCACTTCAATGCATCATCTAAAAGCTCTAGCAACAACTGTTCATCAACTCGTGACTCACCATGTAAGGATTGCTCCAAATTGACCTGTTCACGAAATCCACGACTTGTCCAAGTCACACCGTTAGAAGCTCTCATGGCTTCTCCTCCTCTGTGCTTGCTCATGTCCTATCTGCATGCATCACAAATATTCTCCTCACAACGTACTAACTGGGAGGTGACGTTGCACGAAACGTGGAACAACAATTACACTCAAGTGGGCGGCAATAACGCAAAAAAGGAAGTGGAGTTGAGTGATCGCGAGGGGTTAGAGCAGACAAACAGAGAACGTGGAGCCGGGGTTGACCTAAGCAATGCACAATCAGGTCTTCTTTATTGACAGTGCAATGTGATCGGTGCATCATCAAGCATCATCCAAGCATGATCCGAGTGTGAGGACATGTGGGTGGTGTTGGTGACACATGGCAAGTTAAGTTGATCCAAGGATTGCTTTGATAACGAACCATTTACATTGGTTTATCGATGGCTATCGTTGGTAGTATTCGAATGAGAGGTACAAGCCACAAAGTGCTTGCAAAAATGTAATACTACATACTCCTTTACTGCTAAATATGTACAAAGAAGAGAATTTAAATTAGTCCCACACGAAATTAATCGTATTCACCTAAACCCTTAATGCAAAGCACGCTTTGGAATCATTTAAGAATCGTGACCGGAGACGTTGGAAGCATTTAACAATGAGAAGAAAATAGATGCTTTGGACAGCAACCCAGCCGACGGACGCGTGCGGTGACTCCGACGGCTAGAAGCGTTGCATTCGATCTTCGTGACCGGCAACGGCACTGTGCGACGAAGATCTTCACACGAAAATCTTCCCGTTCCAAAAATAGAGATCCTCAAGGGTGCAGAGACCGATCAACGGAAACGTTTTTGCCAGAAGCTCAGGCCATGTCGTCGCTGCTCGAGACAAGCGAGGCGGCGCGGAGTGGGGACTGGTGGAGCGACAGACGAGAGGGCGGGGAAGGAGAGAACTCCACGGGAAGAGGAGGCGGCGGAGCTTCGCCTGAAAGCGTCTTCAAGACGGCGGCGATGGAGGGGCGGGACGATGGAAGGCGCCGAATGCACAGAAGTGCCAGAGCGATGCAGAGCTGAACCTGCTCGCGAGGGTACACGCCCTGCAGACGATCATCCACCAACTCTAGTACGTTGCCGGAGTAGGCCAAGCTCCTCGCCCACGAGATCAGATTCGCCCTCTCAAACCGACGGACTGTCGGAGGCGAACCGACGGACGTTGCTGCCGTAGCCGAGGCGCCGGCCGTGGTGGTTAACTCTATCGGGCGCCTGCCGGAGATAATCACCAGCAACAGAACGCCGAAGCTGTAGATGTCGCTGGCTTCCGACAACGCTCCGGCGCCGCCAAACTCCGGCGCGACGTAGCACACCGTGCCGCGCATGCTGGTGGTGCTGCTTAGATCGTCGCTTGCTGCCGTCTCCGTCGCCGATTCTCGACATCGCCGATCTGCGGCAGAGACTAAGCCCGTCGCATCCCTCAGGCGGAAGCGATCTATGACGGAACAAGACGTAGCTCCACCCTCTCCTCCGACGGCCCTTCTGCCGTTAATCGATGCCGTTGCCGGATCTCCCTTTTTCCTGCTCAGTTCTGCAAAGTACTCATCCTTCCACCACTCCCTGCTTTTCCTCCCCGTCGCCCTAGCCTTCGCCCTCTCTCTTCTTGCTTCCTCCTGCTGCTCTTCCGCAATAGCCCTCACCTTCCTCTTCTTCTGCTGCTCCTGTCTCTCTTTTTTCCTCGTCGCCTCTTTCTTCCCCTCCTCCATCGCCATCGCTTGCTGTTGCTTTTGCAGCTGCTCCTGCTGCTGTTGCTGCTCGGAATCCCCACCTTTCTTATTCTCGCTAGCAGAAAGCTCACTTCTCATCCACTCCATAACATAATCCCTCACCTTCAGCTCACCGCTGTTCTCCTGTTTCCACCACCAATCCTTGCCGGAAGCTTTCTGCGGTGCGCGCCGTGCAGGAAGCGACGACATAGATTGATCTGCGCCAGCAGTGTCTGTGATCTGATGAGTTAAGGGTAGGGTTTGAATGGCTTGATGGTTCGGGCGCTCTGATGGCTGAGTTGGGGTTAGGGTTTCGTCTGCGAGGGCTAGGGTTTTTTCTGCTTGAGACGTTTGGTCTGCCGAGTGATGGTTTAGGTTTTGCGGCACAGAAAATGCGCTCGCGAGGGGCAGAATGGTTGAACCGGGGATCTCAGAGTCGGCCTGCATATCAGAAGAGCAACGCATTCCGCTGTGAGGCGAGCCAAGGTAAGAGCTAGGAAGGGATTGTTCGCCGTCGTGGATGGCCATAGCTCGCTCTGCAAGAACTTTGCTCTGCTTCCTCTCTTCCTCTGATCCTGCCTCAAAGCTCTTGGATTTCATGCCCCTAGAGCTCTCCGGCGTCCCAATCCCTAGCTCTGATGCTTCCGATCTGAACCTCTCCGACGCTTGATCAAGCTTCTGATCCTCCGCCTTCACCCTCGCAAGTCCAAAATCTGCAAGATATCCACAAAACCTCCCATCCAGTAGCACATTGCTGGGCTTCACATCCCCATGAATCACAGGCGGACTGCACTCCAGATGCAGATAAGCCAGAGCTCTGGCTATGTCCAGGATGATATTGAACCTCTTCTCCCAATCCAGATGCACAGATGTGTTTTTCTCCAGCAGAACTTCCTGCAAGCTCCTGTTCTGCATACACTCGTACACCAACAGCCTCACCTTCTCGCCATGAGACGAAAACCCTAAAAGTTTCACTACATACCTGGAGTCAAGACGTCTGCAGATGGAAAGCTCGTTCTGAAACTCCCTCTCGCCTTGGATAGAAGACAAGACCAGCTTTTTCACAGCCACTTCCTTGCCACTGCGCAGGAGACCTCTGTAAACAACTCCGTAGCCGCCTTTTCCAAGTTTTTGAGTGTCATGGAAGCTGTTGGTGGCCCTCTTGAGCTCTCTGTAGGAGAACTTATGGAGTTTGCGGAAAGTATCATCGCTCTCTGCAGGATGCCCTGCATCTCTGCTCTTGGTAAGCCTGTGAAACCACAGCAGGAGCAAGACCAGCAGCACCACAAGTAGAAGCCCTGTACCTACGACTGTGATGGCAATGACGAAGCCTTTCAGATATGACTGTTTGCTGTGGTGATGCTGCTGCTTCTGTTCTGTAATCAATCGGGAGAAGCTTCGATGGGATGCATAACAGCATGGCCGCGATGGCATGATGCTGCAGGCTAGCTGGAGCCTGGCCTTTCTTTCCCACAGAGGTGGACACAGCACATGCTTGCATGAAAAGGATTGCTGCAGAAAGCTCAAATAATTTCAAGGCGTTGCTCAGAGGGTAAGAAAGGTGCAAATGGGTTTTTGAACAGAAGTCAAGCAAGGGGAGAAGGGAAAAGGGCAAGCCGCTAGAAGCGTTACAGATGAAGTAACGCAGACAGAGCTAGTTGGGTCCTCAAATGGGGACGGTACTTTTGTGAATCTGAGCAGCCTAGTAGGAAAGACAGTGTTGTACCTTGAAGATGATCAGTGAGATAGGTAAGGTCTCGACTCTTCTGCACACAACAATGCACAGGCGAAGGCTCAGGGGAAGGCAAGGCCAAAAGTTGTGAAAGAAAAACAGGGCCTTATGAACACATTGTTTTCAGCTGCCACAACACTGACTGTCCTGTGGTTGGAGTTCAACGGTGGGGTTGAGAGAATCAGTGATGGAGAGAGAGAGAGAGAGAGAGAGACCAGTCACCGGTGAATTACCAAGGCACGAGAAAGAGAGGGAAGAGAAAGTACCCATGAGCCACATGACCAAGGCAAACTTCAAAGTTCAAGCCTCCTCCGGGCTCCCCTCATGACATAGAGGGCCTTTGGTCTCTCTTGTCACTTGTGTAAAAAGATTCCTCAAATCCAGAATTTAAAAAACATTTCAATTGGTCCTGAATTAGAAATCATTTCAGTTGGTACTCCATTGCCAAACTTATTACTAATATTTATTGGGTTTTACCACCACTTTATGGATTTTAAGGAACCCTGGCCCACAATGGCTCTAATGGGGACTAGGTCCTATTCTATCTGTATATTGAACCTATGTATTATATTTTCCCATATAAATCACTTTGGATCTTGTCTCACCACAAGTATTTATTATGAGAATTTTCTTCTTGATTTTAGCTAAAGTGGATTGGGATTCGCGAACCTTACCATCACTCCACACTTGGGTTAAAAAAAATAAAACTCACCCTAAACTTGGAAACTCTACCATACTATTGTAACACTAAGGAGTGCTTCAAAAACCCACATTGCACAATTAGATTTGCTAGAATGAAAGACATTTGGCCAATGTCCATGCAAGCTGGTTTTTGGTATGGTTGGCAATCACAAATCCTAGCTCACAACCACACAAATTCTGGACTAAATTGTCTTCTACTTTATTTATCTCCTAGTTGCAACCATTTTTCTTTCAAGCTTTCATGGAAAATAGACCATCGTCAAGAATGGGCCCACCAAGCGAAAGCTAAGAAGCCAAAATTTTTTCGACTACCATAATATTATAGCACCAATGCCTAAAAAAATCCGCACCGCACAAATTGATTTGATGAACTGAAGACATTGCCAATACTGGGCCCACCAAGCAGAAGAGAAGAAGCCAAAAAAAAAATCGAGCCTAGACAAGTTCCTAGAACATAAGCATGAATCAAACCTCCACAAATGGATTGAAAAGATGCCTCCATGCCATTGGTGGAGGTTTTCGCTTTTTCATCTTCCCCTTTTTGAACTAACACCAAAATTTTGGCCAAAAGCCTAAGGAGATGTGAGCTTGTGATTGGAAGCTTTTAAACCCACCCTTGATGTAAATTTCCCAAGCTAAAATGGAGAAATCCATGTTCAAATATGCCCAATCTTTATTTTGGAGGTATAGGTTTTTGTGTAATATATGGTTTGTCATGGTGAGAACTTGCTACCCTCATGAGTTTCCATTATTTTATTTGGTCAAAAAAAGTTTTTTTGAGCGCAAACATCAAGGGCTTAGCTCATGGATGATGCTCTTGTTGCCTTGTGTCCATCAATCATTGGTAAAAAAAAGACAAGCCTTTAGCTCTTACCTTTGGCATCACTCTTAGAACCAAGATCCATTGGAAACACCCTTTGATACTTTGACAACAACATCCTACTCTACATACTATAGATCTTTTAAGTTTGCTATTTGGATTGAACTTCATTGAAGTATATCAAGAGCATCTCTATCTCTCTTTTACATACTTGGTGGCACACCCTTGTAGGCATGGGCCACACTCCTTGAAGTATATCAAGAGCATCTCTATCTCTCTTTCACATACTTGGTGGCACACCCTTATAGGCATGGGCCACACTCCCCTTAACCACCAACCTTCATATTCCTCCTATCCCCCTCCCCTTCTCTTCCTACCTATAGTCCTCTTCCTCCCCCAATCCCCACTCTTCCTCCTCTTCGTGCTCGAGCCTTCCTTCCTCCACATCCTTCCCTACCCCTAGACCCCTCGTCCAGCATGTTCCTATCCCCCTTAGTACTCTACCACTCCCTACCACTTCTATATTTAGCCTAGAAACAATTATAAAGAAAGAGTGAAAAAAATGGGCACGTGTGTGTGTGTGTGTGTGTGCGTGCGAGAGAGAGAGAGAGAGAGAGAGAGAGAGGTTTGCCCACCATGTAGTCATATGTATGCATGCACATGAATGCATGTTACACATGCTTACTTGAGCACGCCCACACAAACATGGGGAGAGAGAGAGAGAGAGAGAGAGAGAGAGAGAGAGAGAGAGAGAGAGGAGGGGTGGGAGGTGGAGTCATGCAAAGTAAGGAGGCATAAAGGATCCATGTAGAGTAGAGAGATAATGGGCTCAAGCCATGATGACTTTGACCCTTATATATATAGAATTAATAGATTCCTAAGTCCTTCATTACATTTGAAACTCCTAGATTAAGGAATTTTATACTTATTAGGATGAAATATACCCTTGTTAGAAATATTAAAATGATGTAATTTACTCTTAATGTAGCTCGGATTGTTGAACTGATAGAGTTTATGCTTTATATAGTGTGATCAACTTCATTGTTACTAGTTTCTAACTTTATAAATTGCTTTATATAGTGTGATCAACTTCATTGTTACTAGTTTCTAACTTTATAAATTGTTTTATTTTTAAAGGAAAATGAGATGGAAAGGAAAGCACATGTGATCATAGTCATACTAAGTACAAAGAACGTTTACTTATACTTAGATTCAACCTTCCATGGTATTATTGGTAAACAAAACCAAAAAGTTCACAAAACGAAACAATTTTCTTTCTTAGTTTCAAAGATTGTGATCATCTTAGAGATCTTACATGATTGCAAACATGTCCGTAGCACTTTGGAGCATATAAAAATGATTAAAATAAGTAAAGCCAAAACAATATGGTATTATTGACCATTCAAACTTTAAAATATACAAACCTTGTGAAGTAATCCACTTAGATATACATTAATTAAACTTTACATGTAAGATAAAGCCTTACACTTAAAAGGCACTTTTAAGCATTTGGTTTTGGTGTGTGCCCTACAAACGTACTTGACATCATTAAATAAATCTTTTATCCATCGTCAGTGTTACTAGATTTTATTAGCTGCACCCTCAAAATGGATCTTTGAAAGTTAAAACCCTTGTTGTATCAATATTTCAATGTAACATTTTAAAAAACATGTCTAGCTTACATGGTTGTTGTTAGCAACTTTAGATGCTACTTTTATCCATCGTCAGTGTTACTAGATTTTACTTTGATTGTTGTAACTTGGAACTTTGGCTTTGCCTTGTAATGGTGTTAAGAAAATATATCAGATGATCAAGTGATCAATTAATTTCCTTCAAGTACTTTGAGGCTACATGTCAATACGATCAAGTGATCAATTAATTCCCTTAAAGTACTTTGAGGCAACATATTGACATTATCATGTATCCTCCTTTATTCTACTTAGAAGGAGATGTAAAAGTTGAGCAAGAATTCTCTTCAATAAACATACCATGTATCATTATTTGTAAATTTAAACTATTATTTTCTATCATATTGAACTTTTAATATTTATTATTTAACAAATATGAACGATTCATATTTATTCCACATTGAAATATGAAGGATTCATCATTTATTAATAAAACCTTTTTAAATCTTCCTCAGTGTGGAAATTATATCACATTAAATTAAGTGTAAACCTCTCCATTGCATAAGATTAGATTAAAATTTGTTAGTCCCCAAGGTTCCACCCCATGCACTTGCTTCTTTGAAGAGAGAAGAAAATCATGTTTCATTTTGAATGTTATTCAATATATATGTAAGTCCTTAAAGATATGATGCTCATGCGGTCACAATAAATGACTATTCATGTCAAGAGAGAAGAAAATCATGTTTCATTTTGAATGTTATTCAATATATGTGTAAGTCCTTAAAGATATGATGCTCATGCGGTCACAATAAATGACTATTCATGTCAAGAACCTTCTTTCTCTCTAGCAAGGAACCATAGTGTTAGTGGTTAGACAACTTGTCTTAGATCGTGGAAGTCCCTATTATTGGAGAGGTTAAAGAGGTATGTCAATCCCTTGGTAATCCTTCTAAAAGGCAATGGTTAAGCTAAAAAACTTGAGCCACTTCTTCATTCTCAATCACACTCCCACACAAGCAAGCAAGGTAAGAGCTCAAGAGAAGATGAAAGGTCTACACTTGAGAAATCATTGATTTTCCCCCCTTCATATTATCAAAAGCTACATACATACAAATGGGCTTTGTCCAGCTGCCTAACTTAAATGGGTGCCTATTTCCTATCTCTACCCATATATACAAGGCTTATGGCTGGCTTTTGATACATCATTGGCCTATTGCCATACATAATGGCAAAAGATCCTAGGCTAGAGGTGAGCATTTTGGATGTATAGAAACAAGTTAACAACCTCTCCTTGCCTAGACTTGCTTCTGTCCTCAGAAGTTGTGAATAATGGGCATGTCAATGAGAGGATCTTTAAGTTATCTTCATAAATGACCTCATTATATATGGAAGTGTTGCACCACCTTTAGACGTTGGAGTGGCTTCCCATTGTTGTAGGTAACATAAAGTTATGGCTAGAAAGGATAAAGTTGGATGAGAACATCTCTTTGAAGTCTCGAAGCTTCCAAAAATTTGATGCATATGTGAACAGCCGTGGATTTATCAAAAGGTGGGTCCAAGGTTGATATCAAAAAGGCGAGGCCTTGCACATGTGATTTATCATATTTGTGCCATTGCATGGGGTCCTTCTCGTCTTTAAAATCATGTAAGAAGATAAGCGGACGGTGTCAAGGAACTTGATGGCAGCTTAGATGTGGCAACATTTGGGGCATCTTGATATAAAGTAATAAAGTGTACTATCAACCTGCACATCCATTCTTCTGCTAGGATTATGGTGAATGGTGGATATTCAATTTTAGGAAATTGAGGAGGAGAGGGTTAATCTTATTTTTGAGGAGGAGAGGGTCCATTCTTTCGTTGGAAATGGTGGAGATTGAAATTCAGGGAAGTTGAGGAGGAGAGGGTTGATCTTATTTTTGGCCTCATACTCCTTCCACCTCATGTGCATGTGCACTGGCATGTAAATTGGATTTATTCTTTGATTAACTACCACGATGTAGCATGTGGCCCTAGTACTCTGGATTGTAAAGGTAGCGGAGTTGCCACTTGGGCTAGTTCGGCTGGCCTCATGTACCCTCCATGATCTATAGCCATTGCTTGAAGGGTTGCAGTTTGGTCACCATCAGAGCACATTTGGTTATAATGTGTGAACCATTTGTCTAGTTTTCAATGCGTCATGGCCTTAGAGAGCCCTTTCGAAATTGGGACTTTGGCTCGCACTTTACAATTAAATGTGCTATGATGGTGATCAAACTTTACAAGAGCGAGGGTAGGATCCACACATACATACTTGCAAAGTTTGGCCACCATCGGAGCACATTTGCTTGCAATGTGTAGACCAAAGGCTTGATCCCGAGTAGGATCTCTAAGGCCATGACACATTGAAAACTAAGTATCTGGCACACACATTATAACCAAATGTACTCCAGTGGTGACCAAACTTTATAATAAGTGTATATGTAGACACTCTATGCTCAGTTTTACAAATTTTGGTCACCATCAGAGGGAACATTTGGTTGCAATGTGCGAGCCAAAGGCCCAATTTCGAGGGAGCTCTCTATAAGGCCATGGCACATTGAAAACGAGGCATCTAACATGCACATTGTAACCAAATATGCTCCAATGGCTTTTTGGGTATTAAAATCAAGGCAAAAAAGCTCATGGACTTCTTAAGCAAACTAGAAGCCTTCATTTACTCTATAGTATTTCCATTTATTAATTTTCAAGCCTTATACATGTAAGTTGGCCTCACATCATTCAAATTTAAAATTTTAAGTATTGTCTATACCATTCTCAAGTTTGAATTCAAAAAAGCATTAATTTGTGAAAGAAATAAACTTTTCATTATTATTTGACTCTTTGTAGATAAATCAAGAGAAGAATAAATGATTTGAATTTATGCACATTTGATCATTTAACACTTAAAGTCTAAACTGAATGGCCCAAGTATAAACTTTAGTTGCCCTTAAATTTAAGAATTTCTTAGGATGTAAATATTATTTAAACAAACTTAGGATAAGAAAATAGTTGGCTGGTTGATAGCTTGGCATTACCAGCACACTTCCCATTTTCTTCAAGCTTCTATGAGCATCTTCACGACTCTAGGGTGCACTCGTGAGTCATAACCCAGCGGAATTGAGACAGTTTGGGTGGAATTGTGCAGAGGAGCCGCTGAAGCCGACGCTTCACATTTTGGGGAAAATCACAAATTCGTGATCATCAAGGAGAGATTCATCAATTCCATCAACACTCGAGGGTTTTCAAGCATGCCGAACACCTGGTGATGTCGGATTTGCAAATGGTTTAGCAAAATTCAAGATTCAGGCTGCACTTCTCTTCTTATTAAGGTTTTATTAAGCTCACTAATCCTTGATGAAAATTTTATTAATCCCTAGTATCAGTTGCTCAAGATTACCTTCATCTAGTGTTGTTTCATTCCCCAAATGTGATTGGTTCAATTTTATGCATAACTCTTTAAATTGCTTACTCAAAATTTGCATTCACCTTTTTGGGTATACCACGAGATTAGTGTAATTACTCAATGAGCTAAGCCAAATCTCATCTCAAATATTTGTAAGGGAGTAAACACTACTGAGATATCAGTATAAATCTCAGCAAAACCCTCCTCATTGGGTCATGCCTAATCAAATCTCAATAGATAAGTTTAGTGGTGAAGGGTTTCATACATGGAAAACAAAGGTCATGTATTTACTCATGCAAAAGGAACTTTGAGGGGTAGTAAATGGAGATGAGCTTAAGGGAGTGACGATGAAATTAAAGCATGGATAAAAAAGTATAGAAAAGCCATGGCCATCATTGGGTTAAGTCTTGGGGATAATATCATTGGGTTAAGTCTTGGGGATAACATCATTTATCATATCAGCAACAACAAGGAGCAGCATGCCAAGGAAGCCTGGGATGAATTAGAGAAAGTTTAGGCAAAGAATTTGGAGATAAATCTCAAGATTCAGTTCTATGGGCTGAATATGGAGTTCAATAACTCATTTGTGGATCATGTAGGACAAATGAAGAGTATTAGGATGCAACTTGAAGGTATTAAAGCTCCAGTGAATGAAAAGGATGCTATTGCGGTCTTGATCAAAAGCATACCTAAGGAGTTTTCATTCGTGGTCACTACTTTGAGGAATCTACCCAATCTTTCACTTGAAGGAGTTGAAGCATCTCTTATGGAAGAGGAAAGAAGCAAAAGTGTGATGAACAATCAAGCTTAACATCGAGTGAAATGTCTAATGTCATCATTGTGGAAGAATGGGGCATGTATTGGCCCAATGTCGTCATCAAAACAAGCCTAAGCTTGTATGTGATGCGTGTGGAAAGGTAGGCCACCTTGAGAAGAATTATTGGTCAAAGCAACAAAGCAACTTCATGGTGGAAGCAAGTCATGAGGATTCTCCACAAGAACACCTTTTCTAGGTGTGATGATGATTCATGTCATGTCTTATGTTGATGTCAACCTCAGGATTGGGCAACCTTTGGTG
This sequence comes from Cibotium barometz, assembly GCF_041138505.1. Lineage (NCBI taxonomy): Eukaryota > Viridiplantae > Streptophyta > Polypodiopsida > Cyatheales > Cibotiaceae > Cibotium > Cibotium barometz. The sequence continues at coordinate 56,707,862 of NC_141061.1, read as the reverse complement.
AAGATGTGCCCATATGTATGTGGATGTGATGATGTCTATGATCACGTCTATGATATCATGTCATGTTGATGTAATCACCTCTAGCCACCACTGATGATGATGTAGGCTAAGTGATGTAGGTATATGTCTCCATTAAGGGGGGGGAATGTCATGTCTTATGTCACATTACCTTCTTAGGATGAGACCCATTTGGGCACCAAGGGGGGGTGTCAAAATATGGTGCCCGTCATGTCATGTATGGCACACATGTATGTGGGAGCAAGGTAGATGCAGCCTAGAATGATATGAAATAGGAATGGATGAAGTCTAAGGTTATTTGTGTATATGAATGGATGAATGTAAGAAAGATTCAATGGTCAAAAAGTAGGCACATGGAAAGTACAAGGTGGGCATTTATGAACACATGGATGGCACAAGGGTGCATGAAGCATGTGGGTGAGAGCTCTAAATGGATGTATCAAGCCTATTTTCTTAATGCAAAAATGTGAGCATGTGATTAGCCCTAAGCTATACCTTGTTTATCTTTATTAAATGTCAACATTATGCTCTAAGCATGTCTTCCTCTATCTTTCATCCACCATAGCTTTTATTCCCTCATGTTCATGCACTCAATGGAAGTTTATGTATTCATCAGCTTATCTAAGATACATTTGATTTGGTATTATGTTTGTACATACTGCAATGCACATTGCTAGTTTTTAAGGACCTCTTCAAATCCTTTTAGTACATAGCTATAAATCTTATGTATTCTTCAGCTTATCTTATGTATTCATCAGCATATCTAAGATACATTTGATTTGGTATTATGTTTGTACATACTGTGAAACGAGACCCTTTAATCTTCTTGAAGAGAATAATAAAAAACTCATAAAATATATCAAATATTAAAACAACTACTTGAATTAAATTGAAAATTAAAGCATATAACAAAACATAAGACAAGAGAAAGAAAAATATCACCATCAACACAAGGCAACACAAGACTGGGTGCAATCTCCCCCCCCCCCAACGTGAGTGTATTTGTGATATATTCCAAAAGTAGGCTTTCAGCCAAAAATAAAGTACACATCCATATTTGGACCTTGCTATTTAATTAGCCTTTGTCCTTAAACCTTCTAAGGTTTGCACAATTTTTTTCTAATACAATAATCTAACTTGTGCACATATGCACATTACAAAATAAATCAACTAGTGCTCGTACGCACACTGTATAATAAATTGACACGTGCACACACACACATCACACTGATGTCAAAATATTATCAAACGCCATAATACATCCACAAAATATTGCGAATATAATAATGAGATCTGTCCACACGCCACGACTCAATCCACCATCCGTGCGACACCTAAATCGGTACCCTCGCACTGTGCAACACCTAAATCGGTACCCTTGTACACCTCATCACCTAAACTCATAAACATAAACCACGTCAGTAGTAACAATCAATTGACATCGCATCAATCAATCCTAACGTGTTCATGAGAAATAGGCATCATTAAAAAAATATATATATATATATCAAATTTTAAATGACCATGACTATCATTCGTCAAATAACATGGATCATAACAACCCCCCTGTTGGGAATCAACTGTTCTCAGTTGCGTAAACAATGAGTGGATGGCTTCATGGCACAAGTGGAGGACAAGATCATCACATCAAACAATTTCTGAAAATAAAACCAAACAAGTGAACGCATGTAAAAGGGATCTAAGTGTCCCATACCACAGAGGTACCTTCCACATACAAACACTCGCTGGTGAAAGATAGAAGACATAGATACGTCTGGCGTAGCCATGTGAAACCAATCTAATGTCCCATACCATAGATTAATTCCACACGACACTACCTTCAGAACAGAAGTTTGAGATGGAGTAGCTAATTCCTCTGAAACTTTCATTCTGACATAACTTTTCTCTATCCTCAAAATTAGATTACAAGTCTTATTCCAAAAATGAATTAGGTCGAAATGGAAATTCTTATCAACTTAAGATTGAAAAATAATCACTTACATTACTGTCAATAACTTGATGAATTCTGGGGATTTGTTCTTGATCTTAATCTTGTAATTGTCTAACTAAATTCAAAAATTATAATCTTTGAATAGGTTTATAATTCTTGAATTTGTGAATCTTACTTGTAAACAATGAAATCTAAAGGGAATCTTGATCTTAAGCTTAATCTTAAACTTGAAATCAGAACTTGAAGAAAGATAGACATCTTACGTCCTAGTTGATAGCAAGAACTTGATATACTAGTAATGAATCTTGACTTAGATTAAAAATACTTGAATGGACGAAAATTGAGAGATTAGTCTTTAATTAATCATAATTGTAATTCTTGAATAAATCTTGTTCTTAAGGGGTTTAAATCTTGTGGTTGAATATATCTTTGACTTAGAGCAATTCTTGGTCTAGAAAGAATCTTGTACTTGGATAGATCTTCAACTAGAACACTTGAAAATTTAAACAAAACTTTACTTGAATTGGTATAAACTTCGTAATTATGATTGATATACAACTTAAGCTTGGTTTCTAGTCACTTGAGAGCTATTTCTTTACTTTTCTCTCATCATTACTAAATTCGATGGTGAAGCAATTAATAACCTGAATCAAAGACTGGAGAAACTTGCTTGGTTCTTGAATCTTCAAATTGGTCTTAATCTTCTATGAAATGTCTAGCAATCATTTTTACTTGAATTTGGGCAACTAGATCTTGATGATTGCTAATCTTGTCTCGTTCTTTCTAGTTAGGTCATGGTATCTAGAATTCTTTGCAAGAGCTAAAGTTTTCTAACTAGGTCTAGAAGAAAAGAATATTCAGAAAACAGATACAAAATCAAACAAGAAATTGTATACAATAAATAAATTTTTTTTACACATACCTCCACCTTTGGTTAATGTGTCAAGTGCGTTAACCTCTTCGGTGTCAAGCATGTCCTTTGGTGCAATTTGGTTCTTCTTTTTCTAATTGGGCAAGATTTAGCATAATGTCCCAACATCTTACACCTGAAACACTTGACAATAGATAGCTTGGATACGATGTCATTGGTAGGGCTATGCATGTCAGATGCTTCTACAGTTTTAACTTTCTTCTTAATATATTTGTTTATTCTAGACAGATGTCATTCAATCTTTCTTTGAAAGTTGTCCCGATGCTCTCGTTCTTGATTCAAAAGAATATAGAGAGAATCAAGCTGTTCCTGAATAGTACGATGGTGCTGCGGATATTCACCCATTTCTTGACAATTAAAAGGAATAGGAAAAATTTAAAACAAGAGAAAAGATAGGGTTTCTTATCTCATATGGAATGTCGAGCTAGATGTGAGTCCTGCCAAGTTAGCTCAATACACAAATGCATAATTTTTCAAGAAATAATCCATGTACTCTTTAAAATTAGAAAACTAGTCGTAGGTTAAAGCAATATTTTAATGATATCTTCACTAACAAGCTGTTTATATTATTCGTACTTCATGAGGATTTAGAAAACAACATTATTCACAAGAATTTGACAACTCTCAAAATTTCTCTTGAGGTAAGTTCTAAAAATCTGTAGAAGAAATCCAAACTAACTATATGTACATGAGATTCTTTTCCATAAAATATGATGGGAATAGTCAAAAAAAATATTTTCTTTTGTAAAACATTTTATTGATCTCATTTATAAAGCTTTAAGCTTAAAAAAAAACTTAACAAAGCTTTTTAATAAAAGCTTTTTTAAGCATTTCTCAGCCTGAAACTATTAGCTAAGGTAACCCAAATTTTGAGAAGAGGAATGAAAAATAATAATAGTAATAATATGAAGCCTTTTGTTTAATAATAATATTATTTTTTTAAAAATATTTATCTCTATAAAGCTTTTCTAATGATTTATTCATCTACGCAGTGCCTGTGAGATGAAGGAAAGAGATTTAAAAAAATAAAAATTACAGTAATAATTTTTTTAAAATAAATAAATAATATATATATATATTATGCTGGTCTTATTAAGCTTTATTAAAGCTTAATCAAGGCCAAACCTCTCCTCTTGACACTACCCGCGCAGCGCGTAAGGAGAAAAATAAAAAAAATTCAGCGCAAGAGTAAAATTCTACGCCTCCCTGAATTCGCAAATCTGAAAATTCCTCCCCTCGCAGCGGGGTCGTCGCCGCCGGGGTATGAAGGAGGTAGAGAGAGATTGGAAATTATATATATATATATATATATGGCTTTTACTCATTTCTCACAGAAAGATGCGCTTTTACTAATTAAGAGAAATTAAGAAAAATCCATCACCTCCCACCCTTGATTATGGAAACTGAGCAAAGGGAAGGTTTAGCAATTCTGATTATGGCTCTCCATGCTCCTCTGCTTGCTCTTTCAATCCGTATACGGACATATTAAGAAGAGGATTAGTGAAGAGAAAGGTGGTTTTATGGTTTTGGGAAACCCACTAATGGTTTTCCACCTAGTTTTACCCTTTGGACAATAGATTGATGGAGATTGATTACCCAATGGTTAAAAACAAGCTTTATTTCATCCATACATAAACGAAAATCCCTAAACGTGTTCTTCTTCAATTTAAATTCAAGAAATTTACCAAAATCACCTCTGTTTTTGTCTCTTTCACCTCTTTTGATCGCCTTCAAGAAAATTAAATTACACCAAAGCTCTGATACCACTGAAACGGGACCCTTTAATCTTCTTGAAGAGAATAATCAAAAACTCATAAAATATATCAAATATTAAAACAACTACTTGAATTAAATTGAAAATTAAAGCATATAACAAAACATAAGACAAGAGAAAGAAAAATATCACCATCAACACAAGGCAACACAAGACTGGGTGCAATCTTCCCCCCCAACGTGAGTGGCTTCTCCTCACGTGGGTATTTGTGATATATTCCAAAAGTAGGCTTTCAGCCAAAAATAAAGTACACATCCATATTTGGACCTTTGCATTTAATTAGCCTTTGTCCTCAATTAACCTTTGTCCTCAAACCTTCTAAGGTTTGCACAATTTTTTTCTAATACAATAATCTGACTTGTGCACATATGCACATTACAAAATAAATCAACTAGTGCTCATACGCACACTGTACAATAAATTGACGCGTGCACACACACACATCACACTGATGTCAAAATATTATCAAACGCCATAATACAGCCACAAAATATTGTGAATATAATAATGAGATCTGTCCACACGCCACGACTCAATCCACCATCCGTGTGACACCTAAATCGGTACTCTCGCACTATGCAACACCTAAATCGGTACCCTTGCACACCTCATCACCTAAACTCATAAACATAAACCACGTCAGTAGTAACAATCAATTGACATCGCATCAAAGTAACAATCAATCCTAACGTGTTCATGAGAAATAGGCATCATTAAAAAAAAATATATAAATCAAATATTAAATGACCCATGACTATCATTCGTCAAATAACATGGATCATAATAGTCCCCCCTGTTGGGAATCAACTGTCCTCAGTTGCGTAAACAATGAGTGGATGGCTTCATGGCACAAGTGGAGGACAAGATCATCACATCAAACAATTTCCGAAAATAAAACCAAACAAGTGAACGCATGTATAAGGGATCTAAGTGTCTCATACCACAGAGGTACCTTCCACATACAAACAGGTGAAAGATAGAAGACATAGATACATCTGGTGTAGCCATGTGAAACCAATCTAATGTCCCATACCATAGATTAATTCCACATGACACTACCTTAAGAACAGTAGTTTGAGATGGAGTAGCTAATTCCTCTGAAACTTTCATTCTGACATAACTTTTCTCTATCCTCAAAATTAGACTACAAGTCTTATTCCAAAAATGAATTAGGTCGAAATGGAAATTCTTATCAACTTAAGATTGAAAAATAATCAGTTACATCACTATCAATAACTTGATGAATTCTGGGGATTTGTTCTTGATCTTAATCTTGTAATTATCTAACTAAATTCAAAAATTACAATCTTTGAATAGGTTTATAATTCTTAAATTTGTGAATCTTACTTGTAAACAATGAATTCTAAAGGGGATCTTGATCTTAAGCTTAATCTTAAACTTGAAATCAGAACTTGAAGAAAGATAGACATCTTGCGCCCTAGTTGATAGCAAGAACTTGATATACCAGTAATGAATCTTGACTTAGATTAAAATACTTGAATGGACGAAAATTGAGAGATTAGTCTTTAATTAATCATAATTGTAATTCTTAAATAAATCTTGTTCTTAAGGGGTTTAAATCTTGTGGTTGAATATATCTTTGACTTAGAGCAATTCTTGGTCTAGAAAGAATCTTGTACTTGGATAGATCTTCAACTAGAACACTTGAAAATTTAAACAAAACTTTACTTGAATTGGTATAAACTTCATAATTATGATTGATATACAACTTAAGCTTGGTTTCTAATCACTTGAGAGCTATTTCTTTACTTTTCTCTCATCATCACTAAATTCGATGGTGAAGCAATTGATAACTTGAATCAAAGACTGGAGAAACTTGCTTGGTTCTTGAATCTTCAAATTGGTCTTAATCTTCTATGAAATGTCTAGCAATCATTTTTACTTGAATTTGGGCAACTAGATCTTGATGATAACTTTTGCTAATCTTGTCTCGTTCTTTCTAGTTAGGTCACGGTATCTAGAATTCTTTTCAAGAGCTAAAGTTTTCTAACTAGGTCTAGAAGAAAAGAATATTCAGAAAACAGATACAAAAGCAAACAAGAAATTGTATACAATAAATAAATTTTTTTAACACATACCTCCACCTTTGGTTAATGTGTCGAGTGCGTTAACCTCTTCGGTGTCAAGCATGTCCTTTGGTGCAATTTGGTTCTTCTTTCTAGTTGGGCACCAACATCTTACACCTAAAACACTTGACAATAGACAGCTTGGATACGATGTCATTGGTAGGGCTATGCATGTCAGATGCTTCTACAGTTTTAACTTTCTTCTTAATATATTTGTTTATTCTAGACAGATGTCATTCAATCTTTCTTTGAAAGTTGTCCGGATGCTCTCGTTCTTGATTCAAAAGAATATAGAGAGAATCAAGCTGTTCGTACGATGGTGCTGCGGATATTCACCCATTTCTTGATAATTAAAAGGAATAGGAAAAATTTAAAACAAGAGAAAAGATAGGGTTTCTTATCTCATATGGAATGTCGAGCTAGATGTGAGTCCTGCCAAGTTAGCTCAATACACAAATGCATAATTTTTCAAGAAATAATCCATGTACTCTTTAAAATTAGAAAACTAGTCGTAGGTTAAAGCAATATTTTAATGATATCTTCACTAACAAGCTGTTTATATTATTCGTACTTCATGAGGATTTAGAAAACAACATTATTCACAAGAATTTGACAACTCTCAAAATTTCTCTTGAGGTAAGTTCTAAAAATCTGTAGAAGAAATCCAAACTAACTATATGTACATGAGATTCTTTTCCATAAAATATGATGGGAATAGTCAAAAAAAATATTTTCTTTTGTAAAACATTTTATTGATCTCATTTGTAAAGCTTTAAGCTTAAAAAAAAAACTTAACAAAGCTTTTTAATAAAAGCTTTTTCAAGCATTTCTCAGCCTGAAACTATTAGTTGAGCTAACCCAAATTTTGAGAAGAGGAATGAAAAATAATAATAGTAATAATATGAAGCCTTTTGTTTAATAATAATATTATTTTTTTAATAAAGCTTTATCTCTATAAAGCTTTTCTAATGATTTATTCATCTACGAAGCGCCCGTGTGATGAAGGAGGGAGATTTAAAAAAATAAAAATTAGAGTAATATTTTTTTAAAAATAAATAAATAATATATATATATATTATGCTGGTTTTATTAAGCTTTATTAAAGCTTAATCAAGGCCAAACCTCTCCTCTTGACACTACCCGCGTAGCGCGTAAGGAGAAAAATAAAAAAAATTCAGCGCAAGAGAAAATTCTACGCCTCCCTGAATTCGCAAATCTGAAAATTCCTCCCCTCCCTGAATTCGCAGCAGGGTTGCCGCCGCCGGGGTGGTATGAAGGAGGTAGAGAGAGATTGGAAATTATATATATATATATATATATATATATATGGCTTTTACTCATTTCTCACAAAAAGATGCGCTTTTACTAATTGAGAGAAATTAAGAAAAATCCATCACCTCCCACCCTTGATTATAGAAACTGAGCAAAGGGAAGGTTTAGCAATTCTGATTATGGCTCTCCATGCTCCTCTGCTTGCTCTTTCAATCCGTATACGGACAGATTAAGAAGAGGATTAGTGAAGAGAAAGGTGGTTTTATGGTTTTGGGAAACCCACTAATGGTTTTTCACCTAGTTTTACCCTTTGGACAATAGATTGATGGAGATTGATTACCCAATGGTTAAAAACAAGCTTTATTTCATCCATACATAAACAAAAATCCCTAAACGTGTTCTTCTTCAATTTAAATTCAAGAAATTTACCAAAATCACCTCTGTTTTTGTCTCTTTCACCTCTTTTGACTGCCTTCAAGAAAATTAAATTACACCAAAGCTCTGATACCACTGAAACGGAACCCTTTAATCTTCTTGAAGAGAATAATCAAAAACTCATAAAATATATCAAATATTAAAACAACTACTTGAATTAAATTGAAAATTAAAGCATATAACAAAACATAAGACAAGAGAAAGAAAAATATCACCATCAACACAAGGCAACACAAGACTGGGTGCAATCTTCCCCCCCAACGTGAGTGGCTTCTCCTCACGTGGGTATTTGTGATATATTCCAAAAGTAGGCTTTCAGCCAAAAATAAAGTACACATCCATATTTGGACCTTTGCATTTAATTAGCCTTTGTCCTCAATTAACCTTTGTCCTCAAACCTTCTAAGGTTTGCACAATTTTTTTCTAATACAATAATCTGACTTGTGCACATATGCACATTACAAAATAAATCAACTAGTGCTCATACGCACACTGTACAATAAATTGACGCGTGCACACACACACATCACACTGATGTCAAAATATTATCAAACAACATAATACAGCCACAAAATATTGTGAATATAATAATGAGATCTGTCCACACGCCACGACTCAATCCACCATCCGTGTGACACCTAAATCGGTACTCTCGCACTGTGCAACACCTAAATCGGTACCCTTGCACACCTCATCACCTAAACTCATAAACATAAACCATGTCAGTAGTAACAATCAATTGACATCGCATCAATCAATCCTAACGTGTTCATGAGAAATAGGCATCATTAAAAAAATATATATAAATCAAAAATTAAATGACCCATGACTATCATTCGTCAAATAACATGGATCATAATAGTCTCCCCTGGGAATCAACTGTCCTCAGTTGCGTAAACAATAAGTGGATGGCTTCATGGCACAAGTGGAGGACAAGATCATCACATCAAACAATTTCTGAAAATAAAACCAAACAAGTGAACGCATGTAAAAGGGATCTAAGTGTCCCATACCACAGAGGTACCTTCCACATACAAACAGGTGAAAGATAGAAGACATAGATACATCTGGTGTAGCCATGTGAAACCAATCTAATGTCCCATACCATAGATTAATTCCACACGACACTACCTTAAGAACAGAAGTTTGAGATGGAGTAGCTAATTCCTCTGAAACTTTCATTCTGACATAACTTTTCTCTATCCTCAAAATTAGACTACAAGTCTTATTCCAAAAATGAATTAGGTCAAAATGGAAATTCTTATCAACTTAAGATTGAAAAATAATCACTTACATTACTGTCAATAACTTGATGAATTCTGGGGATTTGTTCTTGATCTTAATCTTGTAATTGTCTAACTAAATTCAAAAATTATAATCTTTGAATAGGTTTATAATTCTTGAATTTGTGAATCTTATTTGTAAACAATGAAATCTAAAGGGGATCTTGATCTTAAGCTTAATCTTAAACTTGAAATCAGAACTTGAAGAAAGATAGACATCTTGCGCCCTAGTTGATAGCAAGAACTTGATATACTAGTAATGAATCTTGACCTAGATTAAAAATACTTGAATGGACGAAAATTGAGAGATTAGTCTTTAATTAATCATAATTGTAATTCTTGAATAAATCTTGTTCTTAAGGGGTTTAAATCTTGTGGTTGAATATATCTTTGACTTAGAGCAATTCTTGGTCTAGAAAGAATCTTGTACTTGGATAGATCTTCAACTAGAACACTTGAAAATTTAAACAAAACTTTACTTGAATTGGTATAAACTTCGTAATTATGATTGATATACAACTTAAGCTTGGTTTCTAGTCACTTGAGAGCTATTTCTTTACTTTTCTCTCATCATCACTAAATTCGATGGTGAAGCAATTAATAACTTGAATCAAAGACTGGAGAAACTTGCTTGGTTCTTGAATCTTCAAATTGATCTTAATCTTGTATGAAATGGCTAGCAATCATTTTTACTTGAATTTGGGCAACTAGATCTTGATGATAACTTTTGCTAATCTTGTCTCGTTCTTTCTAGTTAGGTCACGGTATCTAGAATTCTTTTCAAGAGCTAAAGTTTTCTAACTAGGTCTAGAAGAAAAGAATATTCAGAAAACAGATACAAAATCAAACAAGAAATTGTATACAATAAATAAAATTTTTTTACACATACCTCCACCTTTGGTTAATGTGTCGAGTGCGTTAACCTCTTCGGTGTCAAGCATGTCCTTTGGTGCAATTTGGTTCTTCTTTTTCTAATTGGACAAGATTTAGCATAATGTCCCAACATCTTACACCTGAAACACTTGACAATAGATAGCTTGGATACGATGTCATTGGTAGGGCTATGCATGTCAGATGCTTCTACAGTTTTAACTTTCGTCTTAATATATTTGTTTATTCTAGACAGATGTCATTCAATCTTTCTTTGAAAGTTGTCCCGATGCTCTCGTTCTTGATTCAAAAGAATATAGAGAGAATCAAGCTGTTCCTGAATAGTACGATGGTGCTGCGGATATTCACCCATTTCTTGACAATTAAAAGGAATAGGAAAAATTTAAAACAAGAGAAAAGATAGGGTTTCTTATCTCATATGGAATGTCGAGCTAGATGTAAGTCCTGCCAAGTTAGCTCAATACACAAATGCATAATTTTTCAAGAAATAATCCATGTACTCTTTAAAATTAGAAAACTAGCCGTAGGTTAAAGCAATATTTTAATGATATCTTCACTAACAAGCTGTTTATATTATTCGTACTTCATGAGGATTTAGAAAACAACATTATTCACAAGAATTTGACAACTCTCAAAATTTCTCTTGAGGTAAGTTCTAAAAATCTGTAGAAGAAATCCAAACTAACTATATGTACATGAGATTCATTTCCATAAAATATGATGGGAATAGTCAAAAAAAATATTTTCTTTTGTAAAACATTTTATTGATCTCATTTGTAAAGCTTTAAGCTTAAAAAAAACTTAACAAAGCTTTTTAATAAAAGCTTTTTCAAGCATTTCTCAGCCTGAAACTATTAGCTGAGCTAACCCAAATTTTGAGAAGAGGAATAAAAAATAATAATAGTAATAATATGAAGCCTTTTGTTTAATAATAATATTATTTTTTTATAAAGATTTATCTCTATAAAGCTTTTCTAATGATTTATTCATCTACGCAGCGCCCGTGAGATGAAGGAGGGAGATTTAAAAAAATAAAAATTACAGTAATAATTTTTTAAAATAAATAAATAATATATATATATATTATGCTGGTTTTATTAAGCTTTATTAAAGCTTAATCAAGGCCAAACCTCTCCTCTTGACACTACCCGCGCAGCGCGTAAGGAGAAAAATAAAAAAAATTCAGCGCAAGAGTAAAATTCTACGCCTCCCTGAATTCGCAAATATGAAAATTCCTCCCCTCGCAGCTTCAGCGGGGTCGTCGCGCCGGGGTATGAAGGAGGTAGAGAGAGATTGGAAATTATATATATATATATATATATATATATATGGCTTTTACTCATTTCTCACAGAAAGATGCGCTTTTACTAATTAAGAGAAATTAAGAAAAATCCATCACCTCCCACCCTTGATTATGGAAACTGAGCAAAGGGAAGGTTTAGCAATTCTGATTATGGCTCTCCATGCTCCTCTGCTTGCTCTTTCAATCCGTATACGGACAGATTAAGAAGAGGATTAGTGAAGAGAAAGGTGGTTTTATGGTTTTGGGAAACCCACTAATGGTTTTCCACCTAGTTTTACCCTTTGGACAATAGATTGATGGAGATTGATTACCCAATGGTTAAAAACAAGCTTTATTTCATCCATACATAAACAAAAATCCCTAAACGTGTTCTTCTTCAATTTAAATTCAAGAAATTTACCAAAATCACCTCTGTTTTTGTCTCTTTCACCTCTTTTGATCGCCTTCAAGAAAATTAAATTACACCAAAGCTCTGATACCACTGAAACGGGACCCTTTAATCTTCTTGAAGAGAATAATCAAAAACTCATAAAATATATCAAATATTAAAACAACTACTTGAATTAAATTGAAAATTAAAGCATATAACAAAACATAAGACAAGAGAAAGAAAAATATCACCATCAACACAAGGCAACACAAGACTGGGTGCAATCTTCCCCCCCAACGTGAGTGGCTTCTCCTCACGTGGGTATTTGTGATATATTCCAAAAGTAGGCTTTCAGCCAAAAATAAAGTACACATCCATATTTGGACCTTTGCATTTGTCCTCAATTAACCTTTGTCCTCAAACCTTCTAACGTTTGCACAATTTTTTTCTAATACAATAATCTGACTTGTGCACATATGCACATTACAAAATAAATCAACTAGTGCTCATACGCACACTGTACAATAAATTGACGCGTGCACACACACACATCACACTGATGTCAAAATATTATCAAACGCCATAATACAGCCACAAAATATTGTGAATATAATAATGAGATCTGTCCACACGCCACGACTCAATCCACCATCCGTGCGACACCTAAATCGGTACTCTCGCACTGTGCAACACCTAAATCGGTACCCTTGCACACCTCATCACCTAAACTCATAAACATAAACCACGTCAGTAGTAACAATCAATTGACATCGCATCAATCAATCCTAATGTGTTCATGAGAAATAGGCATCATTAAAAAAAATATATAAATCAAATATTAAATGACCCATGACTATCATTCGTCAAATAACATGGATCATAATAGTCCCCCCTGTTGGGAATCAACTGCCCTCAGTTGCGTAAACAATGAGTGGATGGCTTCATGGCACAAGTGGAGGACAAGATCATCACATCAAACAATTTCTGAAAATAAAACCAAACAAGTGAACGCATGTAAAGGGATCTAAGTGTCCCATACCACAGAGATACCTTCGACATACAAACAGGTGAAAGATAGAAGACATAGATACATCTGGTGTAGCCATGTGAAACCAATCTAATGTCCCATACCATAGATTAATTCCACACGACACTACCTTAAGAACAGAAGTTTGAGATGGAGTAGCTAATTCCTCTGAAACTTTCATTCTGACATAACTTTTCTCTATCCTCAAAATTAGACTACAAGTCTTATTCCAAAAATGAATTAGGTCGAAATGGAAATTCTTATCAACTTAAGATTGAAAAATAATCACTTACATCACTATCAATAACTTGATGAATTCTGGGGATTTGTTCTTGATCTTAATCTTGTAATTATCTAACTAAATTCAAAAATTATAATCTTTGAATAGGTTTATAATTCTTAAATTTGTGAATCTTACTTGTAAACAATGAATTCTAAAGGGGATCTTGATCTTAAGCTTAATCTTAAACTTGAAATCAGAACTTGAAGAAAGATAGACATCTTGCGCCCTAGTTGATAGCAAGAACTTGATATACTAGTAATGAATCTCGACTTAGATTAAAATACTTGAATGGACGAAAATTGAGAGATTAGTCTTTAATTAATCATAATTGTAATTCTTAAATAAATCTTATTCTTAAGGGGTTTAAATCTTGTGGTTGAATATATCTTTGACTTAGAGCAATTCTTGGTCTAGAAAGAATCTTGTACTTGGATAGATCTTCAACTAGAACACTTGAAAATTTAAACAAAACTTTACTTGAATTGGTATAAACTTCATAATTATGATTGATATACAACTTAAGCTTGGTTTCTAATCACTTGAGAGCTATTTCTTTACTTTTCTCTCATCATCACTAAATTCGATGGTGAAGCAATTGATAACTTGAATCAAAGACTGGAGAAACTTGCTTGGTTCTTGAATCTTCAAATTGGTCTTAATCTTCTATGAAATGTCTAGCAATCATTTTTACTTGAGTTTGGGCAACTAGATCTTGATGATAACTTTTGCTAATCTTGTCTCGTTCTTTCTAGTTAGGTCACGGTATCTATAATTCTTTTCAAGAGCTAAAGTTTTCTAACTAGGTCTAGAAGAAAAGAATATTCAGAAAACAGATACAAAAGCAAACAAGAAATTGTATACAATAAATAATTTTTTTTAACACATACCTCCACCTTTGGTTAATGTGTCGAGTGCGTTAACCTCTTCGGTGTCAATCATGTCCTTTGGTGCAATTTGGTTCTTCTTTCTAGTTGGGCAAGATTTAGCATAATGTCCCAACATCTTACACCTGAAACACTTGACAATAGACAGCTTGGATACGATGTCATTGGTAGGGCTATGCATGTCAGATGCTTCTACAGTTTTAACTTTCTTCTTAATATATTTGTTTATTCTAGACAGATGTCATTCAATCTTTTTTTGAAAGTTGTCCCGATGCTCTCGTTCTTGATTCAAAAGAATATAGAGAGAATCAAGCTGTTCATACGATGGTGCTGCGGATATTTACCCATTTCTTGATAATTAAAAGGAATAGGAAAAATTTAAAACAAGAGAAAAGATAGGGTTTCTTATCTCATATGGAATGTCGAGCTAGATGTGAGTCCTGCCAAGTTAGCTCAATACACAAATGCATAATTTTTCAAGAAATAATCCATGTACTCTTTAAAATTAGAAAACTAGTCGTAGGTTAAAGCAATATTTTAATGATATCTTCACTAACAAGCTGTTTATATTATTCATACTTCATGAGGATTTAGAAAACAACATTATTCACAAGAATTTGACAACTCTCAAAATTTCTCTTGAGGTAAGTTCTAAAAATCTGTAGAAGAAATCCAAACTAACTATATGTACATGAGATTCTTTTCCATAAAATATGATGGGAATAGTCAAAAAAAATATTTTCTTTTGTAAAACATTTTATTGATCTCATTTGTAAAGCTTTAAGCTTAGAAAAAAAACTTAACAAAGCTTTTTAATAAAAGCTTTTTCAAGCATTTCTCAGCCTGAAACTATTAGTTGAGCTAACCCAAATTTTGAGAAGAGGAATGAAAAATAATAATAGTAATAATATGAAGCCTTTTGTTTAATAATAATAGTATTTTTTTAATAAAGCTTTATCTCTATAAAGCTTTTCTAATGATTTATTCATCTACGAAGCGCCCGTGTGATGAAGGAGGGAGATTTAAAAAAATAAAAATTAGAGTAATATTTTTTTAAAAATAAATAAATAATATATATATATATTATGCTGGTTTTATTAAGCTTTATTAAAGCTTAATCAAGGCCAAACCTCTCCTCTTGACACTACCCGCGTAGCGCGTAAGGAGAAAAATAAAAAAAATTCAGCGCAAGAGAAAATTCTACGCCTCCCTGAATGGTTTTGGGAAACCCACTAATGGTTTTTCACCTAGTTTTACCCTTTGGACAATAGATTGATGGAGATTGATTACCCAATGGTTAAAAACAAGCTTTATTTCATCCATACATAAACAAAAATCCCTAAACGTGTTCTTCTTCAGTTTAAATTCAAGAAATTTACCAAAATCACCTCTGTTTTTGTCTCTTTCACCTCTTTTGACTGCCTTCAAGAAAATTAAATTACACCAAAGCTCTGATACCACTGAAACGGAACCCTTTAATCTTCTTGAAGAGAATAATCAAAAACTCATAAAATATATCAAATATTAAAACAACTACTTGAATTAAATTGAAAATTAAAGCATATAACAAAACATAAGACAAGAGAAAGAAAAATATCACCATCAACACAAGGCAACACAAGACTGGGTGCAATCTTCCCCCCCAACGTGAGTGGCTTCTCCTCACGTGGGTATTTGTGATATATTCCAAAAGTAGGCTTTCAGCCAAAAATAAAGTACACATCCATATTTGGACCTTTGCATTCAATTAGCCTTTGTCCTCAATTAACCTTTGTCCTCAAACCTTCTAAGGTTTGCACAATTTTTTTCTAATACAATAATCTGACTTGTGCACATATGCACATTACAAAATAAATCAACTAGTGCTCATACGCACACTATACAATAAATTGATGCATGCACACACACACATTACACTAATGTCAAAATATTATCAAACGCCATAATACAGCCACAAAATATTGTGAATATAATAATGAGATCTGTCCACACGCCACGACTCAATCCACCATCCGTGCGACACCTAAATCGGTACTCTCGCACTGTGCAACACCTAAATCGGTACCCTTACACACCTCATCACCTAAACTCATAAACATAAACCACGTTAGTAGTAACAATTAATTGACATCGCATCAATCAATCCTAACGTGTTCATGAGAAATAGGCATCATTAAAAAAAATATATAAATCAAATATTAAATGACCCATGACTATCATTCGTCAAATAACATGGATCATAATAGTCTCCCCTGGGAATCAACTGTCCTCAGTTGCGTAAACAATGAGTGGATGGCTTCATGGCACAACTGGAGGACAAGATCATCACATCAAACAATTTTTGAAAATAAAACCAAACAAGTGAACGCATGTAAAAGGGATCTAAGTGTCCCATACCACAGAGGTACCTTCCACATACAAACACTCGCTGGTGAAAGATAGAAGACATAGATACGTCTGGTGTAGCCATGTGAAACCAATCTAATGTCCCATACCATAGATTAATTCCACACGACACTACCTTAAGGACAGAAGTTTGAGATGGAGTAGCTAATTCCTCTGAAACTTTCATTCTGACATAACTTTTCTCTATCCTCAAAATTAGACTACAAGTCTTATTCCAAAAATGAATTAGGTCGAAATGGAAATTCTTATCAACTTAAGATTGAAAAATAATCACTTACATTACTGTCAATAACTTGATGAATTCTGGGGATTTGTTCTTGATCTTAATCTTGTAATTGTCTAACTAAATTCAAAAATTATAATCTTTGAATAGGTTTATAATTCTTGAATTTGTGAACCTTACTTGTAAACAATGAAATCTAAAGGGGATCTTGATCTTAAGCTTAATCTTAAACTTGAAATCAGAACTTGAAGAAAGATAGACATCTTGCACCCTAGTTGATAGCAAGAACTTGATATACTAGTAATGAATCTTGACTTAGATTAAAAATACTTGAATGGACGAAAATTGAGAGATTAGTCTTTAATTAATCATAATTGTAATTCTTGAATAAATCTTGTTCTTAAGGGGTTTAAATCTTGTGGTTGAATATATCTTTGACTTAGAGCAATTCTTGGTCTAGAAAGAATCTTGTACTTGGATAGATCTTCAACTAGAACACTTGAAAATTTAAACAAAACTTTACTTGAATTGGTATAAACTTTGTAATTATGATTGATATACAACTTAAGCTTGGTTTCTAGTCACTTGAGAGCTATTTCTTTACTTTTCTCTCATCATCACTAAATTCGATGGTGAAGCAATTAATAACTTGAATCAAAGACTGGAGAAACTTGCTTGGTTCTTGAATCTTCAAATTGATCTTAATCTTCTATGAAATGTCTAGCAATCATTTTTACTTGAATTTGGGCAACTAGATCTTGATGATTGCTAATCTTGTCTCGTTCTTTCTAGTTAGGTCACGGTATCTAGAATTCTTTTCAAGAGCTAAAGTTTCCTAACTAGGTCTAGAAGAAAAGAATATTCAGAAAACAGATACAAAAGCAAACAAGAAATTGTATACAATAAATAAATTTTTTTTACACATACCTCCACCTTTGGTTAATGTGTCGAGTGCGTTAACCTCTTCGGTGTCAAGCATGTCCTTTGGTGCAATTTGGTTCTTCTTTTTCTAATTGGGCAAGATTTAGCATAATGTCCCAACATCTTACACCCGAAACACTTGACAATAGATAGCTTGGATACGATGTCATTGGTAGGGCTATGCATGTCAGATGCTTCTACAGTTTTAACTTTCGTCTTAATATATTTGTTTATTCTAGACAGATGTCATTCAATCTTTCTTTGAAAGTTGTCCCGATGCTCTCGTTCTTGATTCAAAAGAATATAGAGAGAATCAAGCTGTTCCTGAATAGTACGATGGTGCTGCGGATATTCACCCATTTCTTGACAATTAAAAGGAATAGGAAAAATTTAAAACAAGAGAAAAGATAGGGTTTCTTATCTCATATGGAATGTTGAGCTAGATGTGAGTCCTGCCAAGTTAGCTCAATACACAAATGCATAATTTTTCAAGAAATAATCCATGTACTCTTTAAAATTAGAAAACTAGCCGTAGGTTAAAGCAATATTTTAATGATATCTTCACTAACAAGCTGTTTATATTATTCGTACTTCATGAGGATTTAGAAAACAACATTATTCACAAGAATTTGACAACTCTCAAAATTTCTCTTGAGGTAAGTTCTAAAAATCTGTAGAAGAAATCCAAACTAACTATATGTACATGAGATTCTTTTCCATAAAATATGATGGGAATAGTCAAAAAAAATATTTTCTTTTGTAAAACATTTTATTGATCTCATTTGTAAAGCTTTAAGCTTAAAAAAAAACTTAACAAAGCTTTTTAATAAAAGCTTTTTCAAGCATTTCTCAGCCTGAAACTATTAGCTGAGCTAACCCAAATTTTGAGAAGAGGAATGAAAAATAATAATAGTAATAATATGAAGCCTTTTGTTTAATAATAATATTATTTTTATAAAGATTTATCTCTATAAAGCTTTTCTAATGATTTATTCATCTACGCAGCGCCCGTGAGATGAAGGAGGGAGATTTAAAAAAATAAAAATTATAATAATAATTTTTTTAAAATAAATAAATAATATATAGATATATTATGCTGGTTTTATTAAGCTTTATTAAAGCTTAATCAAGGCCAAACCTCTCCTCTTGACACTACCCGCGCAGCGAGTAAGGAGAAAAATAAAAAAAATTCAGCGCAAGAGTAAAATTCTACGCCTCCCTGAATTCGCAAATCTGAAAATTCCTCCCCTCGCAGCGGGGTCGTCGCCGCCGGGGTATGAAGGAGGTAGAGAGAGATTGGAAATTATATATATATATATATATATATGGCTTTTACTCATTTCTCACAGAAAGATGCGCTTTTACTAATTAAGAGAAATTAAGAAAAATCCATCACCTCCCACCCTTGATTATGGAAACTGAGCAAAGGGAAGGTTTAGCAATTCTGATTATGGCTCTCCATGCTCCTCTGCTTGCTCTTTCAATCCGTATACGGACAGATTAAGAAGAGGATTAGTGAAGAGAAAGGTGGTTTTATGGTTTTGGGAAACCCACTAATGGTTTTCCACCTAGTTTTACCCTTTGGACAATAGATTGATGGAGATTGATTACCCAATGGTTAAAAACAAGCTTTATTTCATCCATACATAAACAAAAATCCCTAAACGTGTTCTTCTTCAATTTAAATTCAAGAAATTTACCAAAATCACCTCTGTTTTTGTCTCTTTCACCTCTTTTGATCGCCTTCAAGAAAATTAAATTACACCAAAGCTCTGATACCACTGAAACGGGACCCTTTAATCTTCTTGAAGAGAATAATCAAAAACTCATAAAATATATCAAATATTAAAACAACTACTTGAATTAAATTAAAAATTAAAGCATATAACAAAACATAAGACAAGAGAAAGAAAAATATCACCATCAACACAAGGCAACACAAGACTGGGTGCAATCTTCCCCCCCAACGTGAGTGGCTTCTCCTCACGTGGGTATTTGTGATATATTCCAAAAGTAGGCTTTCAACCAAAAATAAAGTACACATCCATATTTGGACCTTTGCATTTGTCCTCAATTAACCTTTGTCCTCAAACCTTCTAACGTTTGCACAATTTTTTTCTAATACAATAATTTGACTTGTGCACATATGCACATTACAAAATAAATCAACTAGTGCTCATACGCACACTGTACAATAAATTGACGCGTGCACAGACACACATCACACTGATATCAAAATATTATCAAACGCCATAATACAGCCACAAAATATTGTGAATATAATAATGAGATCTGTCCACACGCCACAACTCAATCCACCATCCGTGCGACACCTAAATCGGTACTCTCGCACTGTGCAACACCTAAATCGGTACCCTTGCACACCTCATCACCTAAACTCATAAACATAAACCACGTCAGTAGTAACAATCAATTGACATCGCATCAATCAATCCTAACGTGTTCATGAGAAATAGGCATCATTAAAAAAAAATATATAAATCAAATATTAAATGACCCATGACTATCATTCGTCAAATAACATGGATCATAATAGTCCCCCCTGTTGGGAATCAACTGTCCTCAGTTGCGTAAACAATGAGTGGATGGCTTCATGGCACAAGCGGAGGACAAGATCATCACATCAAACAATTTCTGAAAATAAAACCAAACAAGTGAACGCATGTAAAAGGGATCTAATTGTCCCATACCACAGAGGTACCTTCCACATACAAACAGGTGAAAGATAGAAGACATAGATACATCTGGTGTAGCCATGTGAAACCAATCTAATGTCCCATACCATAGATTAATTCCACACGACACTACCTTAAGAACAGAAGTTTGAGATGGAGTAGCTAATTCCTCTGAAACTTTCATTCTGACATAACTTTTCTCTATCCTCAAAATTAGACTACAAGTCTTATTCCAAAAATGAATTAGGTCGAAATGGAAATTATTATCAACTTAAGATTGAAAAATAATCACTTACATTACTGTCAATAACTTGATGAATTCTGGGGATTTGTTCTTGATCTTAATCTTGTAATTGTCTAACTAAATTCAAAAATTATAATCTTTGAATAGGTTTATAATTCTTGAATTTGTGAATCTTACTTGTAAACAATGAAATCTAAAGGGGATCTTGATCTTAAGCTTAATCTTAAACTTGAAATCAGAACTTGAAGAAAGATAGACATCTTGCGCCCTAGTTGATAGCAAGAACTTGATATACTAGTAATGAATCTTGACTTAGATTAAAATACTTGAATGGACGAAAATTGAGAGATTAGTCTTTAATTAATCATAATTACAATTCTTGAATAAATCTTGTTCTTAAGGGTTTTAAATCTTGTGGTTGAATATATCTTTGACTTAGAGCAATTCTTGGTCTAGAAAGAATCTTGTACTTGGATAGATCTTCAACTAGAACACTTGAAAATTTAAACAAAACTTTACTTGAATTGGTATAAACTTCATAATTATGATTGATATACAACTTAAGCTTGGTTTCTAATCACTTGAGAGCTATTTCTTTACTTTTCTCTCATCATCACTAAATTCGATGGTGAAGCAATTGATAACTTGAATCAAAGACTGGAGAAACTTGCTTGGTTCTTGAATCTTCAAATTGGTCTTAATCTTCTATGAAATGTCTAGCAATCATTTTTACTTGAATTTGGGCAACTAGATCTTGATGATAACTTTTGCTAATCTTGTCTCGTTCTTTCTAGTTAGGTCACGGTATCTAGAATTCTTTTCAAGAGCTAAAGTTTTCTAACTAGGTCTAGAAGAAAAGAATATTCAGAAAACAGATACAAAAGCAAACAAGAAATTGTATACAATAAATAATTTTTTTTACACATACCTCCACCTTTGGTTAATGTGTCGAGTGCGTTAACCTCTTCGGTGTCAAGCATGTCCTTTGGTACAATTTGGTTCTTCTTTCTAGTTGGGCAAGATTTAGCATAATGTCCCAACATCTTACACCTGAAACACTTGACAATAGACAGCTTGGATACGATGTCATTGGTAGGGCTATGCATGTCAGATGCTTCTACAGTTTTAACTTTCTTCTTAATATATTTGTTTATTCTAGACAGATGTCATTCAATCTTTCTTTGAAAGTTGTCCCGATGCTCTCGTTCTTGATTCAAAAGAATACAAAGAGAATCAAGCTGTTCCTAAATAGTACGATGGTGCTGCGGATATTCACCCATTTCTTGATAATTAAAAGGAATAGGAAAAATTTAAAACAAGAGAAAAGATAGGGTTTCTTATCTCATATGGAATGTCGAGCTAGATGTGAGTCCTGCCAAGTTAGCTTAATACACAAATGCATAATTTTTCAAGAAATAATTCATGTACTCTTTAAAATTAGAAAACTAGTCGTAGGTTAAAGCAATATTTTAATGATATCTTCACTAACAAGCTGTTTATATTATTCATACTTCATGAGGATTTAGAAAACAACATTATTCACAAGAATTTGACAACTCTCAAAATTTCTCTTGAGGTAAGTTCTAAAAATCTGTAGAAGAAATCCAAACTAACTATATGTACATGAGATTCTTTTCCATAAAAAATAATGGGAATAGTCAAAAAAAATATTTTCTTTTGTAAAACATTTTATTGATCTCATTTGTAAAGCTTTAAGCTTAAAAAAAAAACTTAACAAAGCTTTTTAATAAAAGCTTTTTCAAGCATTTCTCAGCCTGAAACTATTAGTTGAGCTAACCCAAATTTTGAGAAGAGGAATGAAAAATAATAATAGTAATAATATGAAGCCTTTTGTTTAATAATAATATTATTTTTTTTATAAAGCTTTATCTCTATAAAGCTTTTCTAATGATTTATTCATCTACGCAGCGCCCGTGTGATGAAGGAGGGAGATTTAAAAAAATAAAAATCACAGCAATATTTTTTTAAAAATAAATAAATAATATATATATATATATTATGCTGGTTTTATTAAGCTTTATTAAAGCTTAATCAAGGCCAAACCTCTCCTCTTGACACTACCCGCGTAGCGCGTAAGGAGAAAAATAAAAAAAATTCAGCGCAAGAGAAAATTCTACGCCTCCCTGAATTCGCAAATCTGAAAATTCCTCCCCTCCCTGAATTCGCAGCGGGGTTGCCGCCGCCGGGGTATGAAGGAGGTAGAGAGAGATTGGAAATTATATATATATATATATATATATGGCTTTTACTCATTTCTCACAAAAAGATGTGCTTTTACTAATTGAGAGAAATTAAGAAAAATCCATCACCTCCCACCCTTGATTATAGAAACTGAGCAAAGGGAAGGTTTAGCAATTCTGATTATGGCTCTCCATGCTCCTCTGCTTGCTCTTTCAATCCGTATACGGACAAATTAAGAAGAGGATTAGTGAAGAGAAAGGTGGTTTTATGGTTTTGGGAAACCCACTAATGGTTTTTCACCTAGTTTTACCCTTTGGACAATAGATTGATGGAGATTGATTACCCAATGGTTAAAAACAAGCTTTATTTCATCCATACATAGACAAAAATCCCTAAACGTGTTCTTCTTCAATTTAAATTCAAGAAATTTACCAAAATCACCTCTGTTTTTGTCTCTTTCACCTCTTTTGACTGCCTTCAAGAAAATTAAATTACACCAAAGCTCTGATACCACTAAAACGGGACCCTTTAATCTTCTTGAAGAGAATAATCAAAAACTCATAAAATATATCAAATATTAAAACAACTACTTGAATTAAATTGAAAATTAAAGCATATAACAAAACATAAGACAAGAGAAAGAAAAATATCACCATCAACACAAGGCAACACAAGACTGGGTGCAATCTTCCCCCCCAACGTGAGTGGCTTCTCCTCACGTGGGTATTTGTGATATATTCCAAAAGTAGGCTTTCAGCCAAAAATAAAGTACACATCCATATTTGGACCTTTGCATTTAATTAGCCTTTGTCCTCAATTAACCTTTGTCCTCAAACCTTCTAAGGTTTGCACAATTTTTTTCTAATACAATAATCTGACTTGTGCACATATGCACATTACAAAAGAAATCAACTAGTGCTCATATGCACACTGTACAATAAATTGATGCATGCACACACACACATTACACTACTGTCAAAATATTATCAAACGCCATAATACAGCCACAAAATATTGTGAATATAATAATGAGATCTGTCCACACGCCACGACTCAATCCACCATCCGTGTGACACCTAAATCGGTACTCTCGCACTGTGCAACACCTAAATCGGTACCCTTGCACACCTCATCACCTAAACTCATAAACATAAACCACGTTAGTAGTAACAATCAATTGACCTCAATCAATCAATCCTAACGTGTTCATGAGAAATAGGCATCATTAAAAAAAAATATATAAATCAAATATTAAATGACCCATGACTATCATTCGTCAAATAACATGGATCATAATAGTCTCCCCTGTTGGGAATCAACTGTCCTCAGTTGCGTAAACAATGAGTGGATGGCTTCATGGCACAAGTGGAGGACAAGATCATCACATCAAACAATTTCTGAAAATAAAACCAAACAAGTGAACGCATGTAAAAGGGATCTAAGTGTCCCATACCACAGAGGTACAAAAATATATAAATCAAATATTAAACGACCCATGACTATCATTCGTCAAATAACATGGATCATAATAGTCTCCCCTGTTGGGAATCAACTGTCCTCAGTTGCGTAAACAATGAGTGGATGGCTTCATGGCACAAGTGGAGGACAAGATCATCACATCAAACAATTTCTGAAAATAAAACCAAACAAGTGAACGCGTGTAAAAGGGATCTAAGTGTCCCATACCACAGAGGTACCTTCCACATACAAACAGGTGAAAGATAGAAGACATAGATACGTCTGGTGTAGCCATGTGAAACCAATCTAATGTCCCATACCATAGATTAATTCCACACGACACTACCTTAAGAACAGAAGTTTGAGATGGAGTAGCTAATTCCTCTGAAACTTTCATTCTGACATAACTTTTCTCTATCCTCAAAATTAGACTACAAGTCTTATTCCAAAAATGAATTAGGTCGAAATGGAAATTCTTATCAACTTAAGATTGAAAAATAATCACTTACATTACTGTCAATAACTTGATGAATTCTGGGGATTTGTTCTTGATCTTAATCTTGTAATTGTCTAACTAAATTCAAAAATTATAATCTTTGAATAGGTTTATAATTCTTGAATTTGTGAATCTTACTTGTAAACAATGAAATCTAAAGGGGATCTTGATCTTAAGCTTAATCTTAAACTTGAAATCAGAACTTGAAGAAAGATAGACATCTTGCGCCCTAGTTGATAGCAAGAACTTGATATACTAGTAATGAATCTTGACTTAGATTAAAATACTTGAATGGACGAAAATTGAGAGATTAGTCTTTAATTAATCATAATTACAATTCTTGAATAAATCTTGTTCTTAAGGGGTTTAAATCTTGTGGTTGAATATATCTTTGACTTAGAGCAATTCTTGGTCTAGAAAGAATCTTGTACTTGGATAGATCTTCAACTAGAACACTTGAAAATTTAAACAAAACTTTACTTGAATTGGTATAAACTTCATAATTATGATTGATATACAACTTAAGCTTGGTTTCTAGTCACTTGAGAGCTATTTCTTTACTTTTCTCTCATCATCACTAAATTCGATGGTGAAGCAATTGATAACTTGAATCAAAGACTGGAGAAACTTGCTTGGTTCTTGAATCTTCAAATTGGTCTTAATCTTCTATGAAATGTCTAGCAATCATTTTTACTTGAATTTGGGCAACTAGATCTTGATGATAACTTTTGCTAATCTTGTCTCGTTCTTTCTAGTTAGGTCACGGTATCTAGAATTCTTTTCAAGAGCTAAAGTTTTCTAACTAGGTCTAGAAGAAAAGAATATTCAGAAAACAGATACAAAAGCAAACAAGAAATTGTATACAATAAATAATTTTTTTTACACATACCTCCACCTTTGGTTAATGTGTCGAGTGCGTTAACCTCTTCGGTGTCAAGCATGTCCTTTGGTACAATTTGGTTCTTCTTTCTAGTTGGGCAAGATTTAGCATAATGTCCCAACATCTTACACCTGAAACACTTGACAATAGACAGCTTGGATACGATGTCATTGGTAGGGCTATGCATGTCAGATGCTTCTTCAGTTTTAACTTTCTTCTTAATATATTTGTTTATTCTAGACAGATGTCATTCAATCTTTCTTTGAAAGTTGTCCCGATGCTCTCGTTCTTGATTCAAAAGAATATAGAGAGAATCAAGTTGTTCCTGAATAGTACGAAGGTGCTGCGGATATTCACCCATTTCTTGACAATTAAAAGGAATAGGAAAAATTTAAAACAAGAGAAAAGATAGGGTTTCTTATCTCATATGGAATGTCGAGCTAGATGTGAGTCCTGCCAAGTTAGCTCAATACACAAATGCATAATTTTTCAAGAAATAATCCATGTACTCTTTAAAATTAGAAAACTAGCCGTAGGTTAAAGCAATATTTTAATGATATCTTCACTAACAAGCTGTTTATATTATTCGTACTTCATGAGGATTTAGAAAACAACATTATTCACAAGAATTTGACAACTCTCAAAATTTCTCTTGAGGTAAGTTCTAAAAATCTGTAGAAGAAATCCAAACTAACTATATGTACATGAGATTCTTTTCCATAAAATATGATGGGAATAGTCAAAAAAAATATTTTCTTTTGTAAAACATTTTATTGATCTCATTTGTAAAGCTTTAAGCTTAAAAAAAAACTTAACAAAGCTTTATAAATAAAAGCTTTTTCAAGCATTTCTCAGCCTGAAACTATTAGCTGAGCTAACCCAAATTTTGAGAAGAGGAATGAAAAATAATAATAGTCATAATATGAAGTTTTTTTTAAATAATATATTTTTTATAAAGCTTTATCTCTATAAAGCTTTGCTAATGATTTATTCATCTACGTAGCGCCCATGATGAAGGAGGGAGATTTAAAAAAATAAAAATTACAGTAATAATATATATATATATATATATATTATGCTGGTTTTACTAAGCTTTATTAAAGCTTAATCAAGGCCAAACCTCTCCTCTTGACACTACCCGCGCAGCGCGCAAGGAGAAAAATAAAAAAAATTCAACGCAAGGGTAAAATTCTGCGCCTCCTTGAATTCGCAAATCTGAAAATTCCTCCCCTCCCTGAATTCGCAGCGGTCGCCGCCGGGGTATGAGAGATTGGAAATTATATATATATATATATATATATATATATGGCTTTTACTCATTTCTCATAGAAAGATGCGCTTTTACTAATTGAGAGAAATTAAGAAAAATCCATCACCTCCGACCCTTGATTATAGAAACTGAGCAAAGGGAAGGTTTAGCAATTCTGATTATGGCTCTCCATGCTCCTCTGCTTGCTCTTTCAATCCGTACGGACAGATTAAGAAGAGGATTAGTGAAGAGGAAGGTGGTTTTATGGTTTTGGGAAACCCACTAATGGTTTTCCACCTAGTTTTATCCTTTGGACAATAGATTGATGGAGATTGATTACCCAATGGTTAAAAACAAGCTTTATTTCATCCATCCATGATCATCCACTTAGCCTTGCTCCTATTGAAATCTGGCATGTCATGTATGAGGCACATGTATGTGGGATTAAGGTAGATGGAGCCTGGGATGCTATGAAATTAGAATGAATGCACACTAAGGTCATTTGGGCATGTGAATGGATGAATGTAAAAGGTTGTCAATGGTTAAAAAGTAGGCACATGGAAAGTGCAAGGGTGCACAAGAAATGTGAGTATCTATGAACTGTACATGGATAGCACAAGTGTGCTTAGAGCATGTGGATGTATCAATCTCATTCCCAAAATGCAAAAACATGAGTTCTTGATTAGTACTAATTTATATCTTAATCTTTGTAATTAGCATCAATATCATGCACTAACTATGCCTCTTTTCATCTTTCCCCCACCATAACTCTCTCTTGCAACTTTCACACACTCCATAGTAGCCATTTCAAGTCATGCGTTTTCTCAACTTGGAGTCAGAGCTAGTCTCACCATTGTATGATTACTCTTAGCATTAGTGTTAACCAAAAACATACTACCTTGCACAAGAGAGGGAGAGAAGAAGAGAAGGATGCTATGCAAAAAAACCAAGAAGGTTTCACTTTCCAGTCTTCTTCTTCGAGGTCTACTACTTGGGCCATGTTGACCATGATGTTTTTCCCTTAAAGTTTTGCTTGACGCTCTTTGGCCTCTTGTTGGGCTACTTCTTTCATCTCTTCATGTTGTTTTTTGTGTTGTTTTTTATCATGAATGGCCCTTAGTGTGGTTTCGATGAGTGGGCCATAGTAACATTTCAGTTTGCTACCATTGAAGTATCCCGCCATCTCGACACCATCGAGTGTTTGCTACCATTGAAGTATCCCGCCATCTCGACGCCATCGAGTGTTTGCTACCATTGAAGTATCCCGCCATCTCGACACCATCGAGTGTTTCTATGTGCACTGCGCCTTACGGGGTTATCTCAGTGCTAGGAAAAGTCCTAAGCCTCTGAATTTGAGTTTCTTTTTGTGGTTTTTTGTGCTGTAGAGGAGGACCATGTCGCCCTCATTCATTTGTTTGTCCTTAAGTTGGTCATCAAACCACTGCTTAAGCCTCAATTTTTCTACAATCATACTGTATACATCGCACGAGGAGTGTTTCATCAAGCTTTTCTAGCTCGAACAGGCAACAACCAAGGACATTGCCTGCTGTGAGTTTTTCCTTTTACTTCAATTCGCAAAGTGGGACTATTTTCTTGGATTCTCAAAGTGCTATTTCTCTAGCACAGAATCCTATGATAAAGGGACAATCCAACCATATTGAAGAGCATTATCATTTTGTACACAACTAGATCGAGTTGGGACTTCTTCGAATGGCCTATTGTTCTATCAATAATAATGTGGCTGATCTCCACCAAATCACTTCTGAGAGCTACTATGGATGTGTTACTTCACCATGCTGGTATTGGACCACCCCTCTGGTGCTGAATAGGAGGTGTTGGATTATCTCATCTCCAGATGATCTACATCACCATTTTCATGCTTGTATTGGCCATTTATGAGGCCCTGCATTGGCATATCTTAGCAGATATTATTCATCATTTTTCTACCATTTAAAGATATTTTTCAGCATTTGTATAGCATTTTATGCTACTGTGCTATTGTCGACCTGCTACAATTGACTGACCAACATTCTGGGGGAGTATATAAGGGCTGAGCCCCTTTCCCCTAGTTCTTCTCATTTTTTAGCATTCACTTGAGTTCATTTTAGCAACTGCTACTACTTCTTACCATTGTACAGCACCTACGGGCTTCCCTCGTGCTCAGTGTTCAATAATAAACATCAGTTTCTAGCATTTACAGGTCTTGTACTTGGGCCTACATCTGTGTTTTCTATTTGCTTCACTTTCTTTTATATGCCCCAACCCCTACTGGCACATGACATGCATATCAATGACCACCTTTTGTCCAAGTACATTTGCCTCCATACCCTCAATTACACCAAGACATTTAACCTTTGAACTATTGGCCATCTTTACATTAAAGATAGATTTACCTATTACTTCCAAAGTAAGATCATGTATAGCTTCCTTAGTCATGACACATACCTGAGCTCCACCATCTATCTTTACATTAAAGATAGATTTACCTGTTACTTCCAAAGTAAGATCATGTATAGCTTCCTTAGTCATGACACATACCTGAGCTCCACCATCTATATAAACTTTGCTTACTTTCTTGCCCTGAATCTACATATCAACAATAGGCAAAATGTTAGATACCCTACTCAGATGAACCATATTAGCCTGAGGTGTTTTAAACTTAACTCTTCTGACACTTGCAAGATTATGCCATTGTCGTCTTATGCTAGAGATCAATTATGCCATTGTCGTCTTATGCTAGAGATCAATTATAAAAGTTGACCATATGTGATATCAGCCTTCTTATGCTTCACATCTGCCAAGAGACTATAAGGATATTCCCCCTCACCCAACTGAAAATCATCCATACCAATCTTTCTTCTTCTAGCTATAGCCTTTCCTTGCTTGCTAGATTCTGGCTTCTCCATGGTTGACTTTCCTTTTTCTCTTTTCTTCTTGGCCCTTGTTTCCTTATGAGCACCTTTGGAATTCGATCTCTGCATTCTTGTTCTTGTATTGTGGCCAATATGTCACCTTCATCCTCCTCTTCCTTAGTGGTTTCAAGTATATGCACATTCCCCAAAGGACCTTGGGGTTGTATATCTGCCCTTGTACTGGCCCTTGGTTTTTGTTATTTACATCTTTATTGCTGACACCTCTATTACCCTATGGCCTTTGGATGATCAGGTACACACCTCTTGGATCTCTCCTTGGTTGAGAACATTGCGGAGCTATATGGCCCCTCTCCCCAGAGTTGTAGCATTGGAAGTGCTCCATCCAATTTCTTTATGGTCTTTCTCCCTGTGGTCTTCGGACTTGGTTTTGAATAACTTGCATGGCAAGATTAAGATTTCCAATCTGCTCAGTCAATCTTTGAATCTCCTAATAATGCAGACCATCTTAACCTTTAGCTGACTTAGTAGCCCTTAGAGTCTCGACGCAACGGTCCCTTTCTACATGAACATCAATAGGCAAAGGTTTTATCATATGTCCACATGTTCTCTTGTTTCCTCACCTTTTTCTTCCATTGTTCTGATGCCAACCTAACTGCCTCAGCATAGGTATCAGGGTCTTTGAGTTCCACCTTCTTCTTAATAACCCCATGTAATAGCCCTATAAATCTATCCTTCTTTAAGAAATTTGGTGGTATTTGATTTTCCCCTAATACCGTCATAATTCTTCTCCAGACCCCTTCAAACCTTTTTACAAAGGCAACAATCTCTTCCTCTTACCCTTGATACAAGCTACTAAGTTCCTTCCAAAGGTCCTCTCGATTATCAATCCTCCCGTACTTTCTTCTTAATGCATTTCTCAATTTCTCCCAATTACCACTCTCCTCTGTTGTTAACACATCCTCATACCACTCACTGGCCGCTCCATCCAGAAGTAACCCTATCATTTGAGCTTTGTATGCATCATCATTGTTATTGTTTCTCAAAGCTACCAACTCAACTCTCCTCAGGAAACCGAGTGACATCTTCTCCCTTCTCACCTTTGAAAACATCATATGCCAAACCAGCCACCATAGGTCTTGAGTTGATCAACAAGTGGATTCCAACTTGTTGATCAAAGCCCTAAACAAAAACTTTCTGGTCCTTAGTGGGGGCACCAAAACATGTAAGGATGCTGGATGATGGCCTCTATAACACCACCAGTTCACACACAAGAAGAATATATAAAGGGATCAGAACTACATGACTCTAAAATCCCAGCTCCAAGGGCACCAATCAACTCTGCACCTATCCTTAGCACTTTAACTAACACCTTTGGACACCTATACACAGCCTAATCTGACTAAGCTGATTCCTCAGTTTTCTTCCCAATTAGATCTAACTTCCAACACCTCTAATTTTCATCCTATATACCCCAATTGACTTTCTTTGACAGTTAGCTGACCCGAATCCTTCCGACCAACTGATAAATGGTTGACTGTAAATTCAGAAGGCTAATGCTAACCCCAATCCAATATGAGTCCTCTTGGATCTTTTATTATCCTCTAGCATTAGCTAACTTTAAACCTACAACCCCAGAATCTTACTAAACACTTTACTGACCTCTATTGACCTTCTCCTGACATGTTGGACTAAATTTAACTGAAACTTACTCGGCCGTCTAAAACATACCCAACCGATTTTAGCTACCTCAATTGAATCATAAATTTTTAGCTGCCTCAATTGAATCATAAATTTTCACTGATGTGTTCTCTGGCACTCTCTGACTCTCACGTTACTCTAATTTCATAAATATATAACATTATAGACTCTCAACTGACTACAACAAACTCAAATCCGATTGTACTGAACTGAATTGTCTCAATTGATTAAGCTAAATCAGACTTCCTTTCCTCTACATCCTCTGACACTTTTAGGCCCTCAAAACACTCAAACCTTGCAAGGATCCAACATTATGGACTCTCAATTGATTACAACTGATTCATAGTTGACTCTGAATCACCATTAAGTCCACTAACCAGCCTATCTGACTATTGACAGTCCCTTGACTGTTATACCTGACTCAAAACCACTTCCCTTCAACCCAGATCAACAAGTCCTAGTCCTCTACACCTTCAATTGATTACATTTTATGCTTAATCAACCTTATTTGACTCTGTATCTTCTTAGCTGATGTTGATTGAGTCAACTCTGACTTAGCATCAGCTCCCCGGCATCAAATTAACCCTCACAGATGTTCCATTTCCATGAACTCAATCAAAGCAACACATTCACCACACAACTAAAACATCAAATAAAAAAACCTTGCATCTGTTCATAACAGATTTAATCCAAACTCTCTAACTTCTTCAAATAGATTAAAAAAATCAATGTCTTAACATCCCTAAGACATGGGCTCAATCATACAAGAAGAAAAAACCAAAAACTTTAGGGAGCCTCCACAGGTAGGCCCCTGCAACAACTCTTCATCAAACTGTCTTCATACCCACAACTTCTAACGTCACTGAATCCACTACCACAAACAGCGTATCTTTCTCAAACACATACAAACCGGCTTTATCTCACAGACAGTAGCTACAATTGAGCAAGTATTAGATCGAGCCAAGTCTCTAACAAAGATGCCAGATAGAGATCCTAGGGTAACCACATCCTAGTTGATTCTCTGGTCCTCAGCACACCCTCATAAATTTACTCACACTATATTGATCTTCTCTCTGCCACCTTTTTTATCTGTAAAACCTTCAGCTTGCAGGCAACCCCTCCTCTTTGTAGTCCCTCTGCTCACTCCTTTTAAAATTTCTAAAACTCTCCCCCCTATTCAACCCATCTTCGCCTTGTTTCTTCTAGAAAGTTGCGCTACCCGACTCTCTTGATTGCCCATACTCTTTCCAGAAATCCTAGAATTCAATGAGGAGAGCAACTAAATCTTTTTCTTCTTTAGTCGAGAGATCATTCCCTATGTAGATAGGCCTCGGAGCTTTGCGAGGGTCTGCCAGGTTAACTTCTTTAACCTTGGTTGGACCATCATACGATGTCCTTGGCTCTCCGTTGTTGGTCCTTTAGGCCAAGTCATATTTCACAAAGCGATCGGCCACCTTAAAAGTTCTAAAGTGCTTAGGCACTTATTTAGACTCCTCTGCTTTAGCGCTTTCTTCATCTAAAAATTTCTTGGCTTCTTTCTTTGCAAGCATTAATTTCTTGTTGCATGCATTATGTG
This sequence comes from Cibotium barometz, assembly GCF_041138505.1. Taxonomy (NCBI): domain Eukaryota; kingdom Viridiplantae; phylum Streptophyta; class Polypodiopsida; order Cyatheales; family Cibotiaceae; genus Cibotium; species Cibotium barometz. Next base: position 56,674,431 of record NC_141061.1, on the reverse strand, counting down.
CAGAGCAGCAAAGCTTTTGGGGTTTAGGTTGGGGATCAACAGGTTCCTTTTAGTTTGGGGGTGGTCGTGTGGACCAGGAAGGAGGCCTTAGTGAGATCCTCTTGCCAAACGTGGCTGAAGTACTCATGTGCTTCAACTGCCCTTACATATTTAAGCCAATGTGTGTCTAAGCCAGTAGGGAAGATGTAGGTCTCTTGTCTAGGGAACACATCGGGCTCGCAAGTTCTATGTAACCATTGTGGTTCCTCATTATTAGCCTTTTCAGGCTCATGGTGGGTGACTTCAAGCAAGTATACGGTGCTGAGCATGTAGAGAGACGTAATCTCTTGCCCATCGACTGTCCGCAAACCGGGTTCCTATGCACCTCAAAAGTATATCCAAGGTACCAAGGATATGCATCCAATTCTCAAAGTCTTCCGGCCCCAAGAGGGGTGCACATTCCTCGCTATCCTTCTCCTCATCATCAATCGTTTTGTGGCAGGTTTGCCATAGGTGGACCAAGTCCACCTATGAAGGATTGGCAACTCATGGGATAGACCTTCCAAGTGTGTAGGTTGATCTTGACTGTTTGGTCCTTTTTCCAAATATAGATGTGGTTTGTATCCCAATCATGGATCATTTTTGTCTCCCTCATAAAGTGTCGTCCGAGGTTGCAATCATACAAAATAGGTTGTCGACTGAAATTCATCACCATGAATGTGTGGCGGGAGTTGGTCCTCCCAAGGATCTTGATCGTTAAATCCTTCAAGAGAACTATGGGCCTAGCGGTGGCTCCATTAGCGAGTTTCACCAAGAAGGTTGTGTCATCCACGGTAGGTGCTTCCCATTTTCCCAACATTGTTTGGTGACAATGCTTACTCGTGCCCCTCCATCTAGGATGGCGGTGACCTAGAGGTCGTCGGACGGATATGGGTAATGCCGCATTGAGTTCATCACCTTCAAAGTATTGTCCAAGTTTGTTGACTTCAATAGTGGGGGTGCCATTGATTCCATGGGGTTCAATGAGTTCCTCATCCTCTAAAACTATCTAGTTATGCGGATTCCTACATCCCTGATCCGAGCTGCCCCTTCATCTAGCCTTTTAGATCCTTCCATAAGCTTGGGCTACCTTGGAGTAAGGTGCCAACGGGGATTTGGATCTGAGAAGAGAGGAAGTAAGTCTCGGCCTGCAATGTCTCTGGGAACAGGTGCGGTTTCTTGAGGTGTGTCACCTTTGCTTGTCCTTAGGCTCTTCCCCGTATAGGGTATTGGGATCAACGGGGATTCGGATCTGAGAAGAGAGGAAGTAAGACTCAGCCTGCAATGTCTCTGGGAACAGGTGCGGTTTCTTGAGGTGTGTCACCTTTGCTTGTCCTTAGGCTCTTCCCCGTATAGGGTATTGGGATCTAGACTTTTATGTCCGTCCTTTTGAGGTGGTCCTCTTAGATCCTTCCATAAGCTTGGGCTACCTTGGAGTAAGGTGCCAACGAGGATTCGGATCTGAGAAGAGAGGAAGTAAGACTCGGCCTGCAATGTCTCTGGGAACAGGTGCGGTTTCTTGAGGTGTGTCACCTTTTCTTGTCCTTAGGCTCTTCCCCGTATAGGGTATTGGGATCTATACTTTTATGTCCGTCCTTTTGAGGTGGTCCTCCTCCCACACATTTTTGAGATATTTGGCTATCGGGGTTTCCTAGTGGGGGGTATTTGTAGCACTGGGTGTTGCTACTTGGGTGAATCTTTGAGGGGGTGCTTAGTCTTGGAAATCTCTAATATGCTCTTGAGCTTCCTCAGTAGGTCACATGTTGAAAATCGAGGGATATGGCTCGAGGTATACTGTTGGAGGATCATCCTCTAGTTAATCTTGGCAATCTCAGACTAAGTCTTTAGTTGCCTTCAGCCTTTCCTTTTCCTTAATATGGGATTAGGGTATTTAGCTAATTTATTAGGCAGCTGGTTAGGATCAATTAGCTCCCTGGCAAGGGGATGAGGGTAGTAGTTACTCCTCTGGTTAAAACGTGGGTGGTGGTTCCATCTTTTGAACCGCTTTTTATGACTACACGGCTATCCCCTTTGCCAAGAGAAAGACACGTGCATGGTAAGGGAAGACACGGTTGTGTCCTGAAAAGGGTACGGGCATACGCTTCTCAGAAGGTAGAAAAAATGAAAATTTTGCCTCTTTTACTCCCCTGATTTCTGATGTTTTGGGTTCTTCCCTGATGTTTTTTTATGTTTTTCTTTTTGTAGGTGGCTAGTCTCCAGCTACCCAACCAATGATGCCTAGAAGTCCTAAGAAAACCTCATGATGTAAGATTAATTAAAGGATTAAGCTAATTATATAAGGTTGAACAAATGTTTAGAAAAACCAAAATTGATAAACTTGAAGAGCAAAGTTTAAGCACTTACTTGTGTCTCCCGCATCCGTTGAAGACTCCCAAGCTCCTCATGCTCCATTGAACACCATAGTTAAAGTAGACAAAATCAAGCACAAACAAACATACCAAACAAATAACCATCGATGGATTTGCACTCTAACCGGGCTATGAAATGACTCTAGCAAGTGGTGGATTGTGGTGGACCCTAAACTAAATTCCCATCCCCGGCAGTGGTGCCAAAGATGTTAACCAAAAACATACTACCTTGCACAAGAGAGGGAGAGAAGAAGAGAAGGATGCCACGCAAGGGTCGATTCAGAGACTCGCACTTAGCCAACTCTAATGAGGGTTAACTCCCGGATGTGAGGTTGCTAGGGGCTATTTGTGTCACTTAAATGGAGCATCACAAGCTAGGTAGTGAGCACACTGACACTATCCAGATGAACTTGCATGATCCCTACTATGAAGGGGGCGACCAAAAAGGGAAAGAAAATTTGGAACATCTTCCATAGTTCTTTTTTTTTTGGGTAGGTCCACTGACCTCCTCTTTGCAAAGTGCACTTGCACAATAGTATTGAGGGCTTATAATGTGGTTTCTCTAGGTACAAAGGCAGGGGTTCCATGTTCCTCGGCTATAAAAGTAGCCGCTCTCAATATGAAGCTAGAGATTCTCTCTCTCTCTCTCTCTCTCTCTATCTCTCTCTCTCTATATATATATATCGATATCACTACAAGAGAATCACCGTTTTTTGACGCTCAGTTTCCATGCCTGGTCGCGTCGTCGATATGTGCATTGAAATGAGCATCAAATTACTCATGGAAATATGCGTTGAAATAAGTGTCGAAATAACAGTGAAAAATTTATTTAAAAAAAATTAAATTTATATATAATATTTTCTAGTTCCCACCTTGGGGTGTGTTTTAGCCTTCTCTTTCTACCTCTTTTGCAAGCATATGTGTCTATGTGAGAGAGAGAGAGAGAGAGAGAGAGAGAGCTAGAGAGAGAGATCAGAGAGAAAGAGAGATAGATAGATATAGAGAGAGAGAGGGGGGGGGGGCGAGGGAGAGAGAGCGAGAGAGCTAGAGAGAGAGATCAGAGAGAAAGAGAGATAGATAGATAGATAGATAGAGAGAGAGAGAGAGAGGGGGGGCGAGGGAGAGAGGAGGGTAGAACTTCCATCACGCTCTTTGAAGGAGGACAAATTCTAGCTCCTCCTCCTCATCACAAAGGTGCAATTAAGAAAGTGCTCTGTGTTTTACAATGAAATTAAAGTTCATCATCAACTTGCTCGTCCTCAGCGAGATCCATGGCTCCAAATAAATCTATTTCTAGAAATACTTCTTCATTGTTTGTCAATTGGCGGAACCGGTTGTCTTGTAGTAGTAGAAGGTAATTCATCCATGTCGTCATCCTCTTCTAGCTCTAGCATGAGAGCTGTTGATGCATCATGATCATACTCAGCTTGAATCTCTTCTTCTTCTAGATTATCTCTAGTGTCTATTTCTCGTTTAAGATGTATTTGCTCAATGTTGAGTACACCTTCATCCGATCCTAATCCCGATCCTAATCCAGTGTGAGCCTCACCTACTTCCTCAACTATTATGTCTTCTTCTTGTTCTTCTTGTTGTTCAATAGGTGCTAGTGGTGTATGCTCAACCATCACATGATCTAGGGGGAGTTCCTTAGCATCTGGTAATTCGCCAACTGCTATTTTCACCTCTTCAAATATTTGTTTACCACGTGGATTTATTTGGATCATAAAAAACCATTTATGATCTGTTGAGTCTTGCACAAAGATGACTTGCTCATAGTGCTCTGGTAGTACAAATGTGTCCCTTTGGCCAGTCCATATCTTTGTGTGGTCTACTTGAAGAAATCCACACTTGTCTTTGCGTACAGTTACTTGCGCCTCCTTGAGTTACCAACTTGAACCATTTCACATAAAAAATGAACATATCAAACTTTCTGAATCCAACCTTGATAATATCTTGGATTGTTCCACAATAATCCAACATGCCTACTTTAGTATTGCCATCACTTGCACTTGAACGACTTTCTTGCATGAAATTAGCCTTCACACCACAATCAAATGTTGTTATCTTTTTATCTATTCCTTCTACTCGAAAGTGACGTCTGCGTGATCAAATTGCCCCAAACTTACGATATTGCAAGCACAATAAATAAGTACTTTTATTGTATAAATTCACGAAAGCACAACATAAAAGACAATGCATAGATATCTCAAACTCACATACATGGAAATCACAACCATATGCAAACTCCTCCTCCTCATCACTTATTGATTCACCATTGCGTTTAGCTTATAGTATTGTTTGCTCGAGCCATTTATTAGAAGGAAAGTCTGGAAGAAGTGCAAGTTCTGTTGGGTACGGTAGTGTGCGGGTTGTTCGACTCCTTCTAAAACAACTCAAATGAGCTTGGTCCTTTTTAGCCTTCACCGAGTTATATCTCTTGATTCATTTCTCTATAGCATGTGAGTTTAAGATGCAAAATTTATTGATCTTCTCAGGCAATGCTATAGCCATTGTTCTCACAAGGCCTTTCCCTTGTGGCCCTTCCCCAACTAGTCGATCATCTTCTTCTTGTGTCCATAATCTTGGCATATTGGGATCATACGTACTGAAAAATTAAGTTATATATACAAGTGATTCTTGAACAAGCCATCCCGCTGCCATACTACCTTTAGGACGAGCTCTTTGACGAACAAATCCTTTAAGTGTCTTCATAAATCTCTTCAAGGAAAACATCCATCGGCTATGAACAACCCTAGCCCCACAATAACTTCATCAACCACATAAAATAGCAAGTGCAATTGAATGGTTAAAATACTTGTCGGAAAGTATTTCTCAGTCATTGTAACAGCCTCTATTTTGGTAGCTTCACCTTCCCATCTACTTTATTTTGGGCCCATAAGTGTTGCATGCGTTGAATCTCTTGTAAGTCATCTCATTGTGCCTTGCTCTCCTTTGCTCCTGTGATGGTTTTTCAAAGCACCTCGGCTATATTCTTGAAAATGTGCATTGGGTCAAGAAGATGGTTCACTAGAAGGTCATTCCAATATATGGAAGTTGATGGAAAATGGATAGATGCTTCATTCCTAGAGGTGTGTAGGTTGGATCCAGCTCCCATAAGGTCCTCCAATCAGTGATCTTCCATATGCGATGAGACCTCCCTAGAAATCCCTCATGCAAAGGATGGTTGTCAGGGAGATACTTCTTGTGGCCCTCGTATACTATCTTCTTCATAGATTTTGAGTACCGAGCCCCAAGTTGCGGCCCACATAATGGACATCCATTATACCATGACAGTGAAAGCCCTGTAGAACATCAAAAAAGATTGTAGTTTTGGACGACAATCATGACTTAACATAATATGTTAACAAGCTACAGTATTACCAGAGCACTCTCCATAGCCAGGCCAATCATGTATAGTCCACATAAGTATTTCTCTCAATGTTAGCACACGTTGTCCAAACCTCTTGGAAATATCATGAACTTCAATGCCCTCCCATAGAGCACGAAGCTCCTCAACTAAAGGGGATAAATACATATCCATGTTCTTCACCTTGTACTTTCCAAGAAATATCAAAGACAATAAAAGATGCCCTTTTTCTATCGCTAGCCATGGTGGAAGATTATAGTTAACTAGACAAATAGGCCGTGTACTCTATGATGAACTTCGTAGACCAAATGGATTCACTCTATCCATCGTTAGTCTGAGTCGAATATGGCGAGCCTCCTCTCCTGAAAGGCTACCCACTTCTCTTCAATGTGCTTCCATGTAGGGGAATCTACGAGCACACGCATAACACCATCCGTGGACCTAGTGTTACGGTGCTAAGTCATCAATCCTGCAATGGATTTGCACTTGAACATTGTTTTAATCTAAGGGATGATGGGAAAGTGTCGTAAAAATTTTACTGATATCCTTTCTCCTTGCACATCTTGTCTATATCTTGATGTACCACAATGTGGACATTGTACTACGTTGTTATATTCTTGTTGATAAAGAATACAATCATTTGGACAAGCATGGTCTGTGTTGTAGTCCATGCCAATCGAGTGCAACATTATTTTTGCTCGACTACGGTCCATTGGCATCTCATTATCTTTTGGCAATATTTGATGTTTCAATAAACTGTTACACAAAATAGACAGGCTAAGAAAATGCATATAAAGGTACATAACTCACTAATTGCACATGATATCATCACTTATGTAAAAAGTTTTAATATGATCGTATATCAGACCATCTAAAAATCGATTGCAAGTTCAATATGGATAGGCAAGTGCATAAAACAAACACGTGCTCCATGATATAGTGGAAGACGAGCAAGCCTGCGTAGCTCTTTCTCTTCTTGGGAAGCGTATTCCACACATCGTGTGATTTCTTCTACCCCTTCATGTTCCAAACCACGATCTTCTGTTCCATCATGTAAGGAATTTATCATGTCATGCATTTATCATGTCATCCATGTCATGTCATCCATGTCATGTTGTTCTAGTATTTGATTCGAATCTGCCTCAAGTTCCTCGGGTTGTTGGACCACCTCATTTGTGGCTACTCTTGTTGGTATCCATTGTTTAGGTCGGATATCCACTGGTTCGTCATTGTTGAAGTGCGCATTGCCACTAATTAGATGTTCCAATCACTCCATCAAAAATATTCTCCATTTTTTTGTATGATCATTGCAAATTCGTCGACGTCGAGCTACTTGGTGTTTACAACGAGTACATGGGCAAAGTGTCTTCTCCTCTAAATCAACAAAATTTGAGGGTGTGGCATCGTCCATGGTTTCCATATTGATTTGCAATGGGAACGAATGCTTATTTTTGGAGGGGGATCCTCCTTTAAGTATTTGTGGAGGGTGGAAGTCGGTGATATGAAATTTGAAATGTCGGGGGTTTTCAAGATCTGGAAAAAATTTGAATTTGAATGAAAAGTAGCGACCGTCGAAAACGGCATCAAAAAGGTCATGGAGATATTCGTGGAAAAGGTCGTTGAAAAGAACGTCGAAAAGGTCGCCGAAATACTGGTTATTACCAGTGCGGGAAACTTTTTTTTCGACACCTATTTCCATGTTTCGGGTGTGAACTCGTTATTATTTTTTGATGCTTTTTTCCACGCTGATTTTGACGCCGTTTTCGACACACTTATTTCGACGGTTCAAGATTTTATAGTAAAATAGAGCCTCACTTTCTAATGTCATTTTTTGTGTTTTTGAAAACGCACATGCGTTTTTCTCCCTCAAGCAGCAGGTTCACCTCCTTTGCTCTCACTCCTCTCTCCTCTTGGTTGCATGTGCGTGTGTTGTGAGATGTGTGTGTGTGTGTGTGTGATTAGGGATAATGGTCTTGTTTTTTGCTTTATTCTTTGTTTTGCAGGTTCTCTCTCTCTCTCTCTCTCTCCCAAGCTCTTCTACACTTCCTTACCACTCAAGTAGGTTCGCCTCCTTCTTTGCCCTCCCTCCCCTCTCCTCTTGGTTCTATGTGCGTGTGTTGTGAGATGTGTGTGTGTTGTGATTAGGGATAATGAATGTTTTTGTTCTTTGCTTTGTTCTTTGTTTTGCAGGTTCTCTCTCTCTCCCAAGCTCTTCTCCACTTCCTTACCACTTCATCTCCTTCTTTGCCCTCCCTCCCCTCTCCTCTTGGTTACATGTGCGTGTGTTGTGAGATGTGTGTGTGTGTGTGATTAGGGATAATGTTTTTGTTTTTGCTTTGTTCTTTGTTTTGCAGGTTCTCTCTCTCTGTCCCAATTCTACTCCATTGGCTCTCCACTTCCTTACACTCCTTAGTACTTCGATCTCATGCTGGTAGGTGCTCTAACATCCAGCTTTGCATGGTTTTTTCATGTGTATGCTCTTATTCAAGTGCCCATGTGGGCTTTGTTATGTGTTTGTAGAGACATGTCGTGCACTCCAGATGAGACACCGGTTTACTCTCCATCCCTCTACCCATATGCCATGTTGCCTGACCAATTTATGGGTTTTTTATCACAAGTTACGCTCGAGCACAGAGCGATGGCACAACAATATTTTGGGGGAGGGGTGGGCACTTCAGCCGCACCATCGGGCACCACCATCGCTAACCCTAGTTCACCAATAGAAACCCCACAAAGGACTCCACGAAGAGCTATAAGAACCCCTCCCTCAGGTTGCTTGTCTAACGCTCGCAGAGGACAATGCTCCAGTGGTGGAGGTGGAGGCAGTTGTTGTCCAAGTGCAGGCATGGATGGGTCTACGCCCCCACGTGAGTGTCCTTCCATATTTAGCACCAGAAGCACTCCACGCTCGCGATCATCTCGTGATGTTACCCCACACCCGCCGATGGGAAAAAATATTATACAATTGTTAATGGCAATGTGGTTTTGGATGATGTCGGGCGGCATAAGAGATGAAGAACTGCATCTGCGACCTGTGTCACATTGTCTTTGCTAATGACTTAATGACTTTATGGCCAAAGTTGGATGAAGCTAAGAAAGAAAGAATCATTAATCAAATCAAGGATGAGTACAAGCTGGCCATCGGTAGTGATGTCATCTTCCCATAAGGTGGATAAAGGACCACATGGTGGTCGTCATGAAACATTGGCGGCAGGGAGATGTGACTAGGAGAGTGAAGGCAGGGGTAAGATGCCTTGGTACATTAGCATCGAGGATTGGAATGAGGAGAAGCAAAAGTATGCAAGAAATCCCCAATGCTACAAGCAACAAGAGGATGCAGCAAAAGCCCGAATGGAGATCATAGGAAGCTCTCACCTTGGAAGCAGCGGTTGGGACGCATTCCATGTCTACTTTGTAAGTATCAACACGCTTATCTTGTATGTTTCATTTAATGTTATGTTATGTTTATTGTTTTATGTTATGGTACTTTTAGAATCAAGTGGTTGGCTAGCCGGTAGGAGGACATTGCTTGCCGCCATAACACGTACTTTCTTTTGGAGAAGCTTGAGTGAGAACACGTTGTGTGGACAAAAATAGGAGTTGAAATGTGTACATACATGTACATGGCGTGTGTGAAGTTTCACTTTTGAGAGCATTGTCAGGTGTACAGAGTAAATGTATTGATGTGAGCATGTACAGGCCTGTCCGGTGAGAGGTCCACTGAGGATGATATCAGCTGCTCGATGGCTTTGAATTGTGTACGCATCCCCAAAGAAATGAGTGGGCATTTACAGGTTTTATTTGAAGGTGTATGGAGTGGCACTCGTATGCTACATCTTGAAGAGGTTTTATTTGAAGGTGTATGGAGTGGCACTCGTATGCTGCATCTTGAAGAGGTATGGAAGCATGGGCACTGCAAGGCTGGGTTTGAATGTGTGTGGAAACCGGGAAGCAATATGTGATGTGGCCAATGTTGCCTTTGTTGGTGTGAAAAAAAATATAATAGGTGGCTTTAAGTAAAAAATAAAAAATGAAAATGATAAAACAATGTGGCCAGCTGTGAAAGGTGAGCATGGAGGCTAACCGGGCTGCCAGCGCACCTTCTGGAGGTTGGCGAAGCTTGGCAAAGCGTGGGAGTCGGCGTGGGCTGGTGAGAAGAAAAAAAGGGTCGCCTTGTTTTGGTCTGCTCTGGGGGTGCAGTTGCAAGAGAGAGAAAAAGAAGAGCTGGGCGCAGCGTGCAGAATACAAGTGGTAAAGGAGGGTCACTTTGTTTGTGATGGTGGGAGGGCTCTAATTTAATTACAGAGGTTGCTGTGGAGGAGTCGCCCTTGCAAAGGCGGGCAAAAGGAGTGTGAAGAGGCCACCTTGTTGGTCTGGCTCTCTGGCGCAGCTGCAAGATAAAGCAAAGGGAGGTTGTGAAGTGCGTGTGCAGCTGACGGGCTGGAAGGCTAGCGACGTTGGGTCAGGAGCACACCCATGTGTGTGAGCGTGGAGAGTAGAGGCGTGGAGCGCAGCTACTGGTGTGGACAGGCACTGACGTGTGGGCTGAAGGTCTGCAACGACGAGGAAGCTGCTGGTCGACTGAGAGACAGGCTGGCGCTAAGGGTACGAGGGCTGGCGACTTGTAGAAAAGCTTGTAGAGGGCACAGCCGTGAAGTGTAAGGGTTTGAAGAGGCGGCTGGTGTTAAAGCGTGGGTGACTAGAAGGGCTGATGGGCTACAGAGCTGGTAGCTGGGGCCTCCCTGGTGAAGAGCAGCCGCGGAGAGAGAACAAGGCGGGTACAGAGGATGATATGCGACGTGTGGGTGACTGGAGCGGCTGACAGAGACAGGTCAAGAAAGTGGCCGCCTTGTGGTCGTAAACAAGTGTGGAGGCGCAAAGGATAGCAGAGGGTGCCGACTGTGGAAACAACTGGCGGGCTCTGCTGAGAGGAAAAGCTGCCTTGGTCAATAGCCGACGGGCGTGAAAAAGGAGTGGGGCCACCAAAGGTAGATGAGTCGCCTTGCTGAGGTTCCGAAGAGGGGCAAGGAGAGAGGACTGCAAGAGTGGAATGCTAGGCAGGCTGGCGGGTATCGTTGTTGTAGGGAAACGGTGTAGGTGAGAAGAGTTGAATGGTCGCCTTCTTGTGGAACTGGGTGCTGAGACGAAGGAGATTGGGTAACCACCTTGTGAACAAAGAGGAGGCCTCTCGAGTCATGGTGTGGGCCTTGGGTGCAGAGAGACCAGCTGTAGTAAAAGAGAATTGCTGCCTTGCAGTAGAGGTGCTGGAGCGACTCTGGTGATTTTGAAGACAACTGGATGCAGACAAAGGCTGGTGATATACAGTGTGGCTGCTTGGTGGTGGGCTAGTAGCATTGTAAAGCTTGGGTTTGAAGTGTGGCTGACAAAGGATCAGCACAGAGAGCTAGAGAGAGAGTGCGTGTGTATGATATTTTGTGGATTTCTACCTCTTCTGGGGACTCAAGCCAGAGTTGTAAATTTCTCTTGATTAGCTGTGGCTGGTGTTTGGTGATGCCAGAGAGTTTTTTTTGTTTCTTTGTCTGTTTGGGTACAAGTTGTGACAGCCAGATTTGAAATATAAGTCTTGTTCATGCTTTTTGGTCTGGTGTTCTGGTGTGTTTGCATGCGTGTGTGGAAGTGTGGCATCCTATAAGGGCGTAGACAGCTCTACCGCTTCCGTGCCATCACTTTTTGGTGCCCCCACAGAGGAGCAGATTTCCTCTGGTTTGTGAAAGAGATAGGGGCTGTGTGAAGAAGGTTGGAAAGATGGCTCAAGATTTTCCGGAGTATTGGGGATTGCCACAGGAGAGTGCAGTTAGGTTTCTAGAAAAGATGGAGTTTACAACCTTGATGAAGGACAGGGCAACTCCGGAGATCCTCTCTCAGATTTTGGCTTATTGCTTGCAGGGTGATGCACAAACATGGTTACAGATGTTTGTGACTACACACAGGAACATTCATCAACAGGATCCTGAGTACCGTGTAGTCAGAGCTGCATTTTTGGCACAGTTTGCCCGTGTGAGGAGTCCGAATGAAGTGTGGAAGGAGTTGTGTAACATTAAGCAGAAGGATGGTGAGGATGTGGATCAGTATCTGATAGAGTTTGGTAGACTGTGGAGTCTATGGTGTGAGGCTCTGATTCCTAAAGTACCCCCGCAGATGATAAAGAGAGACCGGTTTGTGGCTGGTCTGGAGCCAACCCTCTGTCTGAAGGTGGAGCTGAAGAACCTGGATAGCTTTGAGGAGGCTGTCAGAGTAGCTCGTGAGAAGGAGTGGAAGGTGAAGCGTCTGAGGCAGATGGGAATACAAGAAGAGCCGAAGAAGTTTGTGAAGATGCCAGAGATTGAGAGCATACATCTTGAGAGGGAAGCTGCTGTTGTTCCAGAACAAGAGGACACTTTGAAGAGGGACATACATGATGCAGTGGAGCTCATGAAGTCTCTAAGTTTGAATTGGTAGGTGGAAAGGGAAGAAGCCGAGGTGCACCAAATAATAGAAGGGACAATATGTCAACAGGTGAAGGGAACATGGGAGGAACAGGGAGAGGACGGGGCTATTATTTGAGTAATGTCCAATGCTGGAACTGTGGGGAGCGGGGACATATCAGCCCTCAATGTGACAAGCCGCCCAGAGCAGGTGGTGGAATATATCCTGTGATGCAAAGGACTAATGATAGATCGGGGGATCATAGTGTAGAAGTAAAAGATCCAAATCAACCCTCTACCAGTGGAATCAAATGGGAGGATAAAGGAAAGGGACCGGCTCTCAGCTTGATAGGAGTGGAGACCATTCCAGAGATTATGCCTGTGGCAAAGAGGACGAGGAGTACAATGGCAGAACCTAAACCATCTTCTAAGAAAGGTAAACATGTCCAATTTGATATAAGCCCTCAACCAGAGAAGAAGAAGAGGAAGCCAAGGAGACATTATAAAACTTCAGATTTGCATATTGGTCAAGGCCAAGAGGAGTATACATTGATGGGAGACTTAAAGGGAAGGGTAGCCAATATAACATTTGCCCAATTACTTGGATTGTGTCCGAAGCTTAAGAGAGAGTGGAAGAAGTTGGCAAATGCGAGGAAAGTAAATGAGCAGGAACCCACATAAGGCGAAATGGAGCTCATGTCTGTGGAAGACCTTCCTGATATTTGTCCATCAGTTGATGCCTGGTGTGGAAGTGTGAGTGTTGGAGAAGCATATGTTGATGGTGGTGCACAAATCAGTGTGATGACTCAGTCCTGTATGGAGAGATTGGGGTTGAAGCTGAATGCTAGTTCAGATTTTAGACTCCGTCTGGCAAATCATGCAAAAGTAAAGTGTCTGGGTATATGCATAGAAGTGCCAGTGACTGCTTTTGGTGTGGTTTGCAACATAAATTGCCATATTATGCCGGCTGGTTTGGGAGCTTCTCCACTGATTTTGGGCAGACCTTGGCTCAGACAGGTGGGTGCCATCCAAAATTGGAAAAGGGGAACTATAACAGTACATAATAGGAGAGGGAGAGCTAGGAAATTCAACATGAGTAGTAAGCGGGAAATGAAGAGTGAGCCTGAAGAAACAAGTGCTGATGAGTATACAGATAGTGAAACTGAAGAAGAGAGTTCTACTTCTGATGATGAGAGCCAGGTATCATTTATAATGAAGGAAGAAAATGAACATGCGATGCAAGGAAGAAGAGAGCAAACTTGAAGATATGGACAGTCTGATGCAGCCTCCATCACCCCCACCACAGTGCAGAGAAAGAGAAGCTGTTACAGGGCATGCTGAATCCTAAATTGCAGCCAGTGGAGAAAGAAGAGTATATGAAGGTAATACATAAATTCCCTCATTTGTTTATTACTTCATATGAAGAGATTCGAGGATTCAAATGTGAACCAATGCCTATAGTATTGAAAGAGGGTGTGAGGCCAGTGTTTCAGAAACTGAGGAGGATAAATAGAGAGCTATTGCCTGTATTAAGAGAGGAGTTGAATAAGTTGTTAAAAGCAGGGTTAATTTATCCAGTAAATCACTCAGATTGGGCAAATCCAGTGGTCTTCACTCCAAAGCATACAGGTGGGTGGAGGGTCTGTATTGATTACAAACCTCTGAATGCTGCAACAAAAAGCAATCACTATCCTTTGCCGTTCATTGATGATATTTTGGATAGGGTAGCTGGATATGAGAGGTATAGTGTATGCGATGGCTTCTCTGGATATTTTCAGATCTCAATTGAGCTGAGGAAGATCAGGCTAAAACCACTATCATTACACCGTGGGGTTGCTTCTGTTACCGAGTAGTACCATTTGGTTTGAAAAATGCACCCTCGTGGTATCAGAGGAACACTGATAGAGTACTTGCACCTCTTACAGATCATTTGTGAGAGCTTTTTTGGATGATATATGTGTGTATAGTTCTCAAAAGGAGCATGGTAATAAATTGGAACAAGTATTTTCTAAAATAGATGATGCAGGTGGACAGCTGAATCCAAAGAAGTGTCATTTAGGACATTCAAAGGTGAAGCTGTTGGGGCATATGATATCTCAGAATGGAATTGAACCTGATCCAGAGAAGATAAAAGCTCTTGTCTTATTATCTGCACCATCAACATCCAGGCAGCTGCAGACTTTTGTCCAGAAGGTAAAATATATGGCAAGATTTGATCCTTTAATGTCTCAACTGCTTTATCCTCTTCAGCAGGCTATGAAGAAGGAACCATTACAGTGGAATGAAGAATGCGAGGAAGTGTTTGAGAAAGTGAAGGAGGTATTGGGAGGTATTTCCAGTGTAAAAGCTCCGAATTTCTCTCAGGTCTTTTATGTGAATCCATCTTTTGGTCCGGATGTAGTTGGAGCAATCTTAATGCAGAGAGGAGATGAATCCAGATATATGAAGCCTGTGTATTTTGCAAGTAGAGTGAAGACAGAAGCAGAGAGGAAATATACTGAGGCTGAATTGGTTTTGTCAAGTCTGGTGTATGCTTGCAGGAAATTCAGGTCATATCTCCTGATGAAACCATTTGTGGTGCTGACAAATTATACTCTACTCCCTCAGCTGGTGAATGGTACTTCACTCTCAAAAGGTATGATGCGATGGTTAGTGGAGCTTCAAGAATATGATTTCTCATTTTTGATTGAAGATACTTGCAAGGCAACTCTGGCAGATCTTCTAACATACAAGGATGGTCCGATACTCTACATACAATGAGAATTTTGCACGAAAGATAAAAGAAGAAATAGACAAGCTCTTAGAGGCAGAATTTATCTATGAGATTGAACACACTAAATGGGTCTCCCCTATTGTAGTGGTGCCCAAGAAAAATGGAAAACTTTGAGTATGTGTAAACCTCAAGAAGGTAAATGCAGCTACTGTACGTGATCATTACCCACTTCCAATCACGGATCATCTTCTGGAACGAGTTGCAGGGAAAAAGGCATATAGTTTCTTGGATGGATTCTCCGGTTACAATCAAGTGTCAATTGATCCAAAGGATCAACACAAGACCGCCTTTGCTACTGAAGATGGCATCTTTGCCTATCGTGTTATGCCATTTGGTCTAACAAATGCACCAGCAACCTTTCAGCGGTTAATGAGTCATGTATTCAAGGAGTACCTTAGGCAATTTCTTGAGATCTTCATGGATGATTTATGTGTTCACTCACAGGAGCGTGATGATCATATAGAACACCTCAGACTTGTGTTTCAAAAGTGTCAAGTTTATCGTATATGCTTGAATCCTGACAAGTGCAAATTCATGGTAAGACAAGGGAAAATCTTGGGCCATATTGTTTCTCGCAATGGGATTTCAACAGATATGGATAAAATTGATGTCATTGTCTCATTACCTCGGCCTATCAACCCTAAAGGGGTACAAATATTCATGGGACATTGTGGCTATTATCATCGATTCATCTACATGTACGCTGTCCTAGCCAGACCATTATATGCTCTTCTTGTAAAGTTTAATTGGACTGATGAGTGTGAGGAATCCTTTGAAAAGTTGAAGCAAGCATTAGTGACTGCACCCATCTTATGGGCACCAGATTGGAACCAAATATTTCATGTCCATATTGATGCTTCAAACTTTGCAATTGGATGTATTTTGGCTCAATCGGGAGAACATAATAAGGATTTCCCAATCTCATATGCTAGTCGACAGTTGAACAATGCTGAGAAGAATTATACCACAACAGAAAGAGAAGGTTTGTCCATGATATATGCAGTGAAAAAGTTTCGCCATTACCTTTTGGCAAACAAATTCATATTTTTTGTGGACCATCAAGCATTGCTATATTTGGTGGGATAAACCTTGTGCAACTCGAAGGATTATGAGGTGGTTTGTCATCCTTCTTGAGTTTGATTTTGAAGTGGCAGTTCGAAAAGGAACAACTCATCTTAGGGTAGATCATTTGTCTCAAATCACCTCTGGCGAACTCCTGTGGTGGGTGTGGATGATGATATGTTAGATTCAACACTTTTCCTTGTAGAGACAGCTCCTAAGTGGTCTGAATCCATCTTAGAAATTTTGACAAGTGGGCAGATACAACTAGTGGGTCCTAATGTGGACCTATGGCGACCATTCAAGTTAATCTCAGGGAGATTATATCGTCAGGGTAATGATGGAGTGTTGCGGCTTATACCTAACCCTGACCAATATGAGGAGATCTTGGAATGGGCACATGAGGGTATCCATGGAATCCATGCATCAGCTACTACTTGTGTGCGACGTATATCTCAGGATGGGCAATGGTGGCCTACCATGCATGCAGATGGGCAATGGTGGCCTACCATGCATGCCGATGCTGAAAAATTTGTTCGTAACTGTGCTTCATGTCAAATTCAATAGCCAATTCATAATGTCACATTATTCCAAATTTCAACTACACCAAGTTGGAGTAAGTATATTGTGGACTATCTTCAGCATGGTCATACTGATCAAAAAATTCCTAAATATCGAAAGCATGCTATTGAAGTTGAAGCGGCAAACTATATGCTGATAGAGGGCCAACTCTACAAGAGGGGCAAGGATGGCAACTTACGCATGTGTGTATGTGAAGCTGACTACTTGAAAATCTTGACTCATGCACATGCAGGTGTTGGGGGTGGACACTTTTCGGGCAATACCACAGCTGAGTTGATTAGGTGGTCTAGGCTTTGGTGGCCAACCTTACAAATGGATGCCGAGGAATATGTAAAACGTTGTGACGATTGTCAAAGGACCAAACCTCCCATCATAAAGGACAATATGCCATTGTGGCCTATGTTAAGCACACGTGCTTTTGCAAAATGGGATATTGATTTTGTCGGTCCCATTAAACCTCCAACTCGTCACACGCATGCCAAATATATTATAGTTGCAACTGACTATTTGACCAAATGGGTAGAGGCAAAGGCTACAGTTAAAAATGATGCCAGAACCACAGCCAAGTTCTTGTATGAGTACGTGTTTACACGCTATGGCTTACCTATTGAAATCGTTGGTGATCAAGGTGTGCACTTTGTGAATGAGGTCATAGAGTTTTTGCTTCAAGAATTTATGGTAATTCACAAGCGTTCTGCACCCTATCATCCCCAGACCAATGGACAAGCTGAGAGTACTAACAAGATTCTCTGCACAGCACTCACAAAGATTGTTGAGAGACATAGGACTGATTGGGAGCAAAAGTTGCACTCAGTTCTTTGGGCATATAGGACAGCCTATAAAACATCTATGGGCACAACCCCATTTGAGCTTGCTTTTGGGCTAGATGCAATTCTTCCCATTGAATTTCTTGTACCTACTCTACGAGTTTCTAAACAATTGGACTGGACTGGTCATGAGCTTTCACAATGCATTAACGAATTGGAAAAGCTTGATGAGACCCGCTTATTGGCGGTCATGGGGATGTATGCCAAGAAGAGGAGACAAAAGCAATGGTATGATAGAAATGTAACAACTGGCCGATTCAAAAAAGGGGACCTTGTACTCTTGTACACACTTAAGAAGCATAAGAGAAAGCTCAAGAAACGTGGCCTAGGACCGTTTGTGATTAATGAGCTTACTCCAAGTGGTGCAGTGCGTTTAGAGACACTAGAAGGTGAGCTAACTTCATTAATGGAAGTCGTCTCAAGAAATACAATGAGCCATTAACTGAAGCCATGCTGCAACAAATGCATGCTGCACACACACGAAAAGAAGCACATGACCTACTTAAACGTCAGGCTCAAGAAGAGGCTAAAGCTAGAGTTGTAAAAGCCAAGAAGCCTCGAAAAGCTTCTATGTTGGCCTTACAGTTGGCTACTGATGAACAATATGTCAATCCTTTCAATATTCAAGTGTGTCTTCATCTTCATGAGACTACCTACTTTGTCTCTGCCTTAATTGACTCTGGTGCAGATTATAATGTTCTCTCGTTTGACACATGGATAGCCTTGGGACAACCAACACTTGTGCACATTCCTATTGACTTACGAAGCTTCTCAGGTGAAGATAACCCTATAGAGGGAAAATGTGTCATTATGATGTCCATTTAGGATCACCAGATGTCAGTTTCCTTTTATGTGGCAAGTAAGTCCAAGACAGTGGTAGAGGCTGTTCTCGGTCGATCATGGTTAAGTGCTACTAATTGTTCATTAGATTGGAAGAATAGACAATACAAATTGCAAATTGATTCTGATTGCATCTTGGGATCTGCTACTCCACGAGTTTTATCATGTCAAAAGGGTGGTGTTTCTACCTTACACAACCCACTTTCAAAATCTGCTCTTGAAGCTCCAACACAAATGATGTGGATAATCGATGAGTCCTCAAGTAAGGGCCATGGCTAGCATGTTCCAACTACTCTAGTCACTGCTCAAAGAAGGCCAGGCAAGAAGGAATTATCAATTTGGCTCCCCAAAGATGCGTACAAACTTGTACCATCTAGCCTAGTTGCTAAGCCTCCTAAAAAGCACATCTTTTCCAAGCCTAAACCTTAGATTGTTACTCATTGGGTCCCAAAGCATGTTCTTAAAGCACAAGGCTATTATGAGGGTGCAACAGCACTTTGGCTTCCCAAATGCCATGGTTTACTAGAAGTAAAAGAGTGTATCAATAAGATTCCAAAAGCCACCCTTGGTTTTCCATATCAGTGGGTGCAAAGGAAATCAACACAACCTCCTCAAGATAGGATAGGTGGTTGTGAGAGCACCTACAAATCTCCTTGTGTTGACCTTCCCAAAACATGTATTGAATCACCAGTTGTCCCAATTTCTCCTTGTTACACAATTCCACCATCAACTTCTGTACCTAAGACAAATCCAACTTTACATGAGTCTCCTTTGAGCATAGATTCTAGCACTTCAATGCCTAAATCCTTTTATCTTGCTCAAATTCCTCGACAATTGCTAACCTTCCCACCTCTTAAGAAGGACATACCCAAAACCAAAGGTAAGGCATTAACACTACAATTGAAGCTCTTTGGTAGATCAGTGTTTGAATAGTCTCACATTTACTAATGTGGTTCCTTATGCCTTCAGAGGATTGTGTTCTTTTTGAGATGATCTTATCTACAATGTTTTTGATTGGGATTGTAATGATGGATATGAGTGTATAAAGTTTGAAGTTTCTAAATTTCATTGTTCTACGACCAGATAACTCCTATGGATACTTGGTGAGATACATGTCCACCATGCATTGACCCTGATAGTACTCAGCCTGAACATCGCGGGGGTTATAGCGCTCCTCCTTTTCAAACTCATTCTAGGTACTTTTATGCTCCCTTAGGTGAAAATTGCTGTGGGCATCACTTTGTCACTTTATTCTATCAACAGCATCACCCATTTCCACATTGTCAAGAGTGTGCACGACTCGTATTAGGAGAAGCTTCACACATTTGTTGGCTATGCCGCTCTTACTTTCGATGATATGGCACGGGCTTAATGAAACAAATTGTGGGAATTACACCCCAACGCCATAACCTTCTTGATGTGAGAGTACCAGAGAGAGGACCAAATTAACGTAGATTACCTGAGGAGGTTCAACCACAACAATGGAGGGATACATGCATAAATGACTTGCAACCACCTATCTTGCAAACCCTCCTTCCCCAAGCCTCAACATGTCAATTTTGGATCACTATGAGTACCTATATTAAGCAGTTCCGAAATTGAAATTGTCTGCTTAACCTTCCCATAGAACCAATGCCATATTCTAGAAAGGAAGCACTCCTTCCTCTACCACCTTCTCCAGAGGCCAGTTTTTGTACAAGGTTGTCCCTGCATCCTGAAGTGATTGATACCATCTTTCCAACAGAAGTGGACACGAATCCATCACTAGTGCAAGGGTAAGCTCATTAACTCCACAATAAGATCAACAAGCCAGGGCACTTTTCTCCCACTGGGTTTTTCCCCTTGGCTATATTCAGTGATTGGTACTAATAACAAATTTTATTCCTTTCTTTTCTTTTCTTGTTTGTTAATAAACATTTTGCAGAGATCTCAGCTAAACAAGAGAATACAAACACACCCCAATAGTCCACCTACCGTGCACACAAATTAGGAAGGGGGGAGACATGCAATGCCTACAAAGAGCAAAGAGAAGCAATCTGCACAACATCAGCAATGCATCAATGCAAATGCACAACATCAACGAGCACTACAACAGGTGTATTCAAATCGTAATCTTTTGTTCTTTATGTGCTTTTAACTTTTGGATATATTGTTTGCATGTTCACACACAGTTGGCTGGTTTAAGTTTTAAATTAGTTGTTAAAATGTGGTGAGAGTGATTTCTAGATTCTTAGAGGACTTAGTAGAAGGTATTTCTATTTGAAGACGGTGTAGGATATATACCAATGGAGTATGCCAAGTTCTTATGCTCTCAAAGTATATTAGTTATCCTTAGTGGTAGCTACCTCTTAGGTATGGGCTACCACTAAGGATATATACCAATGGAGTATGCCAAGTTCTTATGCTCTCAAAGTATATTAGTTATCCTTAGTGGTAGCTACCTCTTAGGTATGGGCTAGGTGCTAGGATTAATAAATTTTTTTTACAAAAATCATGCCCTAAAAAATATATACAAGTGAATTGAGACATGACGTGTCTACAGCCATGTGGAATGCTTGGTAGGACCAGGGGTTGTCTTAGCACCTTGGGGCCGATGCCTTGGTTTCCATGGGGTAAACACTGATGTCTAAAAGATTAAGAAAAAACCTTCAAGGAGTCTATCGCCTTGATAGATGCTGGAAGGACTTTGGGATACATTATGGGCCCTCGAGACCGATGCCCTCATCTTCATGGGATACTCCTTATGCCAAAAAGAAAGAAAAGGGTCTATCGCCCTTGAGATACTTAGCGGCCTTTAGATTCTCTTGGCAGAGGTCTCTTGGCCATTGCTTGGGTCTCATTGGGATGGAACCTTCCTCTTTATCATCTTTTACACACACACCAAAAAAAAAAGAAGAGAAAAGAAGAAGAGGTCCAATCACCATTGCTTATATTTAGGAGTAGGTTTGCCACTTAGGATTAACTTAAATACTTGTAGGACATTGAGACTGCGGTTATAACCTGTGGTGTGCAAGCACACTTGCCTTTGCATGGCACTATCTACCACTTAGTCTCACTTTGACTAGTCTTTACTCTCACCTCTTTTAGCACTCTTTAAAACTCTAATCGGCCTTTCACTTGTATGCTCACGTGTGAGATTGTCATTGCTGGGTTTTTTTTTCAATAAAAGGCTTTACTTGTATCCATTGTTTTTTTGTATCCATTGTTTTTTTTCAATAAAAGGCTTTACTTGTATCCATTGTTTTTTTGCAGCTTTTGCTTCTACCGCGCTCGAGGACGTGCGCACAATAGGAAGGGGGAGTGTTGCGTGACGAGTGGTGATCAATGCAAGGATGCAACACAAAGATGCAAGTAGGAAAACAAGTGACATTCTTATTTAGGGCTCTTGTAAAGAGTTCCAAGTTGTAGATGAGTATGGGAGTGGGCTTAAGAATAATCCCACATGGGAAGTTTTGGGAGTTTTAGGAGTTTTAGTATAAAAAGTGGCTCATTTGAGAGCTTAGGTAACTTTGGGCTAAGTTCATGCAAGAGCTTAGGTAACTTTGGGCTAAGTTCATGCAAGAGCTCCTTTGAGAGAGCTACTCTCCCTCTTCTCCATAGAGGTGAAGACTCTTCTCTCACCCCATCTACATCTTTGTATAAGATAAATCTCTTCATTGAATCAATAGCAATGTCATGAGTCTTTCTCATCCTCTTCTCTAATCATTTTACTCTTATGCATGCTTTTAGTATTTCATTTTTGTGTATGTGGGCTGATTTGAAGCTTTCATGGAAGCTTGATGCTTGAGTGTGTGCATGCTTGTAGGAAGATAGGAGTGGAGTGAGGTCTTTCTCTTTGCTTGTGTGCATAGTGATTGTGTTCCTCTTGCTTGTATTTGTGAATGAATGAATTCCGTCTCTCCATTGGCGTCGCTGCCGGGGAGAAGACTCAAAACCGGTTGAGAAGCTTGCATTACTACCACTATTTCTTTTTGTTTTTAGGTTTAGGGTTAGCATGAGTGTGGAATCTCGGAGCTAGTGATTAGAAGAGAAAAAAGGTAGATTACAAAGACAAAGGAGGGGCCGGATAAGGTAGCAAATTTTATTTTTTATTTTTGTTAAATTTTTTTTAAAACACACAAAGAAACCATGCATTGTGACGGCTACCATCACATGACACTAGACTAAGCACACACACAAGCTCAACTTGCCCTCATTCCTACACACCCATTCATTCACAAATACAAGCAAGAGGAACACAATCACTATGCACACAAGCAAAGAGAAAGACCTCACTCCACTCCTATCTTCCTACAAGCATGCACACACTCAAGCATCAAGCTTCCATGAAAGCTTCAAATTAGCCCACATACACAAAAATGAAATACTAAAAGCATGCATAAGAGTAAAATGATTAGAGTAAAATGATTACTTCTAGAATAGAATTGCCCGAGAACCTATTTATCTAGCATAGGGCTTTCACTTAATCTGTTGGAAAGCTACCCGACTAATCGGGTCCACCCGTCCATAGGATGGTGCCATCGGGGATTCCATCCTCCCACTTTCCACCCTACTCACGTGTCAATTTGTTTTCTAATTAATCCTACCACACTGTTTGACATAAATAAACATGTTCCTTAATTAAGGCCCTTTTCATAAGGTTTGTTAAAATAGCCTTTTTCCACAGTACAATACTGCCAAAGACAAGATTTATAAATTTTTTTTATATATGAATCAATTCTATACAAGCCAAACCGGCTCTCTTATTCTTTTCCTTTATACTGCCAATGATCTAGAATTCGGCCTTCCAGCCTCTATATGCTGGGCCAAACCCTACGGGACCATACACCTTGTTGTTGACCGCTGGGGCGAGGACTCAAGCTGGCATGTCGCCCTCTCAGGCTCCGTTGCTTGCTTGATCCTCCCGCCCCTCAAAGGGATGTCTATGCACTAGGGTGGGCTTATTCACCGCACTAGCCTGGGACCTCAGAACTAGACAACATCATAATCTCTCACCTCAATCGGTGAACCTTATTTTGCCAATGGTATGAGGGATACTTGGGCTTTGCTAAACGAGGCTACCCGGCTACACAAGCACGGAACAAAGTTAGCATCGAAGCCAGGAAAAACCTGCACTCTTTCTCTTAAAGATAACAATTTTAATACAAATCATTGAATACAACATCACTTCAAATCGTAGCTTCCTACATTTTTTTCAAAGGAAAAGATACACATCTTCTTTCTTCATTTATTGACATTAATATTAAAGAAAAGCTCTTTTTAAAAGATGAACAAGCTAACCTAGCCACCATTTCCTTGAGAAGCTTGCAAATAGGAGGGTTAGAGCCGCATTAGGAGCATCTTCTCCAATCTCATTGTTGCGTGCTCCTCTTGAGGTTATATTTTGGCATTTTCGAGATGGGGCCATCTGGACATCGCCTTGTAGTGCTGTTGCGGTTGTAATGCTTCAGTCAGATCTCAATTCCGAGATCGTTTTCTCACTCTATGAGCAAAAAACTACAGCACACAAACCCTCTCTAAAGTAGAAAACCTCTAACAAGGGTGGGCTGGCTAAAAGTTGGCTTATCTGAAAATTGGCAGATTAAGGGGTGTTGAGAGGGGGGGCAACAAGGGACGGCTGTAGGTACTATAGCAAGTACACCATGCAGGGACAGAAGGGCAGTACAGACAATGGCACGGCCTTATGCAGAGTATAGGCTACGCAGGAATGCGTGTTGGCCATGGAGTATCCCGGGGGTTTATATAGCTCTGGGGTATGGGCGTGGGCACTGCACAAAGTACGGTTGAAAGGATGATGTACCATTAAAGGATGCAGATCAGTGGTCTGCATGGGCCTGGGGAAAGGTATGGTGGTGGTGAATAGGGAAAGGGGTGGTATGCATGTACCTTATTTGGTCAGAGGTAGCATTGGTGTCCACGTAGTGGTGCGTGTGGACCACACGGTGGGTGGCCGACCTTTGGTCCTTGCGTGGCCATTGTATAGGTGCCCTGGTGATTGTGTACTATCCTTTTTGGGGTGGGGTCCCGAAATTTGGGGCGTCGGCCTCGATTTGCATGCTGGACCACCCGAGAGACAAAAATTATTTTCCAACAAAAATATCTGAGATGTTTCCCTAGTCATTGGGGTGCAGACCGTCCATCAATCGGACGCCCAGTCGTGCATTTATTAAGGTTTAAAGGCCATCATTTTTAAACTAAAAATAACTAAAATTCGCATATAAGCTTGATCCGGTGTCCGTTTTGGATGCTGTAAAATCTTATATTAGGGTAAAATCGCACGCAAATTCTCAATTTGGGCTCCGAATTTGAAGATTCTAAGTAAAAATGGATCATTTAATAAAATCATTGATTTTTATACCATAAAAACTCATAAATTTATCTATTACATGAACATTTCTTTATTAATGAAGATGGGTATATTACATCCTTCTCCCCTTAAAGAAATCGAGATGTCCTCATCTTGTCATGAATTGGGGATAATCCTTTAAAAGTGTAGCTTCATCTTCCCAAGTTGCATCCTCTTCAGGGTAGTCATTCCACTGTACTAGATGTTCTACAAGAGTTCTATTACGAAGTTGCCTTTCTCTAGAATCTATGATCCTATTGGGCTGTAATTCAAGGACTCCTTGAGTAGGGATTACAACTTGTTCATCATCAAGAATATGATCCAAACTAGGTATATAAGGTTTTAATAAACTTACATGAAATACATTATGGACTTTGATATGGGCTGGGAGCTGGAGTTTATAGGCACTTTTACCTAGACACTTGATAATTGTATAGGGACCACAATACCTAGGGCTGAGCTTCTTATATTTCCCAAGTGATAGAGAACTTTGTTTGGGTGTCGCACTCGTAGAAGGACTTTGTCTCCTTCCTTGAAGATCCTTTTAGACCTCTTGGTGTCAGCATAATGCTTTTGCCGATCTTGAGCAGCTTTAATATCCTTTTGGATTGCCTTGGTTTGTTCCTCCATCTCTTTGAGCATTTTCTTGGATGCCTCAACTCCTATGGTTGGATCAGAGAAATTTAGAGGAGATAAGCATTCTTGCCCATAGATTACTTTGAATGATGACATTCCTATGCTCTAATGATAAGATGTATTATAGGCTAATTCTACCAGAGGAAGGTATGAAATCCATCTTCTTGGTTCTCATCCACAATATGCTCTGAGAATGTCTTCAATTACCTGATTCACTCTCTCAGTCGTCTGAATGATAAGTTGTGCCAAAGCAAAGTTGAGTTCCCAAGGCTTGAAATAAGGACTGCCATAACTTTGAAGTGAAGTCAGAATCCCAATCACTTACTATCCTCTTTGGGAGACCATGAAGTTTAAAGACTTCCTTGATGAATATTCGAGCAACATTAGAAGCTTTGAAGGTCTTCTTTGCTGGTATAAGGTAAGCTACTTTGGTAAGTAAGTCCACTACTACCAGAATGGAATCATACCCTCCTTGTACAAAAATCCATACTAATGCACTCCCACTTCATTTGGGGAATATCCAAGGGTTGAAGTTTCCTAGGCATCTTGACCCTTTCAGCTTTGATCCTTTGGCATGAGAGACATTGCTTCAAGTACCGAAGGACATCATTTTTCAAGCCTACCCACCAATGAAAGCTCCTTCTTACGGCATTTAATGTTTGTCCTGCAGCAGCAGAACTATCATGAGCTTCATGGAGGATTAGTTTCCTTAAAGCAGGATCCTTAGGGATACATAGCCTGTGATTGAAGTAGAGGCTTCCTTCATGAGTGGATTATCCCTTGATTAGATTCTTATCTTTCTCTAAATTTCCCCCTTCTTCTACTAGCTTCACCATCCTTTGATAATTTGGATCATGAAATGAGACTTCTTTCACCTTGACCAGTATGGGATTTTTGCATTGAAATTGCACTTAAGAAAGATTTGCGGCGGCTAAGTGCATTTGCTACCACATTATCTTTCCCAGGGCGAAATTTGATATCGAAGTCATATTCTTGTAGAATTTCAATCCATCTCCTTTGCCTCATGTTGAGGTTAGGATGGGTGAAGATCCACTTCAGACTTTTATGGTCAGTTTTACAAGCTAGAATTCGCCCCCCAAGAGATAATGTCTCCATAATTTGAGGCAATGAGCAACTATTAAGAGCTCCAAATCATGGGTGGCATAATTTGCTTTAGCTTGTGGGAAGTATAAGCGACTGGTCTTCCTTCTTGGCCTAAGACGCCACCAAGTGCTAGACTACTAGCATCAGTAAACCACTTCAACTTCCTTGGTGAAATCAAGAAGTTTTAGGACTAGGGTAGAAGTAATAATGACCTTGATCTGATCAAAACTTTTTTGATGGATTGGCATCCACACTATTTTGCAATTCTTCTTAAGAAGATCCAACAAGGGTGCAGCTACCAAGGCGTAATCCTTGATAAAATCCTATACCATCCTGTGATTCCCAAAAAACCACAAACTTCACGAGCTGATTTAGGGGGTGGCCACTCCAGTATATCTTTGACCTTGGGGGGGTCTACTGAGATGCCATCTTTGGAGACGCCGTGAACCCAAGATACTCAATTTGATGAGTAAAGAAAGTACATTTACTCTTCTTGGCATAGAGTTTATGTTTGTGCAGCAATTGCAGAACCCTACGCACATGCTCCTCATGCTCTTCCATTGATTTGGAGTAGATTAAGATGTCATAAAAAAAAACAAGCACAAATTCATCCAAGTAAGGATGGCATATATCTTGCATTAGGCGGTTGAAGGTTGCAGGAGCATTGGTTAACCCGAATGACATTACAATAAACTCATAGTGGCTATACCGAGTCTTGAAGGCTGTCTTAGGTATATCTGCTTCCTTGACTTTGATCTAATAGTAACCAAACCTCAAATCTATTTTTGAGAAAACTTTAGCCCCATGAAGCATGTCAAGAAGCTCATTGATGCGAGGGATAGGATACTTATTCTTGACACAGTGACTTGATTTAGCCCTCGATAATCTATGCAGAGGCGGAGAGTCACGTCCTTCTTGTGCCCACCAAGGAGAGCTACTGGGGCGGCGTACAAATCATTGCTCAATGAGTTGGAAAAGTTGCTCTTTATGTTCAATGGCTTCAGGGAGGGACATTTTACAGGGCGCTTTTAAGATGGGTTGAGCTCTAGGGATCACCTTGATCTCATGATTGACTTCTCAAGGAGGCGGTAGTCCTGTAAGCTCGTCAGGAAAGATGTTAGAGAATTCTTGTAGCCAAGAGGGTTCCGTCTCCTTACTAGATTCAATGGCTTTGTTGAGCTTGACTAAGAAAACTTGCTGACCCTTACGTGCTCCCTTGAGAAGATGTTTTTCCTTGACTACCCTAGATTTAGGTTTTTCTATTTTCCCTTAAATGGATACTACTTGGCCATGCTAATTTTCAAAAGTGATAGGTTACAGTGAATGCTAGCTTTGTTTGCAATTAACCAGTCTATCCCAAGGATTCCATCATAAATTCCTTATGGCAAGACGTTAAAGTGCTCTCATGAGTTTGCTCATTTCCAAGCTCAAAATCAAGGTTTCCTATAGAGTGGCGAGATACTACTTCTTTCCCACTGGCTACCTCTACAATCATTCTTCTAGCTATTTTTTGGCCCAAGTTTAATTTTTGCAAACACCTAGGAGAAAGAAATGAATGGGTACTGCCACAATCAATCAAAAGCTGGAATGGCTTACCGTGGTGAGTGTCTGGGGTTTGGATTACACCAAATTATTTATTCGGACCTTGGTGTTCTACTCCTGCATGGACTGTGGCGTGCTCTTCTTCAGCCATTTCCAAGGTCGGTTCTTCACTTATAATACAGGCGGTTCTAGCAATTGCTCCTCCGTGGCCTTTGCCACGTCCACTGCCTCTTGCACCTTGGTGGATAGGGGTTCCACAGCCTTGATTTCCTCTGCCACCTTGGGGAAATGATGTTGCCAGCTTGGGACAGTTGGCCCTAAAGTGTCCCGGCTCATTGCATTCAAAACACAGAGGTCCTTCTCTGGAAGAATCAATATATGAGCGGGGGACAAAAGAGTTGCTTTGCCGCTCTCTATTGTAGTAGGGGGAATTCTATTGGGGTTTCTTGTAGGGCTGATCTTTAGGATTTTCCTCAGGGTAAGATCTCTCCTCATTTCTTTCACAAGGGGCTTTGCTCGTATGAGAGCATCCTGTAACGTGCTTGGCCTCATTGCTTCAAGGTGGGAATCTAAGGGTTCATTTAACCCTTGGCAGAAACGAGCCACTTGCTGGGAAGTAGTCATAGCTGGGGCATACTTCCGAAGAGTGATAAATTTGGAATAGTAGTCCTCAAGAGTTAAGCTGCACTGCCTAAGACTAAAAAGCTGCACTGCCTAAGACTAAAAAGCTGCACTGCCTAAGACTAAAAAGCTCATTTATCTTTATGGATTCATGGGATGGGGGAAGATATCTTTCCTTCATGGCTTGCTTGATGTCTTCCCATGTTTGAGAATACTCGGTGACTCCCTTGTCACAGCACCACTGTTTCCACCAGAGTTTAGCATATTCGATGAGGCGAAACCATGCAAGCATAGACTAATTTGCTGCTCCAGTACCGGCAGCAGAGAAATAATCATCCATTGCTTCAATCCAGACTTTAGCATCCTTCTCAATCTTTGAACCTTCTCCTTTTTAAAGGAGGGAGATTGCATTTGCTTCAGCAGGAGTTCTTCTCCTGGATATCGGTGTAAAGCACATTAGGAAGTGGAGGCTGATCGGCCATCATTGTAAAAAAATTTAAGATTAAAGATTCATACTTTGCACAACGCTTAAGCTTTAAAAAAAAAAGAGTAAAACATTGAAATCATTTTATTTCCAAATATTTACAAGGACAAGTTTTATTACAAAGATCTGAGACTAATATAATTAGTCTTATTTGTTATTCTGAAGGGAAATTCCTAAGCTCGACTATGACATAAGGATAGAGCAGTCCACATAGGTGAAGTATGGGGGTTCCGCTGTAGTTTTCAAGACTTGAAATACTGACGGTAAGGGTGGTAGACTCTGGATTGGGGTAGGTCCCAACATAGCTACTCCGTCGGTGGTGGCAGCAGGTAAGATCTGCATCACTTGGTCATACACCCAGTGATTCTTGAGGTATGCAAATCCTATCTATAGTGATAGAGGTGTCAGGCTTGGGAGTATCGAGACGAACCAAAATAAATGGACCATCTTCAACTTTTCAATCCAACGAATCCGCTTTAGGTCGGTAGTAAGGTTCCCAATTTGATCCGCTCGGAAGAAGAAATATCTCAGCCCACGACTCTAGAAATCTCTACCCTATCCTCTTTCGATATGAGAGAAATGGGGGAGGGACATCTTCTCTAGTATCTGCACCATGGTGTCACAAAATTAATATTTGAATGATTGTAGGAAGAGGAAGATGCCTACTTGAAGTTTCTAGTTTTCCAATGCATCTTCAAGATTGCTAGTCACTCCTCGAAACGATAGACCAGAGTCCACTATCTTAACTTGGAGAAAATTTCCTACTCATTGGCGACACCTTGATCATGCAGAGATTCAAGGATATGTAAGACCTAGTCTTATCCCATAGGGGGAGCGTGGTCGTCTCAAAATCAAATCACCCATAGGGTAATTGATCATAAATTTGGGCAACTACTAGTCTTGATTCCTAGAGATGTCCAACACTTTTTTCCTCATCCATGCAAGGCACAGCCCCACTGGCCTAGTCTTCTAGAATAGAATTGCCTGAGAACCTATTTATCTAGTGTAGGGCTTTCACTTAATCTGTTGGAAAGCTAGTCGACTAATCGAGTCCACTTGTCCGTAGGATGGTGCCATCGGAGCATTCCATCCTCCCACTTTCCACCCTACTCACGCGTCAATTTGTTTTCTAATTAATCCTACCACACTGTTTGACATAAATAAACATGTTCCTTAATTAAGGCCCTTTTCACAAGGTTTGTAAAACAGTCTTTTTTCACAGTACAATACTGCCAAAGACAAGATTTATAAAAAACATTCATACATGAATCAATTCCATACAAGCCAACCGGCTCTCTTATTCTTTTCCTTTATACTGTCAATGATCTAGAATTCGGCCTTCCAGCCTCTACTTGCTAGGCAAAAGCCTACAGGACTATACACCTTTTTGTCATCCCCGCCACCACTGGCGAGGACTCAAGCCGGCCTGTCGCCCTCTCAGGCTCTGTTGCTCGATCCTTCCGTCCCCTGAGAGTGATGTCTACGCACTAGGGTGGGCTTATTCACTGCACTAGCTTGGGCCCTCAGAACTAGACAGCATCATAATCTCTCGCCGTAATCGGCAAACCTTATTCTCCCAATGGTATGAGGGATACCTTGGGCCAATCCCAAGCTTTGCTAACAATGCCGCCTGGCTACACAAGCACGGAACAGAGTTAACATCGAAGCCAAGAAAAATCTGCACTCTTTCTCTTAAAGATAACAATTTCAATACAAATCATTGAATATAGCATCACTTCAAATCGTAGCTTCATACATTTTTTTCAAAGGAAAAGATACACATCTTCTTTCTTGATTTATTGACATTAATATTAAAGAAAAACTTTTTAAAAGATAACCAAGCTAACCTGGCCCACCATTTCCTTGAGGAGCTTGCAAGGAGAGGGTTGGAGCTGCATTAGGAGCATCTTCTGTAATCTCATTGTTGCGTGCTCCTCCCGAGGTAATATTTTGGCATTTTCGAGATAGGGCCATCTTCGACGTCACCTTGTAGCGCTCGCTGCTGCGGTCATAATGCTTCAGCCAGATCTTGATTCCAAGATTGTTTACTCACTCTATGAGCAAAAAACTACAGCACATGAACCCTCTTTAAGGTAGAAAACCTCTTGCTAAATGGGGGGGGGATTTGAGATGTCCTTAAGGAGAAAGTAAAAACATTTTGCTGAGAGAAGAGGGGTGCTACTGTAAGTCTCTTCACACGGGGAGGGGAGGGAAGGAGAAGAGTTAAGGACACTATCTCCTAGCAAGGGACGGCCTGCAAGTACTGCAACAAGTACATTGTGCAGGGACAGAAGGGTGGTACAAACGGCGACATGGCCTTATGCAGAGTATAAGCTATGTAGGAATGTGTGTTGGCCATGGAGTACCTCTCGGGGGTTTATATAGCTATAAGGTACAGGCATGGGCGCTATGCAAAGTACGGTCCAAAGGATGGTGTATTGTCAAAGGATGCGGATCAGTGGTGTTGCGTGACGAGTGGTGATCAATGCAAGGATGCAACACAAAGATGGAAGCAGGAAAAGGAGAGACTTGACATTCTTATTTAGGGCTCTTGTAGAGAGTTCCAAGTTGTAGGTGAGTGTGGGAGTGGGCTTGAGAATAATCCCACATGGGAAGTTTTGGGAGTTTTAGGAGTTTTGGTATAAATAGTGGCTCATTTGAGAGCTCACATACACATTGGGCTAAACTCATTCTTGAGCTCTCTTGAGACTAGCTTTCCCTCTTGTTCATAGAGGTGCAAGCTCTTCTCTCTCCCCATCTACACTATTGTATGCACAATGCTCTTCTAATTCAATGCAATGAGAGCTCATTTGAGAGCTCACATACACATTGGGCTAAACTCATTCTTGAGCTCTCTTGAGACTAGCTTTCCCTCTTGTTCATAGAGGTGCAAACTCATTCTTGAGCTCTCTTGAGACTAGCTTTCCCTCTTGTTCATAGAGGTGCAAACTCTTCTCTCTCCCCATCTACACTATTGTATGCGCAATGCTCTTCTAATTCAATGCAATGAGATGATGTTTTTCTCTCTTCTCATCTCTATTCTCTAGTGTGCATGCTTCTTTGTTGATGCTTGTGGATTCTCTTTTAGGCTTTGTGTGGTAGGGGATTCAAGCTTAAGCTTCTCCATAGCTTGTAGCTTATCCATGGGCAAGGCATTGCTTGAGTAGTGAATGAGAATACATGTTTATTTCAAGTTCCATTAAGCTTCAAGGTTTGTGTGTGCATGCTAGGGAAGTAAGTGCTTGAGAATGAAGTGTGCTTTGAGCTTGTGTATGCATTAGCTTAGCTTTCTTCTTGTATTGGATGTATGAATGAGTGGGATGATGAGTGAATGAGCTATGGCAAGATTGAGCTTGTGTGTGTAAAGTCTATGTCAAGGTAGTGGTGTCCATAGCATTCTCTCCCGAAAGGGATAAGCTTTCGTGCACCGGTATGGGTTGAATCCCTAGCTCTGAAAGGGATGCAAATCCCATTGGATTGAGCTACACACGGATCATGCTACTCTTGCTACAAGTGTAAAGAGTCTTCCGTCTCTCCATTGGTGCCGCTACCGGGGAGAAGACTCAAAACCGGTTGAGAAGCTTGCATTACTACCACTAATTCTTTTTGTTTTTAGGTTTAGGACTAGCACGAGTGTGGAATCTCGGAGCTAGTGATTAGAAAAGAAAAAGTAGATTAGTACTTACTTGTACGGTTGAGATCTACTCCCGCTAATGTTTTTTGTTTATTGCAATGCTTTCATTCATGTTTATGCTTTCCATGGTTGCTTTCATTGTTGTGTTCATGTTTTGTTCATAGATTAGAGTTAGGAAAATTAGTTTTAAAGTGCTTTGTGGCTCGTCTTCTGTGCACGGCAGCAAAGAGAGAGCGAGGAGGAGAGGCCGGTGAGCGACCGTCTCTGCCTCATGACTGTGTGTGGTGTGGTGAGAAGAAGTCATCGGCCAACATTCTCGGTGGCGTCAGCTCACCTGCAACAGCAGAAAGGGCGGCTGTGGCGTTAGCAGAGTCGAAGAACGTGGGTGGCAAGCAGCTGGCTACTGCATTGGCCTTAGCCGTGTTGAGCACAGCGCCACTGGCATGCCCGCAAGGGGCATTGGTGGACGTTGCTGGGTTGACCCCGTGCAAGGACTCAAAGGCCTTCGCGAAGAGAGAGCAGAAGGTTCGGAGGCTGAGCCCACAGCAGAGAGGAGAGGTCAGTAGAGGAGTGGGCGCTTGGCCGCTCAAGGCTGCAGAGGAGGCGAAGAGAGGCTTCAGCAGAGAAAGAGAAAGCGGTAAGAGAGAGTGAAGGTGAGGTGGCCAAAGGCCGAAGGCGAAGGGCCAGGAGGTGAGGTGGCCGGCAGCTGCGAAGGCTGCAGAGGCCGTGTGGAAGCGAAGGGCCGCCTGGCCCCGCTGAAGGCAGCAGAGAGAGCAGCCGGTGGCACAGTAGAGGAGGCGAAGAGAAGGGCCCGCAGCTCTTGGAGGAGAAGACATCAGCAGAGAGAGCGAGGGCGCGAAGGCGATAAGGTGGCCATACGATTCGCAAGCGAGGATAAGGTTGACGATTCGCAGGCGAGGATAAGGTTAGTATTTTATTTTTTATTTTTTATTTTTTATTAAATTATTTTTTAGTCGTGTTAATTTTTAATTTTTCAAAATCTGCATACCAATTTTCATGTTTTTTGTATTTTTTTAAAAAAAAAATAATAAAAAGTAAAAAAATAATAAAAAATAATAAAAATAATTTTGAAAAAAATCTATAAATTATGTGTTTTATTTTGAGTCCACATTTTCTGCATATTCTGTATTTTTTTAAAATTTTTTGTAATTGTTTGCATAATTAGTGTAATTTACATAATTAGTATTTTAAGCATAATTTGTATTTTGTGTAATTATTAAAAAAATATATATAATAATAATAAATAAAATAAAATATATATTTACACACATATTCATATTAGTTGCATTTAGTGGTTAGGTAGGGTTTATAAATAAATAAATATATATATATAAATTAAAAAAAATAAAATAAAAAAAATCAAAAACTGGACACTACAAGGTGCTAAAAATAGCGTATGCATCTACGCTTGGGAACAATACTAGGGGGACATAACACTAGTGCACCATCTAGGGTAACCACTCAAGGGAGCGGCACTCAATCGGTTGTTGGCAACTTGGGGAGCATTCTCGAGACATCTTCGTAGTCTTAAACAGAGAGTCTCTCAAGAACCGAGAGTGATATTTCAATGGACGTAAACGAGTCATTTGGCATGAATAGACCATCCACACCCATTGGTATGGCAGATTCTGCTAATCCATTTGAAATCCCACATGGGGAGTTGATTGACAACATGAGACTCCATTTCTTGTATACAAACGCGCATGGCGGTGAGATCTACAAAGATCCAATGAGCTGGTTTGTTGTTAAAATTACAAACATTCATTCTGCATTTGAACCAACACCATGGGTAAACTACCAAGACAATATGTACATGAGTAGAAATGGAGTACGCTACGAGGTCACCAAAAATCCTGAACAAGTGGATGCTTTGGGTGTACTTCAACCTAGCGCACAAGCAAAGCAGAAAAAGGAGCTTCCATCGGACCCAAATGTGCCAGGAACATCGCGTAGACCTGGTACACCCATTTCTTTACTTGAAGAATTGTTTTCTGACAGGAATTGGGAGGATAGAGAAAGAACGGGAAAAGAAAAAGAGACCAAGAAAAACCCATGGGACATAGTAAAAGAAATTCCAGTAGTTAAAATCTATCAAGACGACCCAATTAAAGAGGTGTATAGGGATGTGGTAGAAACCTACTATGCAACCACTAAGCACTTGAGCTTAGAGCTTCCAGTCTCACGCATACAATAACTGTAGAGCATCTAGAAGGTTTCACTAAGAGTGTTCATGATAGATGGGGGAATGACTTTAGAACCCTTGAATGGCTAGAGGTTAGGGAAATGACATGGAAAGG
This sequence comes from Cibotium barometz, assembly GCF_041138505.1. Taxonomy (NCBI): domain Eukaryota; kingdom Viridiplantae; phylum Streptophyta; class Polypodiopsida; order Cyatheales; family Cibotiaceae; genus Cibotium; species Cibotium barometz. The sequence continues at coordinate 56,639,486 of NC_141061.1, read as the reverse complement.
AAGGCCCCTTTTCACTGAGGTGTCTACCTTAGACACGGCACGTCCAGATGAATCTGCCTTTCGAGGAGAAACACTAGTACCACCATGGGCTAGAACCCTAAGGGTGGCTCGACCAGCACCTTCCATGCGAACAACTGCTAAAGGACCAGTCTTTCCAACGATTGATCCTACGAGGAGACCCGGGGCTATTAGAGAATCTAGGGGAGAAGAAAGACCACGAGCAAGTGGATATGTACCTCCAAGAGAACCCCATAGACCAAGTGAACTGACATTTGAAGAGCCTAGATTTAGAGGCCGAGACTCATATAGGAGACATGACGAGCGATGAATATTCTAGAAAAGTGAGACCATCTGCGCTGCAAAAGCTTGTCAAGAAGTATGACGGATCCGGTGACCCATATGACCATATAGCAGCTTTTAAGCAAGCTATACATACGGAGCAAGTCACGGATACACATACGCAAATCGAAGGATTTGGCTTGACGCTAGAGAGTAAGTCTTTATCATGGTTTCAGACTTTAGAGCCTGAGGCAAAGCGTTCTTTTGATGGGCTGAAAAAGAGCTTATAGCTGCGTTTTCAAAAATAGAAATTAAGCACAATGCGATAGCTCAAATTTACGCTTTTAAGCAAAAAGATCAAGAATCTGTGCAAGATTGTGTAAATAGGCTAAAGCAATACATCAGTCGATGCCCTAACAATGAGAAGCCAAGCCAAGGGAGATTAATTTCTATCTTCCTGGAAGGCTTACAAAACAAGACGCTTCACGCTCACTTGTACGCAAAGAAGCATGTCATCTTCAATGAGTGTTGCATGGATGCCATGGATTACGATGACAACTTTGACATGACTGGCATGGGAAACCAAGATAGTCATCCGGATGATAAACGTAGCTCTGGGAAGGGCTATGACTCTAGTGTGCCATTAGTTAATCCATATCAGATTGCTGAGATAGTATTGAAAAAGATGGGGCAATACTACAGACCTTCCTACCGACCCCAACCATCATACATGCATACTGTACCTACAGGCCCTTACGTCTGTGGAGGATGTGGAGGTAGCCATAAAACCGAGCAGTGCCCAACCTTCTCACCATTGGTTGGCAATCAACCAACAAAGAAGTGGTGCCAGCTTTGTAAATGGAACTACACACATGTGACTTCGGACTGCAATCACATTGCAAGGATACAAAGGGAACAAGCAAACAACTCTGCACCTAGGCAGCAAGTTGTGAACCATGAGAGAACCTTAGTTGCTTAAGAGCAAGCACGGCCGGTGCTAGGAGTTCAACCTTCTCCACCTGGCACAGCTTCCTTTAGATATGTGGAATATGAGAATCCTGAATTAGGAATGGAGATGGTTAGCTCTCAACCATACTACATCAAAATGGAGCATCCCCTTGTCGAACCCTATTTTGAGAACCCAACCGGACCAAGCCTAGTTCATGACTTTAATGGAGAGCCAAGATATGTGGAATATGAGAATCCTGAATTAGGAATGGAGATGGTTAGCTCTCAACCATACTACATCAAAATGGAGCATCCCCTTGTCGAACCCTATTTTGAGAACCCAACCGGACCAAGCCTAGTTCATGACTTTAATGGAGAGCCAAGCTCTTTGATGCTTATAGGATCTCAGCCAACCAAGACTCAAGGTTATCCAGGACCATATCCTAAAAAGAGACTATACCCCACGCAACAAACAGGACCATGCTATGAATGTGGTGGACCACATTGGGCGAGAGAATGTCCAAACAAGAAATGACCCCTCTTAGCTAACATAGGCACAACATCTACGTTTCCACCTATAGAGAGGTTTTGCCAAGGGTGTAGCATTGACCATCTACCAAAGGATTGCTTGTTGAAGCCTGCGGATCCAACAGCACAAAAAGCTAAAGCGCCCCTCAACTATGTTGAAGTGATTCCATCACCACGACATCTGAGGAGAATGAACTAGTGTCACTAAGAGTAGTGACTAGAGCCCAAGCGCAAAAGAATGTCAAAGAGGTTGTTGAGAAACCCTCTAAGATTAAGGTTCTATCCAAAGATGGAAAAGAGAGAAAGAAATCAACTCGACGTAAACCACGCAGCAAGGGGAGTAAGAAGTCGAAGGAGCAGAAGAGCTCTGATGGAGGAAACTCTATCCCAAAGATCTAGAAGGAATGTTGAAAACGAAAAAAATCGGAGAGAAAACTCAAACTGAGCAAAAGGGAAAAGCATCCGAGTCTGAAGGAAAGCTCAGGAGAATCAGTCCTTGTGGACAAGGTGTATGAGCCTTTAGATGCAGTGCTTCAAGCGTATAATAGTAGGATCACAGCTCTGACCGAGCTGCCTAAGAAGCTACAAGAATATCCCAACCCTCGTGAAGAGATAATCAACTTGGCTATCCATAAGCAGTTGATTAGGGATACTCAGACTCTAATAGGTGGCCCACCACCTATGTACGCAAGAGGACCTGTTTCTCTGAAGCCTAACTTAGAGACGATACGAGAAGCCACGCCAAGCATAGAAAAAGGAAGTGAAGTTGTATCTCTACATTTCCCAGAAATGCCTGAAGGAGATGATATACCTCATACCAATGCAGACGAGTCAAAACCATTGACTATCGCGGATTTTGGAGATGAAATTCCTGAAATAGAGGAAGCAGTATCAAGGGAGATGTGGGAAGTGGTGCAAAAACAAGTTGAAGATCTAGCATCTTCTGATAAGTCAGCACCGTTTTCTATAGTAGAATTCTCGAATCAAAGGGTTCAAGAATTAGATGCTTTATCTCTACTACCAGATGATGCTCAGACTGTTGTCTCAGCTCGGAGCAACAAGCTCACTTGCAAGACAATGCCCTCATATTTAGGACTGTACGAAGCACATAGCCAAATCATGCGAGTACCATCAATGACACGACAACCTCATCAGGAACGAGATATAGGGAGTTGCTAATCTCTACTCTGAGAGAGTATCGAGATATATTTGCTTGGAGTTACAAAGACCTTAAGGGGGTAGATCCAAATATCTGCCAACATACAATTCCCATGCGAGAGGATGCCAAGCCGTCCAAGCAGCGTCCTTACACATATAACGATAATTTTGCCAAAAAGATCAAAGAAGAGATTGACAAGCTATTAGCGGCTGAATTTATTTACGAGATTGAACATACAGAATGGGTTTCACCGATTGTGGTCGTACCTAAGAAGAATGGAAGTACGAGTATGTGTCAATCTAAAGAAAGTAAATGTTGCTACTGTCCGTGACCACTATCCGCTTCCACTCACTGATCATGTATTGGAGAGGGTAGCTGGTAAGAAGGCATAAAGTTTTCTTGATGGATTTTCGGGCTACAACCAGGTATCTATTGATCCCAAGGATCAACACAAAACCGCATTTGCTACAGAATGGGGAGTGTTTGCATATAGAGTCATGCCTTTTGGTTTGACTAACGCTCCGACCACCTTTCAGAGGTTGATGAGCCATGCGTTCAAAGAATACCTGCGATTATTTCTTGAAATATTCATGGATGACTTGTGTGTGCATTCCATCGACAGAGAAGAACACATTGAGCATCTCAAAAAAATCTTTGAGAAATGCAGAGTGTATCGCATATGCCTTAACCCTGATAAATGCAAGTTTATGGTTAGGCAAGGGAAGATTCTAGGCCACATTGTGTCTAGGAATGGTATATCCACGGATGCAGAAAAGATAGCTGTTATTGTTGAGCTACCTAGACCTTACAATGCAAAAGGGGTACAAGTTTTCATGGGTCATTGCGGCTACTATCGTAGATTTATCTACATGTATGCTGAAATAGCACGGCCATTGTACGCACTCCTTGTTGTATTTGAACGGACAGAGGATTGTGAAGAAGCCTTTGAAAAGCTGAAGAAAGCATTAGTGAGATGGCACCTATTCTCAGGTCGCCGGTTTGGGATAATTTATTCCACGTACATATAGATGCTTCGGCTTTTGCAATTGGCTGTATTTTAGCTCAACCAGGCGAGAACAAAATGGACTTTCCAGTCTCATATGCTAGCCGCCAGTTGAATAGTGCTGAAAAGAATTACACCAGCACGGAAAGAGAAGGCTTAGCTATGATCTATGTTGTGAAGAAGTTTTGGCATTACCTTTTGGCCAACAAATTTACATTCTTCGTAGGTCATCAAGCTTTGCTTTACCTTGTGAACAAGCCATGTGCAACCGGAAGGATTGTACGCTAGTTTGTTATTCTACTTGAATTTGAATTTGAAGTAGCGGTAAAGAAGGAAAAAATGCATCAGCGGGGGCTGATCATCTTTCTAGGATAACTTCAGGAGAAGCACCCATTGGTATAGATGAGGATATTCCTGACGCTACTCTATTCTTGGTTGAGATAGCACCAAGACGGGCAGAACCCATCATTCAAGTTTTAACGACAGGATTTGTTAACTCCATTAGTCCCACCAATGAAAAGATAATGACCTTAGAGCATTGTGCCCCTTATAAGCTTCTTTGTGGACGATTGTATAAATTAGGAAAAGATGGAATACTTCGTCTATGCCCTGACCCTGATCAATATGATGAGATTATCTCATATGTCCACGTGAGCTTAGGAGGCAGACATGTCTGTGGAAAGGATACGGTTTAAAGAGTTTTGTGGGAAGGATATTAGTGGCCAACACTTCATGCTGATACAGAAGAGTACGTACGGAATTGTAAAATTTGTCAACAAAGGAAACCCATTCCTCATGTGATTCTATTTTATATTTCAACAGCACCCAATTGGAGTTTGTACATTGTGAAGTATTTGACGCAGGGTCATACGGACGATAAGATGCCTAGGCATAGAAAGAGAGCCATAGAGGTAGAAGCAGCGAGTTTTCACATTATTGAAGGCCAGCTGTACAAAAGGGGCAAAGATGGAAACCTACGGACTTGTGTTTGTGAGAGTGACTACCTTAGCGTATTGACTCATGCACATTCAGGAGTTGGGGGTGGACATTTCTGTTGAGAAACAACTGCCAAACTTATACTATGGTCAGGACTATGGTGGCCTACACTTTTTCATGATGCAACAGAGTATGTCAAACGATGTGATCAATGTCAAAGAGCCAAACCTCCTACCAAGTATGAGGACATGCCATTGAGACCAATTATGGGGGTTAGAGCTTTTGCCAAATGGGGAATTGATTTTGTGGGACCGATTAAACCACCAGCACGCCATACACATGCTGAGTATATCATTGTAGCTACAGATTATCTTACAAAGTGGGTAGAAGCAAAAGCCATAGTAAAAAACGATGCTAGGACCACTGCAAAGTTTTTATACGAACATGTGTTTACACGCTACGGTTTACCTATTGAGATTGTGAGTGACCAAGGTGTGCATTTTATCAATGAAGTCATTACCTTTCTTTTGGAAGACTTTATGGTCATCCATAAGAGGTCAGCGCCTTATCACTTGCAACAAGCAAATAGTCAAGCTGAGAGCACAAACAAGACTCTTTGCACTGCGCTTACAAAGATTGTTGAGGGACATAGAACAGATTGGGAACAGAAACTTCACTCAGTTCTATGGGCTTACTGAATTGCTTACAAAACATCCATAGGCACGACACCTTTCAATCTAGTTTTTGGATTGGACGCTATCCTTCCGATAGAATTTATTGTACCTACACTTCGAGTTGCAAAACAACTTGAGTAGACGGATCATGAATTCTCTACACGGATCGATGAATTGGAGAGGCTAGATGAAGACAGGCTATTGGCAGTCATTGGCATGTATGCTCAAAAACGATGCCAAAAGCGTTGGCATGATACGCTTGTGAAGAAAGGTCGCTGCAGGAGAGGTGATCTAGTGTTGCTTTACACATTGAAGAAACAAAAACGCAAGCTGAAAATGCGAGGACTTGGTCCATTTGTGATCAACGAGCTTAGTGCGAGTAGTGCAGTAAGGTTGGAAACCTTAGACGGAGAGCCAATGACTAACTTCATCAATGGTAGCCGCTTGAAGCGCTATGAAGAACCTCTAACAGATGATATGCTGATACGCATACATGCTAGTCAGACACGTAAAAAAGCTCAAGCTCTATTACAAAGTCAAGCAAAAGAAGAAGCTAAGGCTAGAGTAGCACTAGCACGAGAGCGCCACAAGGAAACTATCATGGCCATCCACTTGAATGATGATGAAGACTTTGTAGATCCCTTTCATATTAATGTAAGGATCCCTACTCAAAGAGCAATCTTTGCAGCGTTTGCACTTATAGATTCGGGAGCCGACTGAAATGTTTTGTCTTATGAAGCGTGGACATCATTAGGCCAACCTTTGCTCACCAATGCATCATTGAACTTCTAGAGTTTCTCTGGTGATGAAACCCGAGCCCTAGGCAAGTGCTATATTAATATGTCCATTTAGGATCAATCTATGCACGTGACTTTTTATGTTGCTAACAAGAGCCAAGCATTGGTGGATGTTGTTCTAGGCAGATCATGGATTAGAACCACCAGATGCGGTATGGACTGGAACTCATGACAATACACCTTGTTGGTAAATTCTACTCACCTTACAGGATCAAGTGCTTCGGCGCTCCCATCTTTTCGAAAGGTGGAAACCATCCCTACTGTGATAGAGACATCCTCAAAAGATCCAATGATTTGCGTGAATAATGACAATGACAATACTCAGGGATGGCATGTGCCAACATCTTTCTTATATGCACAAGGCTACGAAAGGGGGGAAGCACTTAGAATTCAAATCTGGTTACCTAAAGCAACTTGCAAACCAAGACCCAATGCTTCCACCAAGGAATACAAAGCTAAAGAGGAGGTTCACCAGAGCCAACAGTTTCACCTCCAACAAGACCACTCAACAACGGTGGATCCCAAAGAAGGTTCTACAAGCACAAGGCTACTACAAGGGTGCTACTGCCTTGTGGCTACCAAAAAAGAATGCAGGGACTACTGCAGCAAAACATAATTATTTTCCTGAATCTACTCAAGAACAAAAGCAGTCAATACCACCTCACTTACAGAAACCAAATCAATACTGGAAACCACGCCTTACCAAGCCTGAAAGAGTCCAGGTGGAAACACAAACTGACACGTCAATCGGACATCATTAGAAGGTCTCGAACAGGAAGGGATACTCCAAGCTGACATGGGAAGAAAAAGGCAAGTGGGTACCTTTACTCACTTCTATCTCAGAGGCAACACATCAGAAGGAGGATATTGCAACCGAATCAAGTTTAGAGTCTATTCCTCAAAACACAAGCAACGTCAAAGTTTGTCTTACAAAACTGACAACTTTCAATCAGGCTCCTACACAAGTAGACTCCCTGACTATCAAGGAAAGAGCGTTCTTCCTAAAACTCCAACTATTTGGAATGTCGTCGGTATTCTACTCTTTCCCTAATCAAATTACATTACCAGCCATAAGTCTACAGGCATTGGTGTTAGAGTTGGGCACTCTGAAGACCCAAGAAAATTTTGAAAGCCCAATGGGATGGCAAGAACACAGCTACCATATGGTTGCCAAAGCTCAGAAGTGTTCAAACATCTCCATTCACACCTCCTCCTATTTGTCCCAATGCATTTCCTATGCCTATTGCTAAAATCTCACCTCCGACTAAACTTCAATCTCTTGCATGTACTCTGAAATGGGTACCAAAAAGTGTCCAACAAAAAGGAACCTGTGCCATACGTCAACATCCCACAAACAATTTGCATAATGTTACATTCAAAAACAAACTCATTCTTGAAAGAGCTATCATGCTACAAAAGCTACTTTTTGGCAATTCATCTATCGAATCTATTAGCTTTATTTCCATCATGCCTGTACATACTAGCATTCTTCATTCAACTTGCATTAAATAAAAAAATCTGAACACTCCCTTATGTGTTGTGTAGAATAACCAAATGGAGACTTGGCTCAACACATGCAGTCCATCTTCCTAGATAGCACTCACCCTGACCATCAAGGGGGCTATAGCATTGCACCTTTTTAGATGCACTCCCGATATTTTTATGCCCCAGTGGGTAAGGATTGCTGTGGAAGACAATTTGTGGAGTTATACTACCAGCAACATCATCCGTTTCCACACTGCCGCGACTGTGCTCGTATGGTATTGGGGAATGCTTCCCATATATGTTGGCAGTGTCGCACATATATGGGAATGCTTCCCATATATGTTGGCAGTGTCGCACATACTTCCGTCGCTATGGCACTGGTATAATGCAGGAGATCATGGGAGTCACACCTCAACGACATAATCTCTGGGCAATTATGATGCCGCAACGTGGACCTAACCAACAAAGACTCCCGGAAGCGGAAAGAGCTCAAACATGGCGTGAGGACACCCTTCGTTTTTGCTAACCCCTCCCATTTTGCAGGTTCTTTTTTCCCAGGAATCTACATGTCAGTTTTGGCTCAATGTGAGTGAATCTTTAGAACGGTTTTAAAACCATAGGTGCCTCTTTAGCCTTCCTACTGTGCCCATACCATATGTTAGTGAAGATGCACTTCTTCCCTTGCCATCTTCTCCATGGGTAGGATTACGTTTTGGGTTATCTTTACATCCTGAAGCTATTGATGTTCACCCACCTGAGAATGCAGACATACATCCACCCCCAGTGCAAGACTAGCACTTGTACTCTCTTAATAAGAACTAGAAGCCAGGGCACTTTTTCCCATTGGGTTTTCCCCTTGGCCAAATCCGGTGTTTAGCACCAATGTTTTTTATTTTTTGTCTTTTTAATTTTCTTTCTCTTTAGTTTGTTTTGTTGGAATAAAACATATACAAGCACCAAACTACATCTTCCGCTTCAGTACCGCAACTAGCAATCATACAATCAAGTGCAAACAATTCTTCACCAACTAGCGCTTTAACAGAATCAGGTGAACTCATGCCAATCTCTAATGTTTTCTGTATTTTTCTTGTTGCTTGATTGTTTATAAATTTCACTTTACTAAGCATGGCAATATTCATCTCCTTTGGTCTAGAGTAGGGATAGCATTTTAGTAGCTTTAGACTTGATAGTGTAAGTTTGACTGTAATTATTTTTACCCATTTAGCAATACAAAGTAATTAGTGTTTTGTGCTAAAGGTAGAGTTCCAGACCTAGGACAAAGAGACTAAATTAATCATAGGACGGTCAGTGGATATCTTGCCCTTACTAGGACATTGCTTAGGGACAATCTAATAAACCTTCCATAACAAAAATTGGCATGACAAAAATAAAAGAAAAGTGTATATGTTTGTGGCCTATTACCATGTTATTCATGGTAGGCGAGGGAGGTCTATACCTTTCCCAGACCAATGCCTTGTGTAGCAAGGAATAGCCATACCACGGGTGCGCAAACATACTCTTGAAGAGAGCCCTGTCCAAAAAAAAAGGACAAAAAGGCACCAAGAGAAATGCTTGTCTAATCCAGGATGGTCGCCGTTGTGCTTAAAATATTAAACCTTAACACTAAGCAATATCAAGAGTCTGCCACTACATAATTATGTTAGATTTATAGTGTTGAACCGACATTTTTGACTTAGCATAGGCTAGGTATACTACTTGATAGTCCCTCGATTAATTGTTGTCTTTTGCCTTCTAGGAAAAGAACAATACATTTGGCATAAAATATTCTTTACTTTAGTTAGCTGCTGCTGCAGGTAGTAATTATGAAGGCTTGAACTAACCTATTTAATCTCTACACTGCTTCAATGTTTCCTTCCTCTAGCTAATTGGACATTTATTGCCATGTCTTATTCAGTAAAATTGCTTGTTTTGTTATTGTCTATCAGTACTTTTGCTTTCAAAAAAAAGGAAAAAAAAGAAAAAAAAAAGAAAACACACAAACCACCTATCATTTTGCTTGCAAGTACACACTAGAGATTCTACTCTTCCTTGGCATCTACGCACTCGAGGACATGCGCAAAATAGGAAGGGGGGAATGTTGCATGACGAGTGGTGATCAATGCAAGGATGCAACACAAAGATGGAAGCAGGAAAAGGAGAGACTTGACATTCTTATTTAGGGCTCTTGTAGAGAGTTCCAAGTTGTAGGTGAGTGTGGGAGTGGGAGTGGGCTTGAGAATAATCCCACATGGGAAGTTTTGGGAGTTTTAGGAGTTTTGGTATAAATAGTGGCTCATTTGAGAGCTCACATACACATTGGGCTAAACTCATGCTTGAGCTCTCTTGAGACTAGCTTTCCCTCTTGTTCATAGAGGTGCAAGCTCTTCTCTCTCCCCATCTACACTATTGTATGAGCAATGCTCTTCTAATTCAATGCAATGAGATGATATTTTTCTCTCTTCTCATCTCTATTCTCTAGTGTGCATTCTTCTTTGTTGATGCTTGTGGATTCTCTATTAGGCTTTGTGTGGTAGTGGATTCAAGCTTAAGCTTCTCCATAGCTTGTAGCTTATCCATGCATGTTTATTTCAAGTTCCATTAAGCTTCAAGGTTTGTGTGCATGCTAGGGAAGTAAGTGCTTGAGAATGAAGTGTGCTTTGAGCTTGTGTATGCATTAGCTTAGCTTTCTTCTTATATTGGATGTATGAATGAGTGGGATGATGAGTGAATGAGCTATGGCAAGATTGAGCTTGTGTGCATGCTAGGGAAGTAAGTGCTTGAGAATGAAGTGTGCTTTGAGCTTGTGTATGCATTAGCTTAGCTTTCTTCTTATATTGGATGTATGAATGAGTGGGATGATGAGTGAATGAGCTATGGCAAGATTGAGCTTGTGTGTGTAAAGTCTATGTCAAGGCAGTGGTGTCCATAGCATTCTCTCCCGAAAGGGATAAGCTTCCGTGCACTGGTACGGGTTGAATCCCTAGCTCCGAAAAAGGGATGCAAATCCCATTGGATTGAGCTACACATAGATCATGCTACTCTTGCTACAAGTGTAAAGAGTCTTCCGCCTCTCCAAGTGGTCTGCATCATGGGCCTGGGGAAAGGTACGGTGGTGGTGAATAGGAAAAGGGGTGGTACGCATGTACCTTATTTGGTCAGAGGCAGCATGGGTGTCCACATATAGCGGTGCATATGAACCACACAGTGGGTGGCCAACCTTTGGTCCTTGGGCGGCCATTGTACTAGCGCCTTGGTGAGTGTGTACGATTCTTTTTGGGGTGGAGTCCCCAAATTTGGGACGTCGACCTCGATTTGCATGCCGGACCGCCGCTCGGGGAGGGCCACGAATTTTTTTTTCAGCGAAAATATCCGGGATGTTCCCCTGGTCATTGGGGTGCAGATCGTCCGTCAATCAGATGCCCGGTCGTGCATTTATTAAGGTTTAAAGGCCGTCATTTTTAAACTAAAAATAACTAAAATTCGCATATAAGCTTGATCCAGTGTCCGTTTTGGATGTTGTAAAATCCTATATTAGGGTAAAAGCGTACACAAATTTCAAATTTGGGCTTGAAATTTAAAGATTCTACGTAGAAATGGTTCATTTAATTAAATCATTGATTTTTATACCATAAAAACTCATAAATTCATCTATTACATGGACATTTCTTTATTAATGAAGATGGGTATGTTACAGTCTAGATCATCTGCTGATGTGACTCATGCTTGTGTTAATGTTCTTTCGTATTGTCTACTCATCATTACCTCTTCTAGCATGTCTCTAATTGAGTCTTGTGCCTCACTTCTCATTGTACTTTAATAATTGTGCACCTAATAAGGTCACAAATGAGGATCCCTAGAATTTAGATTGGTGAGTGTTATGTGCATATACTAGGAGGCTAACCCACCCTAGGCATGTGAGAATGGGAGCATGGGAACATGCTCTAATGGGACAAGGGTTAGACCTAACCTTGGGTTGGGGTTAGGGTCAGGCAACCAAGGGTCACACATGGAAATGGAGAGTCAAGAGTCACTTGTGAGAGCTCTCCTACATAATAGGAGCATGGGGCACTCTCAAGGGATGTTCTCTTGTGTAGAGCATAGTATCTACTCTCTTGCCATTTCATACTAGAGCTATGTACTACTGGATTGAAGACATACCTCTTGGTGGTATGAGACACCAAGGTTAGGTATGTGGTTCTTCATTACTTTAATGTGTGCACCCTTGGGCTCAGGGGTGGTCAAGTGGATGAGTATATGCACGGATTCTATGTGTTTATGCATAGTGAAGAGCTAGAGAGATCTATGGGGTTTTAACAGTCATATCATAGTGGTCTCTAGTTAATTTTTGATGTTTTTTCTCCTCTTAATTCTCTCATTATACCAAATTTTTAGCATTTTTAAAGTAAATTTTAACATTTACTAAGTAAAAAAATATTTTTTAATGGTTTGTTTTGGTGTCTTACACATTCGAAAAGTCAATATGGTAGTCAAAACGTGGTGGTTCTCTACTTGGATGGACATATCGACGATGCGGGAAAATTCCGTGAGTGAATATGCTATTTTTCTCTATTTTTATGGTTAAAATAAGCATTTTACAGAATTTTTACCAAAATACCACACATGCTACTGTAGGTATTTTTTGGTAGAAAGGATTCCCTACATCTCTACAATTTTTTAGGAAATTTTTCTAATTATTTAGGACTTTTTTTGAGCATTTTATGGTAAACTAGGCATTTTTAATGCATTTTAAATGGTTTCCCGCAAGCATGTTAGTAAATTTCTGCCAATTTTCTGTTGAAAATCATTGGAGGTAGCATGTTAATTCATCAATTTCTCTTCCGTGTGCATGGTGATAGCTTCTTAATTCTTTTTTGGATTTTCTCCCTTCTCTCACATGTGAAAGCCCTTCATGAGGATGAAAATTCATCAAGTGGATTAATTATTAATAACTTGATTAGTGGTTAATAATCTTGACTGACATAGGAAAAGAAGAAGGAGATGAGAGAAGTGGTGAAGGAGGGTTATGAGGTGGAGAAGGGGAGGGGAAGAAGAGTTGCTTCTTCCCCTCTCCCTCATGCATTCGTGTGCACAACCGGGGAGGGAGTGAGGTTTCCCATGGCTGGCGGCGGCAACCAGCCCCTCCCCCCCCACATTAATTTGAAATTAAAAAAAAAAATCTTTAAATCAAAGCTTTTAAAAAAATCATCATTTTCAAATATCTTGAAACCTTTGGCCTTTTGGGTCTATTTTTTTTAAACCATTCAAATTTTGAGAGTTTCATGTCCTTTCATTTTTCATGACCGTTGGCTGTCCGCATTCCAAGATTGTGAGACCCCCACCCCCTCCGCGGTGCCCCCTCCGAGGGCGCTAGTGGTAGAAGCAGTGTCAGCCTCTCGCGCGAGGCAGGGATCCACAATCGGGGCCTCGCCCATGGATGTCCGGACAAGAGACTAGTCCGGCGGTTCCTCCGAAACCGAGCCCAAAAAAACTTCCCTCTCGCCCGGAAGGCATGGGTGATTCCTCAAGGGAAAATCTTCAAATGGGAGAATTAATCTAACGGGTCAAGGTCTTAACTATTCAAACTGATCCGACCAAACCTGAAGTCACATGGTCAGGTCAAAGAAGAGACTTACACTTGGTCCATAGAATCACCGCTTTTTTTCTCCTTTAATGAGGCACAACCCCGCTGAATCCCTCCCACACAATAAGGGTCTTCTCAGGACTTAATCTAACTAACGTAACTAATCGTAACTTAATGGTATCACAGGAATCCCTCGATTCAGCCCATGGGTTAGCCAATCGCCTAACCACTGTATTAGTGGGATTCCTTTATAAGGATTTGGTTATGTTTTGCCCGGGTACCGAGGAAAAGAGTTCCCATGCCCCCTAGCCAGCGTTTCATGCAAAAATTAAGGTAGGCATACCATATACACACCCAATATGAAATTGCCATTATAACAAAATCGGTTGTCTTTAAAACAATCCTTTAATGAAAATCATAATATTATTGATCATCATCCTCCAAAATTCTAAGTCCATTGTATTACAAAATATGTCATCTGGACTCTTTGTTTGAAGACCAGTTGGCCAACCAACGAGATCCAATATCAAAATTTGATTCACAAAAGTCATTCTTTTTAGTCCATCCGAATCTTTCTTGATGCACGCATGCCTGTCCTAGCAACTGCGAGCCCGTGAATCACCTGGTCAAAACCCTCTAGGATCCTACTTAGGTATCCTAGCACTTCACTCAGGGACCGCTTCGTCGATCCTCGCCCATCATACCGGAGGCACACCATTTTAACCATACCGAGACACTGGTCAAGACCTCGGCAGGCTGGAGAGACGGAAAACTCTCTCACTTGTAGCAAGAGTAGCATGATCCACATGTAGCTCAATCCAATGGGATTTGCATCCCTTTCGGAGCTAGGGATTCAACCCGTACCGGTGCACAAAAGCTTATCCATTTGATGGAGAGAATGCTAAGAATACTACTACCATGGACATAGACTTAACACACACACAAGCTCAATCTTGCTATTGCTCACTCAACTCCACATTCCACTCATCCATGCATCCAAACAAGAAGAAAGCTTAGCTATTGCATACACAAGATCAAAGCATTCTTCATTCTCAAATACTCATTTCCCTAGCATGCACACAACCCTTGAAGCTATCAATAAGAAACATGCACACTAGAGAATTGACATGAGAAGAGAGACAAATATCAACTCATTGCATTGAATTAACAAAAATAGAACTTACAACAATGTAGATGGGGAGAGAGAAGAGCTTGCACCTCTATGGGAAAAGAGGGAGAGCTAGTCTCAAGAGAGCTCAAACATGAGTTTACCCAATGTGTCCATAAGCTCTCAAACGAGCCACTTTTTATACAAAAACTCTAAAACTTCCAAAAGTTCCCATGTGGGATTATTGTCAAGCCCACTCCCACACTCATCTACAACTTGAAACTCTTTACAAGAGCCCTAAGTATCTTTTTGTTGCATCCTTGCATTGATCTTCACTCGTCACGCAACACAACACTCCCCCCTTCCTATTTTACGCACGTTCTCAAGCGCGGTAGAAGCAAGAGCTGCAAAAAATAATGGATATAAGTAAAGCCTTTTATTGAAAAAAAGAAAAGAAAAGGAAAGAAAAAAAACTAGCAATGATAATTTTACACGTGAGCATACAAGTGAAAGGCTAATTAGAGTTTTAAAGAGTGCTAAAATAGGTGAGTGAAGACTAGTCAAAGTGAGACTAAGTGGTAGTGCTATGCAAAGGCAAGTGTGCTTGCACACCACAGGTTATGACCATAGTCTCAATGTCCTACAAGTATTTAAGTTATTCCTAAGTGGCAAACCTACTCCTAAATATGAGCAATGGTGATTGGACCTCTTCTTCTTCTTCTTCTTCTTTTTTTTTCGTGTGTAAAAGATGATAAAGATGAAAGTTCCATCCCAATGAGACCCAAGCAATGGCCAAGAGACCTCTGCCAAGAGAATCTAAAGGCCGCTAAGTATCTCAAAGGCGACAGACCCTTTTCTTTCTTTTTGTCATAAGGAGTATCCCATGAAGATGAGGGCATCGGTCTCGAGGGCCCCTAATGTACCCCAGAGTCCTACCAACATCTATCAAGGCGATAGAGTCCTTGAAGGTCTTTTTCTGAAGCTTTTAGACGTCAGTGTTCACCCCATGGAAACCAAGGCATCGGCCCCAAGGTGCTAAGACAACCCCAGGTCCTACCAAGCATTCCACATGGCTGTAGACACGTCATGTCTTGATTCACTTGTATATATTTTTTAGGGTATATTTTCATAAATTTTTTATTAATCCTAGCACCTAGCTCATACTAAGAGGTAGCTACCACTAGGGATAACTAATATTCCTTGAGAGCATAAGAAATTGGCATACTCCGTTGGTATATATCCTACACTGTCTTCAAATAGAATTACCTTCTACTAAGTCCTCTAAGAATCTAGAAATTACTCACCACATTTTAACAACTAATCTAAAACTTAAACCAGCCAACTGAGTGTGAACATGCAAACAATGTATCCAAAAGTTAAAAGTACATAAATAACAAAAGATTATGATTTGAATACACCTGTTGTAGTGCTCGTTGATGTTGTGTGTTTGCATTGATTCATTGCTGGTGCTGATTGCTTCTCTTTGCTTCTTGTAGGCATTGCATGTCTATCCCCTTCCTAATTTGTGTGCACGGTAGGTGGACTGTTGGGGCGTGTTTGTATGCTCTTGTTTAGCTGAGATCTCTGCAAAATGTTTATTAACAAACAAGAGAAGAAAAGAAAGGAATAAAATTTGTTATTGGTGCCAATGACCGAATATAGTCGAGGGGAAAAAACCCAATGGGAGAAAAGTGCCCTGGCTTGTTGATCTTATTGTGGAGTCACTGAGCTTACCCTTGTGCTGGTGGGTGGATCCGTGTCCACGTGTGCTGAAAAGATGGTATCAATTTCTTCAGGATGTAGGGACAACCCTTCACAAAAACCGGCCTCTGGAGAAGGTGGTAGAGGAAGGAGTGCTTCCTTGCTAAAATATGGCATTGGTTCTATGGGAAGGTTAAGCAAACAATTTCGATTTTGGAACTGCGCAATATAAGTACTCATATTGATCCAAAATTGACATGTTGAGGCTTGGGGAAGGAGGGCTTGCAAGATAGGTGGTTGCAAGTCATTTAAGCATGTATCCCTCCATTGTTGTGCTTGAACCTCCTCAGGTAATCTACGTTGATTTGGTCCTCTCTCTGGTATTCTCACATTAAGAAGATTATGGCGTTGGGGTGTAATTCCCACAATTTGTTTCATTAAGCCCGTGCCATATTGTCTAAAGTAAGAGCGGCATATCTAACAAATGTGTGAAGCTTCTCCTAATACAAGTCGTGCACACTCTTGACAATGTGGAAATGGGTGATGCTGTTGATAGAATAACGTAACAAAGTGATGCCCACAGCAATTTTCACCTAAGGGAGCATAGAAGTACCTAGAATGAGTTTAAAAAGGAGGAGCACTATAACCCCCGCGATGTTCATGTCGAGTACTATCAGGGTCAATGCATGGTGGACATGTATCTCGCCAAATATCCATCAGGAGTTATCTGGACGTAGAACAATGAAATTTAGAAACACTCATATCTATCATTACAATCCCAATCAAAAAAATTGTAGACAAGATCATCTCAAAAAGAACACAATCCTCTAAAGGCATAAGGAACCACACTATTCAAACACTGATCTACCAAAGAGCTTCAATTGTAGTGTTAATGCCTTATCTTTGGTTTTGGGTATGTCCTTCTTAAGAGGTGGGAATTTTATCAATTGTCGAGGAATTTGAGCAAGATAAGAGGATTTAGGCATTGAAGTGCTAGAATCTATGCTCAAATGAGACTCATTTTTAGCAACTAGGCTAGATGGTACCAGTTTGTATGCATCTTTGGGTAGCCAAATTGATAATTCCTTCTTGCTTGGCCTTCTTTGAGCAGTGACTAAAGTAGTTGGAACATGCCAGCCATGGCCCTCACTTGAGTACTCATCAATTATCCACATCATTTGTGTTGGAGCTTCAAGAGCAGATTTTGAAAGTGGGTTGTGTAGGGTAGAAACACCACCCTTTTGACATGATAAAGCTCGTGGAGTAGCAGATCCCAAGATGTAATCAGAATCAATTTGCAACTTGTATTGTCTATTCTTCCAATCTAATGAACAATTGGTAGCACTTAACCATGATCGACCGAGAACAGCCTCTAATGAACAATTGGTAGCACTTAACCATGATCGACTGAGAACAGCCTCTACCACTGCCTTGGACTTACTTGCCACATAAAAGGGCACTGACAACTGGTGATCCTGAATGGACATCATAATGACACATTTTCCCTCTATAGGGTTATCTTCACCACTAAGAAGCTTCGTAAGTCAACAGGAATGTGCACCAGTGTTGGTTGTCCCAAGGCTTTCCATGTGTCAAACGAGAGAACATTATAATCTGCACCAGAGTCAATTAAGGCAGAGACAAAGTAGGTAGTCTCATGAAGATGAAGGCACACTTGAATATTGAAAGGATTGACATATGGTTCATCAGTAGCCAACTGTAAGGCCAACATAGAAGCTTTGCAACGCTCCTTGGCTTTTGCAACTCTAGCTTTAGCCTCTTCTTGAGCCTGACGTTTAAGTAGGTCAAGTGCTCCTTGGCTTTTGCCACTCTAGCTTTAGTCTCTTCTTGAGCCTGACGTTTAAGTAGGTCAAGTGCTTCTTTCCGTGTTTGTGCAGCATGCATTTGTTGAAGCATGGCTTCAGTTAATGGTTCATTGTATTTCTTGAGACGACTTCCATTAATGAAGTTAGGCATTTGCTCACCTTCTAGTGTCTCTAAACGCACTGCACCACTTGGAGTAAGCTCATTAATCACAAACGGTCCTAGGCCATGTTTCTTGAGCTTTCGCTTATGTTTCTTAAGTGTGTACAAGAGCACAAGGTCCCCTTTATTGAATCGGCCCAGTTGTTACATTTCTATCATACCATTGCTTTTGTCTCCTCTTCTTGGCATACATCCCCATTACCGCCAATAAGAGGGTCTCATCAAGCTTTTCCAATTCATCAACGCGTTGTGAAAGCTCATGACCAGTCCAGTCCAATTGTTTAGCTACTCATAGAGTAGGTACAAGAAATTCAATGGGAAGAATTGCATCTAGCCCAAAAGCAAGCTCAAATGGGGTTGTGCCCACATATGTTTTATAGGCTGTCCTATACGCCCAAAGAACTGAGTGCAACTTTTGCTCCCAATCAGTTCTATGTCCCTCAACAATCTTTGTGAGTGCTGTGCAGAGAATCTTGTTAGTACTCTCAGCTTGTCCATTGGTCTGGGGATGATAGGGTGCAGAACGCTTGTGAATTACCATAAATTCTTGAAGCAAAAACTCTATGACCTCATTCACAAAGTGCACACCTTGATCACTAACGATTTCAATGGGTAATCCATAGCGTGTAAACACGTACTCATACAAGAACTTGGCTGTGGTTCTGGCATCATTTTTGACTATAGCCTTTGCCTCTACCCATTTGGTCAAATAGTCAGTTTGCGACTATAATATATTCTGCATGTGTGTAACGAGCTAGAGGTTTAATGGGACCGACAAAATCAATACCCCATTTTGCAAAAGCACGTGTGCTTAACATAGGCCGCAATGGCATATTGTCTTTTGTGATGGGAGGTTTAGTCCTTTGACAATCGTCACAACGTTTTACATATTCTTCGGCATCCATTTGTAAGGTTGGCCACCAAAGCCCAGACCACCTAATCAACTTAGCTGTGGTATTGCCCGAAAAGTGTCCACCTCCAACACCTGCATGTGCATGAATCGAGATTTTCAAGTAGTCAGCTTCACATACACACATGCATAAGTTGCCATCCTTGCTCCTCCTGTAGAGTTGGCCCTCTATCAGCATATAGTTTGCCGCTTCAACTTTAATAGCACGCTTTCGATGTTTAGGAATTTTTTGATCAGTATGACCATGCTAAAGATATTCCACAATATACTTACTCCAACTTGGTGTAGTTGAAATTTGGAATAATGTGACATTATGAATTGGCTGTTGAATTTGACATGAAGCACAATTACGAACAAATTTTTTAGCATCCGCATGCATGGTAGGCCACCATTGCCCATCTTGAGATATACGTCGCACACAAGTAGTAGCTGATGCATGGATTCCATCGATACCCACATGTGCCCACTCCAAGATCTCCTCATATTGGTCAGGGTTAGGTATAAGTCGCAACACTCCATCATTACCCTGATGATATAATCTCCCTGAGATTAACTTGAATGGTCGCCATAGGTCCACATTAGGACTCGCTAGTTGTATCTGCCCAATTGTCAAAATTTCTAAGATGGATTCAGACCATCTAGGAGCTCTCTCTACAAGGAAAAGTGTTGAATCTAACATATCATCATCCACACCCACAGGAGCTTTGCCAGAGGTGATTTGAGACAAATGATCTATCCTAAGATGAGTTGTTCCTTTTTGGACTGCCACTTCAAAATCAAACTCAAGAAGGATGATAAACCACCTCACAATCCTTCCAGTTGCACAAGGCTTATTCACCAAATATAGCAATGCTTGATGGTCCACAAAAAATATGAATTTGTTTGCCAAAAGGTAATGGCGAAACTTTTTCACTGCATATATCATGGACAATCCTTCTCTTTCTATTGTGGTGTAATTCTTCTCCGCATTGTTCAACTGTCGACTAGCATATGAGATTGGGAAATCCTTATTATGTTCTCCCGATTGAGCCAAAATACATCCAATTGCAAAGTTTGAAGCATCAATATGGACATGAAAGATTTGGTTCCAATCTGGTGCCAGTCGTAAGATGGGTGCAGTCACTAATGCTTGCTTCAACTTTTCAAAGGATTCCTCACACTCATCAGTCCAATTAAACTTTACAAGAAGAGCATATAATGGTTTGGCTAGGACAACGTACATGTAGATGAATCAACGATAATAGCCACAATGTCCCATGAATGTTTGTACCCCTTTAGGGTTGATAGGCCGAGGTAATGAGACAATGACATCAATTTTATCCATATCTATTGAAATCCCATTGCGAGAAACAATATGGCCCAAGATTTTTCCTTGTCTTACCATGAATTTGCACTTGTTAGGATTCAAGCATATACGATAAAGTTGACACTTTTGAAACACAAGTCTGAGGTGTTATATATGATCATCACGCTCTTGTGAACACATAAATCATCCATGAAGATCTCAAGAAATTGCCTAAGATACTCCTTGAATACATGACTCATTAACCACTGAAAGGTTGCTGGTGCATTTGTTAGACCAAATGGCATAACACGATAGGCAAAGATGCCATCTTCAGTAGCAAAGGCTGTCTTGTGTTGATCCTTTGGATCAATTGCACTTGTAACCAGAGAATCCATCCAAGAAACTATATGCCTTTTTCCCTGCAACTCGTTCCAGAACATGATCCGTGATTGGAAGTGGGTAATCACGTACAGTAGCTGCATTTACCTTCTTGAGGTTTACACATACTCGAAGTTTTCCATTTTTCTTGGGCACCACTACAATAGGGGAGACCCATTCAGTGTGTTCAGTCTTATAGATAAATTCTGCCTCTAAGAGACTAATTTGCTGCTCCAGTACCGGCAGCAGAGAAATAATCATCCATTGCTTCAATCCAGACTTTAGCATCCTTCTCAATCTTTGAACCTTCTCCTTTTTAAAGGAGGGAGATTGCATTTGCTTGAGCAGGAGTTCTTCTCCTGGATATCGGTGTAAAGCACATTAGGAAGTGGAGGCTGATCGGCCATCATTGTAAAAAAATTTAAGATTAAAGATTCATACTTTGCACAATGCTTAAGCTTTAAAAAAAAAAGAGTAAAACATTGAAATCATTTTATTTCCAAATATTTACAAGGACAAGTTTTATTAAAAAGATCTGAGACTAATATAATTAGTCTTATTTGTTATTATGAAGGAAAATTCCTAAGCTCGACTGTAAGATTCCTCCCCCACCCCCTTTTTGATGTCTAGTATCTTTCCTTGTAATCAATCCCTCTTCAGAAATATAAAGACCTTGTTTCTATCTGTTTTAGCCTAGAGAGAGAAAAATATTCTAGAGAGAGAATATTCAGATTTTGAATATTTTTGGATAGAAAAATATCTCTTCTAATTCAGATGAGTTCCCCTGAAACAGAAATTCAAAAAGAATTTTCCAATGTGCAATTGGAATTAATTGAAAATAGCTATAAAGAACCTTAGCCTAAGGGTCTAGATTTTCAGAAATCTTTAGACTATGGTCCAATTAAGGTTCCTATGGACCAATAGCATCAATCCATGTGTAGGGAGGAGATAAATCCAACTTGTAAAAAGAAAATACCCAAAAATGAGTAAATGCTCACATAAGATGAAGAGTTGAAAATGTACAAGGTTTATTAGTAAAAAAAACCATGAGCAATATTAAAATGATTCCATTATGACACATATGTAAGGAAGAGGAGTTCTTTAAAGGAGGTGCATATTTCACATAAGATGAAGAGTTGAAAATGTACAAGGTTTATTAGTAAAAAATTATGAGCAATATTAAAAGTATGACATATGTAAGGAAGGGGAGTTCTTTAAAGGAGGTGCATATTTCACATAAGATGAAGAGTTGAAAATGTACAAGGTTTATTAGTAAAAAAACTATGAGCAATATTAAAAATATGACATATGTAAGGAAGGGGAGTTATTTAAAGGAGGTGCATATTTCACATGCTTGAATGAGTTTTAAACTCATAAAAATTGAGATATTTTATCTC
Source organism: Cibotium barometz (assembly GCF_041138505.1). NCBI lineage: Eukaryota > Viridiplantae > Streptophyta > Polypodiopsida > Cyatheales > Cibotiaceae > Cibotium > Cibotium barometz. The sequence continues at coordinate 56,617,331 of NC_141061.1, read as the reverse complement.
TCCTCTCTCCTCATTTAAGTCTAGTTCCAAAAAGTTAGCTTAACTGACCTAAAAATGGTCAAATATTGACCAAACTGATTTAGAAAATTCTAGAATCAGTTTGTTTGGTTAGGAGCTCAATTTTTCCTATAAATAGAAGCCTCCCCCTTGTTGAAAAATATATAGTGTTTATGCATCGTTACTCTACTCCACCTAAGCCAAGAACTGTGAATTCATAATTCACTAGTTTTTGGAGCTTCCCTCTTTCTTCAATCCCCATTAGTGGCTCCATCAACATACTTAACCAATTGATTGGTTGGGGGCCTCTACCGTGAACAAAGAATCAAGCAAGTTGTAAGGTAATTAGTGAATATTGATCTTTCTATAATTTCTCAATGTTTCTCTCTTCTCAACCCCTCTCAAGCTTGAGAAGTTTAATTGGTATGGTTTTTTTTTAATGCTATTGAAGTTTGAATAGTAGTGAAGAGTTACATAATGCTATTGAAGTTAATTTTCATTTATGTTTAAATTCTAATGATTTTTATGTAAATTCTCTCTCTCACTCAAGAAATGGTCATACTCATGACCCGTTCTCAATCCAAATCAAGCTTTTCATAAAGCTTTTCCTTAACCCAAGATTAAGCTATGCTTGAGGCCAAATTAATGGCTTTTTTCTATGCTTTTAGTTTATGTATATTAATGATTCAATCCATTATGGATTAATAATCCAATTAGAGATTATTTTAATTATTTTCTTAATGATAAGCATTATCCCTTAGAAAAATTGAGATTTATCAGTCATAGCAGCGGAGCTATGGCAAAATTTTTATAAAAATTATGCATAAAATAATCTCATTCAAAGCATAAAAAGAGGACTTCCTACCATATTCTAGGAATTATCATCCTAGATTAATTGAAAGAATTTCATTACAATCATGGAGAAATTGAATTTTAATATTAGGCATAATGGATAAATTTTTATATCAAAAGTGTTATTTTTACCATTTTTATTTCATGCATAGAAGTATGCATAATGGATAAATTTTTATATCAAAAGTGTTATTTTTACCATTTTTATTTCATGCATAGAAGTATGCATAATGGAAAAATTTTTATATCAAAAGTGTTACTTTTATCATATTGGATTTCATGCATAGAGAGGTATGCATAAAAGTTGATTATTTTATTATAAAAGTGTGACTTTTATCATAATTGAATTTCATGCATATAGGTATGCATAAAAGATATTCTTTTTATACTAAAAGTGTGATTTTCCTCATAAATGGATTTTATGCTTAACTTAGATGCATAAGAGAAATTTTTTTATTCTAAAAGTGTAATTCCTACCAAATTGAATTTATGCATAAGAAGATGCATAAAAGATTGATTTTTTAATTCAAAAGTGTCATTCTCATCTAAATTGAATTTGTATAGAAAAATGCATAAAAGATTAAAATTTAATTCAAAAGTGTCATTTTCATTAAAAATGAATTTATGCATAGGAAGATGCATAAAAGATTGATTTTTACTTTGAAAGTATTAATCTCCTTAAATAGAATTTATTCATAAATAAATGTGTAAAGAAATCTTATATCAAATGTAAGAATTCTCTTGTATTCTATAAATAGATAAGAGATGTGATAGGATGTGATAAGAGGTGTGATAAGATGCTTATGAAATAAGTTAGGAGGTGATAAGAGATGTGATAAGAGGTGTGATAAGAGGTGATAAGATGCTTATGAAATAAGTTAGGAGGTGATAAGATGAATTAAGATGTGTATGGGGGGATGAATTAAGATGTGTATGGGGGGATGAGGTAAGAAGTGTATGTGATAGGATAAGATGTATATGGGTTGTGATAGGGCGAGAATGGATGTGATGTAAAAGATTAGATGTGAAGGTATACGGGGTTATATAAATGGGAATGTGGAAATGGATGTATGTATGTGGATGTGTGGATGTGGAGATGGGAGTGTGGATGTATGAACATGAAAATGGATATATGCATGAAGATATATATGCATAGATGTGAATGTGGATGTAGATGTGGATGTATAGATGTGAATGGGAATGGGGATGTGGATGTATGTGAATGTGAATGTAGATGTGGATGTATGTGAATGTGAATGTAGATGTGAATGTGGAATGTGGATGTATAGATGTGGATGTATGGGAATGTGGATGTGGATGTATGTGAATGTGAATGTAGATGTGGATGTATAGATGTGAATGTGGAATGTGGATGTGGATGTATGTATGCATGTGGATGTAGATGTGGATGTATGGATGTGTATGTATGAATGTGGATATGGGATGTGGATGTATAAATGAGGATGTGAAAATGGAGGTAAGCATGTAGATGTGGATGCATGTATGTGAATGTGAATGTAGATGTGAATGTGGAATGTGGATGTATAGATGTGGATGTATGGGAATGTGGATGTGGATGTATGTGAATGTGAATGTAGATGTGGATGTATAGATGTGAATGTGGAATGTGGATGTGGATGTGGATGTATGTATGTATGTGGATGTAGATGTGGATGTATGGATGTGTATGTATGAATGTGGATATGGGATGTGGATGTATAAATGAGGATGTGAAAATGGAGGTAAGCATGTAGATGTGGATGCATGGATGTGAATGTGGATGTGGATGTGGATGTGGATATGGATGTGTATGTATGAATGTGGATATGGGATGTGGATGTATAAATGAGGATGTGAAAATGGAGATAAGCATGTAGATGTGGATGTATGGATGTGAATGTGGATGTGGATGTGGATGTATGGATGTGGATATGGATGTGAATATATGATATGTGATGTGAAGGAATCTGAAGTGAAGAGATGGAAAAGGAGGTGATTGGATGAGTACACATATACATGGAATGTGGAATAAGTAATGTGGATTAATGAGGGATAATGTGGAAAAATGAGAGTTAATATAGAAACTGTATTTGTAAACTGTTTGTAAATGCTGTTTGTAAATGGCTGTTTTATGTCAAGAATGCTGGAGAAGCATTTTGACCGTCTTGTGATTAAGGTCGTGGAGACCTAACTGATAAAGTTGCAACTGCTGACGGAGAGTCAATGGAGGACGTCTCGCGTAGCAAGGTCGACCGAGGTCTTGACCAGCCTCGGTTCGATTAAAATGGTGAGCTTCCAGTACGGTGGATGAGGGACCAAGGAAGCGGCCTATGAGTGAAGCGCTAGGTCACCTGCGAAGGATCCTAGAGGGTGCTGACCATACGGTGCTCGGGCTCTGGGTCGCCTAGGATACCCACGCGTGCGTCGAGGAAGATATTGGAACAAGGAGTAAGAGTTGTTTTGTGAAACCGGGCATGGATCTGGTTGACTGACCTTGCTGGTCCTCAACGGATGAGTCCATGGCTCTTTTATATGGATCTGTTGGTTGATCTTGCTGATCTTCAACGAGAGTCCATCTTGATAAATGATTATATTGCCGAGTATTATGGGCTAGGAACTATGGAAACGGCCTCTGAGTGGACAGGTGGTGAGCGTTCTAGTTGCCAATGATGCCATAGATACTCTGATGATGAAGGAATGATGGGAAATTTGAGAATCAACCGGATAATTTGGAAGACTGTGATCAGTGGTACTATGGTTTCATTAAAGGATTGTTTTAAAGTTAGCTGATGCTAAGAATAAGGCAATTTCATATTGGGTGTGTAAGTGGTGTGCCTAATTTTATGTTTGCATGAACTTCCGGCTAGGGGGCCTTGGAACTCTTTTCCTTGGTACCCGGGACAAAACCTAACCAAATTCCAAATTGGATCCCATCACTACAGTGGTTGGGCGGTTGGCTAACCCATGGGATCGGATGGGGTTAGGCTGGACTGATGGATCCGTAAATCGAGACTCAACTTTTGTTAATACGATAGATAAAGTAAATCCCGGACAGAAATTGTTCTATGGATAGGAATCAACGGCTGTGCCTCTTGAATGGGGAAAAAAGCGTTGATCCCAATGATCCAAGTGCAAGTTTCTTCCTTGATCTGATCTAGTATCTTGAAGATACAATTGGATCAGCTTGATCAGAAATGATCTTGTCTTCGTTAGAGAAAAAGTATATCCTGGTGGAATCGCCCGTGCTTTCCGGTAAGGGAAGTTTTTTCCGGGTTCGGTTTTGGAAAAACCGACGGATTAGTCTCTTGTTCGGATATCCATGGACGAGGCCCCGAATGTGGGACCCCTGTCCCGCGCGAGAAGTGCTACTTCCGCTGCTAGTACCCGAATCCGTTGCTCGGTGGGAACAGAGGGATCCCACAGTTGGTATCAGAGCATTTGGCTAATAAAGATCAACTGAGAAACCAAATATGTCAAAAATTTATCAAGAAGCACAAAAAAGGTTGTAATTGTGTGATATAATTCATACAATTTGATATTCAAACTGAAATTCGTAAATTGGTAATTGGGTCTTCAGATGGAAGTACCGCAATTATATAGAATCCCTGACTTGCTTGAGGCCTAGACATGATGGTATTTACCTTATAATTCCAAGGGCCGTGACTACCGTATATACCGAGAGTATAACTGCAGCTCTTTACTGACAGTATATACGAGTAAATCTAAGACTTGAAATTATAAGCGTTAATGCTATCCAGATGATGATTTCGAATGTGGTTGATATGATTTTTAGTTCTGTTTGGAAACCGATGAATTGATTTGGATTCTGATTGAAAAATGATGATTCCTGAAAATGGATTGAAATGTAATAAGCTGAGTGAAACCACAAGGTGGATGATTGGGACGAGTCCCTGTAATGATAAATGATGAAAATGATTCAGCAAATCACTATGAGATTAGTGGATTGTGCTGTCAAATTGCTACTGTTAACACTTGACCGTTAGATCAAGTTAAGGGATGACAAATTGAGAACTTACTTGACTGAAATTCCCGTGGAGGAATGCTCAGAAGGAAATTTTTTGGTCTAATGGACCTTTATCATGTTAAATTGCTACTGTTAACACTTGACCGTTAGATCAAGTTAAGGGATGACAAATTGAGAACTTACTTGACTGAAATTCCCGTGGAGGAATGCTCAGAAGGAAATTTTTCGGTCTAATGGACCTTTATCATGTTAAAGATATGAATGATATGATCTGAATGAATTGTTATTTAATGATGAGTTCTAAGGGATATTTATCCCAGTATTCTGTTGGGTTGACCAGAATATAAGGAACCCCATAATAAAATTGGATCTTAAGAAAAAGAGTTGTCCTCTACTTTATGAGATGAGGACATCTCGCACTTTTTAAGTGGGGTAGAATGTAAGATTCTCCCCCAGCCTTCAAGGTATACAGGAGTAAGAATCTCCCTTTTTGATCTTATAATTATTCCCTCTCTAAAATAAAAGAAAGATTCTGTTTAAAAAAGGAAGAACCTTTTTCCTGAATACTTCTCAAGAGTCCCACCTGTTTTAAGGATTCAGAACAACGAGTTCAGAAGTGAGAATCGATGTTTTGGATATCAAGGTTTTGGTCTCGAGTACGACCCAAAAGAAGTTCTTTATCTCTTGGGAAGTATAAGAAGTTATCTCCCAGATATTGTGGACCAAAGAAAGTAGGTGATTTAACTTACGTACTTCTTTTATCTCCTCATCTCAAAGTTCTTAATGCCTTCTATAGAAAATTGTGCCAAACCCAAATCATGGAAAGACGGTAAAACTTCAGTGGCAAGCTACCGTTGGCTTCTAAGTTACGCTAGCTCCTTCCTTTATATAAGTCGTAACTTTTACTTGTCGCTCACAGTAATCTTACTCCCATCGATCTCCTTTCTTCCTAATCTCCTTCATGGCTTGGCAACAAGAATTAGTTTTATCCATAATGATTCCTCACCTTCAAGATGCAAGTGAGTCTGTGAAGAAGGATTTTATAGAACAGTATGAGCGCTCACTTTTCCCTCACTTGGGAACTTCTGTAGCGCAGACCAAATGGCGGACCTATCAAGACATAACTAGGGTAACACCCTGGGGTCAGCAACACTTTCGCAACAATGTCCGCTTGGCCATGGTTATTGAAGCCTTGGGTTTGGGTCCCCGATACTACTGCGTCATGAGATCAAGGCATCCTGGGTTTTCTGAGCGGGTCTTCTTATTGGCGTGTTTTCTTCCTCATGAGAAGATATGCCTTTACCCCGTTTTTGGCTTGCCTCTCAGAGGTCCTTTTGTTAGATCACCTCATACCACTGAGATAGGTGCGGCAATAACCAGCAGAATCATTCCCATAGATGAGTTACCCTATACTTGTGCAGCTTGTGAGTGCTGCTTTTGTGATCATATGATGGACGGGCTTATGGAAGTGTAAAGAGTTCTTCTATCTTTACTGTATAAGTTCCGAGAATGAATAAAGTTTAAATCTTGTTCTTATCTTGAATCTTGCTCTCTTTGAGACTTTTTCTTGGTGGTTAATCCTGATTTAAATTTTTCTCTAAGTCTCATAATTCGTGCATCTTGCGAAATTATCCCAGTTTGCGAGATGAGGACATCTCGCGTTTTTTAAGTGGGGTAGAATGTAAGATTCCTCCCCCACCCCCTTTTTGATGTCTAGTATCTTTCCCTGTAATCAATCCCTCTTCAGAAATATAAAGACCTTGTTTCTATCTGTTTTAGCCTAGAGAGAGAAAAATATTCTAGAGAGAGAATATTCAGATTTTGAATATTTTTGGATAGAAAAATATCTCTTCTAATTCAGATGAGTTCCCCTGAAACAGAAATTCAAAAAGAATTTTCCAATGTGCAATTGGAATTAATTGAAAATAGCTATAAAGAACCTTAGCCTAAGGGTCTAGATTTTCAGAAATCTTTAGACTATGGTCCAATTAAGGTTCCTATGGACCAATAGCATCAATCCATGTGTAGGGAGGATGATGAGGGACCAAGGAAGCGGCCTATGAGTGAAGCGCTAGGTCACCTGCGAAGGATCCTAGAGGGTGCTGACCATACGGTGCTCGGGCTCTGGGTCGCCTAGGATACCCACGCGTGCGTCGAGGAAGATATTGGAACAAGGAGTAAGAGTTGTTTTGTGAAACCGGGCATGGATCTGGTTGACTGACCTTGCTGGTCCTCAACGGATGAGTCCATGGCTCTTTTATATGGATCTGTTGGTTGATCTTGCTGATCTTCAACGAGAGTCCATCTTGATAAATGATTATATTGCCGAGTATTATGGGCTAGGAACTATGGAAACGGCCTCTGAGTGGACAGGTGGTGAGCGTTCTAGTTGCCAATGATGCCATAGATACTCTGATGATGAAGGAATGATGGGAAATTTGAGAATCAACCGGATAATTTGGAAGACTGTGATCAGTGGTACTATGGTTTCATTAAAGGATTGTTTTAAAGTTAGCTGATGCTAAGAATAAGGCAATTTCATATTGGGTGTGTAAGTGGTGTGCCTAATTTTATGTTTGCATGAACTTCCGGCTAGGGGGCCTTGGAACTCTTTTCCTTGGTACCCGGGACAAAACCTAACCAAATTCCAAATTGGATCCCATCACTACAGTGGTTGGGCGGTTGGCTAACCCATGGGATCGGATGGGGTTAGGCTGGACTGATGGATCCGTAAATCGAGACTCAACTTTTGTTAATACGATAGATAAAGTAAATCCCGGACAGAAATTGTTCTATGGATAGGAATCAACGGCTGTGCCTCTTGAATGGGGAAAAAAGCGTTGATCCCAATGATCCAAGTGCAAGTTTCTTCCTTGATCTGATCTAGTATCTTGAAGATACAATTGGATCAGCTTGATCAGAAATGATCTTGTCTTCGTTAGAGAAAAAGTATATCCTGGTGGAATCGCCCGTGCTTTCCGGTAAGGGAAGTTTTTTCCGGGTTCGGTTTTGGAAAAACCGACGGATTAGTCTCTTGTTCGGATATCCATGGACGAGGCCCCGAATGTGGGACCCCTGTCCCGCGCGAGAAGTGCTACTTCCGCTGCTAGTACCCGAATCCGTTGCTCGGTGGGAACAGAGGGATCCCACAGTTGGTATCAGAGCATTTGGCTAATAAAGATCAACTGAGAAACCAAATATGTCAAAAATTTATCAAGAAGCACAAAAAAGGTTGTAATTGTGTGATATAATTCATACAATTTGATATTCAAACTGAAATTCGTAAATTGGTAATTGGGTCTTCAGATGGAAGTACCGCAATTATATAGAATCCCTGACTTGCTTGAGGCCTAGACATGATGGTATTTACCTTATAATTCCAAGGGCCGTGACTACCGTATATACCGAGAGTATAACTGCAGCTCTTTACTGACAGTATATACGAGTAAATCTAAGACTTGAAATTATAAGCGTTAATGCTATCCAGATGATGATTTCGAATGTGGTTGATATGATTTTTAGTTCTGTTTGGAAACCGATGAATTGATTTGGATTCTGATTGAAAAATGATGATTCCTGAAAATGGATTGAAATGTAATAAGCTGAGTGAAACCACAAGGTGGATGATTGGGACGAGTCCCTGTAATGATAAATGATGAAAATGATTCAGCAAATCACTATGAGATTAGTGGATTGTGCTGTCAAATTGCTACTGTTAACACTTGACCGTTAGATCAAGTTAAGGGATGACAAATTGAGAACTTACTTGACTGAAATTCCCGTGGAGGAATGCTCAGAAGGAAATTTTTTGGTCTAATGGACCTTTATCATGTTAAATTGCTACTGTTAACACTTGACCGTTAGATCAAGTTAAGGGATGACAAATTGAGAACTTACTTGACTGAAATTCCCGTGGAGGAATGCTCAGAAGGAAATTTTTCGGTCTAATGGACCTTTATCATGTTAAAGATATGAATGATATGATCTGAATGAATTGTTATTTAATGATGAGTTCTAAGGGATATTTATCCCAGTATTCTGTTGGGTTGACCAGAATATAAGGAACCCCATAATAAAATTGGATCTTAAGAAAAAGAGTTGTCCTCTACTTTATGAGATGAGGACATCTCGCACTTTTTAAGTGGGGTAGAATGTAAGATTCTCCCCCAGCCTTCAAGGTATACAGGAGTAAGAATCTCCCTTTTTGATCTTATAATTATTCCCTCTCTAAAATAAAAGAAAGATTCTGTTTAAAAAAGGAAGAACCTTTTTCCTGAATACTTCTCAAGAGTCCCACCTGTTTTAAGGATTCAGAACAACGAGTTCAGAAGTGAGAATCGATGTTTTGGATATCAAGGTTTTGGTCTCGAGTACGACCCAAAAGAAGTTCTTTATCTCTTGGGAAGTATAAGAAGTTATCTCCCAGATATTGTGGACCAAAGAAAGTAGGTGATTTAACTTACGTACTTCTTTTATCTCCTCATCTCAAAGTTCTTAATGCCTTCTATAGAAAATTGTGCCAAACCCAAATCATGGAAAGACGGTAAAACTTCAGTGGCAAGCTACCGTTGGCTTCTAAGTTACGCTAGCTCCTTCCTTTATATAAGTCGTAACTTTTACTTGTCGCTCACAGTAATCTTACTCCCATCGATCTCCTTTCTTCCTAATCTCCTTCATGGCTTGGCAACAAGAATTAGTTTTATCCATAATGATTCCTCACCTTCAAGATGCAAGTGAGTCTGTGAAGAAGGATTTTATAGAACAGTATGAGCGCTCACTTTTCCCTCACTTGGGAACTTCTGTAGCGCAGACCAAATGGCGGACCTATCAAGACATAACTAGGGTAACACCCTGGGGTCAGCAACACTTTCGCAACAATGTCCGCTTGGCCATGGTTATTGAAGCCTTGGGTTTGGGTCCCCGATACTACTGCGTCATGAGATCAAGGCATCCTGGGTTTTCTGAGCGGGTCTTCTTATTGGCGTGTTTTCTTCCTCATGAGAAGATATGCCTTTACCCCGTTTTTGGCTTGCCTCTCAGAGGTCCTTTTGTTAGATCACCTCATACCACTGAGATAGGTGCGGCAATAACCAGCAGAATCATTCCCATAGATGAGTTACCCTATACTTGTGCAGCTTGTGAGTGCTGCTTTTGTGATCATATGATGGACGGGCTTATGGAAGTGTAAAGAGTTCTTCTATCTTTACTGTATAAGTTCCGAGAATGAATAAAGTTTAAATCTTGTTCTTATCTTGAATCTTGCTCTCTTTGAGACTTTTTCTTGGTGGTTAATCCTGATTTAAATTTTTCTCTAAGTCTCATAATTCGTGCATCTTGCGAAATTATCCCAGTTTGCGAGATGAGGACATCTCGCGTTTTTTAAGTGGGGTAGAATGTAAGATTCCTCCCCCACCCCCTTTTTGATGTCTAGTATCTTTCCCTGTAATCAATCCCTCTTCAGAAATATAAAGACCTTGTTTCTATCTGTTTTAGCCTAGAGAGAGAAAAATATTCTAGAGAGAGAATATTCAGATTTTGAATATTTTTGGATAGAAAAATATCTCTTCTAATTCAGATGAGTTCCCCTGAAACAGAAATTCAAAAAGAATTTTCCAATGTGCAATTGGAATTAATTGAAAATAGCTATAAAGAACCTTAGCCTAAGGGTCTAGATTTTCAGAAATCTTTAGACTATGGTCCAATTAAGGTTCCTATGGACCAATAGCATCAATCCATGTGTAGGGAGGAGATAAATCCAACTTGTAAAAAGAAAATACCCAAAAATGAGTAAATGCTCACATAAGATGAAGAGTTGAAAATGTACAAGGTTTATTAGTAAAAAAAACCATGAGCAATATTAAAATGATTCCATTATGACACATATGTAAGGAAGAGGAGTTCTTTAAAGGAGGTGCATATTTCACATAAGATGAAGAGTTGAAAATGTACAAGGTTTATTAGTAAAAAATTATGAGCAATATTAAAAGTATGACATATGTAAGGAAGGGGAGTTCTTTAAAGGAGGTGCATATTTCACATAAGATGAAGAGTTGAAAATGTACAAGGTTTATTAGTAAAAAAACTATGAGCAATATTAAAAATATGACATATGTAAGGAAGGGGAGTTCTTTAAAGGAGGTGCATATTTCACATGCTTGAATGAGTTTTAAACTCATAAAAATTGAGATATTTTATCTCTCCTCTCTCCTCATTTAAGTCTAGTTCCAAAAAGTTAGCTTAACTGACCTAAAAATGGTCAAATATTGACCAAACTGATTTAGAAAATTCTAGAATCAGTTTGTTTGGTTAGGAGCTCAATTTTTCCTATAAATAGAAGCCTCCCCCTTGTTGAAAAATATATAGTGTTTATGCATCGTTACTCTACTCCACCTAAGCCAAGAACTGTGAATTCATAATTCACTAGTTTTTGGAGCTTCCCTCTTTCTTCAATCCCCATTAGTGGCTCCATCAACATACTTAACCAATTGATTGGTTGGGGGCCTCTACCGTGAACAAAGAATCAAGCAAGTTGTAAGGTAATTAGTGAATATTGATCTTTCTATAATTTCTCAATGTTTCTCTCTTCTCAACCCCTCTCAAGCTTGAGAAGTTTAATTGGTATGGTTTTTTTTAATGCTATTGAAGTTTGAATAGTAGTGAAGAGTTACATAATGCTATTGAAGTTAATTTTCATTTATGTTTAAATTCTAATGATTTTTATGTAAATTCTCTCTCTCACTCAAGAAATGGTCATACTCATGACCCGTTCTCAATCCAAATCAAGCTTTTCATAAAGCTTTTCCTTAACCCAAGATTAAGCTATGCTTGAGGCCAAATTAATGGCTTTTTTCTATGCTTTTAGTTTATGTATATTAATGATTCAATCCATTATGGATTAATAATCCAATTAGAGATTATTTTAATTATTTTCTTAATGATAAGCATTATCCCTTAGAAAAATTGAGATTTATCAGTCATAGCAGCGGAGCTATGGCAAAATTTTTATAAAAATTATGCATAAAATAATCTCATTCAAAGCATAAAAAGAGGACTTCCTACCATATTCTAGGAATTATCATCCTAGATTAATTGAAAGAATTTCATTACAATCATGGAGAAATTGAATTTTAATATTAGGCATAATGGATAAATTTTTATATCAAAAGTGTTATTTTTACCATTTTTATTTCATGCATAGAAGTATGCATAATGGATAAATTTTTATATCAAAAGTGTTATTTTTACCATTTTTATTTCATGCATAGAAGTATGCATAATGGAAAAATTTTTATATCAAAAGTGTTACTTTTATCATATTGGATTTCATGCATAGAGAGGTATGCATAAAAGTTGATTATTTTATTATAAAAGTGTGACTTTTATCATAATTGAATTTCATGCATATAGGTATGCATAAAAGATATTCTTTTTATACTAAAAGTGTGATTTTCCTCATAAATGGATTTTATGCTTAACTTAGATGCATAAGAGAAATTTTTTTATTCTAAAAGTGTAATTCCTACCAAATTGAATTTATGCATAAGAAGATGCATAAAAGATTGATTTTTTAATTCAAAAGTGTCATTCTCATCTAAATTGAATTTGTATAGAAAAATGCATAAAAGATTAAAATTTAATTCAAAAGTGTCATTTTCATTAAAAATGAATTTATGCATAGGAAGATGCATAAAAGATTGATTTTTACTTTGAAAGTATTAATCTCCTTAAATAGAATTTATTCATAAATAAATGTGTAAAGAAATCTTATATCAAATGTAAGAATTCTCTTGTATTCTATAAATAGATAAGAGATGTGATAGGATGTGATAAGAGGTGTGATAAGATGCTTATGAAATAAGTTAGGAGGTGATAAGAGATGTGATAAGAGGTGTGATAAGAGGTGATAAGATGCTTATGAAATAAGTTAGGAGGTGATAAGATGAATTAAGATGTGTATGGGGGGATGAATTAAGATGTGTATGGGGGGATGAGGTAAGAAGTGTATGTGATAGGATAAGATGTATATGGGTTGTGATAGGGCGAGAATGGATGTGATGTAAAAGATTAGATGTGAAGGTATACGGGGTTATATAAATGGGAATGTGGAAATGGATGTATGTATGTGGATGTGTGGATGTGGAGATGGGAGTGTGGATGTATGAACATGAAAATGGATATATGCATGAAGATATATATGCATAGATGTGAATGTGGATGTAGATGTGGATGTATAGATGTGAATGGGAATGGGGATGTGGATGTATGTGAATGTGAATGTAGATGTGGATGTATGTGAATGTGAATGTAGATGTGAATGTGGAATGTGGATGTATAGATGTGGATGTATGGGAATGTGGATGTGGATGTATGTGAATGTGAATGTAGATGTGGATGTATAGATGTGAATGTGGAATGTGGATGTGGATGTATGTATGCATGTGGATGTAGATGTGGATGTATGGATGTGTATGTATGAATGTGGATATGGGATGTGGATGTATAAATGAGGATGTGAAAATGGAGGTAAGCATGTAGATGTGGATGCATGTATGTGAATGTGAATGTAGATGTGAATGTGGAATGTGGATGTATAGATGTGGATGTATGGGAATGTGGATGTGGATGTATGTGAATGTGAATGTAGATGTGGATGTATAGATGTGAATGTGGAATGTGGATGTGGATGTGGATGTATGTATGTATGTGGATGTAGATGTGGATGTATGGATGTGTATGTATGAATGTGGATATGGGATGTGGATGTATAAATGAGGATGTGAAAATGGAGGTAAGCATGTAGATGTGGATGCATGGATGTGAATGTGGATGTGGATGTGGATGTGGATATGGATGTGTATGTATGAATGTGGATATGGGATGTGGATGTATAAATGAGGATGTGAAAATGGAGATAAGCATGTAGATGTGGATGTATGGATGTGAATGTGGATGTGGATGTGGATGTATGGATGTGGATATGGATGTGAATATATGATATGTGATGTGAAGGAATCTGAAGTGAAGAGATGGAAAAGGAGGTGATTGGATGAGTACACATATACATGGAATGTGGAATAAGTAATGTGGATTAATGAGGGATAATGTGGAAAAATGAGAGTTAATATAGAAACTGTATTTGTAAACTGTTTGTAAATGCTGTTTGTAAATGGCTGTTTTATGTCAAGAATGCTGGAGAAGCATTTTGACCGTCTTGTGATTAAGGTCGTGGAGACCTAACTGATAAAGTTGCAACTGCTGACGGAGAGTCAATGGAGGACGTCTCGCGTAGCAAGGTCGACCGAGGTCTTGACCAGCCTCGGTTCGATTAAAATGGTGAGCTTCCAGTACGGTGGATGAGGGACCAAGGAAGCGGCCTATGAGTGAAGCGCTAGGTCACCTGCGAAGGATCCTAGAGGGTGCTGACCATACGGTGCTCGGGCTCTGGGTCGCCTAGGATACCCACGCGTGCGTCGAGGAAGATATTGGAACAAGGAGTAAGAGTTGTTTTGTGAAACCGGGCATGGATCTGGTTGACTGACCTTGCTGGTCCTCAACGGATGAGTCCATGGCTCTTTTATATGGATCTGTTGGTTGATCTTGCTGATCTTCAACGAGAGTCCATCTTGATAAATGATTATATTGCCGAGTATTATGGGCTAGGAACTATGGAAACGGCCTCTGAGTGGACAGGTGGTGAGCGTTCTAGTTGCCAATGATGCCATAGATACTCTGATGATGAAGGAATGATGGGAAATTTGAGAATCAACCGGATAATTTGGAAGACTGTGATCAGTGGTACTATGGTTTCATTAAAGGATTGTTTTAAAGTTAGCTGATGCTAAGAATAAGGCAATTTCATATTGGGTGTGTAAGTGGTGTGCCTAATTTTATGTTTGCATGAACTTCCGGCTAGGGGGCCTTGGAACTCTTTTCCTTGGTACCCGGGACAAAACCTAACCAAATTCCAAATTGGATCCCATCACTACAGTGGTTGGGCGGTTGGCTAACCCATGGGATCGGATGGGGTTAGGCTGGACTGATGGATCCGTAAATCGAGACTCAACTTTTGTTAATACGATAGATAAAGTAAATCCCGGACAGAAATTGTTCTATGGATAGGAATCAACGGCTGTGCCTCTTGAATGGGGAAAAAAGCGTTGATCCCAATGATCCAAGTGCAAGTTTCTTCCTTGATCTGATCTAGTATCTTGAAGATACAATTGGATCAGCTTGATCAGAAATGATCTTGTCTTCGTTAGAGAAAAAGTATATCCTGGTGGAATCGCCCGTGCTTTCCCGTAAGGGAAGTTTTTTCCGGGTTCGGTTTTGGAAAAACCGACGGATTAGTCTCTTGTTCGGATATCCATGGACGAGGCCCCGAATGTGGGACCCCTGTCCCGCGCGAGAAGTGCTACTTCCGCTGCTAGTACCCGAATCCGTTGCTCGGTGGGAACAGGGGGACCTCACATCGACTATGACATAAGGATAGAGCAGTCCACATAGGTGAAGTATGGGGGTTCCGCTGTAGTTTTCAAGACTTGAAATACTAACGGTAAGGGTGGTAGACTCTGGATTGGGGTAGGTCCCAACATAGCTACTCCGTCGGTGGTGGCAGCAGGTAAGATCTGCATCACTTGGTCATACACCCAGTGATTCTTGAGGTATGCAAATCCTATCTATAGTGATAGAGGTGTCAGGCTTGGGAGTATCGAGACGAACCAAAATAAATGGACCATCTTCAACTTTTCAATCCAACGAATCCGCTTTAGGTCGGTAGTAAGGTTCCCAATTTGATCCGCTCGAATGAAGAAATATCTCAGCCCACGACTCTAGAAATCTCTACCCTATCCTCTTTCGATATGAGAGAAATGGGGGAGGGACATCTTCTCTAGTATCTGCACCATGGTGTCACGGAATTAATATTTGAATGATTGTAGGAAGAGGAAGATGCCTACTTGAAGTTTCTAGTTTTCCAATGCATCTTCAAGATTGCTAGTCACTCCTCGAAACGATAGACCAGAGTCCACTATCTTAACTTGGAGAAAATTTCCTACTCATCGGCGACACCTTGACCATGCAGAGATTCAAGGATATGTAAGACCTAGTCTTATCCCATAGGGGGAGCGTGGTCGTCTCAAAATCAAATCACCCATAGGGTAATTGATCATAAATTTGGGCAACTACTAGTCTTGATTCCTAGAGATGTCCAACACTTTTTTCCTCATCCATGCAAGGCACAGCCACTGGCCTAGTCTTCTAGAATAGAATTGCCTGAGAACCTATTTATCTAGTGTAGGGCTTTCACTTAATCTGTTGGAAAGCTACCCGACTAATCGAGTCCACTTGTCCGTAGGATGGTGCCATCGGAGCATTCCATCCTCCCACTTTCCACCCTACTCACGCGTCAATTTGTTTTCTAATTAATCCTACCACACTGTTTGACATAAATAAACATGTTCCTTAATTAAGGCCCTTTTCACGAGGTTTGTAAAACAGTCTTTTTTCACAGTACAATACTGCCAAAGACAAGATTTATAAAAAACATTCATACATGAATCAATTCCATACAAGCCAAATCGGCTCTCTTATTCTTTTCCTTTATACTGTCGATGATCTAGAATTCGGCCTTCCAGCCTCTACTTGCTAGGCAAAAGCCTACAGGACTATACACCTTTTCGTCATCCCCGCCACCACTGGCGAGGACTCAAGCCGGCCTGTCGCCCGGCCTGTCGCCCTCTCAGGCTCTGTTGCTCGATCCTTCCGTCCCCTGAGAGTGATGTCTACGCACTAGGGTGGGCTTATTCACCGCACTAGCTTGGGCCCTCAGAACTAGACAGCATCACAATCTCTCGCCTTAATCGGCAAACCTTATTCTCCCAATGGTATGAGGGATACCTTGGGCCAATCCCGAGCTTTGCTAACAATGCCGCCTGGCTACACAAGCACGGAACAGAGTTAACATCGAAGCCAAGAAAAATCTGCACTCTTTCTCTTAAAGATAACAATTTCAATACAAATCATTGAATATAGCATCACTTCAAATCGTAGCTTCATACATTTTTTTCAAAGGAAAAGATACACATCTTCTTTCTTGATTTATTGACATTAATATTAAAGAAAAACTTTTTAAAAGATAACCAAGCTAACCTGGCCCACCATTTCCTTGAGGAGCTTGCAACGAGAGGGTTGGAGCTGCATTAGGAGCATCTTCTGTAATCTCATTGTTGCGTGCTCCTCCCGAGGTAATATTTTGGCATTTTCGAGATGGGGCCATCTTCGACGTCACCTTGTAGCGCTCGCTGCTGCGGTCATAATGCTTCAGTCAGATCTTGATTCCAAGATTGTTTACTCACTCTATGAGCAAAAAACTACAGCACATGAACCCTCTTTAAGGTAGAAAACCTCTTGCTAAATGGGGGGGGGGGATTTGAGATGTCCTTAAGGAGAAAGTAAAAACATTTTGCTGAGAGAAGAGGGGTGCTACTGTAAGTCTCTTCACACGGGGAGGGGAGGGAAGGAGAAGAGTTAAGGACACTATCTCCTAGCAAGGGACGGCCTGCAAGTACTGCAACAAGTACATTGTGCAGGGACAGAAGGGTGGTACAAACGGCGACATGGCCTTATGCAGAGTATAAGCTATGTAGGAATGTGTGTTGGCCATGGAGTACCTCTCGGGGGTTTATATAGCTATAAGGTACAGGCATGGGCGCTATGCAAAGTACGGTCCAAAGGATGGTGTATTGTCAAAGGATGCGGATCAGTGGTGTTGCGTGACGAGTGGTGATCAATGCAAGGATGCAACACAAAGATGGAAGCAGGAAAAGGAGAGACTTGACATTCTTATTTAGGGCTCTTGTAGAGAGTTCCAAGTTGTAGGTGAGTGTGGGAGTGGGCTTGAGAATAATCCCACATGGGAAGTTTTGGGAGTTTTAGGAGTTTTGGTATAAATAGTGGCTCATTTGAGAGCTCACATACACATTGGGCTAAACTCATTCTTGAGCTCTCTTGAGACTAGCTTTCCCTCTTGTTCATAGAGGTGCAAGCTCTTCTCTCTCCCCATCTACACTATTGTATGCGCAATGCTCTTCTAATTCAATGCAATGAGAGCTCATTTGAGAGCTCACATACACATTGGGCTAAACTCATTCTTGAGCTCTCTTGAGACTAGCTTTCCCTCTTGTTCATAGAGGTGCAAACTCATTCTTGAGCTCTCTTGAGACTAGCTTTCCCTCTTGTTCATAGAGGTGCAAACTCTTCTCTCTCCCCATCTACACTATTGTATGCGCAATGCTCTTCTAATTCAATGCAATGAGATGATGTTTTTCTCTCTTCTCATCTCTATTCTCTAGTGTGCATGCTTCTTTGTTGATGCTTGTGGATTCTCTTTTAGGCTTTGTGTGGTAGGGGATTCAAGCTTAAGCTTCTCCATAGCTTGTAGCTTATCCATGGGCAAGGCATTGCTTGAGTAGTGAATGAGAATACATGTTTATTTCAAGTTCCATTAAGCTTCAAGGTTTGTGTGTGCATGCTAGGGAAGTAAGTGCTTGAGAATGAAGTGTGCTTTGAGCTTGTGTATGCATTAGCTTAGCTTTCTTCTTGTATTGGATGTATGAATGAGTGGGATGATGAGTGAATGAGCTATGGCAAGATTGAGCTTGTGTGTGTAAAGTCTATGTCAAGGTAGTGGTGTCCATAGCATTCTCTCCCGAAAGGGATAAGCTTTCGTGCACCGGTATGGGTTGAATCCCTAGCTCTGAAAGGGATGCAAATCCCATTGGATTGAGCTACACACGGATCATGCTACTCTTGCTACAAGTGTAAAGAGTCTTCCGTCTCTCCATTGGTGCCGCTACCGGGGAGAAGACTCAAAACCGGTTGAGAAGCTTGCATTACTACCACTAATTCTTTTTGTTTTTAGGTTTAGGACTAGCACGAGTGTGGAATCTCGGAGCTAGTGATTAGAAAAGAAAAAGTAGATTAGTACTTACTTGTACGGTTGAGATCTACTCCCGCTAATGTTTTTTGTTTATTGCAATGCTTTCATTCATGTTTATGCTTTCCATGGTTGCTTTCATTGTTGTGTTCATGTTTTGTTCATAGATTAGAGTTAGGAAAATTAGTTTTAAAGTGCTTTGTGGCTCGTCTTGTGTGCACGGCAGCAAAGAGAGAGCGAGGAGGAGAGGCCGGTGAGCGACCGTCTCTGCCTCACGACTGTGTGTGGTGTGGTGAGAAGAAGTCATCGGCCAACATTCTCGGTGGCGTCAGCTCACCTGCAACAGCAGAAAGGGCGGCTGTGGCGTTAGCAGAGTCGAAGAACGTGGGTGGCAAGCAGCTGGCTACTGCATTGGCCTTAGCCGTGTTGAGCACAGCGCCACTGGCATGCCCGCAAGGGGCATTGGTGGACGTTGCTGGGTTGACCCCGTGCAAGGACTCAAAGGCCTTCGCGAAGAGAGAGCAGAAGGTTCGGAGGCTGAGCCCACAGCAGAGAGGAGAGGTCAGTAGAGGAGTGGGCGCTTGGCCGCTCAAGGCTGCAGAGGAGGCGAAGAGAGGCTTCAGCAGAGAAAGAGAAAGCGGTAAGAGAGAGTGAAGGTGAGGTGGCCAAAGGCCGAAGGCGAAGGGCCAGGAGGTGAGGTGGCCGGCAGCTGCGAAGGCTGCAGAGGCCGTGTGGAAGCGAAGGGCCGCCTGGCCCCGCTGAAGGCAGCAGAGAGAGCAGCCGGTGGCACAGTAGAGGAGGCGAAGAGAAGGGCCCGCAGCTCTTGGAGGAGAAGACATCAGCAGAGAGAGCGAGGGCGCGAATGCGATAAGGTGGCCATACGATTCGCAAGCGAGGATAAGGTTGACGATTCGCAGGCGAGGATAAGGTTAGTATTTTATTTTTTATTTTTTATTTTTTATTAAATTATTTTTTAGTCGTGTTAATTTTTAATTTTTCAAAATCTGCATACCAATTTTCATGTTTTTTGTATTTTTAAAAAAAAATAATAATAAAAAGTAAAAAAATAATAAAAAAATAATAAAAATAATTTTGAAAAAAAATCTATAAATTATGTGTTTTATTTTGAGTCCACATTTTCTGCATATTCTGTATTTTTTTAAATTTTTTTGTAATTTTTTGCATAATTAGTGTAATTTACATAATTAGTATTTTTAGCATAATTTGTATTTTGTGTAATTATTAAAAAAATATATATAATAATAATAAATAAAATAAAATATATATTTACACACATATTCATATTAGTTGCATTTAGTGGTTAGGTAGGGTTTATAAATAAATAAATATATATATATAAATTAAAAAAAATAAAATAAAAAAATAAAAAACTGGACACTACAACGTGCTAAAAATAGCGTATGCATCTACGCTCGGGAACAATACTAGGGGGACATAACACTAGTGCACCATCTAGGGTAACCACTCAAGGGAGCGGCACTCAATCGGTTGTTGGCAACTTGGGGAGCATTCTCGAGACATCTTCGTAGTCTTAAACAGAGAGTCTCTCAAGAACCGAGAGTGATATTTCAATGGACGTAAACAAGTCATTTGGCATGAATAGACCATCCACACCCATTGGTATGGCAGATTCTGCTAATCCATTTGAAATCCCACATGGGGAGTTGATTGACAACATGAGACTCCATTTCTTGTATACAAACGCGCATGGCGGTGAGATCTACAAAGATCCAATGAGCCGGTTTGTTGTTAAAATTACAAACATTCATTCTGCATTTGAACCAACACCATGGGTAAACTACCAAGACAATATGTACATGGGTAGAAATGGAGTACGCTACGAGGTCACCAAAAATCCTGAACAAGTGGATGCTTTGGGTGTACTTCAACCTAGCGCACAAGCAAAGAAGAAAAAGGAGCTTCCATCGGACCCAAATGTGCCAGGAACATCGTGCAGACCTGGTACACCCATTTCTTTACTTGAAGAATTGTTTTCTGACAGGAATTGGGAGGATAGAGAAAGAACGGGAAAAGAAAAAGAGACCAAGAAAAACCCATGGGACATAGTAAAAGAAATTCCAGTAGTTAAAATCTATCAAGACGACCCAATTAAAGAGGTGTATAGGGATGTGGTAGAAACCTACTATGCAACCACTAAGCACTTGAGCTTAGAGCTTCCAGTCTCACGCATACAATAACTGTAGAGCATCTAGAAGGTTTCACTAAGAGTGTTCATGATAGATGGGGGAATGACTTTAGAACCCTTGAATGGCTAGAGGTTAGGGAAATGACATGGAAAGGAAGGCCCCTTTTCACTGAGGTGTCTACCTTAGAACCCTTGAATGGCTAGAGGTTAGGGAAATGACATGGAAAGGAAGGCCCCTTTTCACTGAGCTGTCTACCTTAGACACGGCACGTCCAGATGAATCTGCCTTTCGAGGAGAAACACTAGCACCACCATGGGCTAGAACCCTAAGGGTGGCTCGACCAGCACCTTCCATGCGAACAACTGCTAAAGGACCAGTCTTTCCAACGATTGATCCTACGAGGAGACCCGGGGCTATTAGAGAATCTAGGGGAGAAGAAAGACCACGAGCAAGTGGATATGTACCTCCAAGAGAACCCCATAGACCAAGTGAACTGACATTTGAAGAGCCTAGATTTAGAGGCCGAGACTCATATAGGAGACATGACGAGCGATGAATATTCTAGAAAAGTGAGACCATCTGCGCTGCAAAAGCTTGTCAAGAAGTATGACGGATCCGGTGACCCATATGACCATATAGCAGCTTTTAAGCAAGCTATACATACGGAGCAAGTCACGGATACACATACGCAAATCGAAGGATTTGGCTTGACGCTAGAGAGTAAGTCTTTATCATGGTTTCAGACTTTAGAGCCTGAGGCAAAGCGGTCTTTTGATGGGCTGGAAAAGAGCTTATAGCTGCGTTTTCAAAAATAGAAATTAAGCACAATGCGATAGCTCAAATTTACGCTTTTAAGCAAAAAGATCAAGAATCTGTGCAAGATTGTGTAAATAGGCTAAAGCAATACATCAGTCGATGCCCTAACAATGAGAAGCCAAGCCAAGGGAGATTAATTTCTATCTTCCTAGAAGGCTTACAAAACAAGACGCTTCACGCTCACTTGTATGCAAAGAAGCATGTCATTTTCAATGAGTGTTGCATGGATGCCATGGATTACGATGACAACTTTGACATGACTGGCATGGGAAACCAAGATAGTCATCCGGATGATAAACGTAGCTCTGGGAAGGGCTATGACTCTAGTGTGCCATTAGTTAATCCATATCAGATTGCTGAGATAGTATTGAAAAAGATGGGGCAATACTACAGACCTTCCTACCGACCCCAACCATCATACATGCATACTGTACCTACAGGCCCTTACGTCTGTGGAGGATGTGGAGGTAGCCATAAAACCGAGCAGTGCCCAACCTTCTCACCATTGGTTGGCAATCAACCAACAAAGAAGTGGTGCCAGCTTTGTAAATGGAACTACACACATGTGACTTCGGACTGCAATCACATTGCAAGGATACAAAAGGAACAAGCAAACAACTCTGCACCTAGGCAGCAAGTTGTGAACCATGAGAGAACCTTAGTTGCTTAAGAGCAAGCATGGCCGGTGCTAGGAGTTCAACCTTCTCCACCTGGCACAGCTTCCTTTAGATATGTGGAATATGAGAATCCTGAATTAGGAATGGAGATGGTTAGCTCTCAACCATACTACATCGAAATGGAGCATCCTCTTGTCGAACCCTATTTTGAGAACCCAACCGGACCAAGCCTAGTTCATGACTTTAATGGAGAGCCAAGCTCTTTGATGCTTATAGGATCTCAGCCAACCAAGACTCAAGGTTATCCAGGACCATATCCTACAAAGAGACTATACCCCATGCAACAAACAGGACCATGCTATGAATGTGGTGGACCACATTGGGCGAGAGAATGTCAAAACAAGAAATGACCCCTCTTAGCTAACATAGGCACAACATCTACGTTTCCACCTATAGAGAGGTTTTGCCAAGGGTGTAGCATTGACCATCTACCAAAGGATTGCTTGTTGAAGCCTGCGGATCCGACAGCACAAAAAGCTAAAGCGCCCCTCAACTATGTTGAAGTGATTCCATCACCACGACATCTGAGGAGAATGAACTAGTGTCACTAAGAGTAGTGACTAGAGCCCAAGCGCAAAAGAATGTCAAAGAGGTTGTTGAGAAACCCTCTAAGATTAAGGTTCTATCCAAAGATGGAAAAGAGAGAAAGAAATCAACTCGACGTAAACCACGCAGCAAGGGGAGTAAGAAGTCGAAGGAGCAGAAGAGCTCTGATGGAGGAAACTCTATCCCAAATATCTAGAAGGAATGTTGAAAACGAAACAAATCGGAGAGAAAACTCAAACTGAGCAAAAGGGAAAAGCATCCGAGTCTGAAGGAAAGCTCAGGAGAATCAGTCCTTGTGGACAAGGTGTATGAGCCTTTAGATGCAGTGCTTCAAGCGTATAATAGTAGGATCACAGCTCTGACTGAGCTGCCTAAGAAGCTACAAGAATATCCCAACCCTCGTGAAGAGATAATCAACTTGGCTATCCATATGCAGTTGATTAGGGATACTCAGACTCTAATAGATGGCCCACCACCTATGTACGCAAGAGGACCTGTTTCTCTGAAGCCTAACTTAGAGACGATACGAGAAGCCACGCCAAGCATAGAAAAAGGAAGTGAAGTTGTATCTCTACATTTCCCAGAAATGCCTGAAGGAGATGATATACCTCATACCAATGCAGACGAGTCAAAACCATTGACTATCGCGGATTTTGGAGATGAAATTCCTGAAATAGAGGAAGCAGTATCAAGGGAGATGTGGGAAGTGGTGCAAAAACAAGTTGAAGATCTAGCATCTTCTGATAAGTCAGCACCGTTTTCTATAGTAGAATTCTCGAATCAAAGGGTTCAAGAATTAGATGCTTTATCTCTACTACCAGATGATGCTCAGACTGTTGTCTCAGCTCGGAGCAACAAGCTCACTTGCAAGACAATGCCCTCATATTTAGGACTGTACGAAGCACATAGCCAAATCATGCGAGTACCATCAATGACACGACAACCTCATCAGGAACGAGATATAGGGAGTTGCTAATCTCTACTCTGAGAGAGTATCGAGATATATTTGCTTGGAGTTACAAAGACCTTAAGGGGGTAGATCCAAATATCTGCCAACATACAATTCCCATGCGAGAGGATGCCAAGCCGTCCAAGCAGCGTCCTTACACATATAACGATAATTTTGCCAAAAAGATCAAAGAAGAGATTGACAAGCTATTAGCGGCTGAATTTATTTACGAGATTGAACATACAGAATGGGTTTCACCGATTGTGGTCGTACCTAAGAAGAATGGAACTACGAGTATGTGTCAATCTAAAGAAAGTAAATGTTGCTACTGTCCGTGACCACTATCCGCTTCCACTCACTGATCATGTATTGGAGAGGGTAGCTGGTAAGAAGGCATAAAGTTTTCTTGATGGATTTTCGGGCTACAACCAGGTATCTATTGATCCCAAGGATCAACACAAAACCGCATTTGCTACAGAATGGGGAGTGTTTGCATATAGAGTCATGCCTTTTGGTTTGACTAACGCTCCGACCACCTTTCAGAGGTTGATGAGCCATGCGTTCAAAGAATACCTGCGATTATTTCTTGAAATATTCATGGATGACTTGTGTGTGCATTCCATCGACAGAGAAGAACACATTGAGCATCTCAAAAAAATCTTTGAGAAATGCAGAGTGTATCGCATATGCCTTAACCCTGATAAATGCAAGTTTATGGTTAGGCAAGGGAAGATTCTAGGCCACATTGTGTCTAGGAATGGTATATCCACGGATGCAGAAAAGATAGCTGTTATTGTTGAGCTACCTAGACCTTACAATGCAAAAGGGGTACAAGTTTTCATGGGTCATTGCGGCTACTATCGTAGATTTATCTACATGTATGCTGAAATAGCACGGCCATTGTACGCACTCCTTGTTGTATTTGAACGGACAGAGGATTGTGAAGAAGCCTTTGAAAAGCTGAAGAAAGCATTAGTGACGGCACCTATTCTCAGGTCGCCGGTTTGGGATAATTTATTCCACGTACATATAGATGCTTCGGCTTTTGCAATTGGCTGTATTTTAGCTCAACCAGGCGAGAACAAAATGGACTTTCCAGTCTCATATGCTAGCCGCCAGTTGAATAGTGCTGAAAAGAATTACACCAGCACGGAAAGAGAAGGCTTAGCTATGATCTATGTTGTGAAGAAGTTTTGGCATTACCTTTTGGCCAACAAATTTACATTCTTCGTAGGTCATCAAGCTTTGCTTTACCTTGTGAACAAGCCATGTGCAACCGGAAGGATTGTACGCTAGTTTGTTATTCTACTTGAATTTGAATTTGAAGTAGCGGTAAAGAAGGAAAAAATGCATCAGCGGGGGCTGATCATCTTTCTAGGATAACTTCAGGAGAAGCACCCATTGGTATAGATGATGATATTCCTGACGCTACTCTATTCTTGGTTGAGACAGCACCAAGACGGGCAGAACCCATCATTCAAGTTTTAACGACAGGATTTGTTAACTCCATTAGTCCCACCAATGAAAAGATAATGACCTTAGAGCATTGTGCCCCTTATAAGCTTCTTTGTGGACGATTGTATAAATTAGGAAAAGATGGAATACTTCGTCTATGCCCTGACCCTGATCAATATGATGAGATTATCTCATATGTCCACGTGAGCTTAGGAGGCAGACATGTCTGTGGAAAGGATACGGTTAAAAGAGTTTTGTGGGAAGGATATTAGTGGCCAACACTTCATGCTGATACAGAAGAGTACGTACGGAATTGTAAAATTTGTCAACAAAGGAAACCCATTCCTCATGTGACTCTATTTTATATTTCAACAACACCCAATTGGAGTTTGTACATTGTGAAGTATTTGACGCAGGGTCATACGGACGATAAGATGCCTAGGCATAGAAAGAGAGCCATAGAGGTAGAAGCAGCGAGTTTTCACATTATTGAAGGCCAGCTGTACAAAAGGGGCAAAGATGGAAACCTACGGACTTGTGTTTGTGAGAGTGACTACCTTAGCGTATTGACTCATGCACATTCAGGAGTTGGGGGTGGACATTTTTGTTGAGAAACAACTGCCAAACTTATACTATGGTCAGGACTATGGTTGCCTACACTTTTTCATGATGCAACAGAGTATGTCAAACGATGTGATCAATGTCAAAGAGCCAAACCTCCTACCAAGTATGAGGACATGCCATTGAGACCAATTATGGGGGTTAGAGCTTTTGCCAAATGGGGAATTGATTTTGTGGGACCGATTAAACCACCAGCACGCCATACACATGCTGAGTATATCATTGTAGCTACAGATTATCTTACAAAGTGGGTAGAAGCAAAAGCCATAGTAAAAAACGATGCTAGGACCACTGCAAAGTTTTTATACGAACATGTGTTTACACGCTACGGTTTACCTATTGAGATTGTGAGTGACCAAGGTGTGCATTTTATCAATGAAGTCATTACCTTTCTTTTGGAAGACTTTATGGTCATCCATAAGAGGTCAGCGCCTTATCACTTGCAACAAGCAAATAGTCAAGCTGAGAGCACAAACAAGACTCTTTGCACTGCGCTTACAAAGATTGTTGAGGGACATAGAACAGATTGGGAACAGAAACTTCACTCAGTTCTATGGGCTTACCGAATTGCTTACAAAACATCCATAGGCACGACACCTTTCAATCTAGTTTTTGGATTGGACGCTATCCTTCCGATAGAATTTATTGTACCTACACTTCGAGTTGCAAAACAACTTGAGTAGACGGATCATGAATTCTCTACACGGATCGATGAATTGGAGAGGCTAGATGAAGACAGGCTATTGGCAGTCATTGGCATGTATGCTCAAAAATGATGCCAAAAGCGTTGGCATGATACGCTTGTGAAGAAAGGTCGCTGCAGGAGAGGTGATCTAGTGTTGCTTTACACATTGAAGAAACAAAAACGCAAGCTGAAAATGCGAGGACTTGGTCCATTTGTGATCAACGAGCTTAGTGCAAGTAGTGCAGTAAGGTTGGAAACCTTAGACGGAGAGCCAATGACTAACTTCATCAATGGTAGCCGCTTGAAGCGCTATGAAGAACCTCTAACAGATGATATGCTGATATGCATACATGCTAGTCAGACACGTAAAAAAGCTCAAGCTCTATTACAAAGTCAAGCAAAAGAAGAAGCTAAGGCTAGAGTAGCACTAGCACGAGAGCGCCACAAGGCAACTATCATGGCCATCCACTTGAATGATGATGAAGACTTTGTAGATCCCTTTCATATTAATGTAAGGATCCCTACTCAAAGAGCAATCTTTGCAGCGTTTGCACTTATAGATTCGGGAGCCGACTGAAATGTTTTGTCTTATGAAGCGTGGACATCATTAGGCCAACCTTTGCTCACCAATGCATCATTGAACTTCCAGAGTTTCTCTGGTGATGAAACCCCAGCCCTAGGCAACTGCTATATTAATATGTCCATTTAGGATCAATCTATGCACGTGACTTTTTATGTTGCTAACAAGAGCCAAGCAGTGGTGGATGTTGTTCTAGGCAGATCATGGATTAGAACCACCAGATGCGGTATGGACTGGAACTCATGACAATACACCTTGTTGGTAAATTCTACTCACCTTACAGGATCAAGTGCTTCGGCGCTCCCATCTTTTCAAAAGGTGGAAACCATCCCTACTGTGATAGAGACATCCTCAAAAGATCCAATGATTTGCGTGAATAATGACAATGACAATACTCAGGGATGGCATGTGCCAACATCTTTCTTATATGCACAAGGCTACGAAAGGGGGGAAGCACTTAGAATTCAAATCTGGTTACCTAAAGCAACTTGCAAACCAAGACCCAATGCTTACAAAGCTAAAGAGGAGGTTCACCAAAGCCAGCAGTTTCACCTCCAACAAGACCACTCAACAACGGTGGATCCCAAAGAAGGTTCTACAAGCACAAGGCTACTACAAGGGTGCTACTGCCTTGTGGCTACCAAAAAAGAATGCAGGGACTACTGCAGCAAAACATAATTATGTTCCTGAATCTACTCAAGAACAAAAGCAGTCAATACCACCTCACTTACAGAAACCAAATCAATACTGGAAACCACGCCTTACCAAGCCTGAAAGAGTCCAGGTGGAAACACAAACTGACACGTCAATCGGACATCATCAGAAGGTCTCGAACAGGAAGGGATACTCCAAGCTGACATGGGAAGAAAAAGGCAAGTGGGTACCTTTACTCACTTCTATCTCAGAGGCAACACATCAGAAGGAGGATATTGCAACCGAATCAAGTTTAGAGTCTATTCCTCAAAACACAAGCAACGTCAAAGTTTGTCTTACAAAACTGACAACTTTCAATCAGGCTCCTACACAAGTAGACTCCTTGACTATCAAGGAAAGAGCGTTCTTCCTAAAACTCCAACTATTTGGAATGTCGTCGGTATTCTACTCTTTCCCTAATCAAATTACATTACCAGCCATAAGTCTACAGGCATAGGTGTTAGAGTTGGGCACTCTGAAGACCCAAGAAAATTTTGAAAGCCCAATGGGATGGCAAGAACACAGCTACCATATGGTTGCCAAAGCTCAGAAGTGTTCAAACATCTCCATTCACACCTCCTCCTATTTGTCCCAATGCATTTCCTATGCCTATCGCTAAAATCTCACCTCTGACTAAACTTCAATCTCTTGCATGTACTCTGAAATGGGTACCAAAAAGAGTCCAACAAAAAGGAACCTGTGCCATACGTCAACACCCCACAAACAATTTGCATAATGTTACATTCAAAAACAAACTCATTCTTGAAAGAGCTATCATGCTACAAAAGCTACTTTTTGGCAATTCATCTATCGAATCTATTAGCTTTATTTCCATCATGCCTGTACATACTAGCATTCTTCGTTCAACTTGCATTAAATAAAAAAATCTGAACACTCCCTTATGTGTTGTGTAGAATAACCAAATGGAGACTTGGCTCAACACATGCAGTCCATCTTCCTAGATAGCACTCACCCTGACCATCAAGGGGGCTACAGCATTGCACCTTTTCAGATGCACTCCCGATATTTTTATGCCCCAGTGGGTAAGGATTGCTGTGGAAGACAATTTGTGGAGTTATACTACCAGCAACATCATCCGTTTCCACACTGCCGCGACTGTGCTCGTATGGTATTGGGGAATGCTTCCCATATATGTTGGCAGTGTCGCACATATATGGGAATGCTTCCCATATATGTTGGCAGTGTCGCACATACTTTCGTCGCTATGGCACTGGTATAATGTAGCAGATCATGGGAGTCACACCTCAACGACATAATCTCTGGGCAATTATGATGCCGCAACGTGGACCTAACCAACAAAGACTCCCGGAAGAGGAAAGAGCTCAAACATGGTGTGAGGACATCCTTCGTTTTTGCTAACCCCTCCCATTTTGCAGGTTCTTTTTTCCCAGGAATCTACATGTCAGTTTTGGCTCAATGTGAGTGAATCTTTAGAACGGTTTTAAAACCATAGGTGCCTCTTTAGCCTTCCTACTGTGCCCATACCATATGTTAGTGAAGATGCACTTCTTCCCTTGCCATCTTCTCCATGGGTAGGATTACGTTTTGGGTTATCTTTACATCCTGAAGCTATTGATGTTCACCCACCTGAGAATGCAGACATACATCCACCCCCAGTGCAAGACTAGCACTTGTACTCTCTTAATAAGAACTAGAAGCCAGGGCACTTTTTCCCATTAGGTTTTCCCCTTGGCCAAATCCGGTGTTTAGCACCAATGTTTTTTATTTTTTGTCTTTTTAATTTTCTTTCTCTTTAGTTTGTTTTGTTGGAATAAAACATATACAAGCACCAAACTACATCTTCCGCTTCAGTACCGCAACTGGCAATCATACAATCAAGTGCAAACAATTCTTCACCAACTAGCGCTTTAACAGAATCAGGTGAACTCATGCCAATCTCTAATGTTTTCTGTATTTTTCTTGTTGCTTGATTGTTTATAAATTTCACTTTACTAAGCATGGCAATATGCATCTCCTTTGGTCTAGAGTAGGGATAGCATTTTAGTAGCTTTAGACTTGATAGTGTAAGTTTGACTGTAATTATTTTTACCCGTTTAGCAATACAAAGTAATTAGTGTTTTGTGCTAAAGGTAGAGTTCCAGACCTAGGACAAAGAGACTAAATTAGTCATAGGACCGTCAGTGGATATCTTGCCCTTACTAGGACATTGCTTAGGGACAATCTAATAAACCTTCCATAACAAAAATTGGCATGACAAAAATAAAAGAAAAGTGTATATGTTTGTGGCCTATTACCATGTTATTCATGGTAGGCGAGGGAGGTCTATACCTTTCCCAGACCAATGCCTTGTGTAGCAAGGAATAGCCATACCACGGGTGCGCAAACATACTCTTGAAGAGAGCCCTGTCCAAAAAAAAAGGACAGAAAGGCACCAAGAGAAATGCTTGTCTAATCCAGGATGGTCGCCGTTGTGCTTAAAATATTAAACCTTAACACTAAGCAATATCAAGAGTCTGCCACTACATAATTATGTTAGATTTATAGTGTTGAACCGACATTTTTGACTTAGCATAGGCTAGGTATACTACTTGATAGTCCCTCGATTAACTGTTGTCTTTTGCCTTCTAGGAAAAGAACAATACATTTGGCATAAAATATTCTTTACTGTAGTTAGCTGCTGCTGCAGGTAGTAATTATGAAGGCTTGAACTAACCTATTTAATCTCTACACTGCTTCAATGTTTCCTTCCTCTAGCTAATTGGACATTTATTGCCATGTCTTATTCAGTAAAATTGCTTGTTTTGTTATTGTCTATCAGTACTTTTGCTTTCAAAAAAAAGGAAAAAAAAGAAAAAAAAAGAAAAAAAAAAGAAAACACACAAACCACCTATCATTTTGCTTGCAAGTACACACTAGAGATTCTACTCTTCCTTGGCATCTACGCGCTCGAGGACATGCGCAAAATAGGAAGGGGGGAATGTTGCATGACGAGTGGTGATCAATGCAAGGATGCAACACAAAGATGGAAGCAGGAAAAGGAGAGACTTGACATTCTTATTTAGGGCTCTTGTAGAGAGTTCCAAGTTGTAGGTGAGTGTGGGAGTGGGAGTGGGCTTGAGAATAATCCCACATGGGAAGTTTTGGGAGTTTTAGGAGTTTTGGTATAAATAGTGGCTCATTTGAGAGCTCACATACACATTGGGCTAAACTCATGCTTGAGCTCTCTTGAGACTAGCTTTCCCTCTTGTTCATAAAGGTGCAAGCTCTTCTCTCTCCCCATCTACACTATTGTATGAGCAATGCTCTTCTAATTCAATGCAATGAGATGATATTTTTCTCTCTTCTCATCTCTATTCTCTAGTGTGCATGCTTCTTTGTTGATGCTTGTGGATTCTCTATTAGGCTTTGTGTGGTAGTGGATTCAAGCTTAAGCTTCTCCATAGCTTGTAGCTTATCCATGGGCAAGGCATTGCTTGAGTAGTGAATGAGAATACATGTTTATTTCAAGTTCCATTAAGCTTCAAGGTTTGTGTGCATGCTAGGGAAGTAAGTGCTTGAGAATGAAGTGTGCTTTGAGCTTGTGTATGCATTAGCTTAGCTTTCTTCTTATATTGGATGTATGAATGAGTGGGATGATGAGTGAATGAGCTATGGAAAGATTGAGCTTGTGTGTGTAAAGTCTATGTCAAGGCAGTGGTGTCCATAGCATTCTCTCCCGAAAGGGATAAGCTTCCGTGCACTGGTACGGGTTGAATCCCTAGCTTCGAAAAAGGGATGCAAATCCCATTGGATTGAGCTACACATAGATCATGCTACTCTTGCTACAAGTGTAAAGAGTCTTCCGCCTCTCCAAGTGGTCTGCATCATGGGCCTGGGGAAAGGTACGGTGGTGGTGAACAGGAAAAGGGGTGGTACGCATGTACCTTATTTGGTCAGAGGCAGCATGGGTGTCCACATATAGCGGTGCATATGAACCACACAGTGGGTGGCCAACCTTTGGTCCTTGGGCGGCCATTGTACTAGCGCCTTGGTGAGTGTGTACGATTCTTTTTGGGGTGGAGTCCCCAAATTTGGGACGTCGACCTCGATTTGCATGCCGGACCGCCGCTCGGGGAGGGCCACGAATTTTTTTTTCAGCGAAAATATCCGGGATGTTCCCCTGGTCATTGGGGTGCAGATCGTCCGTCAATCAGACGCCCGGTCGTGCATTTATTAAGGTTTAAAGGCCGTCATTTTTAAACTAAAAATAACTAAAATTCGCATATAAGCTTGATCCAGTGTCCGTTTTGGATGTTGTAAAATCCTATATTAGGGTAAAAGCGTACACAAATTTCAAATTTGGGCTTGAAATTTGAAGATTCTAAGTAGAAATGGTTCATTTAATTAAATCATTGATTTTTATACCATAAAACTCATAAATTCATCTATTACATGGACATTTCTTTATTAATGAAGATGGGTATGTTACAGTCTAGATCATTTGATGTGACTCATGCTTGTGTTAATGTTCTTTCGTATTGTCTACTCATCATTACCTCTTCTAGCATGTCTCTAATTGAGTCTTGTGCCTCACTTCTCATTGTACTTTAATAGTTATGCACCTAATAAGGTCACAAATGAGGATCCCTAGAATTTAGATTGGTGAGTGTTATGTGCATATACTAGGAGGCTAACCCACCCTAGGCATGTGAGAATGGGAGCATGGGAACATGCTCTAATGGGACAAGGGTTAGACCTAACCTTGGGTTGGGGTTAGGGTCAGGCAACCAAGGGTCACACATGGAAATGGAGAGTCAAGAGTCACTTGTGAGAGCTCTCCTATATAATAGGAGCATGGGGCACTCTCAAGGGATGTTCTCTTGTGTAGAGCATAGTATCTACTCTCTTGCCATTTCATACTAGAGCTATGTACTACTGGATTGAAGACATACCTCTTGGTGGTATGAGACACCAAGGTTAGGTATGTGGTTCTTCATTACTTTAATGTGTGCACCCTTGGGCTCAGGGGTGGTCAGGTGGATGAGTATATGCACGGATTCTATGTGTTTATGCATAGTGAAGAGCTAGAGAGATCTATGGGGTTTTAACAGTCATATCATAGTGGTCTCTAGTTAATTTTTGATGTTTTTTCTCCTCTTAATTCTCTCATTATACCAAATTTTTAGCATTTTTAAAGTAAATTTTAACATTTACTAAGTAAAAAAATATTTTTTAATGGTTTGTTTTGGTGTCTTACACATTCGAAAAGTCAATATGGTAGTCAAAACGTGGTGGTTCTCTACTTGGATGGACATATCGACGATGCGGGAAAATTCCGTGAGTGAATATGCTATTTTTCTCTATTTTTATGGTTAAAATAAGCATTTTACAGAATTTTACCAAAATACCACACATGCTACTGTAGGTATTTTTTGGTAGAAAGGATTCCCTACATCTCTACAATTTTTTAGGAAATTTTTCTAATTATTTAGGACTTTTTTTGAGCATTTTATGGTAAACTAGGCATTTTTAATGCATTTTAAATGGTTTCCCGCAAGCATGTTAGTAAATTTCTGCCAATTTTCTGTTGAAAATCATTGGAGGTAGCATGTTAATTCATCAATTTCTCTTCCGTGTGCATGGTGATAGCTTCTTAATTCTTTTTTGGATTTTCTCCCTTCTCTCACATGTGAAAGCCCTTCATGAGGATGAAAATTCATCAAGTGGATTAATTATTAATAACTTGATTAGTGGTTAATAATCTTGACTGACATAGGAAAAGAAGAAGGAGATGAGAGAAGTGGTGAAGGAGGGTTATGAGGTGGAGAAGGGGAGGGGAAGAAGAGTTGCTTCTTCCCCTCTCCCTCATGCATTTGTGTGCACAACCGGGGAGGGAGTGAGGTTTCCCATGGCTGGCGGCGGCAACCAGCCCCTCCCCCCCCACATTAATTTGAAATTAAAAAAAAAATCTTTAAATCAAAGCTTTTAAAAAAATCATCATTTTCAAATATCTTGAAACCTTTGGCCTTTTGGGTCTATTTTTTTTAAACCATTCAAATTTCGAGAGTTTCATGTCCTTTCATTTTTCATGACCGTTGGCTGTCCGCATTCCAAGATTGTGAGACCCCCACCCCCTCCGCGGTGCCCCCTCCAAGGGCGCTAGTGGTAGAAGCAGTGTCAGCCTCTCGCGCGAGGCAGGGATCCACAATCGGGGCCTCGCCCATGGATGTCCGGACAAGAGACTAGTCCGGCGGTTCCTCCGAAACCGAGCCCAAAAAAACTTCCCTCGCCCGGAAGGCATGGGTGATTCCTCAAGGAAAAATCTTCAAATGGGAGAATTAATCTAACGGGTCAAGGTCTTAACTATTCAAACTGATCCGACCAAACCTGAAGTCACATGGTCAGGTCAAAGAAGAGACTTACACTTGGTCCATAGAATCACCGCTTTTTTTCTCCTTTAATGAGGCACAACCCCGCTGAATCCCTCCCACACAATAAGGGTCTTCTCAGGACTTAATCTAACTAACGTAACTAATCGTAACTTAATGGTATCACAGGAATCCCCCGATTCAGCCCATGGGTTAGCTAATCGCCTAACCACTGTATTAGTGGGATTCCTTTATAAGGATTTGGTTATGTTTTGCCCGGGTACCGAGGAAAAGAGTTCCCATGCCCCCTAGCCAGCGTTTCATGCAAAAATTAAGGTAGGCATACCATATACACACCCAATATGAAATTGCCATTATAACAAAATCGGTTGTCTTTAAAACAATCCTTTAATGAAAATCATAATATTATTGATCATCATCCTCCAAAATTCTAAGTCCATTGTATTACAAAATATGTCATCTGGACTCTTTGTTTGAAGACCAGCTGGCCAACCAATGAGATCCAATATCAAAATTTGATTCACAAAAGTCATTCTTTTTAGTCCATCCGAATCTTTCTTGATGCACGCATGCCTGTCCTAGCAACTGCGAGCCCGTGAATCACCTGGTCAAAACCCTCTAGGATCCTACTTAGGTATCCTAGCACTTCACTCAGGGACCGCTTCGTCGATCCTCGCCCATCATACCGGAGGCACACCATTTTAACCATACCGAGACACTGGTCAAGACCTCGGCAGGCTGGAGAGACGGAAAACTCTCTCACTTGTAGCAAGAGTAGTATGATCCACATGTAGCTCAATCCAATGGGATTTGCATCCCTTTCGGAGCTAGGGATTCAACCCGTACCGGTGCACAAAAGCTTATCCATTTGATGGAGAGAATGCTAAGAATACTACTACCATTGACATAGACTTAACACACACACAAGCTCAATCTTGCTATTGCTCACTCAACTCCACATTCCACTCATCCATGCATCCAAACAAGAAGAAAGCTTAGCTATTGCATACACAAGATCAAAGCATTCTTCATTCTCAAATACTGATTTCCCTAGCATGCACACAATCCTTGAAGCTATCAATAAGAAACATGCACACTAGAGAATTGACATGAGAAGAGAGACAAATATCAACTCATTGCATTGAATTAACAAAAATAGAACTTACAACAATGTAGATGGGGAGAGAGAAGAGCTTGCACCTCTATGGGAAAAGAGGGAGAGCTAGTCTCAAGAGAGCTCAAACATGAGTTTACCCAATGTGTCCATAAGCTCTCAAATGAGCCACTTTTTATACAAAAACTCTAAAACTTCCAAAAGTTCCCATGTGGGATTATTGTCAAGCCCACTCCCACACTCATCTACAACTTGAAACTCTTTACAAGAGCCCTAAGTATCTTTTTGTTGCATCCTTGCATTGATCTTCACTCGTCACGCAACACTCCCCCCTTCCTATTTTACGCACGTTCTCAAGCGCGGTAGAAGCAAGAGCTGCAAAAAACAATGGATATAAGTAAAGCCTTTTATTGAAAAAAAGAAAAGAAAAGGAAAGAAAAAAAACTAGCAATGATAATTTTACACGTGAGCATACAAGTGAAAGGCTAATTAGAGTTTTAAAGAGTGCTAAAATAGGTGAGTGAAGACTAGTCAAAGTGAGACTAAGTGGTAGTGCTATGCAAAGGCAAGTGTGCTTGCACACCACAGGTTATGACCATAGTCTCAATGTCCTACAAGTATTTAAGTTATTCCTAAGTGGCAAACCTACTCCTAAATATGAGCAATGGTGATTGGACCTCTTCTTCTTCTTCTTCTTCTTTTTTTTTCGTGTGTAAAAGATGATAAAGATGAAAGTTCCATCCCAATGAGACCCAAGCAATGGCCAAGAGACCTCCGCCAAGAGAATCTAAAGGCCGCTAAGTATCTCAAAGGCGACAGACCCTTTTCTTTCTTTTTGTCATAAGGAGTATCCCATGAAGATGAGGGCATCGGTCTCGAGGGCCCCTAATGTACCCCAGAGTCCTACCAACATCTATCAAGGCGATAGAGTCCTTGAAGGTCTTTTTTTGAAGCTTTTAGACGTCAGTGTTCACCCCATGGAAACCAAGGCATCGGCCCCAAGGTGCTAAGACAACCCCAGGTCCTACCAAGCATTCCACATGGCTGTAGACATGTCATGTCTTGATTCACTTGTATATATTTTTTAGGGTATATTTTCATAAATTTTTTATTAATCCTAGCACCTAGCTCATACCTAAGAGGTAGCTACCACTAGGGATAACTAATATTCCTTGAGAGCATAAGAAATTGGCATACTCCGTTGGTATATATCCTACACTGTCTTCAAATAGAATTACCTTCTACTAAGTCCGCTAAGAATCTAGAAATTACTCACCACATTTTAACAACTAATCTCGGGGGGGTCACTATATGTAAATCCTCTATATCACGTGCGTTCAAGGCCTATTTAAAAGGTCCCTTATCTGTGAATTTTTTAGTGAATATAATGTATCCTTTCCTATTCAAATCTGTAAATTTTTTTAAAAAATACAAAAAATAAATCCCCTCTGTAAATATATTTCTGTAAGTTTTAAATATTTAAAATGTCCTTCTGTTGAACCCACGTGATACTTACATATTTATAGGAGTGACCCCCCCGAGCAACTAATCTAAAACTTAAACCAGCCAACTGAGTGTGAACATGCAAACAATGTATCCAAAAGATAAAAGCACATAAATAACAAAAGATTATGATTTGAATACACCTGTTGTAGTGCTCGTTGATGTTGTGTGTTTGCATTGATTCATTGCTGGTGCTGATTGCTTCTCTTTGCTTCTTGTAGGCATTGCATGTCTACCCCCTTCCTAATTTGTGTGCACGGTAGGTGGACTGTTGGGACGTGTTTGTATGCTCTTGTTTAGCTGAGATCTCTGCAAAATGTTTATTAACAAACAAGAGAAGAAAAGAAAGGAATAAAATTTGTTATTGGTGCCAATGACCGAATATAGTCGAGGGGAAAAAACCCAATGGGAGAAAAGTGCCCTGGCTTGTTGATCTTATTGTGGAGTCACTGAGCTTACCCTTGTGCTGGTGGGTGGATCCGTGTCCACGTGTGCTAAAAAGATGGTATCAATTTCTTCAGGATGTAGGGACAACCCTTCACAAAAACCGGCCTCTGGAGAACCACTACTACAAAGGTGTGCTCATATTCAATCCCACATGTGGTGACCAATATGTTCTCAAGCAGCCCAAGGGGATGTTCTAAGTTTCCATCTGCTAGCTGCAAGCACATCCTGGTACTCCTAATAGCTGGTTTGCCCCACTTTTCCCAAATGGACCTTGTCACAATGCCCACTCCTGCACCACTATCAAGTATTGCAGTTGAAGCTATTTTTCGCACTTCTAATGGGAGGGTAGCATTTCCCTGATCATTCTCACAAAATTTTCCTACTTTGTTGATAGGAACTGGCAAAACATGCTTTGTCTCATTCCACAACGCAGGTCGAAGCTTTATCAAATCAAGCAAAGGTAAGGTACAAGCCACTGGTGCTGACAAAATAGCTTGCATGATACCCATATCCATCTCCTTTGTCAACCTTCTATGCACGGAAGGTATCCTCAAGGTTTAAGAACAGTTCTCATATTCTCCCAAATATGATGGTAAGGTTTTCATTGTATGCTTACTTCTAGGAGAAACAATTGTTTGAACTTCCTCCTGGATGCTTGGGCGTCTAAAGTTGTTTTCTGTGCCCCTGATAAAATCCACCTCAGAGAATGGAGGTGAACTAATAGAGGACATGTTCTCATTAACTTTCTCATGAACTGCTGCCCACATCTCATTTGCCATGTCCTCGTTAGCATCAATAACTTCATCATTGCATTGGAAGACAAGGCTAGGTGGTGTGGCTGAATACCTTCTTTCAATGGGGTGGCAATTGGTGCAGACCTCTCGCTATGAGCTTGTGAGATGAGCTCACTTTTCATTTCCCGACTTGATGACACTTTTGGTATGGTTTCTAATGTTGGCTTGAGAGAGATTGGGCCCCGAGGAATAGGTGGAGGTGGTCCCTCAAGTATTGATTGAGCTTCCCGAATGAGTTGCTGATGTACAGCTAGATTGATCTTCTCCTCACGAGGGTTTGGGTATTCTTGAAGCTTCTTGGGTAGCTCAGATAAAGCTGCAATGCGACTTCTATGAGTATCAATGATGGCATCTAGAGTCTCATTCACCTTATCCACAAAAACAGAACCCCCTGAACTATCCTTGGTCGTACTAGCCTCATCTTGTTTAGCACTAGGCCCAGGTTGAGGTTGATGCCCCTCGTGCACTTCTTGGGATGTAAAAGTTTGATCCCTCATGTTTTTGTTTAGAGGCTTCTTGAGAACTAGTGGATGAATCCTTTAGTTCGCTTGTTGCGGCTCTTTTTCCTCCTAGTAGTCTTTTTTCTATTGGAATGTAGAGTCTTGTCCACTAGATTTGCCTTTGCATCCCTAGTTCGAGTTGTCTCATCAGTTTGCATTTCGGAATTTCGTGTCTGTGATCTAGTCATGACTCTAAGTGGCACGACATCCTCATTCTCAGACGAAGGTGGTGATGGAACTGCCCCTACAAGGTTGAGTGAGACCTTTGGTTGAGAGGTGCCTTCCTCGTGTGGTTTCAGCAAACAATCCTTTGGGAAGTGTTCTACACAACACCCTAGACAATATCTTTCAATTGGTGGAAACTGTGGTACTGTTGTATTGGATCGAGCTGCTTGCCTTGAGCGATGTGGAGAATCACAAGCCCAATGGGGTTCTCCGCACTCATAACAGGGGCCTAGTGGTTTGGCTTCTACTTTCCTTTGCTGCCATTGACCCGAGGGACCTGGAGTCCTAGGTTGGTAGCCGCCTAGCAACATCAAAGAATTTTGTTCCCCTGGTTGAGCCAGTGCTTGGCTTGGGTATGCGGGACTTTCAAAGAGATTTTACTTGGATGAATATGATGCATATTCCTCCTCCACATAGCCTGGGTTTACAAAGTCTCTACACATATTTGAATTGTTGTAGTCAACAACCCTCACAGGAGCAGTCCCAGGAGCAGGAGGTTGAGCACCAAGAGCAGGTCGTGCTTGCTCTTGTGCCATCGGTGGCTTACGTTCAAAATTAGTATACTGTTGATACATTTGTGGAGCCACTCCACCCCTTTGCTGCTCACATTCCTGTCTCATTCTTGCAATGCGAGTACATTCCTGTGTGGTGTGGGTAAAGTTCCAAGCACAGGCTTGGCACCATTTCTTCGTGGGTTGGTTTGCGACTAGAGGAGAAAAGGTATTACATTCTTCGGTTTTATGGTTACCGCCACATGCTCCACAAAGATGAGCACCTGTAGGTAGTACACTCCTCATTCGCTGCTGCTGTTGTTGTGGCTGCATGGGTGGGCGATAGGTCTGTCCCAATCTCCTTAGTACTAGGTTAGCTATTTGGTCTGGATTTACTAGCACGCTAGACCCTAAACTTTGGTCATCACCCCACTGATCTCTAGGTTTCACCTCAGGGCCAGTACCATCTTGGAATTTGAATCCATAGCATCATGGCAACACTCATTGAAATTTGTATGCTTCTTTGCATAGAGATGTGTATGCAGTGTTGAATTTTTGAGTCCTTTTAAGAAGAGAGAAATTAATCGACTCTGGGCGGGCTTCTCATCTTCTGGGCAATGATTAATGTACTGCTTCATTCTATTTACACAGTCTCTAACACTCTCAGTCTTGCCTTACTTGAAAGAGTAGATGTTTGCTACTGTGTCATGTTGAATCCCCATCAAGGAAAAAGCAGCAATGAATCTCTTCCAAAACTCGTAAAAAGAAGATTTGTCTGAAGCCTCTAGTGCCTGAAACCAAGCAAGGGCCTTTCCCTCAAGAGTGAGCCCAAATCCTTCAATTTGAGTATGCTTGTCAGCCACTTGCTCAGCTCGAACTGCTTGCCTAAATGCTGCTACATGGTTGTATGGATCTCCCGACCCTTCGTACTTCTTTACCAATTTCTGAAGAGTTGATGGCCTTACTTGTCTTGAATACTTGTCATAGGGCCTATGGCCTCTCACTCTCAGTCGGAATTGTTCCTCTCTTTGGTAAGATGGTCCACATGCATCCCAAATTGGTGTGGGTACCCTATTGCCTGCCTCACCAACCCCCTCCAAAGATCTTGTTACCCGCATTTCAGGAGGTGCATATATGGGAGGCCGAGTTGGCTCCCCTACCCTCCGATTGTCATAGTGAGAAAAACGTTGTTGTGGTGTGATCTGTGGTTGCACTTTTGGTGTAGGACAATATCTTGGTGCTAGAGTTGGGCTACTTGCAGTGGTCCACTTTGATGTTGAGGGTCCCTCTCTAGTGAACTCTCGTAGGGGAGGAGCAACAGTTTCTCCAAGAAAGGCTGTCTCTCCTGGTTTAGCTGTATTTGTTGAGAACACTTCCATGAATAATGGTTGTCCTTTCTACGTGAGCTCCCGAATCTCCTTCCAATCTAAGGTTCAGTATTCATTGGTCCATTTATCAACGATTCGGTTCATGTGTCCTGCAAGCTTCTCAACTACCACCACCAGTGCTAGAGGAAGATCTAGCCCTGGCAATCTAGTTGTGGCATAATATCCCTCTAAAGAGTCCTTATAGACCTCTTGAAGTGGGTCATCCCGTAAGACCTTTGTCACTGGAATTTGTCGTACAAACTCCCATTGGTTCTCAGCCCCCTGATCCATTTTGCTCCTGCCTTTCCTATCCCTTTCCAAATTTAGATCTACAAGAAGTAAATCATCTATGGATGTCTTTGAGGACTGGGCATTGGTCCTGGCATGTCCGGCTCAATGAGCCAATCATCTCTAGACTCCCTTGCTCTGGAAAGCTTCGATAAGTCTAAGAACTCAGTTTTAGAGACCTCCGATTGTCATAGTGAGAAAAACGTTGTTGTGGTGTGAACTGTGGTTGCACTTTTGGTGTAGGACAATATCTTGGTGCTAGAGTTGGGCTACTTGGAGTGGTCCACTTTGATGTTGAGGGTCCCTCTCTAGTGCTCTCGTAGGGGAGGAGCAACAGTTTCTCCAAGAAAGGCTGTCTCTCCTGGTTTAGCTATATTTGTTGAGAACACTTCCATGAATAATGGTTGTCCTTTCCACGTGAGCTCCCGAATCTCCTTCCAATCTAAGGTTCAGTATTCATTGGTCCATTTATCAACGATTGGGTTCATGTGTCCTGCAAGCTTCTCAACTACCACCACCAGTGCTAGAGGAAGATCTAGCTCTGGCAATCTAGTTGTGGCATAATATCCCTCTAAAGAGTCCTTATAGACCTCTTGAAGTGGGTCATCCCGTAAGACCTTTGTCACTGGAATTTGTCGTACAAACTCCCATTGGTTCTCAGCCCCCTGATCCATTTTGCTCTTGCCTTTCCTATCCCTTTCCAAATTTAGATCTACAAGAAGTAAATCATCTATGGATGTCTTTGAGGACTGGGCATTGGATGGTCCTGGCATGTCTGGTTCAATGAGCCAATCATCTCTAAACTCCCTTGCTCTGGAAAGCTTCGATAAGTCTAAGAACTCAGTTTTAGAGAGCTTCCCTAATTTGTCTACATTCTCTGGATGGTAGGTGACTTCGTAGCGAACACCATCTCCACCCATGTACATGTTACCCTGGTCATTGACTAGAGGTGCTCTATCAAGTTCTGAGAAAAAGTCGGCGATCTTAACAAGATACCGTTGTTGTGGATCCCTAAAGATCTCAGCTCCTTGAGCATTCGTGTAGACATATTGGAGTCTCACATTGAGTGTTAACCCCATGGTTTCGGCTTCAAATGGATTAAAAGATCTTGTGGGTGTTCTATTTGGGGCTAAGGGATGACTATTTGACGGCCCTAGATTGTCCATGGACAATGAGCTAGTTGTTCTGGAAAGGGTATCGGATTGGGATTCGGAAAAGGTTTCAGCAATATCTGCCAAATTTCCTACTGATTGGGTCCCACTTTCCTGCGTAGGTACTCTAGAAGGTGCCCTAGGCCCTATAGTAGAGTCTATAAGACGTCCCAACCGCAAGTGCATAAGGTCAATTTTTTTGGGGTTTTTGGGTTTTTTTGTTTTTTTTGTTTTGTTTTTTTAAATATATAAATATATATATATTTTTAAACCCTACCTAACCAAATATATAATTACACATAAATACTAATTATGCAAAAAATCACAGAAATTTAAGAAATGAAAAGTTACAGAATATGCAAAAAATTTGGATTCCTAAAAAATACATAATTTACAGAATTTTTTTCTATTTCTATTTCTATTTCTTTTCTTTTCTTCTCTTTATATATATATATATATATATAATTTTTTACTAATTAAACAAAAATACTAATTATGCACAAAATTACAAAAAATTTTAAAAAATGCAAGTTACACTAATTATGCACAAAAAAAATTACAAAAGTTTTTTAAAAAAATAAAAAATTACAGAATAGGTAAAGAATATGGATTCCTAAAAAAACACAATTATTTTTTTTAAATTTTTTTGTTTTAATTTTTTAATTTTTTAATTTTTCTAAAACTAATTACACACAAGCACAAAATTACAAAAATTTAAAACAATTCAAGTTACACTAATTATGCAAAATTTTACAGAAATTTAAAAAATAAAAAATTGCAAAATATATGGACTCAAAATACAAACACAAAAAATTATTTTTTTGTTTTTTGTTTTTTTTTCTTTCTTTCTTTCTTTTCTCTCTTTTTTTTTGAATTTAATATTTTATGGTATTTTTTTATTT
Organism: Cibotium barometz; assembly: GCF_041138505.1. Lineage (NCBI taxonomy): Eukaryota > Viridiplantae > Streptophyta > Polypodiopsida > Cyatheales > Cibotiaceae > Cibotium > Cibotium barometz. The sequence goes on along the minus strand of NC_141061.1, from coordinate 56,574,242 downwards.
TTTATTTTTTATTTTATTTTAAAAAAATAAAAACAAAATAACAAATTAAAAAAAAGAAAAAATACTAACCTCTTTTTTATTTTTTTTCCTTTTCCTTATCGTTATCTCCTCCGGATCGTGCGGCTCCAGATTCTCTGCCGCCTCCACGCGCCTTCTGCAACGCCGGCCCCCACACGCCTTCTTCAACGCCTCCACGCAGGTCGCCTGCAATGCCGGCCCCTCCACCTCCTTCCTCTCCTCTTCGACCCTCCACGCAGGTCGATAGTTAGCTTTTTTTATTTCTTTTTGCTGCGCCTCACCGCCTCTTGGCCTCCACAGCTCGCTGCTCTCAAGCCACCTCCAATGTCGCCTGCATTGGCCATAGCAGCGGCCTCTTTCTTTTGCTGCCTCCACGCAGCCACTTCTTGCGGCCGCTCTACAGCAGCAGCCGCCGCTTCCTCCTTAGCCAACGGACTCCTACACCTCACTTGCTAGCCGACGCTCGGCCAGCCTTCGACGGCCTTCAGCGTATTCATTTTTTTTTGTGCTCGCTCTTCAGCTGCTGTTGCGCCACCAGCTGCCAGCCGCCTCGACGCCACTTCACGCCTCCCACACGCCTTGCTTTTTCTTCTTGCGGCCACCGCTTGCTGCTACTCCTCTACACGGCGATCAACCACCCACTTCTTCTGGGCTGCGCAACGCGGCTTCTCTCCCATGATCGGCGCTGAGTCAACCTTCTTCCGCCAGCTGAGGCTCACCTTCCACACAGCCCTTCACGAGCCGCCTCCTCCTCTTCAACGGCCTGCCTTCCGCCTTCACCTACAACGCTGCAGCCAACTCAACTCCACGCCAGCACCTTCAACGCTGCAGCCAACTCAACTCCACGCGGCCTGTTTTTGGCCACACAGCCACCTCTCCTTTTTTTTTCAAAAGAAAAAGAAAAACTTTGTAATGGCTAGTTCAAAGACTATTGATTTACGTTCTGGGGGGAGAGAGAGAGAGAGAGAGAGAGAGAGGGTATACAAGTAATCTCCATGAACTAATCATTAAACTCAAACCTACCCCACCATCTACTAAGGACCGCATGATTCATCCGCGTGCCCATCAAGTGCTTCAAAAAGCATGAGGAATTTGCGCAATAATGGGGGAATGTGCATGAAATGACAAAAAACAATGAAGATAAGCTTAATGAACGGTACTTGAAAAAGCATAAAAGCAATAAAACATACAAAACAATGCGGGAGAAACCTCAACCGCTCAATGGTTTTTTTTAATCCTAACGTTATCCACTCACACCGGGATCGCACACCCGAACTTAACCTAATCACTCAATGGTTTTGCAACCAAAAGAGGAAATAGTGGTGGTTTCCACACACTCTCAACCGGATTTGAGTCTTCTCCCCGGCAGCGGCGCCAATGGAGAGACGGAAAACTCTCTCACTTGTAGCAAGAGTAGTATGATCCACATGTAGCTCAATCCAATGGGATTTGCATCCCTTTCGGAGCTAGGGATTCAACCCGTACCGGTGCACAAAAGCTTATCCATTTGATGGAGAGAATGCTAAGAATACTACTACCATTGACATAGACTTAACACACACACAAGCTCAATCTTGCTATTGCTCACTCAACTCCACATTCCACTCATCCATGCATCCAAACAAGAAGAAAGCTTAGCTATTGCATACACAAGATCAAAGCATTCTTCATTCTCAAATACTCATTTCCCTAGCATGCACACAACCCTTGAAGCTATCAATAAGAAACATGCACACTAGAGAATTGACATGAGAAGAGAGACAAATATCAACTCATTGCATTGAATTAACAAAAATAGAACTTACAACAATGTAGATGGGGAGAGAGAAGAGCTTGCACATCTATGGGAAAAGAGGGAGAGCTAGTCTCAAGAGAGCTCAAACATGAGTTTGCCCAATGTGTCCATAAGCTCTCAAATGAGCCACTTTTTATACAAAAACTCTAAAACTCCCAAAAGTTCCCATGTGGGATTATTGTCAAGCCCACTCCCATACTCATCTACAACTTGAAACTCTTTACAAGAGCCCTAAGTATCTTTTTGTTGCATCCTTGCATTGATCTTCACTCGTCACGCAACATAGGCTTTGTCGCGAGCGACGTCCCTTGACGACTCCCTGCCAGTTATTGCAACGAGCCTCTTCTTAGATTAAACATATAATACCAAATGCTTCCTCCAACATTTTGGTGTAAAACGTTTCTTTACAAGAAAACAGAGGTTCTATGCAAGTAAAATTCCTAGTTTAAGATTGGTTCTACAAAACCCTCTTTACTTCATCCCCAACTTCATAATGAGAATGCTTGATCTCTCATCAGGGTAATCTACCCATCATTTGACTGACTGTCCAACTATATTCTTGGTGATTTCGGTCAAGGAAAAACTAGTTAATTCAACGGTAGTCTATTCTTTGTATAAATAACTGGAATCGGTCTCACGAGGTTTTTGCTTGATTCAGATCGAGAGATGGACAAGTAGTTTGTTGACCGTCCCTCTCATAGTCGTGGTCTAACCAAAATTATTCGGTTTAGTTCTAACTTTGATTCCAAGTAGTTTCTTCAAATAAACATCTATTGAACTTCTAACCATAAGGAATACCCAACTTTGTGAATTTCTTCCTTAAACGTAATAGATTAAGAATTGGTTTTATATGAGAATATCAAATTTTAATCTTCTTCCATTTAATCTAATTTGGGTAAATACTAATTTAGTGATTTAACCACATAAAATATCTAAAGATATTCTTCTGAGGAATTTTTGGTATTTCTATTTTTATGCAAAAAGAGGAATTCCCATGATAATGGAGATCCATGTAATTAAATGGAAAAAGAGAAAATTTGATATCTTAAAATAATGAATATTTTTAGAAGAGTTTTAGATAAAATAACGAATATTTTTAGAAGAATTTTAGATAGATTTATTTTTATGCATGAGAAAATTTAAATGATAAAAGAGGAATTTTCATGACATTTGAAATTCAATCATTTAAATGGTAAAAGTGAAATTCTTGGCATAATTGAATTATGGGATATTTTTATTTAAATTTTAAAGAAGAATTTTAGATAAATTTATGCATGAGAAAATTTATTTTATGATAAAAGAGGAATTCCCATGACAATTTGGAATTCAATCATTTAAATGGTAAAAGTGGAATTCTTGGTTTATTTGAATTAATGGATATTTTTATTAGTTTAAAAAAGAATTTTAGATAAATTTATTTTATGATAAAAGAGAAATTCCCATGACAATTGGAATCCAATCATTAAATGAGAAAAAGAGAATTTTAAGCTTTTTCAAAAAAATGGATATTGGTATTTAGTTAAAAGAAGAATTTTTATGGTATTTAAGTAGAGAAAGAATTGAATTAATTTTTGGTGACAAAAGAGGAATTTTCACCAAAATTCCACCTAGACGATTAGGATTTATAAATTAAGTGGAGAGCAATGAGTTCTGCTTCCTACCTATGGGTGAGGTCTTTTGCTATAAAGACTAGTTCCCAAGGTTCAACCAAGTCTACTTTGACATTTGCAAGTCCGTCATAGGCTTCTCCGTCCTCATAATCACATTTGGGGTTTTCAAACACTAACTTGCGATCCCCAACCATGTAAGACTTATAATGTTTACGCAAGTCAAATTTTGGTTCCTTTTCTTCATCTTCCTTGGGGGTTGCATCCTCAGCCTCCCACTCTTTTTATGCTAGCTCATAGTTTCATTTCCTTCGAGCTCCATGACTAAATTTTGGTTCATCATAGACTTTCACTTGGGCTATATTAATTGGGGGTGGTCTACAATACATGACTTTTCTATAAAATTTTGATGAACGTCTATTGCTCCCAACGTATTATAACCATTGAACTGCGGTTGTTCTTTCATTAAGTCTCAAGCCTCTGTTTTCCTTATAATATTTTTGTTTCTTCCATTTTCTTGGTTTGCAAAAGCTTCCTCTTTTGGCTCAATTTCAGTTTCAATGTCATTTGTGCCAGTTTCAACCTCCAATGTTTATTGTGGTCTCATTTTGGTATTAGTTTCTGACTCTTCATTAGAGGTGTATGAATTAGAGGTTGTTGAATTAGAGTCTTTTTCCCATGTGGACTCACGCTCACTATACTACCTAATTTCCTCAATGTTTGGGTGTATGGCACTTATCATTCGCAATGGTACAACCTTAGTTCCTTGCCCATCAAGAGTCACCCATGTTGTTCCTCACTTAACCCATGTGTCTAATGTGGCCATCATTTGAATCCAATTCAAATCATCTCCTTTGTCTATGGCCTATGGCTTGTAGGTTGAATCGTTATCTAGGATTGTGTCAGTATCCTATGGCTTGTAGGTTGAATCGCTATCTAGGATTGTGTCAGTATCCTTTTTTACAAGTGAAGCAGTATTACAATGGAACATAATGAATGAATTTCTAAAATTTTCACCACTACCCCTAGGATGTATGCGACCACTCACAAGATCTACTCTAAGGGTTGAGTCATCAAACTGCAAAGTAGACATGGCTCCTTGCCCAATCATGGACCATCTTAGCTTCACGCCGCATAAAAGCACATCCTAAGATCATCTCATAGGAGTTGAGTTGTTTGGTAAAATCCATCACAATGAAGGTATGCTTCACTCGATGTTTCAACACTTTAACCTTAAGATCTCGTAGCATCCCAATAAGCTTGGTAATTATTACATCAACCATCTTAACAACAATGTCTTCAAGATGAGGTCTACCCATCTTTTCCCAACACTTCTTGGTGGTGATTAGACTCACTCATGTGCCACTGTCTAGGACTCCCATTATTGTGATTCCTTTCATAGTGATGGAAAGGGTTGCATTAGTCTCATCACTCTAAAAGTATTGCCCCAATTCGGTCAATGGAATTTTGCCTATAGATTTTTTCTGGTCAATCATCCACTCGAGGCTCTAGCCCACACTCCCATATAAAGGACGTGGCTTATGCATGTCTTCAAATGGTGTTAATCCAACCTGAATTTCCCATTGAGGAGAGATTTAATGTAGGACAAGATGCCTTTGAAGGACATGCTGAAGAAGGCTTCCTATAATTCGAATGGTGCAGAGTATGAAAATATCCAAGATGAGGCTATAGAGGGAAAGAAGGGGTGAGGGTGGAAATTGGCACACACAGGCTAGACAGGTGTGGGTGATGGGCTGTGAGCAGCAGCGAAAAAAGGCACACAACCTGACTCCACTAATTTTGGCAGGTACAGGACAGCACACACGACTACGGGGTGATGTCTCGACAGCCGTCAGAAGCAGGGGGGAGGCTGCATATGTCCATGCAAGTGTGAGCAGAGGGGAAGTGCGCTAAAAGTGGCCTCCAAAGGTGACTTTTTGGGGTTAAAGAGGGTGCCAACTTTTTTAAGCTATACATATGTTTTTTGGCATATTAAGAGGGGCATCCTGTTTTTTTGAAAAACGGCATGTTTTTAAGCTTAAACAGAGGGCTGTTTTTTAAAAAACAAAAAAGCACACATTAGAAGTTATAACGTGCTTCTTATGTCGCGACAAGTGTTCAACCGGCTACCTTCTTTGGATGTTGTCTCTTGGAGGGCACGGATTGCAGGATATGCACAAGAGGGTCATGCCGAGCAAGCACTTGATTGTTCTGAAGAGATGCAACCTTTCAAATGAAATGACCTTCACATGCATGTTGAAAGCATGAGCCACAATCGGACCAGTTGACAAGCATGTGCATCCAGACATTGTGCCATGATCAAGCAACTGACAAGCGAAAACAAATCCATGACAAGATTTCAAGGCAGGGGTTGTTGCAGAATGACATTGCGCTTTGTAATCTAGTGGACATGTATGCCAAATGCGGTGCACGATTACTGTTTGGTAGGCTGCCTTCTTGGAATGTTATCTCTTGGAGTGCACTGGTTGCAAGATATGTACAAGAAAGTCATGCGGAGCAAGCAAAAACAAATCCAGGGCGAGAAATGTGCAGCCGCATGATGGAGAGAAGTTCTCCTGTTTGTCTCCTCTATGTGCGTGCTTCTCACAAAAGAGGTGTTATTCTTGATCTGGGAGAAGCTCGGCCAGCTCGGTGTATTTTTTTTCTCTCTATCCCTTTCTCCTGCAGCTTTTCTTTGATCTCATCAGGGTCATAAGTGCTACATCTTCCACCACCTAAGGTCTGCACCACATCCATCACCTCCACAAAAAACGGCACATCCTTGGTCTTCTTGTTCCCAATCATGATAAAATTATGCAAGTGAAAGTGCAGCAGGGTAATCATTTCCTTCTCCTGCAAGTTGAAAAAAAGCATGCTTGATGTTTCTGTACGTAATATCAACTTTCTCGTCAGCTTTCATGGTTGAATACCTAAAACCATTGGTGTGTGCCTCTAATGTACCACTCAACTTGCGCCCCTTGCCTCCAAAGACAGGCCTAATCCATAAATCTGATAGTCTTATAGGTTTTGCTTTCATAAGTTATAGTTTTTCTTGTGTCACTAGCGTGGCCCTCTCTACCTTCTCTGATTCCCTCAAAGCAACTTGGCGATGCAACGTCTTAATCAGCTGGACTACTTGGTTAGTGTGTCTCACATCACTGGATCGGAAGGAAACTTCCTTCCAGTAAATTGCACCGGGGAACTTTTGTGATGCCAAGTTAGTGGTGGCAGAATAACCAGCACCGGGCACATTGAAAATCATTCGAATGAAGGAGTGGCCTCCATCCTATTGGCTGGTAACACTCTTTATAGTAGCTATGTGAAAGGGATCCATTAAACCATAAACTGGCAGCAAAATTGACTTGTTCTTCTGATCTACCTGAATCATTAATTCTTTTGAGAAAGGAATATCATCTAGATTGCGATAGGCCACTAAATCTCCAATGGTCCTGACCACACCCTGCTCGTCTCCTTGGCCCAGACCCCCAGAAGCCAGCAGCCTCCTAACAGTCTCTTCATTCTTTTATTGAGCAAGCTCCACTTGATGCTGCTTGCACACCTCTTTCTTTGTCATCTCTTGATTGTCAGGGTGCAAAGTTGCTTTCAAAAACTGGGCATTAGCTCCATTACTCGATGGCAGCTTTAGCTTTGATTTTGGCTTCTCCTGCTCCTCCTCTTCCTCATCTTTAAAAGAAGACACAATATCATCGTAAGATTTTGAATAATTCGAAGTTGCACTCTCAAGACCTTTCTCTTTTATGACTATAGTATCTGTCAACAGAGCAAAAAAAAGTTCTTTGTCTTGGGGTCCTATGAGCTCTATGTTTGTAAATTTTACATTTTTAACTAACATTGAATACCATAGCTGCCTTTAGAATCCTATCATTCTTGGAATTCAGGCTTAGGCTAGATTCCCTGAATCCAATGCCAATACCTGTGCCAGAGATTTTAGTTATATGGGGCAAGAACTCCCGCCCTTCCCTTTCCATAACATATAATGCTGCTTTGTAAGCTGAAGCAGGATTTCCACATTTTAAAGCATTCATGTGGCAGCTTTGTGGGCTTTCTGAAGTGCCTTGTAAGCTTTTGATTGAACTGGGTCTCCATCAATCAAATACGTTCTTGCAACATTTGCACAATAACTATTGTATCTCGCACCAATAGCACAAAAAATGACACCCAATGTATCATAATATAGTGGATCTTCATTGCTGATAGCACTTGGCCTTAGAGCAAATACCCCACCACTTTGAAATACAGGGGGTAGTAGATGTCCACATTGTTAGGCTTCAACTTTACCTTGGCTTTTTCTAGGATCAATCACTACCTTCTCAATGTCATCTCAAAATCTTTACAAAAGAAATAATTGTATCTAGTATATAAGGATATTTGAAATATCTCTTCAAAAAAAATTGACAGTAAGGGATTTATAAAATTTATAAAATTTTATAGAAGGGTGGATGAAAACTACTCAAAAAAGGTTACATAGGGGTTTATAAAAGAGGCCTTGAACACACGTGATGTAGGGGCTTTACACTAAGTGACCCCCCCCCCCCCCCCCCTCCGAGCAAGAACCATGGCTTGTGGTTGTGGGGGTGCTAGTAAAGATAATTAGAGTCTAGAAGCATTAGTAAGAGCTTGTAGGCATGTTCTGCATTGTGAAGTTTCATGACCATAGCATCCATAAAAAGTGCACTTTCCATTGTACCGTTGTCAGATGAAAATCTGAAAGGTGTTTTGGGTCTGTGTACATATGGGATACGCGGTGTGTGAATAAGCTTTGCCCTGAATGCCTTGGCAAATGTATAGAGCGGGTGGTTTTGCAGTGAGCTGGTATGCGTGTCATGTTTTTTGGGAGCAGATGCTGGAGATTTGGAAGTTTTTATTGCAACGGTATGGTGTGCGGGTGGTTGCCAAATGCATGGCACCGATGGCAATTGTCATGTTTTGGTAAGTTATGATGCTGATGATTATGAGCTGTGGGCAGATATTGCAGCTTTGGTTCTGGAAGGTCGTGGGCGCCGTTTGTTCAAGAAAAAGCAAGGAGAAGAAGGAGCCCTCTTAGTTGTGGCCATTAGTGAGGCTTTGGGAAAAAATAAAAAAATATATATACAATAAATAGTGTGGCCAACTTGAAATAGCCACGTGGGAAGCTTGTTAGCTGCCAACGTAGCCGCCAGCAAGAAGCTGTGGAAGGTTGGCGAAGGTGTGAAGCCCGGCGGGTGATGCGCAGCTGAAAAAGGGTCGAAGGTTGCCACCTGGTTTTTGGATGGCTCTCGGTGGAGCGAGCAGGTGTTGAAGACAAGGCACCGCCCTGTAGAAGATGGCTTGGGAGAGAAGAGCTGCAGCGAATGGTGGCCACCTGGAGATGAAGTCGCTGGGGAGTGCATCTGCAGGCGTAGAGTGGTAGAGTTGCCGCCTTGTTTGTGAAGGGCCGCCTGGCGGGTATTGTGGCAACTAGGGAGGCGAGTGAAGGGCTGGATTGGAGTTGCCGCTTGGGAGAGAAGGGCTCTTGAGTGAGCGTCCAGGCGCAGAGGGCAGTAACCACAGGCGCAGGAGAAGGAGTGGTGGTGAGCGTGAAGAGAGCTCACGACGACTGGGAGCCGCCTGTGTGAGTGAAGGGAGCGCTGAGCAGAGAAGGCTGGCAAGAGAGAGTTGTGGCTAGCGTGGCTAGCAGCATACAGCGCAGGTGAGACTGGCGGCTGCAGAGAAGCTGGACGACGCCGAAACCAAGAATCGGCCGTGACAGCACAAAAAGGGTGGCCTTTGTGAGTTGGCGATGGCTGGACACAGAAGGGGTCACCGTCTCCTTTCAGTGGTGTTGGGTTAGTGATACAGGTGTGGCTGGATGCTGATTGAAGTTGAGGGTAGTTTGGCTGGATGCAAGAGAAGGAGGGTGCTGCGTTGGGCAGTTGGTGTTGGTGCTGAAGAGATTGTGCAAAGGCTCTGAGGTTGGCGAAGCTGCTGGTCACGACACAGAGAGAGAGAGAGAGCTGCTGAGCTGGTGGGGCACCCTTTGAAGAGAGAGTGGCTGGTTTTTGTGTGGGCGACGATTGCAGGCAGAGAGTGGATGCTGACCAGAGAGAGAGCCTTGGTTTTTTGTGTGTGTTGGCTGCATTAGAGGTGCTGATGTGTTCTTTGTCAGGATGCAAAGAGTGGTTAGCGAATCCTTAATAGGATTCATGCAAGCCATTGAGAAGTGTAGAGACAAGCAAACTGTCAAGAATAACCTCATCAATATTGATTAACTACTCTCTTACATCCTTAGCACGGGTCAGAAATACATCCATAGATTCACCCTTAGTCGGATGCTCCAAGTCAAGCTTTTTCTGTAGATAGGCATTTCGAGTTTCATTGTGGATTTGATATAGAGAGGCAAGTATATTCCATGTACTTTTAGAAGTACATGAATGGATATGAGGTATGACTTGTCGTTTTACAGGAGAGAGCAATCAAAGCATGTTTTTGTGCATCTTTAGCATCCCATATGAGTTGTTTTACTGTAGGAGGAATAGGTACATATGGTACACCCAGACTCACTGGTTTCGACAGTGGATCCATAGTAGTGAAACCATGATTGATAATAATGACATGGAGCTATTGGCTCTTAAACCAAGCTCTGAGACCTAGGCACTAAAACCTAAGCTTTGAAACAAAGCTATGATAACATGTCTCTAATACCAATGTTGGATGAGGAAGTACATGCTCTGCACACACACACAAACACACATAGTCATATCAAGCACAGAGTACGAGAGAGAGACCAAAAGCGATAGCTAGAAGTAATCAATGATAATAATCATGAATGTGTGGAGTACAAAGTACTAGTAGATCTAGCCCTAGGGCTGATGTGGCTAACACTCTAGAGTGTGTTCACATGGTGAAAAACCCCTACCAATGGGTTGTTCACACCAAGACTTCCAAGGCTAATAAATGAAACGCACATTACAACCAAATGTGCTCCAAATGTGATTAAACTTTTCAAGTACGTATATGTGGACACCACCCTCACTCTTGTAAAGTTTGGTCACCATCAGAGCACATTTAGTTATAAAGTGTGGGCCAAAGGTCCAATTTCGAGAGGGCTCTCTAAGGTCATGAGATAGATTGGAAACCAGGCAAATGGAATGCACATTATAATAAAATGTGCTTTGATGGTGACCAAAATTTGTAAGTGTGTGTATGTGGACCCTACCCTCACTCTTGTAAAGTTTGGTCACCATCAGAGCACTCTTGAATGCAATGTGTAAGCTAAAGGCCCAATTTTGAGGGGGCTCTCTAAGGCCATGACTTATTAAAAACTGGGCAAATGGCACGCACACTGTAACCAAATGTGCTTTAACGGTGACCAAAATTTATGGACCCCACCCTCACTCTTGTAAAGTTTGGGCACCATCGCAGCACATTTGGTGGCAATGTGTGGGCCAAAGGCCCAATTTTGAGAGAGCTTTCTAAGGCTGCATCCCTAAGCATCTAGCATGCACATTGCAACCAAATGTATTCCGATGGTGGTGACCAAAATTTATATGTATGTATATGTGGACCCACCCTTACTCTTGCAAATTTAGGTCATGATTGGAGCATGTTTGGTTGCACTGTGCGAGCCAAAGGCCCAATTTCGAGGGGGCTCTCTAAGGCCACCGCGCATTGAAAACTAGACATCTAGCATGAACATTCTAGCCAAACGTGCTCCAATGGTGACCAAAATTTTTAAGTGTGTATATGTGGACCCCACCCTTAGCCTTGCAAAGTATAGTCACCATTGGTGTGTAGGACAAAGTTCCACCAAACAAATAGAGACCAAAAGAGACAAAACATAAGTGAAAGACATGTTTTGATAGGTTTGTGCATGTGTGTATGCGAATGTTTGTGTGTATTATGTAGGTGCATGGTGTGCGTGTGTGTGTGAATACCTGTGCATCATGTGCATGTGTATAGAGAGGGAGAAATGATACACTTCTAGATATGGAAATAAAATGGAATGACATATAAATATAAGAGAATAATACATAGGATAAATTATGAAACTGTAAAATAAGGGTGCTAGCCTAGCTACACAAAAAAATCAAAATCAAATTTTAAAAAAGTTTTTTTTGGAAGATTTTTTTTTTCACATAACTCGACCAAGTTACGTGAAAAGAAAATTAGAAAAATGTGGTTTTTATTTGAAAAAATTGATTTTTTTCTTTGCAATGTCATTGTTGATGCATGCTTGACATAAATGAATGCCATTGGTTACGTAAAGAACTCGGTTGAGCTACATATTGGGCATCCACGTAGGCAGCAAGTTCCACGATGATGTTCACCATGTAACTCGATCGAGTTACGTGGTACCTATGTGGATGCCCATCACATAACTTGTTCGAGTTACGTGGATGTCCACCTCCTACCTTTATTGAATATACGTGGATATCCACCATGTTATTCGATCAAGTGACATGGTGCCTTTGTGGATGTCCACCACATAACTCGATTAAGTTACGTGGTCATAGATAGTATCCCAGGTGTGGCAAGTGCGGTAACTCGGTCGATTTATCTCCCGCATGTCTACTAGTGACACTTGCGATGATGCGATTGGAGGTATAACTCGATTGAGCTATGTCAATATTGTCCTATTCACACGAGATGATCCCAAAGTGAGGACCCTTATTGTACAACCACCCTTCACATGCACACCATTTTGTCCAAGGATATGATCCCTGATAATTACAAGTTCTTGTTTGTACATTGTCCCTACTTCCATGGTGAATATTTCATTTTTAATCATTGTCCCTACTTCCATGGTGAATGTTTTATTTTTAACCATTTATAGGTCCTCTCTAATGGTGCATAAGTAGATAAAATATTTTCAATAGTCAGTGCTTTGATGTGCTTACTAACTAGTGGTATCCTTACTAGTTATAGCATTTTGATGTGCTTACTCTATGCTTACTACCTAGTGGTATCCTCTCTAATGTTGCATAAGTAGATAGACTCTTTCCACTAATAGTTAGTACTTGATGTGCTTACTACTTAGTGGTATCCTCACTAGTTAAAGTGGCATTGAAGAAAATTTTAGGATAAATCAATGTCCACTCAATAATGTACTCATGTGGCCCTTCTAGTGACCAAAAAGATTTTAGGTTGTGCATAATATTTATAAAGCTAGAGATCCTAACAAAGGAGGGCTAGATTTGGAGATTCACATTATGTGTGTGTGTGTGTGTGTGTGTGAGAGAGAGAGAGAGAGAGAGAGAGAGAGAGAGAGAGAGAGAATGTAAAAGAACATGCCTTGTGAAGGAATAGCATAGTGAATGCTACAAAAAGACAAGGGAACACCATCACACTTTTTGTAACAAAATTTCAGTCCAACTCCAAGTCCCTAGTTGTTTAGGTACCTTAAAAATCATGCATGATATCTGGCTATAAGGCATAATGGGATCTACATATATATGTGTATGAATACATGCATATATGTGTGTGTCCTAGAACTTAAGCATGGGATTCAAATTAACGGTTTTAATGCTTAAAATGTCACATTTATGATGTAGAAAAAAACTACAATGAGGTATGTCAAGATATTTTTATGCAAGTACATGGCCTTTCCATAAATAATGCCAAATGTAATGATATCCCCTCCTTTTTTGAGGGTTAAAAAGATGTATTTACACATGTAAATCCATAATTCTTTTGCATGTGAACCTAAATTTAGTTTTTACTTTCTAAGTCTATTTCATGTTTTCTTTGTTGGGAATAAGAGCTCTACGCAAGCTCATATTCCCAATTAAGGGAATAATCCTTGTGCCTCTAAATTTCATAGTATGCACATTTAAAGATACCTCTTTTAATGGTTTGGGATGATGATGATAAGGAGGAGCAATGTAACTGAATGTATTAAGGATAGTGACAATGATAATTGTGGCAACAATGATGATGAATGAGCATGCATGTTTCTATTGATGGGATTTTTGCCATGTCCTTGTAATTAAAAAATATATATAATTTTCATTGGCCACCCTATGTGCTTTGTCTTTTGATAATAGAATCAATGATAATTTATTAAAAAAAGCTTTGAGTAAAATTTATTTTAACTCTTTCAGTAATGTTTTTTTTAAAGATTTAAGTAATGTGTGTGTATTTAAAAATTTTATGAGAACATTTTTCTACAATTCAAAAAGAGAGATTTGAAACATTTTACTTGTAACAAATCTCCATGTCTTATTAATTAAAATCATTGGGGCATATTGTTGGGACTCCCCCAGATTCCCCCAAAAATAATTTCTCGCTAGTATTTTTAATGCTTTGAGTAAAATTTATTTTAACTCTTTCAGTAATGTTTTTTTTAAAGATTTAAGTAATGTGTGTGTGTATTTAAAAATTTTATGAGAACATTTTTCTACAATTCAAAAAGAGAGATTTGAAACATTTTACTTGTAACAAATCTCCATGTCTTATTAATTAAAATCATTGGGGCATATTGTTGGGACTCCCCCAGATTCCCCCAAAAATAATTTCTGGCTAGTATTTTTAATGCTATTTATAAGGCTCACCATGCATTATGAGTAAGCGAACACATAATTTGGGGCATATTAGGGACCCCCCGTCTTCCACCAAAAACAATTTCTTACTAGTTTTTGAATTGTTATTTTTAGGGCTCAATGTGTTGTTACTATAGAACACTCAATGTGTTGTAAGTAGTGAACACATCAATAGAATGCACACTCAATGGAATGTGTTGTTACTATTGAACACTCAATGTGTTGTTAGTAGTGAACACATCAATAGAATAATATGTTTGAAAAATACTATTGTTGATATGTCATTGTTCTCTTATAGAGTGACTTTAAGATATGCTAGATTTAAGTTCTTAAATGTTGATTTTGGAATATTTGGAAAGATGTTCATCTAAATATTCGTAATCCAAGGGCAATTGTAATGCACTCATATGTACGTATTTCTGGGTCTAGTTGACTTGGTGATTTTTAGTATCTAAATTGAATTTTTAAAAGTGAAAAATATTTGGAGGACATAAAAGATAAATTCTGGTCACAAATTGAGTGATTTTAGAGATGTCAATTTTTGGTCAATTTTGGAGTTTTTGAACTTCTGTTTCGGGGGAACTTATTTTAATAAGAAGAGGTATTAGTTCACATTTGTTCTTCCATGATGATGACCATGAGATATGTTTCTTTGGCTTAAATGATTGTCGACACAACCCTATTTCGTCCACTATATCAATGTGTGTGGTAAAAACATAATCAACAGAGTCATCATCGTCCACACTAAAGATGGACAATGTATCAATAAGTGGAATCGCCCATGAAATCACTAAACCATGGAATCCCCAAGGTCACCGAAGTCATCCTCACAAGTATGGTCTATCTCCATCAATATTGGATCTAATAGAATGTCTAAGTCAAATGCAAAGCTATCAAAATCCATGTGATCTATGTGCATACTCATGCCTCTCCTATAAGATCTCACCTTAATAAAGTCATCAATACCTTCATGCCCTATACCTATCTAGTAATGGCTAATGAAGTTGCTACCACTAAACCAATTTCCAAGGACACTTGAAAAAGATGGATAGTTTTTCATTCATAAAAACTGAAATACCACTCTCTAGAAGATTTTCTCTCTCTAGGCGAAAACAGGTAGAAACAAGATCTTTTATATTTCTGAAGAGGGATTTGACTACAGGGGAAGATACTAGACATCCTGAGAGGCTGGGGAAGAATCTTACAAACAAAGTTCGCATTCGGACCATTCCGAGATTCTTCACGGTTTGGCTGTTATTCACACAGAACGAATCTGACACCACTTTCCAGTGTTATAAAAAAAATATTTCATCTCTATTTTGGTTAAAGATCATGTTTTTAGAAAAGGTTGCTATCTTTATCATTTTCATGCATGGTAATCTAACAAATTCTCGTGTGCTATTTTTTGGGCTATTCTTAGAGAGAGAGAGAGAGAGAGAGAGAGAGAGAGAGAGAGAGAGAGAGAGAGAGAGAGGACATTCCTTGTGAAGGAATAACTTAGTGGATGCACACTTTCTTAATTACATGTATGCTAAGAACTATTTAAGCCCCTCAAAATCAAGTATGTTAGGAACTTTTTAAGCCATTTTGATGGTTTTCTTTGTATTTTTGCAAATGACCCAACGTTCATTTAGAAATCTTGCCCAAATTTTTCTTTATACCAATTGGACAGAGTTGAGTAGTTTGATCACTTTTTAACATTATGTGTAAAAGCTTTCTTAACATTACATAAAATAAGCTTGAGGTATTTTTATGGTTGAAGTTATTGTTTGTTATTTTTATGGTTGAAGTTATTGTTTGTTATTTTACGGGTATGCTTGTCTCTATTATGAGTTAGGTTAGGGTTTGCAAGTACTTTCCGGTTGATGGAGCCTCGGAAGAGGAGAAAGAAGCAATTATAAATGATGATGGCAAGCTTGGGAGTGAAGCAACCTGATTAACGTCTTTGATGATGAGCTTGGTGATGCCAATATGAATCTTTGGTACAAGTATACATAGCTTTACAACACAACAATGAAGTACGCTATTTTGGCGGGCCATGATGTTGGGCCTCTTCCATGCCGTAGGATATGCTTGTTTTTGGAATTTAGACATGCTAGGTTTTTGTATAGATGTATTGCTTCTATAGAGTGGTGTAAATATATATAAATGGACTTTTTCTGAAATCCTAAAATGACACTAAAATAAAAAAAAACTTGCTACATTTTCACCAAACTCGTAGGGTGCCCCCATCAAAAATGAAGCGTGCTTTGATGTCGTAACATCAACAAATTGTATCATATCCCCCCCTCCGCCTTTCCATATCCCCCCCTCCGCCTTTCCAACGTGAAAAACAATGTAATTGTCCACTCTATAATGTACTTAGGCGGTCGGTGGCCTGTATATGGCCCATGTATGTGTGAAGCCAAGAAGATTCGAGGTCACTCAAGAACGGACGGACAAGCTAACGAAGGAGGACCAGGTTCCAGGGATTCGAGCTGTGTGATAGTATTAAAAAACGTGTCTAGTAGACGAATAGCATTGTACATGCAACAGGAAAAGCCAAGATGATAGAGCCGTTCGTAGAGCTCGCCGGCCCACCCTACTCTTATTTAGGCAGCTGGCCAATCACATCTTATTGAGGCAACTGGCCAATATGCTCGTCTGAGAACTGTAGAGCAAATGCGATATCTACGATTGTTGCACCTGTGTGTTTTGTTGCAGGTTTTGTTTGTGCTGCCATGATGCCAACTTGCTGCACTTGTGTGCTTTGTTGCAGTGCTTAGTTGTTGCAGACTGTAGTCTGTAGCTGTCAACTTGCTTGCTGCACCGCTCCAGCTACTATGCAATCAACAAGACAATATTTCGCTTAACCCTAAGTTCTAACACCAGTGACCAGCCCTAAAAACGTCGACACGAGCCCTATGAGGAAGAGCTTGTGGTCTCCTCACGAGGATGACACATTGAAGCGCTACGTGGAGCAACATGGCAGCGGCAATTGGAACGAAGTCGTTAGGAACACTGGTAGTTAATCATGACGACCTGCAGCTGCTAATTAGCTTTAACTATTCACCATCATCATGGATAATTAGGGTCCAGCGTACTGTACTGAGCTGTAGTCATCAAGCGAATGGTGGTGTACTTTTGTAGGTCTGCAGCGAAGCCCCAAGAGCTGCAGGCTTCGCTGGGTGAACTACCTCCGGCCTGGCTTGAAGCGCAACCCCTTCTCACCTCTCGAAACCCAACTCCTCCTACGACTTCACAGACATCTCGGCAACAGGTATATACATTAACCGACCATTATTTAATAATGATGCAACGTGCCTCACTCATCATTACGGCGCATTAAATTAAGATTAACTCCATACATAGCTAGCTCTCGGTTGCAACTTGCTGCCCGCGAAATGGCACATGAATGGCACATCCCTGATGGCAGTATCATTAATGTCTATTTCTACAACAGCTGGTCGAAGATAGCGTCGTTTCTTCCCGGCAGAAGCGACAACGACGTGAAGAATTTCTGGCACACCCACGCCAGACGAAAGCGTTCCTTAGCTTCGATGAAGGAGCTTAAAACCGGCGATTCTCAGCAGACAATCGGCGCAGATCAGCAGCAGCAGGGCGTAAATCATGACGACAGGCATTCTATCGATGATCCGAAGCAGCTACCTAAGCATAATGATAATCAAGTGAAGCTTTCTATCCATGGCACATCAATATCCAAACCGCAACAACACACAGCAGCTATTCGCCTAGAATCCACAGAATATCAAGATGATCGTACCGATTCACCTTACAGCAGCCGCCGGCGGTACTCACCGGCCGCGGCGGCCAGTAACCTTCCCCCTATACGATTAAATCCTAATGACGATCAGCTCCCCCACAAGGAGGCCGGACAATTTGTCCCCGAGGGATTGTATCTGATCGTGTGGAAATTTGTGAACCCTAACCTCCCTCCTCCTCCATGTACTAACTGGAGGGAACAATGACCACACAAGCAATTAATTATTATACTGCAATCAGCGCTTATATATCCACCTAGCGTCGAAACTTTGAAGGCTCATAGCCATAGTAGTTGCCAACTTAATCTCCACACAAGTAAGCCAACTTGGAGAATTGAACTCCAAAACAAGGCCATCTCCAAAACAAGGTCCTCTCCTCCTGGAAAGTTTATATTTTTTTTTAATTTTTTTTGGCTTGGCTGGAAATTTGAAAGTACCTGGAAAGTTTATTGAATTGCGGACTTCACAAACACAAGGTCTTCATGTTGATTATTAAATTGTTCTTGCAGTATCCCTTTCCTTTTTCACACATAGTAGTGTGATACATGGAAATGGTGCTCACTGCTCTCTTAGGCACAAGGTCGGGCTTGGACAGTACAGATGGCCGGCAGCAAAACCTCACGATGTGCAAAAAATTGTATATTGATTTGGAAATGTGTTAGAACTCTTACTGATATGTAAAAAATAGAAGCTATTGAAGCACCTATCACTTTATTTATTCGTATGATTTTGTGATCAGATTTAACTTTTTATTGCAGATCATGACTTTACGCGCCACCTTCTTAAGGTCACTTTCTAGTTAATTAGATAGTTTAGAGCTGGGTCACTTGCTGAACTTTCTATCCTCTCTCCTTACTTCGTATTGTTAAGCCTTAATGAGAGAGTGAGAGAGTGTGTGTGAGTGTGTGTCAAGTCTTCATCTTAATTAAGGCTATAAAGAGTTTGGTTAAAGACCCTACATTCAAAAGTATCCAAGAAATACTAAGCTCTAAAGGTCTAGGTTATAACAAGTAGTAATGAAGCACGAACATTGTCTCCTTTTAATAGCCGTAATAAAGGCTATAAATAGCTTGGTTAAGTACCCTACATTCAAAGTTATCCAAGAAATACTAAGCTCTGGAGGCTTGGGTTATAACAAGTGGTAGTACAGTAGGGACATTGTCTCCTCAACAAAGAAGAAACCTACAAACTTGCATTATTGTAACAAAGTGTTCATAGGATGCACATGCACATGGGATGGGCCTAGGTACATGGGCTTAGAGTCATTTACATGTGGGATTCGGGCACATGGGCCTTGGGACTGTAAAAGACCTGTGCTCTAGGAGTGTTGTACCTTTTTACCTTTGGATATACTTCTTGATACTCATTACACTTACTTTCCATATTGCTTAGTGTTAATCTCTCTAGCTTTCTCTAATCCAAGATAATTACGATAATCCTGAGCTAATCTAAATTTGGGATGATGATACTTCACATGTTGATGCGATAGTGCATGAGGAGCATAGACCTATGTTTTTAGTGCTAGATGAGTTAGGTTACTCTTTTAGAGCCTCTATTCATGGAAATATCTATGATTCTATCTCTACTCCTAACTCTCATAGCAATATACCAAGCAACATTTACTTGGGTTTAGTGCATATACTTGGGTAGTCAAGCATTGCACATGAGCATAGTTATGATTTTGTTGAGGTGAGGCTCCGTAGGACAGAGAGGATTATGCATATGGATCTAGAGAGCTTTGCATTTGATCTAGACATCTCCTTAGATCCTATATTGTTGGAGATAGATTTATCATGGGATATAGGTCACATAGGGGCATCATTGATGGACATAGACCATGTTTATGAGGTGAGGATGACTTTTGGAGGTCTTGGAGATGTCATAGATAATGATCTAGGGGATGATACTATTTATCTTTCATGTGAGGATACCTCTTCATTTTTCAGTGATGATTATGATGATGCTGATGAGTATATTGATACCTTAGATCATCATACACAAATAGATGGTTTTGCATATGAGGAGGTAGTGCATGGTTTGGCTCATGTCCATATACCTATTGATGTAGTGGATTGTGTTTTTGACATTTTGAGTGATACTACATGGGATGATAGCATTGGTTCACTCTTACCCTCGCATGATGCCGACCTTGAGATGTGTTCTTTTGGCTTCTACAGATGTCGACACGATCCTGTTTTCTTTGGAGCCATGGCATTTACTTTTGGATGTAGTATTGTTATTTTGGATGCATGGTATCTGATTATATGGTGCATTATGTGGATTTACATGCATCACATCTAGATTCTCACCTGAGTAGTAATTTGGACCATGGATTTGATGATATTTTTGGTGGTCATTTCACTTTGGATGAGGATCTTGGATACTTCCTTCTTGATCCAAGTGGTCACACATTTATTTTTGCAGTCATGTTGAGCCTCTGAATGATAGGTGGAGGAATTGCTCACGTTGAAGGTATATCTATAAGGAAGTTCGTCTCAGTGCTAGCATGCGGGTGGCTGTGTCATATAGGACTTTTTGCTTCCCTTTGTCTTGAGTAATCTTGATTGTAGATGTTGCCTTGGGTACCCATTGAAGGGTAGGTGACTGTGGTGTGACACGAGGTAGGGGCTTAGGTTGGAGAGGTTTGGGGATCCATATGGTATGAATGCCTTCATAGTAATTTTGGGCATGGAGAAGAGATTTTGGGATCCACCGAAGGGTTGAGTGCATGGGTTTAGGGTTTGGTCGAGAGGGTTAGAACACTTGGGAGAGCGCATAGGTTTGCATCAATCCTGTACCTTGTAGGCTTCAGGTTGGCGAATGGGGGGCTTACACTGGGGACAAGAAACTCTGGATACCTGTGGTGAGGGGGATGGTGGGACCTTTTGGGGATCCACAGTGGAGATGCTTCCTCATAGTAGCCTTGTCTTGCAGGAATTTACTTGGGCACCTAGTGAGATATCAAACCTTGTGGAGATTTGTTAGTATGGTTAGCAATGTTAGTTTGGTTTCTGTGATGTGGTAGAGTAGTTGCTTGTTATTTGACCATGTAAGGGCACGTTGACCATGTAAGGGCACGCTGCCATTGTGCATGGTGGTGGCGTGGGTGTGAGAGGTGTTGATGTGGATGGCATGTTGAGCGGCCTCTTTTTTGGGGGAACGGAGTGATAAGGGTGAGGTGTTGGGGTACTTGGTGTGGATGGTGGAAATGGGAGTTCTTGGCATGGGGAAGCAACGGGAACTGGCTCTTCATGTGTCATTGGAATGGTAACATGGCCAGAAGCCAGTTGTAGGGTGGCCATCCGTGCATCCCAGTCGATGTCGTATGTATTGTGGCCCATCCATCCCCTGCCTACTAGGAGGATCTCTTCATGCATTATTCCTACAAGCATCACAAAAAACTTCCCTTCCAATGGATTATTTCCAATGTGGAGCAAAAGTGTGACTGTGCTAATGCAATGAACATGTTATGAGGCAACTGTGCTGACAACGGGGGCAGGTGTTTCTTTCAATGTGGGTTCTGTGAGGAAACACCATGTTTCATAAGACAATAAATTGTAACTAGCCCCTGTACCTACAAGAACTAATTTTTGGATGAAGCTAGTTGGTGTGGTCATTTCTAACCATAACTGAGCTAGCTTCACCTCCCAGTCTTCTTCTTCCAAGTTGACCACTTGGGCCATGTTGACCGTTATATACTTTTGCCTCAGCTTGGCTTTCCTTGCTTAGGCCTCTTCTTGTGCAGTTTTTTTCATATCCTTATGGTCTTCTTTTTGTTGCTTTTTGTCATGGATGGCTTTTAAGGTCCGTAGTAGCATTTGAGTTTGCTACCATTAGCCATCCATCTCAATACCATCCAGTGTTTCACTGCGCACAGTGCCTTGTGGTGTGATTTCAGAGATTAGGAAGGGTCCTAAGCCCTTGAGCTTGAGCTTTTTCTTATGTGTTTTTGTGCTGAATAAGAGGACCATGTCGCCCTCATTCATCTATTTTTCTTTGAGATAGTCATTGAACCACTGTTTAAGCCTTAGCTTCTCTACAATCATGTTGTAGACTTCAAAGAGGCAGGTTTCATCAAGCTTTTCAAGTTCAAAGAGGCGACATCTTAGCGCGTTTTCGATGAGTTTTTTGTGCACTGTGACATGTAGACTTGGGACTAAGAACTCCATGGGCATGACCACTTCAGTACTGTAGGTTAAAATGAAAGGGGTAGCATTGGTTGCTACATTTTACAAAGTTCTATAGGCCCAAAGTGCGGCCGAAACTTCTGTTCCCAATTATTACAGGCTGGCCTCCACTATTTTGGTGAGAATGGCACACATGGTTTTGTTTGTGCTTTCAACTTGGCCATTTGCTTGAGGATAGTAAGGGGAGGACTTCCTATGGGTGACAAGGACCTCTTGCAAGAGGAATTTGATTACCTCATTGATGAAATATGTTCCATTGTCGCTAACAAGCTTGAGGGGGAAATCGAAGCATGTGATCACAGACTCATAGAGAAATATGGCCATCGAACAAGCATCAACTTTGTGGGTTGTGCAAGCTTCCACCCACTTGGTGCAGTAGTTTATGGCAGCAATTATATATGTGGCTTGAGTGTATTTGGTTGTCAGACTAATGGGTCCTACGAAGTCTATGCCCCATTTTTCAAATGGTTCTAATGACACGATGGGGTTTAGGGGCATGTAATCCTAGCAATGAGGGATTGCTACGCGCTAGCATTCATCACATCATTTGGCATACTCAGTAGCGTCATCCATTGAAGTGGGCTAGTAATATCTAATGCAAAGTTCCCGCCACCACACAGGCAGAGTGAGCCTGTTCAAGGAGGAATACATACTTGTCTTCTCTAACACAATGTCTTATGATTTTTTCCTTGCCCTGCTTGTAAAGTTGACAAACAATAAGCTGGTAAGGGGCCGCCTTTTATATTAAATGACGGGCACGGTCCTTGTTGAGGAGAGGATCAACTGGTAAGCCATTGGCTAAGAAGTGAGCCACTTCTTTTCCCCATTCAAGAATTAAGCAAAGTTAGAATAGGGGAGCATTTGGTAAATCATCGTCTACTCCCACTGGTTGTTCGCCATTGGGGATCCTTGACATGTGGTCTGCAAGAACATGTTGAGAGCCTTTCCTCACCATAATGGTGAAGTCAAAGTCAAGCAAGCTAAGCAGCCACCATCGGGTGATTCTACGTGTCATACAAGGTCTATTAACTAGATACAAAAGGGCTTGATGGTCTACAAAGAAGACAAGCTTGGTCGCCAAAAGGTAATGGCGAAACTTCTTAACTATGTAAACCATTGCTAATCATTCTCTCTTAGTTATGGTGTAAACTTCTTAACTATGTAACCATTTCTAATCATTCTCTCTTAGTTATGGTGTAATTTCTCTCAACTTCATTGAGTTGGCAGCTCTAACAAAACTGATGGGAAAGTCCATCTTGTGTTCACCTCATTGGGCAAGCATGCATCTTATAGTAGCAAATGCTGAGGCATCAATATGGACATGGAGGATGAGATCCCCGTTGGGGGATCTAAGGATTGGAGCGTTGCCAAGGCTTTTTGAGCATAGTGTAAGCCTTTTGGCATTTTTCGGTCCACTTGAAAACTATAAGGAGTCCGTAAAGGGGTCTAACAATATCAACGTACATAAAAATTAATCGCCAATAATAGCTGATGTGTCCCATGAAGTGTTGGACACCCTTGAAGTTGGTAGGTGGGGGCACCTTGAGAATGAGCCACACTTTGCTCTCATCAATCGCCCGATATTCCTTGCCTAGAGACAATGTGTCCCGTGATCACTCCATGTCGAACCCAATTGGCATTTAAGAGGGTTCAGCAGGGTTCAGCGAGATGCGGTATAGTCTGGATCGCTCTAGCACCTTGCGCAAACATGCAAGGTGTTCCTTCCAAGAAGAATTGACACATAGGTCATCCATGAACACTTCAAGGAACTTTTGAAGATATTCCTTGTAAGCCATACACATTAAGCATTGGAAGGTTCTGGGGGCATTGGTCAACCCAAAGGGCATGACTCTATATGCGTAAGTACCCCATTCAGTAGCAAAAGCAATTTTGTGCTAGTCTTTATAGGATCGATCAGCACCTAGTTGTATCTTGAGAATCCATCTAGGAAGCCGTAAGCTTCCTTTCCCGCTACTCTTTCTAGCACATGTTTAGTGAATGGTAGAGGATAGTGGTCCCTTATGATGGTGGCATTGACCTTTTTGAGGTCAACGCACACCCTGTCTTTTTCATTTTTCTTAGGCACTATCATGATTAGTGATACCCACTCCGTATTCTCAATTCCATAGATGAATCCAACATCGATAAGTCTTTCAATCGCTTCATGGAACATCTTGGAATATTTGGGGTTCAATGGGTAAGCTCATTGTTTAACTGGCCTAGCTCCATCAACCATCATGGGAATGGTGTGCTGGACTACTTCTGGAGGTACACCCTTCATATCCGTGTACCTCTAGGCAAAGCAGTCCTAGAATTCAGTCAAGAGAGCAATGAACTCGGCCTCTTCTTCCTTTGAAATGTCTTCTATAATGAACACAGGCCTCGAGTCTTCACATGGGCCTGCCAAGTTCACCTTACCTTGGCTCGACCAACATATGAGGTCCCAGGTTGCCCACTATTCGACCTTTGAGCCGAATCATATTGAACAAAGCGTGGTGGGCCATTTGGAAGGTCTTAAAGTGCTTGGTTCTCAGAGTCTTCTGGCTCTGGAAGTGGTGCGCAATCCTCACTCTCCTTTTCATCTTCGAGTGTTTTATGGCATGTCTAGCATAGATGGACTTTAGTAGTTTGTGTAGTTGTAATTGAGTCCTCTGCAAATGTTCTGCCACTCATGGGGTGTACTTTCCAGATGCCGTACTAATGCAACAAATGACCCAGCAATGGAGAATCAACCAAGGCCGGGATCAAGGGGGCTATCCACATCTTTATCCTAGAAGGGAACTTGTATGGTGCCCGACGTATCGAGAAAACCATACTGGCACCAAATGTCCTCATCCTAAGACTCCAACCAAGCCTCTATTGTACTTACTATGTAAAATGGGGCAATCACGAGATCTCTAACTGCTACCATCACAAGGTTGCTTTAGCTCGAGCTATGCCTCAAGTATTACCCACCACCAACCCCAAGCAACCGCTGGCTTTGCCAACTCTTGCACATCACAATGCTCCTTAACTTGGCCAAGGAGTGGCCCAAAAAGGAATTCTTCGGGTACCAGAAATGCCCTTGCCACCCCCAGTTCTCCTACCTTAGCCCCCGTTACCCAAAGTCACACCAGTTCATCAAGTAACCCTGATGAAACCCTTTGAAGATGGGAATGAGGGAGAAATCCTATAAACTCCCACCTTTGAAACCCAAGAGCCCATGATCCCGCCCCTCACCAATTCTCAGTCACTATGTCATGGAGGGTGATCAAATGTAACCTGTGTACTTAGCAGCCCCGATATATCACGGGCTAGGGATATGAATCAAACAATGAGAAGACTACCCATAGAGTGGTATGATTGTGGTGAACCTCACCGAGTGGCTGAGTGTCCCAAAAGGAATAGAACGGTGAGTACCCCTGCCAGGTGCTCTCGCCTTGACTCCACTATGCGTTGGATGTGGTATCAATCATATGTACAAGGACTTCCCACACTAAGACCAAGAACAACTAGAAAGGCTCATGAAGCTAATCTGAGCACTAGCCTAAACCTATTGAGTGTAAGAAATGGTTTCATTTGAGAATTCTTACTCAATGTAGTGACCAAAATACAAAACAGGCAAAGGGATGTGGCACATGCTACTGCAGGGGCATCAACCTCTCAAAACTAGGACCAAGCAAGAGCCCCTAAACAAGACCGAGCAAGAGCCCCTAAGCAAGAGCCCCTAAACAAGACCAAGTACCTCGACACTCTTCACGAAAGAAAGCCACCAAGGTTGGGAAGGGAGAAAGCAGAATGATTATCAAAAGAGGTTCTGACTCTGGCACAACAACTCATCCTTCAACTTCTTTATCTAAAGAAGAAGATATACTACGTGCCACAGCCCGAGCCTAAGAACCCATTGACACCTATCAACAACTACCCAAAAAGCTTATGGAATATCCAAATCCTGTTAAAGAAAAAGAAAGACTCTTAGCCATCCGAGTTAGCTCGTGAGTGCCAAGCTCAGTTGGAAGATGATCCTTCTATAGCCTACCTTGAACCATGCCCATTTGTCTCAAACCAGAGACCTGTGCATGATGCTCAAGTTTATCCTTGTGAGCTTCCAGGACCAACCACTCCCATAAGAGTTAACAGAAATAGAAGCTACCCTTGAACAGGGAGATAGGGTGGTGGAATATCTTAGAGAATTGGGAGATGAACATCATAGGGGAACTAATGCAGAAATCCATGTTCCCATCCCAAACACCTTAAAAAGCTTGAGACAAAGCAGACCCAACCTTCCTCAAAGGACAGCCTCCGTCATTCCAAGAGACATTGTAGGTCTCTCTTCTTTCCTTTCTTCTCAGGTCCAGATTCCTATTGGCATCTTGCTCCAAGGTATCCCATGCCTATGGAATGACTTGCAAGACTGGATGGAGGGATGGCTCGGGGAAGGCATGCATGAAACCATGGAGCCCAAGAGCTCTCATGAATCTAAGGAAGAATAATTCCACATACCTCTCAAGGTAAAAGGGGCTCCTACCGTTAGAGTGAACAAGATTAGACAATACTTTGAAGGTGATGAACTTAATGCAGCCATTAGAGTGAACAAGATTAGACAATACTTTGAAGGTGATGAACTAAATGCAGCCTGGTCAATAAATTTTGAGGGCCACCAAGTTACTGTAATCTTGGATGGAGGAGCCAGTGAGCGTTGTGACCAAACAATGCTGGGAAAAGTGGGGAGCACCTACCTTGGATAACACCCGATTGCTAGTTAAACTTGCTGATGGAGTCACCGCTAGACCTATTGGTCTACTACGAGATCTTAAAATTAAGAATCTAGGAGCCACCTACCGCCACACTTTTGTGGTAAATGAATTTGGATGTCAGCCAGTTTCATATGACTGCATCCTTGGCAGACCCTTTATGCGAGAATCCAAGATGATCCATGATTGGGATACTAACCACATCCACATTCAGAGAAAAGATCTTACCTTCAAGATCAATCTACGGTCGACCGAGGTCTTGACCAGCCTCGGTTCAATTAAAAATGGTCAGCTTTCAGTACGGTGGATGAGGGACCAAGGAAGCGGCCTATGAGTGAAACGCTAGGTGACTTGCGAAGGAACCTAGAGGGTGCTGACCATATGGTGCTCAGCAGGCTCTGGGTTGCCCAGGATACCCACGCATGCTACAAGGAAGAAAAATGAGTTGGAGCTATTTTCTAAACACGGGCATGGATTTGGTTGATTGGCCTTGCTGGTCTCAATAGATGAGTTCATGGCTCTTTTACATGGATCTTGTTGGTTGATTTTGCTGATCTCCAACTAAGAGTCCATATGGTTTTTACGTAGTTAAACTTCTAGGTACTATGGACTAGGACCCCTCAATGAGCAAGTGGTGAGTGTTTTGGTTTTGCTGATGATGCCATAGGTACACTGAGGAAGGAATGCTTGGAATTGGATTTTATGGTTGGAAAGTGGAAAAGTTGGAAATTGGATCTTGAAATGGAATACTGAGAATTAGGATGGAAACACTATGGTTTTACTGCGAATCTGTTTTGGTAATAGTTGAATTAGAGAAAAGGCAATTTCATTTTGGGTGTGTTAAGTGGTCTGTCTATTTAATTTTTGCATGGCGAGCCGGCTAGGGGGCCTGGGAACTCTTTTCCCTAGTACGTGAGACAAATCATAACCAAATTTTCATAATGGATCCTATCAATACAGTGGTTTGGCGGTTGGCTAACCCATGGCTGGACTGATGGATTCCTATAATAAAATTCAATTCTGTTCAAGTTACGATAGTTGAAGTAAGTCCCAAGATAATCCTTATTCTATGGAAAAAGAATCAACTGTTGTGCCTCTTTTGATGGGAAAAAAAGCGTTGGTATATATGAACCAAGTGCAAGTTCCTCCTTGATTCCGCCATGTGACCCGCGGAGTCGATCGGAATACAAAGGATAGTTAAGGCTGTTGACTACATTGGAAGATTTTTCCTGGAGGAATCGCTTATGATTTCTGGGCTAGTTAAACTAGGAAGACTAGTTTTGGCCCCCCATTTGTAATTGGGTTTGTAATTGGGCAGCCGGACATTGTAAATATGAGCTCATAAGACATTTTATGAAATATGAAAAGGGACAATCCCATTTGTCTCAATTGAGTTTGGCCTTCTCTCCTTCTCTCTCTCTCTCTCTCTCTCTCTTGAGATTATGGTGACTTTCTTGCTTGTGATGCTTGCTTGCTTGTGCTTGTGATGCTTGCTTGCTTGTGATTGTTGATGTTTGTGAATAGGAATGGTGTTGCTCTCCCTTCTCTCCCTTCTCTCCCTTCTCTCCCTTCTCATTGCTCTCCACCTTGTCTTGTTTGCATATGATTGGCATGAGGTAGAGGTTGAACCCTCCATAGCTCCTTCCATCTTGCTCATACCTAGCTTGCTTGGATCTTTCTTTGGGTGACACAAAGAGAGTGTGGAGTGAGCCCCTAGTGGCCTCACATCCGAGAGTTAACCCTAATAGGGTTGGCCAAGTGCTAATCACTAGATTCGACCCTTGCATGCACTTCCTTCTTCTTCTCTCTTGTGCTTGTGAGATAGCATGTTATTCCATTAACATGCTATCTCACAAGCACAAGTGAGTGTGGAGTGAGCCCCTAGTGGCCTCACATCCGAGAGTTAACCCTAATAGGGTTGGCCAAGTGCTAATCACTAGATTCGACCCTTGCATGCACTTCCTTCTTCTTCTCTCTTGTGCTTGTGAGATAGCATGTTATTCCATTAACATGTTTGGCACTGCTATCGGGGAGTGACATTTGGCTTAGGGTCCTCTACTTGATTCATTAGCTAAAGCTTGATTTAGCCCGGTTGGAGTGCAAATCCACTGGTAGGATGATTAACATTGTTTTGTTTTGTGTTTTGTCAAAGATTACCCAGAGTTTGGATCGTTGATTGAGGATCGGAGCATTCGGAATTAAGTAAGTGCCCTATTTACCCTCAACATTCAAGCAATTTTTAGTTTTTTTAGTTTTTTCTTCATGTTTGCATTTTTATTAAATCAATAAATTAATCTCAATATATTAGCTTAAACCATGCATTGTAGGTATCAAAATAAAAACATCAAAAAACCTTGGAAAGGTGCTTGAATTAGCTTGTTGATTAGAGAGGCTCCCAGGAAAAATTGCATTTTGCCAAGCTTGTTTGAGAAGTGTACGTCTGTGTGGCAAGTTCAGGGAACGCCCGTTCCTTCAGCCTACAACCCAAATCTGGTAGATTTGTCGCCTAAATTTGGCAAGAGCATTAAAATTAGTTTAATTGGGCCTCATGTGCATTGAAGTGCATTCAAATTAGCAGAGTTTTGTATTGTCAGAGTGGCTGTCAAACCTGCAGCCCCATTAGGCCAGTCAAATTTGAAAATTTCCTGCCTGACAGTGCCACGGTCGGGGACTTTGGATACTGGGCTCACAGAGATAAATGCCATTCTCTAGGAGAGGCAACATAGACCAGGGTAGTGGAGTTTAGAGAGAAGGAGAGGAGTCTCTGCCAGAGCCTTGCCTCCTCAAGTGTCTGTAGGAGCTCACCTCAGGCATGGATTAAGGACTAGATGGCCACAACCTACATTGAGATCAGTCCTTAGAGGAGATGAGAGTGGTCTAGTACAGATACCATGCTTGTGTGCATCTTTTTAGACTCGGGTTGGAGAAAAAATCCCAAGGGACTCGGTTGGAGACAAGGAACATGGGAATTCTTTGAGTAAATAAGGCATCACTACCGAAGGGTTGGCATCCAAAGGCTTAGAGGATTAGATGGCACAATTTTTTTTGAACCACCCTAGGTTTGAGCCATAGCCATTACCTTCTTTAGTTCCCTCCTTAGAGCCCCACTCCCTACTAATACAAGATCCACGAGAGAGGGTTTATTAGCACATGTGGGGGGTGGTCCCATCGGATCTTTGGGAGCTTATTATTGAGGCTTTATAGGTGCTACCATGTGGAAGTGAGGATGGGCTTCTAGTTCCCATGTTTATTTTTCATGGGAGGATTCAGATGTCTCAAGTTTGCTAATGTATTGTCACCACCACTAGCATACCATCAACCTTTGGCATCTGAATCATACGGTCCAAATGAGCAATATACTCAAAAAGGGGATGTTGGGGGTATCTAAATCCCCCAATGTGGGCTGAGATTCCCCCAATGTCCCCTTTTTTTAGTATACAGCTCATTTGGGTTATATGATTCAGATGTGCCAAAGGTTGATAGTACCTCATAAAGTACAACAAGTTGGGATCAAAGTGTAAATATCTAGTAGTCTAGTATTTGAGTTATATTTCTTTACTGTATACATTTGAGGTCCTTACAAGAAAAAACACACATACACGAGAGATGGATGACTAAATTTTCTTCTATATCAAATAGTGTGATGTGCCTTTGTGATATAATTTAATGGGTTATCTACTTCACTTTTGAGTCTTGACCTACAACTTTGTACTTGTTGTGGACAGATTGTAATTAAAAAAATGCATCATTAATCATGTAGTAATCTATATATTTGGGTACGAGTACACATGAGACAAATAAAACACATAATTGCAACCTTGAGTTTGTAGAGGAGAACATAATAGCATAAAAAACAAGTTGTTAAAACGATGTCAAAAGGGCATGTAGCTCTCCTTGTCTCTTCATTAGACAATGGTTGTAAGATTCCTCCCTCCACCTTTTGAGGTGTAAAGGTGTAAAAACCTGCCCTTCTGTTCTTGTAATTATTCCCCTCTCTGAAATAGAAGAAAGATCTTTTTTTATCCTATTTTGGCCTAGAGAGAAAATGTCTAGAGAGAGATAATCCAAAATTGAGATATCTTTGGATATAAAAATCCTCCTAGTATCTAAAATGGTTTCCCCTGAAACAGAAGTTCAAAATGAACTTTCCAATGTGCATTAGGAATCAATTAGAAATGATATAAAGGACCTCTCTTCAACAATCCTTGGAGCTTTCTTCTCAGCATACTAAACCAATTGATTGGTTGGGGGCTTCCTTCTAAGATAAAGAAGGAAGCCAAATCTAGAGGTAAGAAGCAATTTCATGGTTTTCATAAATATTCTCAAAAGATTTCACTTCTAAGCCCCTCTCAAGCTTGAGAAGTTTCAAATTAATTGTTTTCAATAAAAATCAAGCTTTCTATATGAATTCATATGATTAATCACAAAAAAGTCAGTCTTTATGCTTAATTGCTTTTTATGTATATCTCTCTCTCCCCCCAAAAGAATAGTTATTCCTATGACTAATTCTTTATCAAATGGATGCTTCTCATTGATAAATTCTCAATTAAAAAATCAAACTGTATGCTAGTTAAGCTAGAGGTTAAGAAATGGTTTTTTATGCTTTATGCTAATAAAATTATGGTAAACTTATGATTTAATTCTATAAATTGGATTTAAGTCTAAGGATAGTATTCTATTATAATTATTATACAAAGTCTTATTCTTTCTAGAAATATTGAAAATTATTAAGCGAAGCTATGACAAATATTTTAGAAATGAATACATAGCTCATTTTTATGCATAATGTGAAAAGAAGACTTCCTACCATATTCTAGGATTGGTCATCCTATGCTAAAAGAATGATTTTCATCACATTCATGGAAAACTAATTTTTAGTGTTTATGCATAAATAAGTAATTAAAGAAAAGAGAAATTTTTGGTAATTTTATTTTTATGCAAAAAGAGGAATTCCCATGATAATGGAGATCCATGTAATTAAATGAAAAAAGAGAAATCTTGGTATATTAAAATAATGAATATTTTTATTTAAAGAGAAATTTTAGATAAATTTATTTTATGTATGAGAAAGTTTAAATGATAAAAGAGGAATTTCCATGACATTTGAAATTCAATCATTTAAATGGTAAAAGTGAAATTCTTGGCATATTTGAAATAATGGATATTTTTATTAAAGAAAAGATGAATTTTAGATAAATTTATTTTATGATAAAAGAGGAATTCCCATGACATTTGAAAATCCCATGATATTTGAGATCCAAGAAATTAAATAGAAAAAGAGAAATTTTTAGCATAATAAAAATTATGAGTATTTATAAAGTAAAATTTTGAGCATTATTAATTTTATTAGAAAATATGGGTAGAATTGATTTTTGTAAATCCCATGAATCTTTTACTCAAAAGAAGAATATTGAATATATTTCACTTGAGAAATTTGATAAAGAATATGAAAATATCCATCGAGAAAAAGTACCTTTAACTATGTAAGATTCCTCCCTCTAGCTTTTGAGGTGTACAGGTGTAAGAACCTCCCCTTTTGATCTTATAATTATTCCCCTCTCTGAAATAAAAGAAAGATCCTATTTTACCCTGTTTTGACTTAGTGAGAGAAAATTATCTAGAGGGAGGTAATTCAACATTGAGATATTTTTGGATATAAAAATCCTCCTAGTGTTTAAAATGATTTTCCCTAAAACAGAAATTCAAAAAGAACTTTCCAATGTGCAATTGGAATTAATTAAAAATAGGTAAAAAGGACCTTATCCTGAGGGTCTAGATTTTCTGAAAATTTTGGATTCAAGTTCCTATGGACCAATAAGAATAATCCAAATGTAGGGAGGAGATGAGTTGAAGAATAAAAGAAAATCCCCCAAAAATGAGTAAATACTCACATAAGATGAAGAGTTGACTAAGGACAAGGTTTATTAGTTAAAAAAAAGATATATTTAGAGGAAATGATGCATTTTTGATACCTCAATGTGGGGAATTCCCCTCATGAAGGAGGCACCTATTTCACATGTGTGGATGAGTTTTAAACTCACAATTAATGAGATATTTTTATCTCTCCTTCAACTAGATCCAAAAAGGAAGCTAAGCTGACCTAAAAATGGTCAAAAAGTGACCAAAGTGATCTAGAAAATTCTAGAATCAGATTGCTTGGTTAGAGGCTCACTTTTTCCTATAAATAGAAGCCTCTCGCTTTGTAAAAGCTTAATAATGTTTATGTACTATTACTCTGCTTCTATCCTGAGCCATTTAACATTGAATTTCTTGATAATTCAATTATTTTTTGGCCTAATCCTCTCCAAGTGAATTTGGTGCCCACTCTTGCTGCAAACAAGAGTAGAACCCTCAATCCCTCAAGCTAAAGGAAAGCTTACAAGCTCCATGTAAGCTTAATTCTTACTTATTGTGAATTTTTAAATCTATGATTTTCTCAAATTTTATGCTTTGTAATTAAAATCTGATGCTATGCCTTGATGATGGAAAGGCCACCCCCTTCTCTTCTTTACAATTCAGCCCTTCTCAATCCTAGAAAGTTTAATTAAAAGATTGATTAAACTCTTTTCATTATTTACTCTCTTGATTTTTGGAAAATGGAGTAGATTAGAGATATTAGAATTCAAACTGGATTAATTCAAGTCATAAATTGAATGATAAAATTGAGAAATGGTTAGCCATACAAAGGAGGTTATGGTAAAATTTTCTTAAATTTTGTGGAACTAAAGTTTATCATTTGGTTATTCTAAAAGAGTAATTCCCTCCCTATGTGCATTCTAAAAGATTTATTTTTATTTCAAAAGTGTTATTCTCATTAAAATTGAATTTATGCATAGAAAGATGCATAAAAGATTTATTTTTATTTCAAAAGTGTCATTCTCATTAAAATTGAATTTATGCATAAAAGATTTATTTTTATTTCAAAAGAGTCATTCTCATTAAAAATGAATTTATGCATGGAAAGATGCATAAAGGATTTATTTTTATTTCAAAAGTGTCATTCTCATTAAAATTGAATTTATGCATAGAAAGATGCATAAAGGACTTATTTTTATTTCAAAAGTGTCATTCTCATTAAAATTGAATTTATGCATAGAAAGATGCATAAAGGATTTATTTTTATTTCAAAAGTGTCATTTTTCTTAAAATTGAATTATGCATAAATAGATGCCTAAAGAACTTTATATCAAAACCTAGAATCCTCTTAAATTCTATGTTTAAATTCTATGAATAGAAGTGATGAGAATATGAGGCGAATAGATGTGATGAGATAAGATGTGAATCAGATAGATGATTGGATGGATGGGTGTGATGTGAATAGAGATGATGAGATGTGAGGCGAATAGATGTGATGAGATAAGATGTGAATCAGATAGATGATTGGATGGATGGATGTGATGTGAATAGAGGTGATGAGATGTGAGGCGAATAGATGTGATGAGATAAGATGTGAATCAGATGATAGATGATTGGATGGGTGGGTGTGATGTGAATAGAGGTGATGAGATGTGAGGTGAATAGATGTGATGAGATGTGAGGTGATTGGATGGGTGGGTGTGATGTGAATAGAGGTGATGAGATGTGAGGTGAATAGATGTGATGAGATAAGATGTGAGGTGAATAGATGTGATGAGATAAGATGTGAATCAGATAGATGATTGGATAGATGTGATGTGAATAGAAGTGATGAGAATATGAGGTGAATAGATGTGATGAGATAAGATGTGAATTAGATAGATGATGATTGGATGGATGGATGTGATATGAATTAGATAGATGATGCGAATGGATGGATGTGATGTGAATTAGATAGATGATGCGAATGGATGGATGCGATGTGAATAGAAGTGATGAGAATATGAGGCGAATAGATGTGATGAGATGTGATGGGAATTAGATAGATGAGAACAATGGATGGATGGATGTGGTGTGAATAGAGGTGAATAGATGTGATGAGATAAGATGTGAATCAGATAGATGATGATTGGATGGATGGATGTGATGTGAATTAGATAGATGTGAATGAATGGATGGATGGGTGTGATGTGAATAGAGGTGATGAGATGAGAGGTAAATAGATGTGATGTGAATTAGATAGATGTGAATGGATGGATGGATGTGATGTGAATAGAGGTGATGAGATGTGAGGTGAATAGATGTGAGATGTGATGTGAATCAGATAGATGGGAATGAATGGATGGATGGATGTGATGTGAATAGAGATGATGAGAATGTGAGGTGAATAGATGTGATGAGATGAGATGTGAATCAAATAAATGTGAATGAATGAATGGATGTGATGAGTATGTGAAAGAATGGATAAGGATGTGTATGTGAAGAATGGATGTGAATGTGTATGAGAAGAATGGATGTGAATGAGTATGTGAAAGAATGGATGTGGATGTATGTGAAAGAATGGATATAGATGTGTATGTGAAAGAATGTGATGTGATGTAAAGAGATGAGATGTGACATGAATATATGTGGATGTGAAGTGATAGATATGAATGTATGGATAGATGTGAGTAGTCGTACATGTGAACGATTGGATGGATGTGGATGAATGAGATGAGATGTGTATGAATGAGATATGATGTGGATAGAAGTGATGTGATATAATGGTGATGAGAATGAATGTGATGGATATGAATGAAAGTGAATGTGATGGATATGAATGAATGTGATGTGATAGGATGTGAATCGGGATAGATGTGAATGAATGAGATGTGAGGTAAAATGAATGAGATAAGATGTTAGTAAATGATGTGGTTTGAATGGATGAGATGTGAGTAGATATGATGTGGTCTGAATGGATGAGATGTGAATGAATGTGATGTGATGAGATGTGGATATGGGTAGATGCGAGTGGATGAGATGTGAATGAATGTGATGTGATGAGATGTGGATATGGGTAGATGCGAGTGGATGAGATCTGATGAGGATAAATTGAGGAAAGATGTGATAAGATGAAAATGATGTGATTGGATGAGAATAGGAATACTTATGAAATGGTTGTGGAATTAATTAATGTGGTTTGATGTGGAGCAATGTGGAAAGACGAGAGTTTGTTATAGAAATTGTATTTTTGAACTGTTTTTAAATGATCGTTTTATGTCAAGAATGCTGGAGAAGCATTTTGACCGTCTTGTGACTGAGTTCGTGGTGGGGAAACCTAATCTGATAAAGTTGCAATAGTTGACGGAGAGTCATTGAGGACGTCTCGCGTAGCAAGGTTGGCCGAGGTCTTGACCAACCTGGTGAGCTTCCGGTACGGTGGATGAGGGACCAAGGAAGCGGTCTATGAGTGAAGCGCTAGGTCACCTGAGTGAAGGATCCTAGAGGGTGCTGACCATACGGTGCTCGGGCTCTGAGTCGCCGTGATGACGATACCCACACGTGCGTCGTGTAAGATATTAGAACAAGGAGTAAGAGTTATTTTCTGAATTTGGGCATGGATCTGGTTGATTGATCTTGTTGGTCCTCAACGGATGAGTCCATGGCTCTTTTATATGGATCCGTTGGTTGATCTTGCCGATCTTCAATGAAGATTCTATTTTTGATATATGTGAATATATTGCCGGTTACTATGAGCTAGGAACTATCGAAAAGGCCCCTGAGTGGATAGGTGGTGACTGTTCTGGTTTCCAATAATGCCATAGGTACACCGATGAAGGAATGATTAGAAATAAGAATTCAACCGGAGATTTTGAGGATTATGATCAGTGACACAATGGTTTCATTAAAAGATTATTTTTTAAAGATAGCTAATTCTGTGAAAAAAGGCAATTTCATATTGGGTGTGTAAGTGGTGTGACTAGTTTTAAGTTTGCATGAATATCCGGCTAGGGGGCTTGGGAACCCTTTTCCCTGGTACCCGGGACAAAACCTAACCAAATTCTTAATTGGATCCCATCACTACACTGGTTGGGCGGTTGGCTAACCCAAAGGATTGGATGGGGTTAGGCTGGACTGATGGATTATGGTACGATAGATGAAGTAAATCCCGAACAAAAATATGGAAAAAAATCAATGGATGTGCCTCTCAATGAGGAAAAAAGCGTTGGTCTCTATGATCCAAGTGCAATCTGTTTCCTGATCTGACTATGGGACTTATGGGTTCGGTCAAATCAATTCAGTTAGTTAAGGTTTTTGACTACGTTAGAGAAAAAATTATCTTGGAGGAATTGCCCGTGCTTTCTGGACAAGGGAAGTTTTTCTAGGTTTGATTTTGGAAGAACTGATGAATTAGTCTCTTGTTTGGATATCCGTGGGCAAGGCCCCGAGTGTGGGACCCTGCCCCGTGCAAGAAGTGCTACTTCCGCTGCTAGCACCCCTGAATTCGTTGCGTGGTGGGGTCAGGGATCTTACAAACTAGGCCAAGCAATTGGCAGAAATTTAGAAAAAGTCCCATCGGGTATCAAAAGTAGAAAATGTTGCTAAATGTGAATAGATGTGAATACGATGTGAATAAGATGAGAATACGATGTGATAAGATGTGAACGCAATGTGATAGGATGTGAGTGGATGTGATGTGATGTAAGTGGATGTGATAAGATATGAGTGGATGTGATAAGATGTGAATGTGATGTAAATGGATGTGGATAAGGTGTGAATGTGATGTAAAAGATGTGGATGTGAAGAGATGTGGATGGGATGTAATGTGATGCAAATGGATGTGGATGTGGATGTGAATGTGATGAGATGATATTGAGATGTGATGGTATGTGAAAGGATGTGATGTGATGTAAATGGATGAGAATGAGATGTGAAAGGATGTGATGTGATGTAAATGGATGAGAATGAGATGCGGATGTGATGTAATGTGGATGGGATGTATGTGATGTGATGTGGATGTAATGAATGAGATGGATGTGAATGGATGTGATGATATGTGAAAGGATGTGCTGTGATGTAAATGGATGAGAATGAGACGTGGATGTGATGTAATGTGGATGGGACGTATGTGATGTGATGTGGATGTAATGAATGAGATGGATGTGAATGGATGCGATGAAATGTGAATGGATGACATGTAATGTGATGTGATGTGAATCGGGATAGATGTGAATGGATGAGATGTGATGTGAATGGATGATATGTAATGTGAATGGATTGAAATGGATGTGATGTGATGTGAATCGAGATAGATGTGAATGAATGAGATGTGATGTGATGTGAATCGAGATAGATGTGATGGATCAGATGTAATGTGAATGAATGAGATGTGATGCGAATCGGGATAGATGTGAATGGATGAGATGTGATGTGATGTGAAATGGATGTGATGTGAATTGAGATAGATGTGAATGAATGAGATGTGATGTGATGTGAATCGGGATAGATGTGAATGGATGAGATGTGATGTGACTGAATGTGATGTGATGTGATGTGAAACGAGATAGATGTGAATGGATGAGATACAATGTGAATGGATGTGATGTGATGTGATATGGACATGGGATAGATGTGAATGGATGAGATACAATGTGAATCAAGATAGATGTGAATGGATGAGATACAATGTGAATCAGGATAGATGTGAATGGATGTGATGTGATGTGATATGGACATGGGTAGATGTGAATGGATGAGATGTGATGAGGATAGATGTGATAAGATGTAATATGATGTGTCTAGATGAGAATGGATGGACGATGAGAATACATATGATGTGTCTAGATGAGAATGGATGGACGATGGGAATACATATGATTGGATGTGGATTACGCAATGTGAATTGATGTAGAAGAATGTGGAATAACGAGAAATGATGTGGAACAATGTAGAAAGATGAGAGTTCATTAGAAACTGTATTTATGACATGTTTTTAAATGACTGTTTTAGGTCAAGCATGTTGGGGAAGCATTTTGACCATCTTGTGAATGAGGTCGTGGTGGAGACCTAAGTGATAAAGTTGCAACAGTTGACGGAGAGTCAACGAAGGACATCTCGCGTAGCAAGGTCGACCGAGGTCTTGACCAGCCTCGATTCGATTTAAATGGTGAGCTTCCGGTATGGTGGATGAGGGACCAAGTAAGCGGCCTATGAGTGAGGCGCTAGGTGACCTGCGAAGGAGCCTAGAGGGTGGTGACCATACGGTGCTCGGGCTCTGGGTCACCGAAGATGTTAAAATTACAGCAATGTGATGAGCTAGGGTGGATCAAATGCTAGAATCAACATCATTAACAAAGAGATTAGATGATAATTAAGACGTGATTAGTGAGCAATTAACTAATAGCTTAATGTAGGCATGGATAATCAAAAACCAGCAAGTTCTCATTAATGCCTCAATTTATAGAGTTTACATCCAAGCATCTAATCCCACTAATTTCTCCTTGATTCACTCCACCTCTTTTGATTGATTCTCTCCACCTCTTCACTTCTCCCAGAATATCTCCACACTTCCTAAATCTTCTCATGCTACCCTTTATTCTCTCCCATTAGATTCTTCTTACCTTTTCACAGGTTCTCTCACATTTACAGATTCTCTTTTATAGCCTCTAGCCAAGGGCTTGTTCCCGCACACACCCTATTCACTTGTATATTTCAACACCTCCCCTCAAGTGAATACTCCTAGCACACCTGGACCCTATACCAAGTTTTCCCTCTTACTTGATAGTCCGCGACCAATGCCTCAAGTCCCTAAACTCATAGTCCTTGCTACTCTCTCTCTCTATGTGTGTCCAAGGCTACTATAAGTGCGCGTGACCTTGACTAAAGTTCTCACACATACATCTACCACATGGCCTACATCATCAGTGGCTCTCAGAGGTGGTTTTACTCTGTTGGCGCAGGTTACATTGGGTTGTGGGGTTTCTCTCTCTCTCTCTCTCTCTCTCTCAGAAAAGATGATCTGACTCCACTTCCTTATTAGGAGTCTCCATGAAGTCTGCCGATGTCATTCCTTCTCCACTGGGTTTGCTGTAGCAGTCTCTTGCCATGTGTCCTGGCTTTCCAGAGTTGTGGCAAGTGAAGGTCCTTCCTCCTACTCTGCCTGTTCCTCATCCTCATCCTCGAGAGAATCCTCCTCGGGTGAAGAATGCTTTTTCTTCTCCTGCTGTTGAGTCGAGCCATTTCTTCTCTTTGCCTCTGCTCTCTTGCTCTAGTAGAGCTCCTTCTATCTCATGTAGCTTCAATTCAGGTACATTATTTAGTGTTGCTACAATGTTTTCATATTCACCTTTTTCCACACTCTTCAGAAGCACTGCTAGTGCCTCATCATCTTCTACCTTTTTGCCAATAGCTGCCAGTTGTTGCTTAATGCTTTTATATCTGTTCAAGTGTGTGATTAAAGGTTCACTTTCCTTCATATCCAATTTGTAGAATTGCATTAATAGATTTATCTTTGAATTTTTAGCTTGTGTGCCAAATAATTTATTGAGTTCATCCCATGCATCTTTTGCCCATTGTATCCCTGTGATGTGATGAATGATTTTATCATTTAAACTGAGTGCAATAAGTCCCAATGCTTTTTCGTTCCTACTCTTCCACTCATTTTCCCCTCTCACCTCTGGGCATTTATCTCTTCCCTCAACTAGCCCCCACAGATTTTTCCTCATGAGCAGATACATGGTTTTTGTTTGCCATGTGTAAAACTGCTCCCCACTAATTTTAGCTATCTTTTGTGCTGTACTCATGATGATATGAAGGGGGTCTTACCTCTTGATCCAATTTTAAGATTCAAGGGCAGTGTCTACCCTTTTACAACTCAATCTGATGTTTAAGAGATGATTACAACAGATTTATCA
The DNA here is from genome assembly GCF_041138505.1 of Cibotium barometz. Taxonomy (NCBI): domain Eukaryota; kingdom Viridiplantae; phylum Streptophyta; class Polypodiopsida; order Cyatheales; family Cibotiaceae; genus Cibotium; species Cibotium barometz. The sequence goes on along the minus strand of NC_141061.1, from coordinate 56,533,876 downwards.
GCATAAAATCAAAAAATACATTAAATCAAGCGTAACTGATTTGTACGGAATGGTTGGAGTATCAAACCATCTTTGAATTGCAATCTGAAGTTATATGGATCTATATCAAATACCTAATGGTTAATTTGAACCCTCAATTGCACCAAAATACAGTGATTAGCACTCATTAATCACTTATTAGCAAATTAATCCTTTGTTTTGTGTGTGCAGAAAATAGAGTATGTGGGGAGCCCAGATCTGAGGCCTTAGAGTTCAAATGAGATCAAATCCTTTCAAGGCCATCAATAGCAATTAGTCTAGTAGAGGATTAAGCCAAGAAACACAAGATTTGACCAAACATTGAATGCTTAATCTTTGTTTTACCAAAGTCACCTGCAGATTTGATGAAGAGCTTGGATCTCACTGTAGACTTGATCAAATCAAATTGTGACTTCACCAGCTTGTAGAGCATGCTTGAAAACCCCTAGGACTAATAGGAATTAGACCCATTGCAACTGGAGAAGACAAGATGTCATTTTTTCTTAGAAAAAGCAGTGCCTATAAATCTGTAAAAATCGGGAGCTGTGCTGCACTCATTCACTTGGCTGCAGCACCACTGAGTTAGCTATGTTGGGCTAGAAGCATTTGAGCTAATGTTGAGCCTACAACAAGGAGAGGGAGCTCCTCCACTGGCTGGGGGTGTAGAGGTTAGTTGAAAAAGAGGTCAAAATATTAATTTTCTACTAATCCTAATTAGCCAAGTGATTAGCAAGATAATGGACTCACAAATTGATAGATTCTAGGCTAGGCTCTGATACCATGTTAAAATTACAGCAATGTGATGAGCTATGGTGGATCAAATGTTAGAATCAACATCATTAACAAAGAGATTAGACGATAATTAAGACGTGATTAGTGAGCAATAATAGCTTAATGTAGGCATGGATAATCAAAAACCAGCAAGTTCTCATTAGGCCAATGCCTCAATTTATAGAGTTTATATCCAAGCATCTAATCCCACCTCCTTGATTCACTCCACCTCTTTTGCTTGATTCTCTCCACCTCTTCACTTTTCCCAGACTATCTCCACACTTCCTAAATCTTCTGATGCTACCCTTTATTCTCTCCCAATAGATTTTTCTCACCTTTTCACAGGTTCTCTCACATTTATAGATTCTCTTTTACAGCCTCTAGCCAAGGGGCTTGTTCCCGCACACACCCTATTCACTTGTATATTTCAACAGAAGATACCCACACACCCTATTCACTTGTATATTTCAACAGAAGATACCCACACGTGTGTCGAGGAAGAAAATGGAACAAGGTGTTAGAGTTGTTTTCTGAACTCGGGCATGGATCTGGTTGATTGTCTTGTTGGTCCTCAACGGATGAGTCCATGGCTCTTTTATATGGATCTATTGGTTGATCTTGCTGACCTTCAATGGAGAGTCCATTTGGATTTTTATAAGTGAATATATTTCCGGGTACTATGAGCTATGAACTATTGAAAAGGCCCCTGAGTGAACAGGTGGTGAGCGTTCTAGTTGCCAATGATGCCATAGGTACATCGATGAAGGAATGATTGGAAATTAGAATTCAACCAGATATTTTGGAGGATTATGATCACTGATACCATGGTTTCATTTTTTAAAAGATTGTTTTAAAGACAGTTGGATCTGTGAAACAGGCAATTTCATATTGGGTATGTAAGTGGTGTGACTATCTTAAAGTTTGCTTGAAGCACCGGCTAGAGGGCTTGGGAACTCTTTTCCCTGGTACTCGGGGCAAAACATAACCAAATTCCTAAATGGATCCTATCACACTACAGTGGTTGGGCGGTTGGCTAACCCATGGGATTGGATGGGGTTAGGCTGGACAGATGGATCTCTAAAATGAGACTCAATTCTGTTATGGTACGATAGATGAAGTAAATCCTGGATAGTCTTTGTTCTATGGAAAAGAATCAACGACTATGCCTCTCAATGAGGAAAAAAGCGTTGGTCTCTATGATCTAAGTACAAATCTCTTCCTTAATCTGACCATGTGACTTAAGGGTTAGGTCGGATCAGTTTGGTTAGTTTAAGGCTCTTGACTATGTTAGAATAAAAATATCCTGGAGGAATCGCCCATGCTTTCTGGGCGAGGGAAGTTTTTACAGGTTTGGTTTTGGAATAAACTGAGGGATTAGTCTCTTGTCCGGATATCCATTGGGGCAAGGCCCCGAGAGTGAGAGGCTCTGCCCTGTGCAAGAAGTGCTACTTCCACTGCTAGCACCCCCGAATTCGTTGCATGGAGGGACATGGATCTATCAACCGTCCATCTCTCTCTCTCTCTCTCTCTCTCTCTCTCTCTCTCTATAAATGCATAGTTTCTATTTGAACATACTTTCCTCACATATTTTGGAAACTATGCAATTCATGATCTAGAACTTTTGGCAACTCCACCTACTAGGTAGAAAGTTCATGCTTACTTCTATAGACCATAAGAGCTTAAAGTGGATTTTTACCCAACCATATTTCAACATGAGGTAAGGCACTAGATTTTATTAGAATTTGATTTTGAAGTCAGTATGAAATGTAGGCCTACTTGTTTATCACTAAATAACATTTTTGTGACTTCATTTGGATGATTAGTGGCCTCTTACCTAGTGTATAACATGGGGGGCTACTTTTATCACTAAATGACATTATCGTGACTTCATTTGGATGATTAGTGGCCTCTTACCTAGTGTATAACATGGGGGGCTACTTTTATCACTAAATGACATTATCGTGACTTCATTTGGATGATTAGTGGCCTCTTACCTAGTGTATAACATGGGGGGCTACTTTTATCACTAAATGACATTATCGTGACTTCATTTGGAGCCATAACATAGATCTAGTTTTTTTAATTGTAAGATTATAGAGTCAATATAAGCTACAATATTCTAATGTTTGAGTTTAAGAACACATTAAATAGGATTGAGAAATAAAAAGAGTCAAAGTGGGGGATTATTGCAATGGCCAAAGCATAGATAGACTAATTTAATTTGCTTTATTTATTTACTTTGGTTAAGTGAAGTGGTTTTATATATTAGTACATTGGATTTGTATCCTAAATCTTATAGATCAATTTTCTATAGAGTTTTATATTCTAAATCTTATAGAGACTAATTTGTTTAGAAGCATCATAGTTTCAAAGTTCTTCACATCACGTCTTTAAAGAGTACCTAGAATAATCTCTATCCACGTGCACCTAGGAAAAATGTCAATAAAATTTTGTATAAACACACTTTTCTTTCAACTATACATACATACACATTTTTCATTCACCTATACATACGTATTTTGTTTCCAACATCCCTATTGCACCATTGAATAATATAAAGGGTTTTGGGAAAACTCCATTGATCAAAATTTACCCCTTTTCTTTATTGATAGAAGGATCTTATTCATGACAAGAGAAGAACTTGTTGAATTTGTTTACATTATGATGAGACATTTGATGTTGTAAGATATTATTCTCTTATTTCTATTTCACATTAACAAGTGATGCCTTAGTTCTAGCATGGCACATACTTTGTATAGCAAGCTCTACCATTAGTGTTGGGATTTCACCTTTTTGTTCTCAACGAGAGTGTACACATTATGTGTATTCTTGATGCCGTTTTTTATTTAAAGGCCCAAGTAAAAAAAGGAATATAGGAAAGCCAAATGTGGTGGTGGCTTAAATGAACAATTTTGCAAGAAATGAGGTTACCAAGTAGTAAAAGGTATCTAGGGTGCCATCATATTAAATTAAAGAGTCTTACCAATGCAGAAAATAATTTTTAGCTCAAAAGGGAGCAATATAGTTTGGTAGACAATTATTTTGGATTAAGTTGACTTACCTCTTCTATTTTAATTGGTTTTCGAACATTTTATGTTTGTATCACATCAAATGTAAATGTGTTCCAACATTTGTGGATTTTTTCTGTATTATACCACGTTCAATAGATTGATAAAATGCTACCTAGGTTTGTGTGGCAAATGAACACCTTGTCACATTCACACTTCCATTTCATGTTTGATAGATTGATAGAATGCTTCCTAGGTTCATGTAGTGAATGAACACCTTGTCCCATTCAACACACTTTATCATTCCATGTTCAATAGATTGATAAAGTGCTTCCTAGGTTTAGTGTGCTAAATGAACACCTTGTTACATTTAACCCATCCATTTCATTACATTGTCTATTGTTATTGAAAAAAAATTAATTTTTATCTTAAAGGGTTTATACATATGCAAGTGATGGGTTAGGGGAAAAGCAACATCATTTGGGATTGCTACTTGTCCATATCATAAAAAAATGTTAATCATAGGTTCATAGGGTGCATGTAAGTGTATAAACACTTACATACACCCTTGGTCAAGGGTGATCCAAGGTTTTATTGTGGTTACCATAAGGACGCTTACATGCACCCTTGGTCAAGGGTGATCCAAGGTTTTGGCGTGGTTACTATAAGGCATTCTTTTTTTATACAAGCTAAGTGACAAATGGTGGGATTTTAGAGTAGATCAGAAGATATATATATATATATAATCATATAGAGAAATTGTGTCCACTTCATTTTCTTTAATAAGTTCCAAAAAGTTGAGGATTTGATAAGGACTTACAAAAATGGTACTTGAATAAGTGACAAAATTCTTAAATTGGTGTTTAGTGTAAAAAATGACTAGTTTTCACACTGGTGGGCTTGGGCCAAATGACTAGTTTTCACACTACGTTGGCCAAATGACTTGAAGAAGTGACAAATTCTTAAATTGGTGTTTAGTGTTAAAAATGACTAGTTTTCATACTATGCTAGCCAAATGACTAGTTTTCACACTAGGCTAGCCAAACTTAAAAATGAATGACGAGTTTTCACACTAGGGTGGCTAAACATAAAAATGATCCTACGGCCTCTATTACTAGTCTAAAGCAAGTATGTATATGAAGTTATTAGACTTTCCCTATTTGACATTAAGCTCAAAGTAAGGCTATGCTCCAGTGCCATCTGACAAAAGATAGTGCCCGTTTGAGTGAGTAAGATGGTAAAGCACCTTACAATAGGTCGAGTAGGTGAAACCATGTTAACAAAAGATCTAGCATGTCTTTCACTTTGAATTTAACTTACACCTTATGAGATGATGGTAGCAACTAGCATGTAAGTAATGCTAGGTGGATGAAATCAAATGTTCTAATGGTTCATTCAACCACTATCCTAGCTACAATTAGTGACCATATGTTGTGTCACTTGGACAATGTTTCCAAGATTTAAACATGTTGAGTTTGCACACTTGGTTAATGTTTCCAAGCCTTTGGCCTATTAGAAGAGGCATAATCCAACCATCGGCTACTTCAAGAGATACAAAATTGGGTAGCATTTAGGGATAAATGAGCTATAATATTCATATTCAGGGTAGCATTCAGGGATAAATGAGCTATAATATTCATATTCTTTACTCGACTTCTTCTTGTTATTATTTGTAGGTTCGATATCAAGAGGGTGCCTTTATAGTCGTATCTTCCTATTGTGGTTTATATTGTGTAACTCTACGCACTTGAGGATTACCTTTGGCCTTTATGAATCTCTTCTTTTATGTTGCTTAATTAGGATGCTCCCCTCTTGGATCGTACCAATGCCCTTTGTTTTTGAGAACCTTTTGATCATCCACTTAGCCTTGCTCCTGTTGAAATCTGGCATGTCATGTATGAGGCACATGTATGTGGGATTAAGGTAGATGGAGCCTGGGATGCTATGAAATTAGAATGAATGCACACTAAGGCCATTTGGGCATGTGAATGGATGAATGTAAAAGGTTGTCAATGGTCAAAAAGTAGGCACATGGAAAGTGCAAGGGTGCACAAGAAATGTGAGTATTTATGAACTGTACATGGATAGCACAAGTGTGCTTAGAGCATGTGGATTCTCAAAATGCAAAAACATGAGTTCTTGATTAGTACTAATTTATATCTTAATCTTTGTAATTAGCATCAATATCATGCACTAACTATGCCTCTTTTCATCTTTCACCCACCATAACTCTCTCTTGCAACTTTCACACACTCCATAGTAGCCATTTCAAGTCGTGTTTTCTCAACTTGGAGTCAGAGCTAGGCTCACCATTGTATGATTACTCTTAGCATTAGTGTTAACCAAAAACATACTACCTTGCACAAGAGAGGGAGAGAAGAAGAGAAGGATGCTATGCAAAAAAAAACCAAGAAGGTTTCACTTTCCAGTCTTCTTCTTCGAGGTCTACTACTTGGGCCATGTTGACCACGATGTTTTTCCCTTAAAGTTTTGCTTGACGCTCTTTGGCCTCTTGTTGGGCTATTTCTTTCATCTCTTCATGTTGTTTTTTGTGTTGTTTCTTATCATGAATGGCCCTTAGTATGGTTTCGATGAGTGGGCCATAGTAACATTTCAGATGATACCATTGAAGTATCCCGCCATCTCGATGCCATCGAGTGTTTCTATGTGCACTGCGCCTTACCGGGTTATCTCAGTGCTAGGAAAAGTCCTAAGCCTCTGAATTTGAGTTTCTTTTTATGGTTTTTTGTGCTGTAGAGGAGGACCATGTTGCCCTCATTCATTTGTTTGTCCTTAAGTTGGTCATCAAACCACTGCTTATGCCTCAATTTTTCTACAATCATACTGTATACATCGTAGGAGGAGTGTTTCATCAAGCTTTTCTAGCTCGAACAGGCAACAACCAAGGACATTGCCTGCTGTGAGTTTTTCCTTTTACTTCAATTCGCAAACTGGGACTATTTTCTTGGATTCTCAGAGTGCTATCAGAATCCTATGAGATAAAGGGACAATCCAAGCATATTGAAGATCATCATCATTTTGTACACAACTAGATCGAGTTGGGACTTCTTCGAATGGCCTATTGTTCTATCAATAATAATGTGGCTGATCTCTTCACCAAATTACTTCTGAGAGCTACAATGGATGTGTTACTTCACCGTGCTGGTATTGGACCACCCCTCTGGTGTGCTGAATAGGAGGTGTTGGATTATCTCATCTCCAGATGATCTACATCACCATTTTCATGCTTGTATTGGCCATTTATGAGGCCCTGCATTAGCATATCTTAGCAGATATTATTCATCATTTTTCTACCATTTAAAGATATTTTTCAACATTGTATAGCATTTTATGCTACTGTGCTATTGTCGGCCTGCTACAATTGGCTGACCAACATTCTGGGGGAGTATATAAGGGCTGAGCCCCTTTCCCCTAGTTCTTCTCATTTTTTAGCATTCACTTGAGGTCATTTTAGCAACTGCTACTACTTCTTACCATTGTACAGCACCTACGGGCTTCCCTCGTGCTCAGTGTTCAATAATAAACATCAGTTTCTAGCATTTACAGGTCTTGTACTTGGGCCTACATCTGTGTTTTCTATTTGCTTCACTTTCTTTTATATGCCCCAACCCCTACTGGCATGACATGCATATCAATGACCACCTTTTGTCCAAGTACATTTGCCTCCATACCCTCAATTACACCAAGACATTTAACCTTTGAACTATTGGCCATCTTTACATTAAAGATAGATTTACCTGTTACTTCCAAAGTAAGATCATGTATAGCTTCCTTAGTCATGACACATACCTGAGCTCCACCATCTATATAAACTTTGCTTACTTTCTTGCCCTGAATCTACATATCAACAATAGGCAAAATGTTAGATACCCTACTCAGATGAACCATATTAGCCTGAGGTGTTTTAAACTTAACTCTTCTGACACTTGCAAGATTATGCCATTGTCATCTTATGCTAGAGATCAATTATAAAAGCTGACCATATGTGATATCAGCCTTCTTATGCTTCACATCTGCCAAGAGACTATAAGGATATTCCCCCTCACCCAACTGAAAATCATCCATACCAATCTTTCTTCTTCTAGCTCTAGCCTTTCCTTGCTTGCTAGATTCGGGCTTCTCCATGGTTGACTTTCCTTTTTCTCTTTTCTTCTTGGCCCTTGTTTCCTTATGAGCACCTTTGGAATTCGATCTCTGCATTCTTGTTCTTGTATTGTGGCCAATATGTCACCTTCATCCTCCTCTTCCTCAGTGGTTTCAAGTATATGCACATTCCCCAAAGGACCTTGGGGTTGTATATCTGCCCTTGTACTGGCCCTTGGTTTTTGTTATTTACATCTTTATTGTGCTGACACCTCTATGGCCTATTACCCTATGGTTTTTGTTATTTACATCTTTATTGCTGACACCTCTATTACCCTATGGCCTTTGGATGATCAGGTACACACCTCCTGGATCTCTCCTTGGTTGAGAACATTGCGGAGCTATATGGCCCCTCTCCCCATAGTTGTAGCATTGGTGGAAGTGCTCCATCCAATTTCTTTATGGTCTTTCTCCCTGTGGTCTTCGGACTTGGTTTTGAATAACTTGCATGGCAAGATTAAGATTTCCAATCTGCTCAGTCAATCTTTGAATCTCCTAATAATGCAAACCATCTTAACCTTTATCTGACTCAGTAGCCCTTAGAGTCTTGACGCAATGGTCCCTTTCTACATGAACATCAACAGGCAAAGGTTTTATCATATGTCCACATGTTCTCTTATTTCCTCACCTTTTTCTTCCATTGTTCTGATGCCAACCTAACTGCCTCAGCATAGGTATCAAGGTCTTTGAGTTCCACCTTCTTCTTAATAACCCCATGTAACAGCCCTATAAATCTATCCTTCTTTAAGAAATTTGGTGGTATTTGATTTTCCCCTAATACCGTCACAATTCTTCTCCAGACCCCTTCAAACCTTTTTACAAAGGCAACAATCTCTTCCTCTTACCCTTGATACAAGCTACTAAGTTCCTTCCAAAGGTCCTCTCGATTATCAATCCTCCTGTACTTTCTTCTCAATGCATTTCTCAATTTCTCCCAATTACCACTCTCCTCTGTTGTTAACACATCCTCATACCACTCACTGGCCGCTCCATCCAGAAGTAACCCTATCATTTGAGCTTTGTATGCATCATCATTGTTAATGTTTCTCAAAGCTGCCAACTCAACTCTCCTCAGGAAATCGAGTGACATCTTCTCCTTTCTCACCTCTGAAAACATCATATGCCAAACCAGCCACCATAGGTCTTGAGTTGATCAACAAGTGGATTCCAACTCGTTGATCAAAGCCCTAAACAAAAACTTTCTGGTCCTTAGTGGGGGCACCAAAACATGTAAGGATGCTGGATGATGGCCTCTATAACACCACCAGTTCACACACAAGAAGAATATATAAAGGGATCAGAACTACATGACTCTAAAATCCCAGCTCCAAGGGCACCAATCAACTCTGCACCTATCCTTAGCACTTTAACTAACACCTTTGGACACCTATACACAGCCTAATTTGACTAAGCCGATTCCTCAGTTTTCCTCCCAATTAGATCTAACTTCCAACACCTCTAATTTTCATCCTATATACCCCAATTGACTTTCTTTGATAGTTAGCTGACCCGAATCCTTCCGACCAACTGATAAATGGTTGACTATAAATTCAGAAGGCTAATGCTAACCCCAATCCAATATGAGTCCTCTTGGATCTTTTATTATTCTCTAGCATCAGCTAACTTTAAACCTACAACCCCAGAATCTTACTAAACACTTTACGGACCTCTATTGACCTTCTCCTAACCTGTTAGACTGAATTTAACTGAAACTTACTCGGCCGTCTGAAACATACCCAACCGATTATAGCTACCTCAATTGAATCATAAATTTTTAGCTGCCTCAATTGAATCATAAATTTTCACTGATGTGTTCTCTGGCACTCTCTGACTCTCAGGTTACTCTAATTTCATAAATATATAACATTATAGACTCTCAACTGACTACAACAAACTCAAATATATAACATTATAGACTCTCAACTGACTACAACAAACTCAAATCTGATTGTACTGAACTGAATTGTCTCAATTGATTAAGCTAAATCAGACTTCCTTTCCTCTACATCCTTTGACACTTTTAGACCCTCAAAACACTCAAACCTTGCAAGGATCCAACATTACGGACTCTCAATTGATTACAACTGATTCATAGTTGACTCTGAATCACCATTAAGTCCACTAACCTGCCTATCTAACTATTGACAGTCCCTTGACTATTATACCTAACTCAAAACCACTTCCCTTCAACCCAGATCAACAAGTCCTAGTCCTCTACACCTTCAATTAATTACACCTGACTCAAAACCACTTTCCTTCAACCCAGATCAACAAGTCCTAGTCCTCTACACCTTTAATTGATTCCTCTACACCTTCAATTAATTACATTTTATGCTCAATCGACCTTATTTGACTCTGTATCTTCTTAGCTGATGTTGATTGAGTCAACTCTGACTTAGCATCAGCTCCCCAGGCATCAAATTAACCCTCACAGATGTTCCATTTCCATGAACTCAATCAAAGCAACACATTCACCACACAACTAAAACATCAAATCAAAAAACCTTGCATCCGTTCATAACAGATTTAATCCAAACTCTCTAACTTCTTCAAATAGATTAAAAAAATCAATGTCTTAACATCCCTAAGACATGGGCTCAATCATACAAGAAGAAAAAACCAAAAACTTTAGGGAGCCTCCACAGGTAGACCCCTGCAACAACTCTTCATCAAACTGTCTTCATACCCACAAATTCTAACGTCACTGAATCCACTACCACAAACAGTGTATCTTTCTCAAACACATACAAACCGGCTTCATCTCATAGACAGTAGCTACAATTGAGCAAGTATTATATCGAGCCAAGTCTCTAACAAAGATGCCAGATAGAGATCCTAGGGCAACCACATCCTAGTTGATTCTCTGGTCCTCAGCACACCCTCTTCTCTGACTTAAATAAATTTACTCACACTATATTGATCTTCTCTCTGCCACCTTTTTTATCTGTAAAACCTTCAGCTTGCAGCAAAACCTTCCTCTCTGTAGTCCCTCTACTCACTCCTTTTAAAATTTCTAAAACTCTCCCCCCTATTCAACCCATCTTTGCCTTGTTTCTTCTAGAAAGTTGCACTACCCGACTCTCTTGATTGCCCATACTCTTTCTAGAAATCCTAGAATTCAATGAGGAGAGAAACTAAATCTTTTCTTCTTTAGTCGAGAGATCATTCCCTATGTAGATAGGCCTCGGAGCTTTGCGAGGGTCTGCCAGGTTAACTTCTTTAACCTTGGTTGGACCATCATACGAGGTCCTTGGCTCTCCGTTGTGGGTCCTTTAGGCCAAGGCATATTTCACAAAGCGATCGGCCACCTTAAAAGCTCTAAAGTGCTTAGGCACTTGTTTAGACTCCTTTGCTTTAGCGCTTTCTTCATCTACCAATTTCTTGGCTTCTTTCTTTGCAAGCATTAATTTCTTGTTGCATGCATTATGTGTAGAGCAGCAAAGCTTTTGGAGTTCAGGTTGGGGATCAACATGTTCCTTTAGTTTGGGGGTGGTCGTGTGGACCAGGAAGGTGGCCTTAGTGAGATCCTTTTGCCAAACTTGGCTGAAGTACTCATGTGCTTCAACTGCCCTTACATATTTAAGCCAGTGTCTAAGCCAGTAGGGAAGATGTAGGTCTCTTGTCTAGGGAACCCATCGGGCTCGCAAGCTCTATGTAACCATTGTGGTTCCTCATTATTATCCTTTTCAGGCTCATGGTGGGTGACTTCAAGCAAGTATACGGTGCTGAGCATGTAGAGAGACGTAATCTCTTGCCCATTGGTTGTCCGCAAACCGGGTTCCTATGCACCTTAAAAGTATATCCAAGGTACCAAGGATATGCATCCAATTCTCAGAGTCTTCTGGCCCCAAGAGGGGTGCACATTCCTCACTATCCTTCTCCTCATCAATCGTTTTGTGACAGGTTTGGCATAGGTGGACCGGGTTGTCAGTCCTCTATGAAGGATCGGCAACTCATGGGATAGACCTTCCAAGTGCGTAGGTTGATCTTGACTGTTTGGTCCTTTTTCCAAATATAGATGTGGTTTGTATCCCAATCATGGGGATCATTTTTGTCTCCCTCATAAAGTGTCGTCCGAGGTTGCAATCATACGAAATAGGTTGTCGACCGAAATTCATCACCATGAATGTGTGGCGGGAGTTGGTCCTCCAAGGATCTTGATCGTTAAATCCTTCAAGAGAACTATGGGCCTAGTGGTGGCTCCATTAGCGAGTTTCACCAAGAAGGTTGTGTCATCCACGGTAGGTGCTTCCCATTTTCCCAACATTATTTGGTGACAATGCTTACTCGTGCCCCTCCATCTAGGATGGCAGTGACCTAGAGGTCGTCAAACGGATATGGGTAATGCCGCATTGAGTTCATCACCTTCAAAGTATCGTCCAAGTTTGTTGACTTGAATAGTGGGGGTGCCATTGATTCCATGGGGTTCAATGAGTTCCTCATCCTCTATCTCAGTAAAACTATCTAGTTATGTGGATTCCTACATCCCTGATCCGAGCCGTCCCTCCATCTAGCCTTTTAGATCCTTCCATAAGCTTGGGCTACCTTGGAGTAAGGTGCCAACGGGGATTTGGATCTGAGAAGAGAGGAAGTAAGTCTCGGCCTGCAATGTCTCTGGGAACAGGTGCGGTTTCTTGAGGTGTGTCACCTTTGCTTGTCCTTAGGCTCTTCCCCGTATAGGGTATTGGGATCTAGACTTTTATGTCCGTCCTTTTGAGGTGGTCCTCTTAGATCCTTCCATAAGCTTGGGCTACCTTGGAGTAAGGTGCCAACGGGGATTCGGATCTGAGAAGAGAGGAGCAATGTCTCTGGGAACAGGTGCGGTTTCTTGAGGTGTGTCACTTTTGCTTGTCCTTAGGCTCTTCCCCATACAGGGTATTGGGATCTAGACTTTTATGTCCGTCCTTTTGAGGTGGTCCTCCTCCCCCATGTTTTTGAGATATTTGGCTATCGGGGTTTCCTAGTGGGGGGTATCTGTAGCACTGGGTGTTGCTACTTGGGTGAATCTTTGAGGGGGTGCTTAGTCTTGGAAATCTCTAATATGCTCTTGAGCTTCCTCAGTAGGTCACATGTTGAAAACCGAGGGATATGGCTCGAGGTATACTGTTGGAGGATCATCCTCTAGTTAATCTTGGCAATCTCAGACTAAGTCTTTAGTTGCCTTCAGCCTTTCCTTTTCCTCAATATGGGATTAGGGTATTTAGCTAATTTATTGGGGCAGCTGGTTAGGATCAATTAGCTCCCTGGCAAGGGGATGAGGGTAGTAGTTACTCCTCTTCACATGAAGAGGTTAAAATGTGGGTGGTGGTTCCGTCTTTTGAACCGCTTTTTATGACTACACGGCTATCCCCTTTGCCAAGAGAAAGACACGCACATGGTAAGGGAAGACACAGTTGTGTCTTGAAAAGGGTACAAGCATACGCTTCTCAGAAGGTAGAAAAAATGAAAATTTTGCCTCTTCTACTCCCCTGATTTTTTATGTTTTGGGTTCTTCCCTGATGTTTTTTTTATGTTTTTCTTTTTGTAGGTGGCTAGTCTTCAGCTACCCAATGATGCCTAGAAGTCCTAAGAAAACCTCATGACGTAAGATTAATTAAAGGATTAAGCTAATTATACAAGGTTGAACAAATGTTTAGAAAAACCAAAATTGATAAACTTCAAGAGCAAAGTTTAAGCACTTACTTGTGTCTCCCGCATCCGTTGAAGACTCCCAAGCTCCTCATGCTCCATTGAACACCATAGTTAAAGTAGACAAAATCAAGCACAAACAAACATACCAAACAAATAACCATCGGTGGATTTGCACTCTAACCGGGCTATGAAATGACTCTAGCAAGTGATGGATTGTGGTGGACCCTAAGCTAAATGCCCATCCCCAAAGATGTTAACCAAAAACATACTACCTTGCACAAGAGAGGTAGAGAAGAACAGAAGGATGCCACACAAGGGTCGATTCAGAGACTAGCACTTAGCCAACTCTAATGAGGGTTAACTCCCGGATGTGAGGTTGCTAGGGGCTTAATCCACCTCCATTTGTGTCACTTAAATGGAGCATCACAAGCTAGGTAGTGAGCACACTGCCACTATCCAGGTGAGCTTGCATGATCCCTACTATGAAGGGGGCGACCAAAAAGGGAAAGAAAATTTGGAACATCTTCCATAGTTCTTTTTTTTTTTTTTTTTTTTGTAGGTCCACTGACCTCCTCTTTGCAAAGTGCACTTGCACAATAGTATTGAGGGCTTATAATGTGGTTTCTCTAGGTACAAAGGCAGGGGGTTCCATGTTCCTCGGCTATAAAAGTAGCCGCTCTCAATATGAAGCTAGAGATTCTCTCTCTCTCTCTCTCTCTCTCTCTCTCTCTATATATATATATATATATATATATCGATATCACTACAAGAGAATCACCATTTTTCGACGCTCAATTTCCACGCCTGGTCATGTCATCGATATGTGCGTTGAAATGAGCGTCAAATTACTCATGGAAATATGCGTTGAAATAAGTGTCGAAATAACAGTGGAAAATTTATTTTAAAAAAAATTAAATTTATATATAATATTTTCTAGTTCCCACCTTGGGGTGTGTTTTAGCCTTCTCTTTCTACCTCTTTTGCAAGCATGTGTCTATGTGAGAGAGAGAGAGAGAGAGAGAGAGAGAGAGAGAGAGAGAGAGAGATCAGAGAGAAAGAGAGATAGATAGATAGATAGAGAGAGAGAGGGGGGGCGAGGGAGAGAGAGCGAGAGAGCTAGAGAGAGAGATCAGAGAGAAAGAGAGATAGATAGATAGAGAGAGAGAGAGAGAGAGAGGGGGGGCGAGGGAGAGAGGAGGGTGGTAGAACTTCCATCACACTCTTTGAAGGAGGACAAATTCTAGCTCCTCCTCCTCATCACAAAGGTGCAATTAAGAAAGTGCTCTGTGTTTTACAATGAAATTAAAGTTCATCATCAACTTGCAGCTCGTCCTCACAGCGAGATCCATGGCTCCAAATAAATCTATTTCTAGAAATACTTCTTCATTGTTTGTCAATTGGTGGAACCGGTTGTCTTGTAGTTGTAGAAGGTAATTCATCCATGTCGTCATCCTCTTCTAGCTCTAGCATGAGAGCTGTTGATGCATCATGATCATACTCAGCTTGAATCTCTTCTTCTTCTAAATTATCTCTAGTGTCTGTTTCTTGTTTAAGATGTATTTTCTCAATGAGTACACCTTCATCTTATCCTAATCCAGTGTGAGCCTCACCTACTTCCTCAACTATTATGTCTTCTTCTTGTTCTTCTTGTTGTTCAATAGGTGCTAGTGGTGTATGCTCAACCATCACATGATTTGGGGGGAGTTCCTCAGCATCTGGTAATTCACCAACTGCTATTTTCACCTCTTCAAATATTTGTTTACCACGTGGATTTATTTGGATCATAAAAAACCATTTATGATCTGTTGAGTCTTGCACAAAGATGACTTGCTCACAGTGCGCTGGTAGCACAAATGTGTCCCTTTGGCCAGTCCATATCTTTGTGCGGTCTACTTGAAGAAATCCACACTTGTCTTTGCGTACAGTTACTTGCGCCTCCTTGAGTTACCTACTTGAAGAAATCCACACTTGTCTTTGCGTACAGTTACTTGCGCCTCCTTGAGTTACCAACTTGAACCATTTCACATAAAAAATGAACATATCAAACTTTCTGAATCCAACCTTGATAATATCTTGGATTGTTCCACAATAATCCAGCATGCCTACTTTAGTATTGCCACCATCACACTTGCACTTGAATGACTTTCTTGCATGAAATTAGCCTTCACACCACAATCAAATGTTGTTATTTTTTTATCTATTCCTTCTACTCGAAAGTGACATCCGTGTGATCAAATTGCCCCAAACTTACGATACTGCAAGCACAATAAATAAGTACTTTTATTGTATAAATTCACGAAAGCACAACATAAAAGACAATGCGTAGATATCTCAAACTCACATACATGGAAATCACAACCATATGCAGGCTCCTCCTCCTCATCACTTATTGTGAGATCCCTCCGCCCCCTCCGCGCGCCGGACTCTCGGTAGCCGAACAGCGGAAGCAGCCCCCACATGCGCGGGGCGGGGTTTCTCACTCGGGGTCTCGCTCTCGAATGTCCGGGCACGAGACTAGGCTGGTGGTCACTCCAAAAACCGAAACCGGGAAAAATTCCCATGCCCGGAAAGCGGGGGCGATTCCGCCATTATGATTTTTTTTTTTAAACGAATTTTTCTAACGTGATCAATTCTAAGTTATCCTTTAACTGGATAAACCAGATAGAAGGAAACTATCACTGATATAATTTGATCATTTTAGTAAATTCAACGCTTTTTTCCTGATCCAGGTCAGGCACAGCCGTTGATCTACTTATTGAAAAATTTATCAGGAGATTATTTAACTACTCGAATCATAGCGTAATCCTAAGATTTTGCAATTTGATTATTAAAACTCCACTGATTCCAGCCTAACCCCATCCGGCCCATGGGTTAGCCACCACCCTACCACTGGAATCGGTGGAACCAAATAAGTACTCACCCACCCATAATTGAATTGCCTTTCTTAACTTTAGCTTTAGAAAACAGATACGCACGCACTCCTCTTTATTAAAACTTTAATAAAAACAATCCTTGATAAACAATTTACGATTTATACATGTCATACTTCAAAATTTTCATTGAGTCCTTGTTTCTCAATAAAACAGTATCACTCTGGACTCTCCGTTGAGACCAGCAAGTCAACAACGAGATCCAGTGATAGATTATAAAAAAAAAACATAGGTCCATCATATAATATCTTCCTCGACATACGCATGGATGTCCTCGGCACCGCGAGCCCGTGCATCGCCTGGTCAGAACCCTCCAGGATCCTCCTTAGGTGTCCTGGCACTTCACTCAGGGACCGCTTCGTCGGCCCTCGTCTATCGTACCGGAAGCGCACCATTTTAACCATACCGAGGCTGGTCAAGACCTCGGCAAGCCTTGCCGCGTGAGCTGTCCCTCGAACACTCCCCGCCAGCTGTTGCAACCGACTTCCCTTAGATAAACATATATGCCAAATGCTCCCTCCAGCATTCTGGCGTAAGACAGTCTTTTAAGAAGGCAGGGTTTCTATGCAAGTTTATAGTTTTGATTTTTGTTTGACTACCATGAGTATATCATAAATCCCTAGATTCAATTTTCAATTCCAAACAGAATTCTTCAAATTCTGTTAACTTGATTCTTAGATCAAGTCACAAGTCTTAACTTAGTTTTTGATTCGATGGATGATTGAATACATTTTCCCCGAACTGGGCACATCGTCATTGATTGAAACTCACGAAGGAATTAGGCCTTGATCAATAATCTGAGTCCAAGTTTA
Source organism: Cibotium barometz (assembly GCF_041138505.1). Classification (NCBI taxonomy): domain Eukaryota; kingdom Viridiplantae; phylum Streptophyta; class Polypodiopsida; order Cyatheales; family Cibotiaceae; genus Cibotium; species Cibotium barometz. The sequence continues at coordinate 56,516,542 of NC_141061.1, read as the reverse complement.
GGTCTGAAAGGTTCTCTCTAAATTTATCTTCTCGAAAGGTACTATCTTAGTTTCTCTTTTTCTAAAATTTCCTACGATGAATATTTGTTTACAATTTCAAAACATGGATTTCTCGAGGAATATTCATTTACGTCGATCTCCGATTAAAATTTATCTTTTTTTTTAAAAAAAATACCTCTATACATTAAAATCAATTTTTATAAAAGTAACACTTTTATAATAAAATATATCTTTATACATACTCTTATGTATGAAAAAAAAAATGATAAAAGTAACACTTTTGATATAAAAATTTAACCATTATGCATGCTTCTATGCATGAAATAAAAATGGTAAAAATAACTCTTTTGATATAAAAATTTATCCTTTATGTATACTTCTATGCATGAAAATAAAAATTGATAAAAATAACACTTTTGATATAAAAATTTATCCTTTATGCATACTTCTATGCATGAAAATAAAAATTGATAAAAATAACACTTTTGATATAAAAATTTATCCTTTATGCATATTTCTATGCATGAAAATAAAAATTGATAAAAATAACACTTTTGATATAAAAATTTATCCTTTATGCATACTTCTATGCATGAAAATAAAAATTGATAAAAATAACACTTTTGATATAAAAATTTATCCTTTATGCATATTTCTATGCATGAAAATAAAAATGGTAAAAGTAACACTTTTGATATAAAAATTTAACCATTATGCATACTTCTATGCATGAAATAAAAATGGTAAAAATAACACTTTTGATATAAAAATTTATCCATTATGCATACTTTTATGCATGAAAATAAAAATTGATAAAAATAACACTTTTGATATAAAAATTTATCCTTTATGCATACTTCTATGCATGAAATAAAAATGGTAAAAATAACACTTTTGATATAAAACTTTATCCTTTATGCATGATATTAAAATTCAATTTCTCCATGATTGTAATGAAATTCTTTCAATTAATCTAGGATGATAATTCCTAGAATATGGTAGGAAGTCCTCTTTTTATGCTTTGAATGAGATTATTTTATGCATAATTTTTATAAAAATTTTGCCATAGCTCCGCTGCTATGACTGATAAATCTCAATTTTTCTAAGGGATAATGCTTATCATTAAGGAAATAATTAAAATAATCTCTAATTGGATTATCAATCCATAATGGATTGAATCATTAATATACATAAACTAAAAGCATAGAAAAAAGCCATTAATTTGGCCTCAAGCATAGCTTAATCTTGGTTTAGGAAAAGCTTTATGAAAAGCTTGATTTGGATTGAGAATGGGTCATGAGTATGACCATTTCTTGAGTGAGAGAGAGAATTTACATAAAAATCATTAGAATTTAAACATAAATGAAAATTAACTTCAATAGCATTATGTAACTCTTCACTACTATTCAAACTTCAATAGCATTTAAAAAAAAACATACCAATTAAACTTCTCAAGCTTGAGAGGGGTTGAGAAGAGAGAAACATTGAGAAATTATAGAAAGATCAATATTCACTAGTTACCTTACAACTTGCTTGATTCTTTGTTCACGGTAGAGGCCCCCAACCAATCAATTGGTTAAGTATGTTGATGGAGCCACTAATGGGGATTGAAGAAAGAGGGAAGCTCCAAAAACTAGTGAATTATTAAATGAATTCACAGTTCTTGGCTTAGGTGGAGTAGAGTAACGATGCATAAACACTATATATTTTTCAACAAGGGGGAGGCTTCTATTTATAGGAAAAATTGAGCTCCTAACCAAACAAACTGATTCTAGAATTTTCTAAATCAGTTTGGTCAATATTTGACCATTTTTAGGTCAGTTAAGCTAACTTTTTGGAACTAGACTTAAATGAGGAGAGAGGAGAGATGAAATATCTCAATTTTTATGAGTTTAAAACTCATTCAAGCATGTGAATTATGCACCTCCTTTAAAGAACTCCCCTTCCTTACATATGTGTCAAAATGGAATCATTATACCCAAAATATCTCATATTTTTAATATTGCTCATAGTTTTTTTACTAATAAACCTTGTACATTTTCAACTCTTCATCTTATGTGAAATATGCACCTCCTTTAAAGAACTCCCCTTCCTTACATATGTCATATTTTTTATATTGCTCATAGTTTTTTACTAATAAACCTTGTACATTTTCAACTCTTCATCTTATGTGAAATATGCACCTCCTTTAAAGAACTCCCCTTCCTTACATATGTCATACTTTTAATATTGCTCATACTTTTTTACTAATAAACCTTGTACATTTTCAACTCTTCATCTTATGTGAGCATTTACTCATTTTTGGGTATCTTCTTTTACAAATTGGATTTATCTCCTCCCTACACATGGATTGATGCTATTGGTCCATAGGAACCTTAATTGGACCATAATCCAAAAATTTCTGAAAATCTAGACCCTTAGACTAAGGTCCTTTATACCTATTTCCAATTAATTCCAATTGTACATTGGAAAATTCTTTTTGAATTTCTGTTTCAGGGAAACTTATTTTAATAGAATGAGTTATTTTTCTATCCAAAAATATTCATAATCTGAATATTCTCTCTCTAGAATAATTTTCTCTCTCTAGGCTAAAACACTTAGAAATAAGATCTTTTATATTTCTGAAGAGGGATTTGATTACACGGGAAGATGCTGGACATCTTGAGAGGCTGGGGAGGAATCTCACATTCTCTCCCACTTGAAAAACGCGAGATGTCCTCATCTCGCAAACTGGGGATAATCCCGCAACAGATCGGCTTCATTCTCCCAGGTGGCATCTTCAAAAGGATAGAACTTCCATTTTACTAATAATTCTCTGAGAATTCTATTCCTGAGAAGCTTTTCTCGAACATCGTGAATTTCTTCAGGTTGGAGTTCCATCTGTCCTTGGGTTGAAGAGGTTAGGATTTCATCATCAAGCATATGATTTGAGTTTGGCACATATTCCTTTAGAAGGCTTACATGAAATACATTGTGAATTTTGAGATGAGGAGGCAGAAGAAGCTCGTAGGCTAAGTCACCTATTTTCTTTGTAATTAGATATGGCCCACAATATCTGGGTGATAACTTCTTGTACTTCCCAAGAGATAAGGAACTTCTTTTGGGCCGTACTCGAATGAAGACCATATCTGTTTCTTTGAATTCTCTATTTGTCCTCTTCTTATCCGCATATTGCTTCTGTCTATCCTGGGCAGCTTTAATATCTTTACGAATTGACTGCATCTGTTGCTCCATGTCGTCAAGCATCTGTCTGGACATCTCGACCTTAATCAATGGGTCAGACCAAGTTAATGGAGTTAAGCAATCTTGTCCATACAGAGCTTTAAAAGGGCTCATCCCGATACTTCGGTGATAAGAAGCATTGTAGGCGAACTCGACTAGATGCAGATAGTTTAGCCACTTCTTGGGTTCCCTGCCACAGCATGTCCGAAGTATATCTTCAATTACTTGGTTTACCCTTTCAGTTTGACCATCGGTCTCAGGGTGATAAGCTGTGCTGAGATCCAAGAAAGTTCCCACTGCTTCAAAAATGCAGTCCAAAACCTTGAAGTAAATTTGGGATCTCGGTCACTTACTATTCTCCTCGGTAGGCCATGCAATCTGAAGATTTCTTTGAGGAACACTCTGGCCACATCCACTGCAGTGTAGGTTTCTTTTACTGGAATCAGATGGGCAACTTTGGTTAGTCTGTCGACTACCACGAAGATGGAGTTGTAACCTGATTGTACTGAAGGTAATCCAGTAATGAAGTCCATACTGATACATTCCCACTTCATTTGGGGGATGTCCAATGGATGTAACTTCCCAGGCATTTTTACTCTCTCAGCTTTGACTTTTTGGCATGTCAGACATTGACGTACATGATTCAGCACATCCTTTTTCAAACCAGGCCAAAAGAAACTTTTCTTTACGGACATGTAGGTCTTGATGAAACCTGGATGTCCTGCAATAAGGCTGTCATGGGCTTCATTCAGAATTTGGTTCTTGGTCCCCTCATCATTGGGAATGCATAACCTGCAGTTATAATACATAATGCCATCATCCAGGCTGTACCCTTGAACTCTGTTCAACTCCTGTGGAGTTTTGCTTTCCTGCATAAGTAGGGTAGCAATAGGGCCAAAGAATCTATCTTGCATGATCTTCTCACTTGCTTGAGTAATCAAAGGATTTGATATTACAGTAATTGCAAGCAAGGAGGTTTTTCTGCTGAGAGCATCTGCTACCACATTCTCTTTGCCTGGGCGGTACTTGATTTCAAAATCAAATTCCTGCAAGGTCTGCATCCACCTTCTTTGGCGCATGTTGAGGTCCTTCTGAGTAAAGATCCACTTTAAGCTCTGATGATCTGTCATCAAAGTAAACCTTTTACCCAGTAGGTAATGTCTCCACAACTTTAAGGCATAGACTACTGAAAGCAATTCCAAGTCGTGGACAGCATAATTCCTCTCATGTGTTCTGAGCTTTCGGGATTCATAGGCCACTGCATGACCTTCCTGCATGAGTGCACCTCCCAGGGCAAAACCACTTGCATCAGTTACTACCTCAAAGGGTAGAGAGAAATCTGGCAGTTTCAGAATGGGACTGGTTACCAAGGCGGTCTTCAGCTTATCAAAAGCACTTTGGCACTTGGCAGACCATTGAAATGGGATATTCTTTTTGAGAAGGTTAGTCAGGGGGGAAGCTATGAGAGCATATTTTGGTATAAAAATTCTATACCAACCAGTCAATCCCAAGAATCCTCTGACTTCTTTCACTGTCTTTGGTTCGGGCCAATCTATGACAGCTTGGATTTTTGCGGAATCTGGAGAAATTCCATCTTTGGATACCAGGAAACCCAAGTATTCAACGTGGTTGGCAGAGAAAGTGCATTTGCTCTTTTTGGCAAAGAGTTGATGCTTCCTTAGAACCTCAAGAACTTTTCGGACATGAGTCTCATGGTCGGCTGCATTTCTTGAGTAAATCAGAATGTCATCAAAGAAAACTAGAACAAAGTCATCCAAGTATTCTCTGAGGATGTCCTGCATTAGGCGATTGAATGTAGCTGGGGCATTAGTTAATCCGAACGGCATGACAGTAAATTCATAATGCCCATAGCGAGTATTGATGGCTGTTTTTGGTATATCTGGATCATTGATCCTGATCTGGTAATACCCGGATTTGAGATCTATTTTTGTGAAGATCTGGGCTCCATTTAACCTGTCCAAAAGCTCATCAATCCTTGGGATAGGATACTTATTCTTAACTGTCAGCTGATTTAGACCTCTGTAGTCCACACAGAGTCTAAGTGTTCCATCTTTCTTTTTCTGAAAGAGAACTGGCGCACCCCAAGGCGAAACACTGGGTCTTACAAACCCTTGTTCTAACAGCTGCCTAAGCTGTTCCTTGAGTTCGATGGCTTCAGGAACTGGCATTTTGTAAGAGCGTAGGGCTACTGGTTGAGCTCCAGGGTTCAATTCAATCACATGATCTAATTCCCGAATTGGAGGCATTTCAGTTAGCTGTGATGGGAATAGATCATCAAATTCACTTAACCATTCTGGTTCTTTAGCTTTAAGTTTTGAGTCTACTGGGTTCATTTTGACAACATAAATTTGCTGCTTCTTCCTAAGTCCTTTCAGTAACCTGGAAGCTTTTACTAACTGAAGGTTTGGGGATCCGGAAACTCCAGTTCCATGGACTTTGTTCCCGTGAAGGTCATGGAAGGAAATGGTTCCATTGTGACAGTGTATGTCAGCTTGATATTTGTGGAGCCAATCCATTCCAAGGATTCCGTCAAAAACTCCTAGAGGTAAGACTTTGAACTGACAGTCGGTTACATTACCATCTAGATTGAACTCGATAAGATCTGTCTCATGGTGAGTGAAAAGAGTCTTCCCACTGGCCAATTCAACTTGCATAGGTTTCCCTGATTTCTGTTCTAAGACTAGCTTACGCAAGCATCCAGGGGAAATGAATGAATGAGAACTGCCTGAATCAATCAAAAGCTTGAAAGGCTTACCCTGATACTCTGCTGGAGTATGGATGACTGAGAACTGCTGGTTAGGCCCTTGATTTTCAATTGCAGCATAGATCTGCCCTTTCTCCTCTTCTACTACATCTGAAATTGTGACTGCTCTGGCTGCTGCAGTCTGAGGTAGAACTCTTTCTCTTTTGTTGTTCCAATTCTGGGAAGGAGTTCTGAGATTACTCTGGATAGAGGCAGATGGCTGGGCTGGAATTCTTCTGGGGTTTCCCTGGCTAGGGCGAGACGGACCCTGATTAGACTGGAATAAAGGGGTTGGTCTCTGAATTCGGGGTTCTTGACTTCCCTGTCCCCTTGACATGGTAGGAGTCGGGCAGTCTTTTAACTGGTGACCAAAACCCTGGCATCCAAAACATCGATTTTCAGTTCTGAGCTCATCCTTTTGATTTTTTGAAAGTGGTGAGGTTCCTAAGAAATTACTCTGGGGGAAGGATCTTCCTTCACTTCTGAATCTTCCTGCATCCTGATTCTGATTCAGGCCTTGCTGCCTCTTTGGGGGTGGAAAGTTGGAAGTACTTCCCTGGGCTTGGAATCTCTTAAAGTTAGAGGGTGCAGGTTTTGGTGGGACCTTTACTACAAAAGCTTTGGCAAAATCTTTTGCCATTCTTACTGCTTCAGCCATGGACACTGGCTTGGCATTTTTGACCAGTGTGTCCAAGGGTTCGTTCATTCCTCGAATGAACCTGGCCATGAGTTGCTCTTCATCAAGAGGTGGTGAATATTTGAGTAGAAGGGCAAAGGCCTGGTGATATTCCTCGATGGTTTTGCTCTCCTGCTTTAGTTCTAAGAATTCGTTCATTTTGGTTTCTAAAAATCCAGGAGGGCAAAATCTCTTTCTTAGATAGGTTTTTAGATCATTCCAGGATTGAGTATTTCTGTCCAGATGATTGGTGTCACAGTGGTTCCTCCATGCTACCCTGGCTGTTTCCACTATTTTCAGCCGGCCAAGAGCCATTTTGCTCCGCTGATTGTATCCTGTGACGTCAAAATACTCTTCCATGGCTTCCACCCATTTCTCCACAGCCTCGCCCAAGTTCTCCCCTTCTCCTTTGAAGGGTCCTGGCTGAGTCCTATGAAGAGCCTTGCGAACATCAAGGTCAAGCTCGTCATCTTCAGAGACAGGGTCTGGCTGACGACCACGGTTTCCTCGTCTCATGATTCTGCCAAAATTTATATATTAATAAATTTTTATTTTGATATTATTCATGAGATCCTATGACTTAAGAGTTCAAAAAAAAACAATTTCTTAAACAAGACAAGATCTTATTGGAGATCTATGACATATGTCCGATAATAGATTTTTCTTTATCAGCAGATCGTCCACTGCTGTAAACAATCATTTATACAACAGGAAGTTTTTTTTTTTTTCTGGAAAACATTTTTTTATTTATATAAAAGTTGCATTATGTACATAGAGCAGCTCGGCTCCAGAATTCAAAATCTCCTCAGGAAACGCATATGACGACGGTATTGGGCCATAGCCATGCCCTGATACAAATGTCCACTTACTGACAAGGGAGCTATTATATTCCATTTAGGAATAAAACAACTAAGAAGTCTGTAGACTTGGCATGCAAGCCTGAAATTCCGAGGCGTTGAATGATATAAAATGACACCACGTACGATTTTCAGCTTTAACAAGATCATAGCCAATGAGAGGTTCTCCCACAGCATTGCACGGCGGTCGCAAGAGGCGTGGACATATTGCCCTGCAAACCACTTATGCTGAATTCTCTCCGCTGGGGTGGGAAAATATAAATCCTCGAAATGGCGTGCCAGTCTTGTTCGGCTTGTTCGTGTTGAAGCGGAAGAGATGAGATGCTCGAAGGCAAATGCAATCATATCTTGAGACTGGGTGAGGTCGGAAATACCAGATAAATGGGGAACTTCCATCTATAAAAACAATTTCTTTGATTAAAATTTCTTCATTAAAGAAACTTACGGAATGAAAATACATTATGAAAATGCTGTTTCTGAATTCTTTTACCAATTTCAGATAAGAATTTAATTATCTTTATTAGCTTTCAATTTCGCTCTGATACCAACTGTGAGATCCCTCCGCCCCCTCCGCGCGCCGGACTCTCGGTAGCCGAACAGCGGAAGCAGCCCCCACATGCGCGGGGCGGGGTTTCTCACTCGGGGTCTCGCTCTCGAATGTCCGGGCACGAGACTAGGCTGGTGGTCACTCCAAAAACCGAAACCGGGAAAAATTCCCATGCCCGGAAAGCGGGGGCGATTCCGCCATTATGATTTTTTTTTTTAAACGAATTTTTCTAACGTGATCAATTCTAAGTTATCCTTTAACTGGATAAACCAGATAGAAGGAAACTATCACTGATATAATTTGATCATTTTAGTAAATTCAACGCTTTTTTCCTGATCCAGGTCAGGCACAGCCGTTGATCTACTTATTGAAAAATTTATCAGGAGATTATTTAACTACTCGAATCATAGCGTAATCCTAAGATTTTGCAATTTGATTATTAAAACTCCACTGATTCCAGCCTAACCCCATCCGGCCCATGGGTTAGCCACCACCCTACCACTGGAATCGGTGGAACCAAATAAGTACTCACCCACCCATAATTGAATTGCCTTTCTTAACTTTAGCTTTAGAAAACAGATACGCACGCACTCCTCTTTATTAAAACTTTAATAAAAACAATCCTTGATAAACAATTTACGATTTATACATGTCATACTTCAAAATTTTCATTGAGTCCTTGTTTCTCAACAAAACAGTATCACTCTGGACTCTCCGTTGAGACCAGCAAGTCAACAACGAGATCCAGTGATAGATTATAAAAAAAAAACATAGGTCCATCATATAATATCTTCCTCGACATACGCATGGATGTCCTCGGCACCGCGAGCCCGTGCATCGCCTGGTCAGAATCCTCCAGGATCCTCCTTAGGTGTCCTGGCACTTCACTCAGGGACCGCTTCGTCGGCCCTCGTCTATCGTACCGGAAGCGCACCATTTTAACCATACCGAGGCTGGTCAAGACCTCGGCAAGCCTTGCCGCGTGAGCTGTCCCTCGAACACTCCCCGCCAGCTGTTGCAACCGACTTCCCTTAGATAAACATATATGCCAAATGCTCCCTCCAGCATTCTGGCGTAAGACAGTCTTTTAAGAAGGCAGGGTTTCTATGCAAGTTTATAGTTTTGATTTTTGTTTGACTACCATGAGTATATCATAAATCCCTAGATTCAATTTTCAATTCCAAACAGAATTCTTCAAATTCTGTTAACTTGATTCTTAGATCAAGTCACAAGTCTTAACTTAGTTTTTGATTCGATGGATGATTGAATACATTTTCCCCGAACTGGGCACATCGTCATTGATTGAAACTCACGAAGGAATTAGGCCTTGATCAATAATCTGAGTCCAAGTTTAGGTCTGAAAGGTTCTCTCTAAATTTATCTTCTCGAAAGGTACTATCTTAGTTTCTCTTTTTCTAAAATTTCCTACGATGAATATTTGTTTACAATTTCAAAACATGGATTTCTCGAGGAATATTCATTTACGTCGATCTCCGATTAAAATTTATCTTTTTTTTTAAAAAAAAATACCTCTATACATTAAAATCAATTTTTATAAAAGTAACACTTTTATAATAAAATATATCTTTATACATACTCTTATGTATGAAAATAAAAATGATAAAAGTAACACTTTTGATATAAAAATTTAACCATTATGCATGCTTCTATGCATGAAATAAAAATGGTAAAAATAACTCTTTTGATATAAAAATTTATCCTTTATGTATACTTCTATGCATGAAAATAAAAATTGATAAAAATAACACTTTTGATATAAAAATTTATCCTTTATGCATACTTCTATGCATGAAAATAAAAATTGATAAAAATAACACTTTTGATATAAAAATTTATCCTTTATGCATATTTCTATGCATGAAAATAAAAATTGATAAAAATAACACTTTTGATATAAAAATTTATCCTTTATGCATACTTCTATGCATGAAAATAAAAATTGATAAAAATAACACTTTTGATATAAAAATTTATCCTTTATGCATATTTCTATGCATGAAAATAAAAATGGTAAAAGTAACACTTTTGATATAAAAATTTAACCATTATGCATACTTCTATGCATGAAATAAAAATGGTAAAAATAACACTTTTGATATAAAAATTTATCCATTATGCATACTTTTATGCATGAAAATAAAAATTGATAAAAATAACACTTTTGATATAAAAATTTATCCTTTATGCATACTTCTATGCATGAAATAAAAATGGTAAAAATAACACTTTTGATATAAAACTTTATCCTTTATGCATGATATTAAAATTCAATTTCTCCATGATTGTAATGAAATTCTTTCAATTAATCTAGGATGATAATTCCTAGAATATGGTAGGAAGTCCTCTTTTTATGCTTTGAATGAGATTATTTTATGCATAATTTTTATAAAAATTTTGCCATAGCTCCGCTGCTATGACTGATAAATCTCAATTTTTCTAAGGGATAATGCTTATCATTAAGGAAATAATTAAAATAATCTCTAATTGGATTATCAATCCATAATGGATTGAATCATTAATATACATAAACTAAAAGCATAGAAAAAAGCCATTAATTTGGCCTCAAGCATAGCTTAATCTTGGTTTAGGAAAAGCTTTATGAAAAGCTTGATTTGGATTGAGAATGGGTCATGAGTATGACCATTTCTTGAGTGAGAGAGAGAATTTACATAAAAATCATTAGAATTTAAACATAAATGAAAATTAACTTCAATAGCATTATGTAACTCTTCACTACTATTCAAACTTCAATAGCATTTAAAAAAAAACATACCAATTAAACTTCTCAAGCTTGAGAGGGGTTGAGAAGAGAGAAACATTGAGAAATTATAGAAAGATCAATATTCACTAGTTACCTTACAACTTGCTTGATTCTTTGTTCACGGTAGAGGCCCCCAACCAATCAATTGGTTAAGTATGTTGATGGAGCCACTAATGGGGATTGAAGAAAGAGGGAAGCTCCAAAAACTAGTGAATTATTAAATGAATTCACAGTTCTTGGCTTAGGTGGAGTAGAGTAACGATGCATAAACACTATATATTTTTCAACAAGGGGGAGGCTTCTATTTATAGGAAAAATTGAGCTCCTAACCAAACAAACTGATTCTAGAATTTTCTAAATCAGTTTGGTCAATATTTGACCATTTTTAGGTCAGTTAAGCTAACTTTTTGGAACTAGACTTAAATGAGGAGAGAGGAGAGATGAAATATCTCAATTTTTATGAGTTTAAAACTCATTCAAGCATGTGAATTATGCACCTCCTTTAAAGAACTCCCCTTCCTTACATATGTGTCAAAATGGAATCATTATACCCAAAATATCTCATATTTTTAATATTGCTCATAGTTTTTTTACTAATAAACCTTGTACATTTTCAACTCTTCATCTTATGTGAAATATGCACCTCCTTTAAAGAACTCCCCTTCCTTACATATGTCATATTTTTTATATTGCTCATAGTTTTTTACTAATAAACCTTGTACATTTTCAACTCTTCATCTTATGTGAAATATGCACCTCCTTTAAAGAACTCCCCTTCCTTACATATGTCATACTTTTAATATTGCTCATACTTTTTTACTAATAAACCTTGTACATTTTCAACTCTTCATCTTATGTGAGCATTTACTCATTTTTGGGTATCTTCTTTTACAAATTGGATTTATCTCCTCCCTACACATGGATTGATGCTATTGGTCCATAGGAACCTTAATTGGACCATAATCCAAAAATTTCTGAAAATCTAGACCCTTAGACTAAGGTCCTTTATACCTATTTCCAATTAATTCCAATTGTACATTGGAAAATTCTTTTTGAATTTCTGTTTCAGGGAAACTTATTTTAATAGGATGAGTTATTTTTCTATCCAAAAATATTCATAATCTGAATATTCTCTCTCTAGAATAATTTTCTCTCTCTAGGCTAAAACACTTAGAAATAAGATCTTTTATATTTCTGAAGAGGGATTTGATTACACGGGAAGATGCTGGACATCTTGAGAGGCTGGGGAGGAATCTTACACTTATTGATTCACCGTTGCATTTAGCTTGCAGTATTGTTTGCTCGAGCCATTTATTAGAAGGAAAGTCTGGAAGAAGTGCAAGTTCTGTTGGGTACGGTAGTGTGCGGGTTGTTCGACTCCTTCTAAAACAACTCAAATGAGCTTGGTCCTTTTTAGCCTTCACCGAGTTATATCTCTTGATTCATTTCTCTATAGCATGTGAGTTTAAGATGCAAAATTTATTGATCTTCTCACGCAATGCTACAGCCATTGTTCTTACAAGGCCTTTTCCCTGTGGCTCTTCCCCAACTAGTCGATCATCTTCTTCTTGTGTCCATAATCTTGGCATATTGGGATCAGACGTACTGAGAAATTCAGTTATATATACAAGTGATTCTTGAACAAGACATCCCGCTGCCATACTACCTTTAGGACGAGCTCTTTGACGAACAAATCCTTTAAGTGTCTTCATAAATCTCTCCACGGAAAACATCCATCGGCTATGAACAACCCTAGCCCCACAACACCTTCATCAACCACATAAAATAGCAAGTGCAATTGAATGGTTAAAATACTTTTTGGAAAGTATTTCTCAGCCATTGTAATAGCCTCTATTTTGGTAGCTTCACCTTCCCATCTGCTTTATTTTGGGCCCATAAGTGTTGCATGCGTTGAACCTCTTGTAAATCATCTCATTGTGCCTTGCTCTCCTTTGCTCCTGTGATGGTTTTCCAAAGCACCTCGGCTATATTCTTGAAAATGTGCATTGGGTCAAGAAGATGGTTCACTAGAAGGTCATTCCAATATATGGAAGTTGATGGAAAATGGATAGATGCTTCATTCCTGGAGGTGTGCAGGTTGGATCCAGCTCCCATAAGGTCCTCCAACCAGTGATCTTCCATATGCGAGGAGACCTCCCTAGAAATCCCTCATGCAAAGGATGGTTGTCAGGGAGATACTTCTTGTGGCCCTCGTATACTATCTTCTTCATAGATTTTGAGTACCGAGCCCCAAGTTGCGGCCCACATAATGGACATCCATTATACCATGACACTGAAAGCCTTGTAGAACATCAAAAAAGATTGTAGTTTTGGATGACAATCATGACTTAACATAATATGTTAACAAGCTACAGTATTACCAGAGCACTCTCCATAGCCAGGCCAATCATGCATAGTCCACATAAGTATTCCTCTCAATGTTAGCACACGTTGTCCAAACCTCTTGGAAATATCATGAACTTCAATGCCCTCCCATAGAACACGAAGCTCCTCAACTAAAGGGGATAAATACATATCCATGTTCTTCACCTTGTACTTTCCAAGAAATATCAAAGACAATAAAAGATGCCCTTTTTCTATCGCTAGCCATGGTGGAAGATTATAGTTAACTAGATAAACAGGCCGTGTACTCCATGATGAACTTCGTAGACCAAATGGATTCACTCCATCCATCGTTAGTCCGAGTCGAATATGGAGAGCCTCCTCTCCTGAAAGGCTACCCACTTCTCTTCAATGTGCTTCCATGTAGGGGAATCTGCGAGCACATGCATAACACCATCCGTGGACCTAGTGTTACGGTGCTAAGTCATCAATCCTGCAATGGATTTGCACTTGAACATTGTTTTAATCCAAGGGATGATGGGAAAGTGTCCTAAAAATTTTACTGGTATCCTTTCTCCTTGCACATCTTGTCTATATCTTGATGTACCACAATGTGGACATTGTACTACGTTGTTATATTCTTGTCGATAAAGAATACAATCATTTGGACAAGCATGGTGTGTGTTGTAGTCCATGTCAATCAAGTGCAACATTATTTTTGCTCGACTACGGTCCATTGGCATCTCATTATCTTCTGGCAATATTTGATGTTTCAATAAACTATTACACAAAATAGACAGGCTAAGAAAATGCATATAAAGGTACATAACTCACTAATTGCACATGATATCATCACTTATGTAAAAAGTTTTAATATGCTCGTATATCAGACCATCTAAAAATCGATTGCAAGTTCAATATGGATAGGAAAGTGCATAAAACAAACACGTGCTCCATGATATAGTGGAAGACGAGCAAGCTTGCGTAGCTCTTTCTCTTCTTGGGAAGTGTATTCCACACGTCCACTACAAGGGATCGGGCTCATACCCGCGCTCCTAGCCGCTAAAAATGACCTGTAAAAAAAAGTAGCGGGCCCGTGTATCAGCGCGTGTATCATCGCGGCCAGAGACATGCGTGTAAAAGCGCGTGTGTAGGACAGCTCCGACGCGCTTATACACGGGTGTATACACGCGTTCTGTTCATTTCAGATGTAGTCAGACGCGTTAATACATGCGTCTATACACGCATTTTTTTATTTAGACGCGCTTGTACACGCGTTTATACACGCATAGATCACAGAGTATCCGCGTATATACACGTGATATTTAGCAGTTCTGACGCGTTCATACACGCGAACAGAGAGCAAAAAAAAAATCCAGAGAGTGCTATTTGGTGCCTGAATACTGTTCCAGCATTCCAACACCCAATAACACTCTCTTCTGGATTTTTTTTTTGTGCATTAGACCATCCACGAAGAACATATGCACGAGGAAAATTAAGACAAGAACGACATGCATGCATACATTGTCAATACACGATTCAAGACAGACATGAATGTAATACTATCGATTTACGATTCAATATTACTATCAAAATTTCACACATATATACAAGGGAGTCCATATCTCGAAGTAGCCCAATGCTTCAGTTTACAAAAAAATATATACAACCACATCCTCAATATGGAATGTGATACTATAAGTCTGAGTACTACTCAAACCCAGATGATGACTCGGTGCTCCCTCCATGCTCAGATGAGCTCAAATCGGTCGGAATGTCCGATGAGTAGTACTCACGTCCACCCTCTGCAGTGGCGGCGGGTGGATCATCAGCAGCTTGTGCCTGTTCAAGTAATATATAGTATATAAGTGTATATATATGTAATTTAATAAACCAAAATCATTCGTTTAGAATTTTCAAGTACCTGTCGACCGTATGGTCTCATGGCTATCTCAAACTGCGCGTCCGTAATACGTCCCTCGGCTCTGAAGATGGCCCACGTGTCACGTCTGCTATGCCGGCGAGCATATGCAGTATCGTGGGTTGTGGGCTTCCTCCCCGTAACCCGTTGCTGTATCATAATCAACACAATTTGTAAGATTAAAACAATCATAGAATCAATGAATTAAGTAAACAATCAAATAAAGTGGCAAGATACTTATGAACTCTGCCTCCCATGACTCGACGCCCCCAGATCCGAAATGCGAAGATCCAATGGTCTCCATCTGGATCCGTCGTGCCTCCACATGCTGCCTGCTCTTCACGCCACCCTCTGCTCGTTTCTTTGCCTCCTTCCACTCGCGTTTGTGCGCAGTGGCAGGTTTCTCGGTAGGATAGCCACCCGCAGCTACATTTAGCCGGTCATCGTACGCGAGTTTTTTAAGGTGAGATCTTTTATTACTTAAGATCTCCCTTATTCGCGTCCTTCCCCATACATCCGAGAATGTAGCATGTGGGGGATTGGGGTACCGACTATGTAGTACAGCCTCTATCACCTCCCCAACTAATCGGCTATTTTGATCTTTAAATTTAATAAAACAATTTCTATATGAGTTTGATACTACCCCACGCATGTACTCCATTACCTCCCTCCCCCTCGCATCCATCACTATCCCGCCCCTATCCGTCACATCATAGCAGACCACTCTCTCCATCTCTCTCATCTCCTCCTCTTCCGAACTGTCTCCTCTAACTCTTCTCCCTCTATCTCCTCTCTCACCGCGTGCCCTACTACCTCCCCCACCTCCCCCACCAAAGCACCCGCCGCATCCTCCACTCCCACTCTTCCTACTGCTGCGGGTGGAGTCACGACTGGGGGATTGTCTATGTGACGGTGGCTGTGAGCCCTGACGTGACGGTGGCTCTGAGGGAGCACGTGATGGTGGCTGTGAGGGTGTACGTGAGTGTGTCTGGGACGAGGTATGTCTCCTCGGTGGACGTGGAAGAGGAGAAGCTGCATGCCGTCTCGTCGAACTCGGTGGAATAGACGGCACTGGAGTGCCCTGGATACTCGCGACAGGGGTATAGACACCAGGCATGGAAGGAGGGGGATGGGCATACATATACTCTGTAAGCTCAACCGGACCAGGATGGCACCCAAAATGATTCAGCATCTCCATCAGCCAATTGCTGTACGCAAATGGATCGGATGAAGAACCTGGAATACCCATAAAGAACCTGCAACAAACATCTTCATGTACATCATGGGCTGTCTCTTGACTCACACAAATATCATCATTCAAGTCAGTTGCCTGCAAATCATGAAATCTGAAACGCTGCAGTCTCCTGCAGAAACGCGTGTATACACCCGTCAAAAAACGCGTGTATACACCCGTCAAAAAATGCGTGTATACACCCGTCCACAAATGCGTGTATATCCGCGTGAACAGACTCTGCAGACAGGTTACACGCGCTTTTACACGCGTTTCTACACGCGACCTGCGAAATTTTTTTTTCGAAAAGACCGACCCCTGACAAAGACAGAGTGTCCTTATAAAAGGACCAACCATTGTCGCCCCAATCGTGTGCAAAAGGACAAACCCAAAGAGCAAAGAGCAAAATAAACAAATCTGACAAAAGAGACAAGGCACAGGACAAAGTGACTCACCTCTGAAAAAGTGAGTCTTCTGTGCTCCTTCTCTGCTCCCTCCTTCTCCCGTGTGTGCACTCCTTTCTCTGCTCCCTCCTTGTTGTTGGAAGAGGCGAAAACAGGCGAAAACGCATGCAGAGTCAATTTCTTAGTTCAAAATCTATATTTGGGGAAGGCGGGCTATTTTTAGTTTAAACATACCGTCGCGTTTATATTCGCGTTTATAAACGCGTGTATATTCGCGTTTATAAACGCGTGTATATTCGCGTGTATGATATTTTAGCTGCGTTTATGCACGCGTTTTGCAGAGATTACCCGCGTTAATACACGCGATTTCTAGGAACTAGCCGCGTTAATACACGCAATTTTTAGGAAATAGCCGTGTCAATACACGCGATTTTTGTGCTTTCATTAAAAACATATAATGATGTTGTGTTTTCTGATTTTTACACAGGATGTCATCAACCTCTTCAAGCAGTTCTGGGGAAGATGAGACAATGCGTCATCGTAATCGCGATGTGTGGTTGGGACAACGGATCAAATGTATGTGTAATCGATGTCAAGGATGCATTGTACGAGCACGTCGAATTACCTTGAATCACATCTCCATGTATGGAGAATGGAATCAAACAGGTTTTGAGGTGAGTAGATGTAAATTGATGGTATTCAAATGACTCATGGTATCCAAATTAAATTAATAGAGTTGTAACATATAATTTGATAAATTGAAGCAGGATGCAGTACCACACCCTAACATGGTACCCTACGCGCGACGAGAGCACGTAAAGCGTCGACGAGATGATGCTGGAGCTTCGGGATCTATTGTCAGAGATGAGTGGGAAAGGGATGACAATAGCCCTGCACCCCACGAAGTTGTGGAAGAGGAGGTGCTTGATGATATGGTGCAGAATCTTTTTAAGGATGATCCCAAAGGCATGGACGACGATGATATGGAACAAGAGCATCTTTATAAGGCTTCATCGACACCGGTGTTTGAAGGGTGCACATTCTCAGTTTTACGTGCTTCACTTGAACTACTTAATATACAAACAGTTTATGGATGGAGCAATGCAAGTCTTGACGCATTGTTGAAGTAAGCATTCTAACTTACAAATTTGAATTAGTGGTTTAAGGTTTAGGATTTAAGACTAATTATAATTGATGATATTGGATGCAGGCTATTATCAAACATGCTTCCAAAGGAAAATAGACTACCCACCTCAAGAGACATAGCGAGGCGCTATGTGACATCTCTTGGAGGACTGGATTATGATAAAATACATGCATGCGTCAATGATTGCATTCTCTTTCTTTGGGACGCATAAGGAGGCTCTACATTGTCCCACTTGCAGTGAAGCAAGGTACAGAACAGATATGAAGAGTTTTGATATACCTCGTAAAGTTTTGCGACACTTTCCTATAATTTCTCACATCAAACACATGTTCAAGTGCAAATCCATAGCAGAGCTCATGTCATGGCATTCCTCACATCGATCGGATGATGGCATGTGGAGAATTCCCGCAGACACTCCTGCTTGGAAGCATATTGAAGATGAGTGGCCCAGCTTTAAAACAGAGCCCAGAAACTTGAGACTTGGCCTGGGTATGGATGGAGTGAATCCATTTGGTTTCAAAAGCACCGCATACAGCGTGTGGCTAGTTGTGTTGGTGAATTACAACCTTCCACCATCAATGGCGATCAAGAAGGGACATCTTATGTTATCCCTTCTAATTCCAGGGAAACATAAAGTCAAGCATATGGATGTTTATCTTGAACCACTGATTGATGAGTTGGAGGAACTATGGAGAGGTGTTGCGGTGGTGGACATTAGTAGGCCTCCCTCCTCTCGACACTTCGACTTAAAAGCAGTGTTGATGTGGACAATGCATGACTTTCCAGGATACAGCGATTGTTCTGGTAAGAATTCTAATTACCTCCCTACTCTATTACTATTGGCTATATATATTAATTAGACGGTTTGACTTTATTATTCTAACTTTTATTTATATTTTAACAGGTTTGAAAACATCGAGTAAACATGCATGTCCTGTTTGTGGCCCTTCGTTAGTACATGAGTATGCTGATGGTTTGTGTAAGACTATATTCGATAATCATCATCGATTTCTCCCCTCAGATCATCCTAAATATGTTGCTAGTAAGAGTAACATTCCTCTACAAACACTTCGTGCAAAAGATTGGAAGCGTATTTGGGAGTCTACAACTATTCTTCCTCCAGATGGCATGAACAGGTATAGTGATGTTTTTTCAATCTTGTTTTGTGTAGTCTCTAATTGGATTAAAGGTCACATAGAGCAATCCCTTGTGCAGGTACTCCATTTTTTTTCGGCTGCCATATTGGACCCATCTTAAGATCAACCATCTTCTTGATCCCATGCACATCTTCAAGAATGTGGGATCTGGTATTTGGGAACATATTACTGGTAAACGAGACAATGTTAGCGTACGTGAGGACTTGCGGGTCGCAGGACGTATGCATCAAGCTTGGCCACGAGAGGTGGGTGGGCACGTTCGTCTTCCGCCTGCACCATGGATTATATCAAAGAAAGAGGAGAAGCAGGTAAAGCAGGCCATCACCACTTTGCGTACTCCCACTGGATGCATGAGATCATTGAAGGGAGCCTTTACAACCACTAAGAAAAGAGGCGTTGAGCAACTATATGGGTTGAAGTCCCACGATTGGCACAAGATGCTTCAAGTAAGTGTTTTCCAAGTCTTGTACGTACGTTGAAATTAAATTTTGTAATGCCATAAACCATAAATGTGCTCTTATGTGCGCAGTTCATACTACCTACTAGCATCGACCATTGTGCAAATAAGAGTTTGAAAAAATGTATTTATAAGATGGGCGAGCTTGTGAGGTATGTAAAACCCATGCTCAGATCACCCTTCATTATACCTTGCAAAATGAACGTGCATGAGGTATAACATACTATTTATTTATTTTTCAGATATGTTAGTTCCAAAGCAATTGATCCAGCCACGTTGGATGATGCGCGTGTTATGGCAGTGGAGGTGGTTTGTTTGGTAGAGGAGACTTTTCCGCGAACCATTCTCACAAGTCAACTACATCTCATTGTGCATTTAGTGGACGAAATTGCTTTATGTGGTACTGTGCATGCACGCTTGGATGTTCTTCCTAGAGCGCTTCATGAAGACCTTAAAAGACTTTGTGAGGCAAAGTGCAAGGCCTGAAGGAAGCATGGCCGAGGGTTGGTTGATACAAGAGTCTCTTGTATATATTTCAGAATTTCTTGGTCAGGTGGACAGCTCTTTGCCACGACTATGGAGCAATGAAGAGGACTTGAGGATGACCTCTATTGTGCCTCAAGGAAAAGGAGAGAGTAAAGTAATTGACAGAACATTGATTGATGATCTCAATTTCACTTGTATCCTTAATAGTGATGTGATGAGCAGATGGGTTACAAGATATGAGGATGCAAAGACAAAAAGGCAAGCAGAAAGAGCTCTCTTTCGAAGGCAACATGGCTCTCGGAAGGCGTACCCTAAGCATCTAGCAACACTTCCGAATGATATCCATGTTGATTGGTTGCATGAGGAAATGGAGAGAGCAGAGAGCGACGAGGGGCTGCATATCACGGCGGAAGAATGGGAGTATGCACGAGGATGCATGTCAAAGGTACATAGAACTAATGTTTTGCATTAGTTGTAAGTGATTTGCTTTTAATATTTATTCACATTGCTTACACAAATATTGCTTCTATTTTGGTCCAGTGCACTATGTTCAATGCTATATGGTGTGAAGGTAAGCATTTTCGAACACAAAGAATTGATGAAAAGAGAAATACACAAGATTGCGGTGTCATTAGTAGCTTTGAGGGAGCTAATGGAAAAATGGATGATTATTGTGGCATAATCCAAGACATATTTAGGCTTGACTTTCGTCGCTTCTTTGTGTATGTTTTGGATGTCAAATGGCAAATGAACGTGGTGGAAAAAGGGCCTGATGCAACGATAAAATGCCATGCAAGTGGATATGTAACTATTGACTCTACAAAGTTCTGGCAAACAAAGAAAGATAGGCTCGTATTGCCACAACAATGTGAGCAGGTATGCATTTTTTTACTAATGTGTTTCATGTACATATATATCTAAGCTCGCGTACCCCTTGACTTTTGATATGCTAATTAATTACTGTACTGTGTATTTGAGTAGGTTATCTATCTACCAATGGTGCATGACATCAAATGGTGGTACGTCATCCCTATTGCACCACGTTCCAAAGTGATGTATAATACATTCAGTGATATGGAGCATATGGAGGATGTAACAAGCCGCAATGAAGATGATGTCGAACATGCCATTGAAGATGTTGTGATCGATGATCAAGAAATAAGAGATGATCATGATAATGAGGATGAGCATGCCATTTCTCATGATCATGAGAATGACCCTACCATTGAGGATGATGGTGATGTTGATGAGGATGATCAGGACATCGATACCATTATCAATGGAGTACAGAATATCGATAGTGGAATAAATTTAATCGTAGCCTTACCAATTGATCAAATGGATATTGATGTTGATCGTTTGGCAAGGATGGATCTTATTGAAGATGAGATCGAACCCTAACCAATCCATCACTGTATGTTCTAAATTGATGACATTTCTATCATCTCATATGCATGATTTATTTTTGAATATATTTCATTGTTGTAAATGCATGTAGTGGGATTGTGTAATGATGTATACTGTAATGTACTATGAGATGGTTTAAGGAAAATAGTTTTTAATTTTGTAAAGGAATTCAGTTTTTTTTCAGTTTTTCTCTGCCATGCGTGTATTAATCCGTGTATAGTAGCGTGTATTTATCCGTGTATAATAGCGAGTATTACCCCGTGAATATTATCATGTATAGATGCGTGTATTACTGCGTGTATATAAACGTGTTTATACACGCGTTGATAAATGCAAACATACACGCGAACTTAAATGCTAAAATACACGCGCCCGATTCTATTCAAATACAAGCGCGACCATACACGCGTTCGTAATTTATCGCGTGTATAAAACGCGTGTATGGCAGCATTGTCTTGTAGTGGTCGTGTGATTTCTTCTACCCCTTCGTGTTCCAAACCACGATCTTCTGTTCCATCATGTAAGGCATTTATCATGTCATGCATTATCATGTCATCCATGTCATGTTGTTCTAGTATTTGATTCGAATCTGCCTCAAGTTCCTCGCGTTGTTGGATCACCTCATTTGTGGCTACTCTTGTTGGTATCCATTGTTTAGGTCGGATATCCACTGGTTCATCATTGTTGAAGCGCGCATTGTCACTAATTATATGTTCCAATCACTCCATCAAAAATATTCTCCATTTTTTTGTATGATCATTGCAAATTCGTCGACATCGAGCTACTTGGTGTTTGCAACGAGTAAATGGGCAAAGTGTCTTCTCCTCTAAATCAACAAAATTTGAGGGTGTGGCATCGTCCATGGTTTCCATATTGATTTGCAATGGGAACGAATGCTTGTTTTTGGAGGGGGATCCTCCTTTAAGTATTTGTGGAGGGTGGAAGTCGGTGATATGAAATTTGAAATGTTGGGGGCATGCAAGATCTGGAAAAATTTTGAATTTGAATAAAAGTAGCGACCGTCGAAAACGGCATCAAAAAGGTCATGGAGATAATCGTTGGAAAGGTCGTCGAAAAGGTCGCCGAAATACTGGTTAACCAGCGTGGGAAACTTTTTTTTTCGACGCCTATTTCCATGTTCTGGGTGTGAACTCATTATTTTTTGATGCCTTTTTCCACGCTGATTTCGACGCCGTTTTTGACACACTTATTTCGACGGTTCAAGTTTTTACAATAAAATAGAGCCTCACTTTCTAATGTCATTTTCTACATTTTTGAAAGCACACGTGCATTTTTCTCCCTCAAGCAGCAGGTTCACCTCCTTTGCTTTCACTCCCCTCTCCTCTTGGTTGCATGTGCGTGTGTTGTGAGATGTGTGTGTGTGTGTGTGATTAGGGATAATGGTCTTGTTTTTTGCTTTATTCTTTGTTTTGCAGGTTCTCTCTCTCTCTCTCTCCCAAGCTCTTCTACACTTCCTTACCACTCAAGTAGGTTCGCCTCCTTCTTTGCCCTCCCTCCCCTCTCCTCTTGGTTCTATGTGCATGTGTTGTGAGATGTGTGTGTGTGTGATTAGGGATAATGAATGTTTTTGTTCTTTGCTTTGTTCTTTGTTTTGCAGGTTCTCTCTCTCTCCCAGGCTCTTCTCCACTTCCTTACCACTTCATCTCCTTCTTTGCCCTCCCTCCCCTCTCCTTTTGGTTGCATGTGCATGTGTTGTGAGATGTGTGTGTGTGTGTGTGTGTGATTAGGGATAATGTTTTTGTTTTTGCTTTGTTCTTTGTTTTGCAGGTTCTCTCTCTCTGTCCCAATCTCTACTCCATTGGCTCTCCACTTCCTTACACTCCTTAGTACTTCGATCTCATGCCGGTAGGTGCTCTAACATCCAGCTTTGCATGGTTTTTTCATGTGTATGCTCTTATTCAAGTGCCCATGTGGGCTTTGTTATGTGTGTGTAGAGACATGTCGTGCACTCCAAATGAGACACCTGTTTACTCTCCATCCCTCTACCCATATGCCATGTTGCCTGACCAATTTATGGATTTTTTTATCACAAGTTATGCTCGAGCACAGAGCAATGGCACAATAATATTTTGGGGGAGGGGTGGGCACTTTAGCCGCACCATCGGGCACCACCACCGCTAACCCGAGTTCACCAATAGAAACCCCACAAAGGACTCCACGAAGAGCTATAGGAACCCCTCCCTCAGGTTGCTTGTCCAACGCTCGCAGAGGACAATGCTCTAGTGGTGGAGGTGGAGGCAGTTGTTATCCAAGTGCAAGCATGGATTGGTCTATGCCCCCACGTGAGTGTCCTTCCATATTTAGCACCAGAAGCACTCCACGCTCGCGATCATCTCGCGACGTTTCGACACAAACCCCACACCCGCCGATGGAAAAAAATATTATACAATTGTTAATGGCAATGTGGTTTTGGATGATGTCGGGCGGCATAAGAGATGAAGAGCTACATCCGCGAGCTGTGCCACATTGTCTTTGCTAATGACTTTATGACTTTATGGCCAAAGTTGGATGAAGCTAAGAAATAAAGAATCATTAATCAAATCAAGGATGAGTACAAGCCGGCCATCGGTAGTGATGTCATCCCCCCCATAAGGTGGATAAAGGACCACATGGTGGACGTCATGAAACATTGGCAGCAGGAGATGTGACTAGGAGAGTGAAGGCAGGGGTAAGAAGCCTTGGTACATTAGCATCGAGGATTGGAATGAGGAGAAGAAAAAGTATGCAAGAAATCCCCAATGCTACAAGCAACAAGAGGATGCGGCAAAAGCCCGAATGGAGATCATAGGAAGCTCTCACCTTGGAAGCAGTGGTTGGGATGCATTCCATGTCTACTTTGTAAGTATCAACACGCTTATCTTGTATGTTTCATTTGATGTTATGTTATGTTTATTGTCTTATGTTATGGTACTTTTAGAATCAAGTGGTTGGTTAGCCCGATAGGAGGACATTGCTCGCCGCCATAACACGTGCTTTCTTTTGGAGAAGCTTGAGTGAGAATACATCAGCCTCAATTGGGGAAATGTTGCAAATATGGTAAGTGCGGAAAGCCTTAACCTTACGATTTTTATACTTGCTTTGCCATTGCATGTTAGATTGTTGTTTTGTATAAAAAAAAGCATCTTGTATGGTTTTTTCAGGGACCAATACCTGACCCTGAGTGAGGGCTCCGCATAGAGTGTCCTTGCCCATGTCTTTCCTCTTGTACATACATATTTTGGTCAGCGCACATCTTTGTTTGAACGTATATAGCTTGTATGCAACTACTTTATGCAATTTTGGTCATCGAGTATAAAAACCATTTTGGCTTTCCATACCATACTATGGTCTTTTGTCGGCTCATCTTGTCAGAGCTTGTAATATGGCCTTTCATATGTAAATTTCACATCTTGCAATATAATTTGGCCATTGTTTGCACTTGTGTACAATGTACATACTTTGTAATGTTAAAAACGTTTTGGCACTCCAACTTTTCCAACAAATTTGCTTCGTTCTTCACATCAGAGTACAGTTGACTTTGGTACTCTAAAAGTTTGGCATAATGGTGCATCCACCTACTACAAGATTGTAGCTGGATGCACCATTATGCCAAAAAAAATTTATACCTGCATCCATTGAAATAAGTGTTGAAAGTTTCTTGCATCTGTCAAAATAAGCGTTGAAATGTTCCTGCATCCATCCGATAAGTGTCCAAAAATTCCTGTATCCGTCGAAATAAGCATCGAAATGTTCCTATATTCGTCGAAATAGCAGTCAAAATAATCATCGAAATACACGCTGAAAACGCTGTAGAAATAAGAGTGGGAAAACATGTTTATTTAGACTCGTGTCTTGACATGTATTTCGACGCATATTTCGACATTTCCATTTTGACACATATTTCCACGAGTATTTCGACATTTTGGGATTTTTGAGCTTAGTTCTAAAGCGTCAAAAAAGGTGTGGATAATGGCCTTGCCTCGTTTAGTGTATGAAGCTAGAGATTCTTTCTCTCTCTCTCTCTCTCTATATATATATATATATAACCCTTGCTAGACTTTGCTCTCGCACAAGGTCTCTCTTCACTTTAGAGTCTCTTAAGGCACTTGAGGATGATTGCATTTACTACATATAGCAACCCTTTCTCTCTATAAGAAATATGCTAGACTTTGCTCTCCCACAAGGTCTCTCTTGACTTTAGAGTCTCTTAAGGCACTTGAGGATGATTGCATTTACTACATAGCAACCCTTTCTCTCTGTAAGAAATATGTTAAATGGATTTAGGGGGTTCAAAATAAAGATGCATTTCAATAGTGGAAGTTATGGAAGTGTGGCAGCTTGGCGCAAGCTTACTCCTGTCACCTTCAAGTCACGGGCAAAAAATAATTTATTCTGCACTTGATCCTAGCGACATATTTGCTAATGTCAGGTTGTTTTACTTGGACGCCAGGCACGAGTAATCCGTTGCATCATAGCATGAAGTTGGCGTGAGTAAAGGTCTAGAGGTCTGAGTCTCAAAGTGCCAAAAGTATACGTGAAAACAGCGAAAGATATGTGATACAAAGCACAAAATGGCAAGTCAAAGTAGCGATCCCGTAACAAAATGGAAAAAGTATACAGAGTGTTGATCATAAAGAGGGATAGAGGTAATAAGAAACACCCATATCTACATATGCGAACACTCCCCACAAAGCACACAATATGTGTAAACACACTCACAAAGCACTAAGCATGTGAACAATACCCAATGAAAGCTAAAAATGTGCGAGCACCCCACAAAAAGCTGTGCTCCTGTGTGAACAAGATCCAAAACCACATAGGAATCACCACACAAGTGCCCAAAATCATGCAAATCCACACCACAAGGTAGGGCATGTGTGAAAACTCCCAAATACACCAAATCAGCCCAATGTGTGTAAATAACCTCCTTGAGGCTCACCCCATGTGAACAAGCCTCAAAACTACCATGTTGTGCATGAATAACCTTCTTGAGGCTCAAGGCAAGTGAACGAACTCAATCATTGCATATGAACAGCCCAAGTCCATGTGGATCACTGTGGATGTGAATTGCCCTTTGTTGAAATATACAAGTGAATGGGTGTGTGCAGGAACAAGCCCTTAGCGCAAGAGGCTATAAAAGAGAGTCTGTAAATGAGTGGGTAGTAGTGAAAAGGTGAGTGGAATCTACTGGGAGAGAATAAAGGATAGCATGAGACGATCTAGGATGTGTGGAGATATTCTAGGAAAAGTGAAGAGGTGGAGAGAATCAAGCAAAAGGTGTCCCCCCAGGGGAGGTGGCATAAATCAAGGAGAGATCAATGGGATTAGAGGCTTGGCATCTTGTGGATGTAAACACTATAAATTGAGGCATTGGCCTAATGAGTAATTGCTGTTTTTTCAGTATCCATGCGCACATTAAGTTATCAGTTATTTGCTCACTAATCTCGTCTTAATCATCATCTAATCACTTGCTAATAATATTAGCTTTGGATCCATCCAATTTATGAGCTTATTTATCTTGCTAATCACCTTATTAATTAGGATTAAAAGATAATCATTTTTTAAAGTCTTTTTCAATAAGCTTTCTGCACACCTAGCTGGTGGAGGGGCTTGATCTCCCTCTAGCCTCAACCTTAGCCAAAAACCTCTTATCCCTACCTAGCGATGCTGCCCATGCACTGGCTCATCAAGACGAATCACGAATTTGCCGACGGGAGCTGCTGATTTTCATGAATTTGTCTGCGCTTCTTTTTGGAGGAAAACTGAGATCTACACTCACATAGAAGGAATTGGTCTAATTCCTCTTGGCCCTAGGGGTTTTCAAGGGTGCTCTACATGCTGGTGATCTCAGATTTATGAAATTTCTCAAGGAGAAGTGGCATCAAGCTTTGCATCAAATCTAAAACAAAGATTAAGTATTCAATGTTTGGTCAAATCTTTTGTTTCTTAGCTTGATCCTCTACTAGAGTAATTGCTATTGATGCTTTTGAAAGGATTTGAGCTCATTTGAACTCTAAGGCACCAGATATGGCCTCCCCGCACACTGTTTTTTGCACACAAAAGAGGGGATTATTTCACTAATTAGCATTAATCATTGTATTTTGGTACAATTGAGGGTTCAAATTTACCATTGGATATCTGATACAGATCCCTATCACTTCAGATTGCAATTCGGAGATGGTTTGGTACTCCAACCATTCAGTACAGTTACACTTGGCTTTATGTAATTTTTGGTAAATTTATGCTGATAAATATGTTGTAATCATCATTTAACACCAGATTTGAGTTGTAAAAGGGTAAACACTGCTCTTGAATCATGAATTGGATCAAGAGGTAAGAACCCCTTCACATCATCATGAGCAGGACATAAGAAATAGTTAAATTTAATGGGGATTAGTTTCATACATGGCAAACAAAGACCATGTATTTGCTCATGATTGAGGAAAAATCTGTGGTGGCTAGTTGAGGGAAGAGATGAATGCCCAGATGTGATTGGGGAGAATTAGTGGAAGAGTAGGAATGAGAAAGCATTAGGACTCATTGCTTTCAGTTTAAATGATGAAATCATTTACCACATCACAAGGATACAACGGGCTAAAGATGCATGGGATGAACTAAATAAATTATTTGGCACTCTACTAATGCAATTCTACAAACTTGACATGAAGGAAAGTGAACCTCTAACCACAAACTTAAAATGAGGAGCTTGCAAATAGGAGGGTTGGAGTTGCATTAGGAGCATCTTCTTCAATCTCATTGTTGCATGCTCCTCCTGAGGTTATATTTTGGCGTTTCCGAGATGGGGCCATCTTGGACGTCGCCTTGTAGTGCTTGCTACTGCGGTTGTAATGCTTCAGTCAGATCTCAATTTCGAGATCGTTTTCTCACTCTATGAGCAAAAAACTACAGCACACGAACCCTCTCTAAGACAGAAAACCTCTTGCTAAAGTCCATGCAAATGGGAGGGGGGGAATTTGTGAGATGTCCTTAAGGAGAAGGTAAAAACATTTTGCTGAGGGAATAGGGGTGCTTTTGTAAGTCTCTGAAGAGGGGGGGAGAAGAGTTAAGGACACTGTCTCTTAACAAGGGTGGGCTGGCTGAAAGTTGGCTTATCTGAAAATTGGCAAATTAAGGGGTGTTGAGAGGGGGGGCAGCAAGGGACGGCTGTAGGTACTATAGCAAGTACACCGTGCAGGGACAGAAGGGCGGTACAGACAACGACACGGCCTTATGCAGAGTATAGGCTACGTGGGAATGCGTGTTGGCCATGGAGTATCCCAGGGGTTTATATAGCTATGGGGTACAGGCATGGGCGCTATGCAAAGTACGGTCGAAAGGATGATGTACCATCAAAGGATGCGGATCAGTGTGGTCTGCATGGGCCTGGGGAAAGGTACGGTGGTGGTGAACAGGGAAAGGGGTGGCATGCATGTACCTTATTTGGTAAGAGGTAGCATGGGTGTCCACATAGCGGTGCATGTGGACCACACAGTGGGTGGCCGACCTTTGGTCCTTACGCAGCCATTGTACAGGTGCCCTGGTGATTGTGTACTATCCTTTTTGGGGCGGGGTCCCCAAATTTGGGATGTCGACCTCGTGCTGGACCGCCCGAGGGGCAAAAATTATTTTTCGACGAAAATATCTGAGATGTTTCCCTAGTCATTGGGGTGCATACCGTCCGTCAATCGGACGCCCGATCGTGCATTTATTAAGGTTTAAAGGCCATCATTTTTAAACTAAAAATAACTAAAATTCGTATATATAAGCTTGATCCGGTGTTCGTTTTGGATGCTGTAAAATCTTATATTAGGGTAAAATTGCACGTAGATTCTCAAATTGGGCTCAAAATTTGAAGATTCTAAGTAGAAATGGCTCATTTAATAAAATCATTGATTTTTTTACCATAAAAACTCATAAATTTATCTATTACATGAACATTTCTTTATTAATGAAGATGGGTATATTACATCCTTAAAGAAATTGAGATGTCCTCATCTCGTCATGAATTGGGGATAATCCTTTAAAAGTGTAGCTTCATCTTCCCAAGTTGCATCCTCTTCAAGGTAATCATTCCACTGTACTAGATGTTCTACAAGAGTTCTATTACGGAGTTGCCTTTCTCTAGAATCTATGATCCTATTGGGCTATAATTCAAGGACGCCTTGAGTAAGGACTCCTTGAGTAAGGATTACAACTTGTTCATCATCAAGAATATGATCGAGACACTGGGTACATAAGGTTTTAACAAACTTACATGAAATACATTATGGACTTTGATATGGGCTGGGAGCTGGAGTTTATAGGCACTTTTACCTAGACACTTGATAACTGTATAGGGACCACAATACCTAGGGCTGAGCTTCTTATATTTCCCAAGTGATAGAGAACTTCATTTGGGTCGTACTCGTATAAGCTTGAAGATCCTTTTAGACCTCTTGGTGTTAGCATAATGCTTTTGCCGATCTTGAGCAGCTTTAATATCCTTTTGGATTGCCTTGGTCTGTTCCTCCATCTCTTCGAGCATTTTCCTGGATGCCTCAACTCCTATGGTTGGATCATAGAAATTTAGAGGAGATAAGCATTCTTGCCCATAGAGTACTTTGAATGATGACATTCCTATGCTCTAATGATAAGATGTATTGTAGGCTAATTCTACAAGAGGAAGGTATGAAATCCATCTTCTTGGTTCTCATCCACAATATGCTCTGAGAATGTCTTCAATTACCTGATTCACTCTCTCAATCGTCTGGATGATAAGTTGTGCTAAAGCAAAGTTGAGTTCCCAAGGCTTGAAATAAGGACTGCCATAACTTTGAAGTGAAGTTAGAATCCCAGTCACTTACTATCCTCTTTGGGAGACCGTGAAGTTTAAAGACTTCCTTGATGAATATTCGAGCAACATCAGAAGCTTTGAAGGTCTTGTTTGCTAGTATAAGGTGAGCTACTTTGGTAAGTAAGTCCACTACTTTGCTAGTATAAGGTGAGCTACTTTGGTAAGTAAGTCCACTACTACCAGAATGGAGTCATATCCTTCTTGTACAGTAGTGGGGAGACTTGTGACAAAATCCATACTAATGCGCTCCCACTTCATTTGGGGAATATCCAAGGGTTGAAGTTTCCTAGGCATCTTGACCCTTTCAGCTTTAATCCTTTGGCATGAGAGACATTGCTTTAAGTACCGAAGGACATTGCTTTAAGTACTAAAGGACATCATTTTTCAAGCCTGCCCAATGAAAGCTCCTTCTTACGGCATTTAATGTTTTTGCATAGCCTGGGTGTCCTGCACTGCAGCAGGACCATCATGAGCTTCATGGAGGATTAGTTTCCTTAAAAGCAAGATCCTTAGGGATACATAGCCTGTGATTGAAGTAGAGACTTCCTTCACGAGTGGAGTATCCCTTGATTAGATTCTTCTCTTTCTCTAAAATTTCCCCCTTCTTCTACTAGCTTCACCATCCTCTGATAATTTGGATCATGAGATGAGACTTCTTTCACCTTGAATGGGATCATTTGGCATTGAAATTGCACTTAAGAAAGATTTGCGGCTAAGTGCATCTGCTACCACATTATCTTTCCTAGGGCGGAATTTGATGTCGAAGTCATATTCTTGTAGAATTTCAATCCATCTCCTTTGCCTCATGTTGAGGTTAGGCTGGGTGAAGATCCACTTCAGACTTTTGTGGTGAGTTACAAGCTAGAATTCGTCCCCCAAGAGATAATGTCTCCATAATTTGAGGCAATGAGCAACTATTAAGAGCTCCAAATCATGGGTGGCATAATTTGCTTTAGCTTGCGGGAAGTATAAGTGACTTGTCTTCCTTCTTGGCCTAAGACACCACCAAGTGCTAGACTACTGGCATCAATAAATCACTTCAACTTCCTTGGTGAAATCAAGAAGTTTTAGGACTGGGACAGAAGTAATAATGGCCTTGAGCTGATCAAAACTTTTTTGATGGATTGGCAGCCACACTATTTTGCAATCCTTCTTAAGAAGATCCGTCAAGGGTGCAGCTACCAAGGCATAATCCTTGATAAAAATCCTATACCATCTTGTGATTCCCAAAAAACCACAAACTTCACGAGCTGATTTAGGGGGTGGCCACTCCAGTATATCTTTGATCTTGGTGGGGTCTATTGAGACGCCATCTTTGGAGACGATGAACCCAAGATACTCAATTTGATGAGTAAAGAAAATACATTTACTCCTCGGCATAGAGTTTATGTCTGCGTGCAGCAATTGCAGAACCCTACGCACATGCTCCTCATGCTCTTCCATTGATTTGGAGTAGATTAATATGTCATAAAAAAAACAAGCACAAATTCATCCAAGTAAGGATGGAATATATCTTGCATTAGGTGGTTGAAGGTTGCAGGAGCATTGGTTAGCCCGAATGTAATTACAGTAATCTCATAGTGGCCATAATGGGTCTTGAAGGCTGTCTTAGGTATATCTGCTTCCTTGACTTTGATCTAATAGTAACCAAACCTCAAATCTATTTTTGAGAAAACTTTGGCCCCATTAAGCCTATCAAGAAGCTTGTTAATGTGAGGAATAGGATACTTATTCTTGACAGTGACTTGATTTAGCCCTTAATAATCTATGCAGAGGCCGAGAGTCCCATCCTTCTTCTTTTGGAAAAGAACAGGTGCCCCCCAAGGAGAGCTACTAGGGTGGCATACAAATCATTGCTCAATGAGTTGGGAAAGTTGCTCTTTATGTTCAATGGCTTCAGAAAAGGGACATTTTATAGGGCGCTTTTGAGACGGGTTGAGCTCCAGGGATCACCTTGATCTCATGATTGACTTCTCCAGGAGGCGGTAGTCTTGTAAGCTCGTCAGGGAAGATGTCAAAGAATTCTTGGAGCCAAGAGGGTTCCGTCTCCTTACTAGATTCCATGGCTTTGTTGAGGTTGACTAAGAAAACTTGCTAACCCTTACGTGCTCCCTTGAGAAGATGTTTTTCCTTGACTACCCTAGATTTAGGTTTTCCTGTTTTCCCTTGAATAGATACTACTTGGCCATGCTAATTTTCAAAAGTGATACTCCCCTGGTTACAGTGAATGCTAGCTTTGTTTACAATTAACCAATCCATCCCAAGGATTCCATCATAAATTCCTTATGGCAAGACTCTGAAGTGGTCATGAGTTTGCTCATTTCCCAGCTCAAAATCAAGGTTTCCTACACAGTGGCGTACTTCTTTCCCAAACTGGTGGCTAACTCTACAATCATTCTTCTAGCTATTTTTTGGCCCAAGTTTAATTTTTGCAAAACACCTGAATGGGTACTACCACAATCAATCAAAAGCTGGAATAGCTTACTGCCGTGGTGAGTGTCTAGGGTTTGGATTACACCAAATTATTTATTCGGACCTTGGTGTTCTACTGCCCGCATGGATTGTGGTGCGCTCTTCTTCAGCCATTTCCAAGGTCGGTTCTTCACTTATAATATAGGCGGTTCTAGCAACTGCTCCTCCGCGGCCTTTGTTGCCACGTCCACCACCTCTTGCACCTTGGTGTGGATAAGGGTTCCACAGCCTTGATTTCCTCTGCCACCTTGGGGAAATGATGTTGCCAGTTGGGACAGTTGGCCCTAAAGTGTCCCAGCTCATTGCATTCAAAACACAGAGGGCCTTCTCTGGAAGAATCAATATATGAGCGGGAGACAAAAGAGTTGCTTTGCCGCCCTCTGTTGTAGTAGGTGAAATTCTGTTGGGGTTTCTTATAGGGTTGATCTTTACGATTTTGCCTCAGGGTAAGATCTCTTTTGAGGCTTAGCTTTGTAAGTCCTCATTTCTTTCACAAGGGGCTTTGCTCGTATGAGAGCATCCCGTAACGTGCTTGGCCTCATTGCTTCAAGGTAGGAATCTAAGGGTTCATTTAACCCTTGGCAGAAATGAGCCACTTGCTGCTCGGAAGTAGTCATAGCTGGGGTGGCATACTTTCGAAGAGTGATAAATTTGGAATAGTAGTCCTCAAGAGTTAAGCTGCATTGCCTAAGACTAAAAAGCTCATTCATCTTTATGGATTCATGGGATGGGGGAAGATATCTTTCCTTCACGGCGGCCTGCTTGATGTCTTCCCATGTTTGAGAATGCTCGGTGACTCCCTTGTAACTCACAGCACCACTGTTTCCACCAGAGTTTAGCATCTTCAATGAGGCAAAACCATGCAAGCATAGATTGATTTGCTGCTCCAGTATCGGCAGCACAGCAGAGAAATAATCATCCATTGCTTCAATCTAGACTTCATCATCCTTCTCAATCTTTGAACCTTCTCCTTCTCCTTTAAAGGAGGGAGGTTGCATTTGCTTGAGCAGGAGCTTCTTCTCCTAGATATCGGTGTAAAGCGCATTGGGAAGTGGAGGCTGATCGTCCTGGCCATCATTGTAAAAAAATTTAAGATTACAAGATTCATACTTTGCACAACGCTTAAGCTTTTAAAAAAAGAGTAAAACATTGAAATCATTTTATTTCCAAATATTTACAAGGACAAGTTTTATTACAAAGATCTGAGACTAATATAATTAGTCTTATTTGTTATGAAGGAAAATTCCTAAGCTCGACTATGACATAAGGTTAGAGCGGTCCACATAGGTGAAGTATGGGGGTTCCGCTGTAGTTTTCAAGACCTGAAATACTGATGGGGTAAGGGTGGTAGACTCTGGATTGGGGTAGGTCCCAACACAGCTACTCTATCGGTAGCACGTAAGATCTGCATCACTTGGTCATACACCCAGCGATTCTTGAGGTATGCAAATCCCATCTGTAGTGATAGAGGTGTCAGGCTTGGGAGTATCGAGACGAATCAAAATAAATGGACCATCTTCAACTTTTCAATCCAACGAATCTGCTTTAGGTCGGTGGTAAGGTTCCCAATTCGATCCGCTCGGATGATCGATATACGAGAGAAATGGGGGAGGGATATCTTCTCTTATATCTGCACCATGGTGTCACGAAATTAATATTTGAATGATTGTAGGAAGAGGAAGATGCCTACTTGAAGTTTCTAGTTTTCCAATGCATCTTCGAGATTGCTAGTCACTCCTCAAAAAATTTAAGATGCCTACTTGAAGTTTCTAGTTTTCCAATGCATCTTCGAGATTGCTAGTCACTCCTCAAAAAATTTGAGGAGTGACTAGCAATCTCGAAGATGCATTGGAAAACTAGAAACTTCAAGTAGGCATCTTCCTCTTCCTACAATCATTCAAACATTAATTCAACTTGTTTTTAGTAAGATGTTTTTATTAATTAGCATTATATTAGGTAAAACATACATTGCAAAATCATCCTTAAATGTTAAGTCCTAGGAGCTAAGATTGGCTCTGATACCAATTGTAAGGTTCCCCCCTTCCAAAATAGGGGAAATACTTAAGATAGTCCACTATCTTAACTTGGAGAAAATTTCCTACTCATGGACACCTTGACCATGCAGAGATTCAAGGATACGACTCATAGGTAAGACCTAGTCCTATCCCGCAGGGGGAACGTGGTCTTCTCAAAATCAAATCACCCATAGGGTAATTGATCATAAATTTGGGCAACTACTAGTCTTGATTCCTAGAGATGTCCAACGCTTTTTTCCTCATCTATGCAAGGCATAGCTGCTGGCCTAGTCTTCTAAAATAGAATTGCCTGAGAACCTATTTATCTAGCGTAGGGCTTTCACTTAATTTGCTGGAAAGCTACCCGACTAATCGGGTCCACCTATCCGTGGGATGGTGCCATCGGGGCATTCCATCCTCCCACTTTCCACCCTACTCACGCGTCAATTTGTTTTCTAATTAATCCTACCACATTGTTTGACATAAATAAACATGTTCCTTAATTAAGGCCCTTTTCACAAGGTTTGTTAAAATAGTATTTTTCCTACGTACAATACTGCCAACAAAGACAAGATTTATAAAAAACGTTCATATATGAATCAATTCCATATAAGCCAAACCGGCTCTCTTATTCTTTTCCTTTATACTGCCAATGATCTAGAATTCGGCCTTCCAGCCTCTACTTGCTAGGCAAAACCCTACAGGACTATACACCTTGTTGTCGTCTGCCTGGCGAGGACTCAAGCTCACCTGTTGCCCTCTCAGGCTCTGTCGCTCGATCCTTCTGCCCCCTGAGAGGGATGTCTACGTGCTAGGGTGGGCTTATTCACCGCACTAGCCTGGGCTCTCAGAACTAGACAGATTCACAATCTCTCACCTCAATCGGCGAACCTTATTCTCCCTATGGTATGAGGGATACCTTTGCTAACAACGCCACCTGGCTACACAAGCACGGAACAGAGTTAGCATCGAAGCCAGGAAAAATCTGCACTCTTTCTCTTGAAGATAACAATTTCAATACAAATCATTGAATATAGCATCACTTTAAATCATAGCTTCATACATTTTTTTCAAAGGAA
The DNA here is from genome assembly GCF_041138505.1 of Cibotium barometz. Lineage (NCBI taxonomy): Eukaryota > Viridiplantae > Streptophyta > Polypodiopsida > Cyatheales > Cibotiaceae > Cibotium > Cibotium barometz. Next base: position 56,480,742 of record NC_141061.1, on the reverse strand, counting down.
AAGATACACATCTTCTTTCTTCATTTATTGACATTAATATTAAAGAAAAACTCTTTTTAAAAGATAACCAAGCTAACCTGGCCACCATTTCTTTGAGGAGCTTGCAACGGGAGGGTTGGAGCCGCATTAGGAGCATCTTCTATAATCTCATTGTTGCATGCTCCTCCTGAGCCAATATTTTGGCATTTTTGAGATGGAGCCATCTTGGACGTCACCTAGTAGCATTTGCTGCGACTGCAGGTACTGCAGCAAGTACATTGTGCAGGGATAGAAGGGTGGAACAAATGGCGACACTGCCTTATGCAGAGTATAAGCTATATAGGAATGTGTGTTGGCCATGGAGTACCTCTCGGGGGGTTTATATAGTTATAACGTACGGGCATGGGTGCTATGCAAAGTACGGTCCAAAGGATGGTGTATTGTCAAAGGATGCGGATCAGTGGTCTGCATGGGCCTAGGGAAAGGTACGGTGGTGGTGAACAGGGAAAGGGGTGGTACACATGTACCTTATTTGGTCAGAGGCAGCATGGGTGTCCACATATAGCAGTGCGTGTGAACCACAGAGTGGGTGGCCGACCTTTGGTCCTTGCGCGGCCATTGTACAAGCGCCTTGGTGAGTGTGTACGATTCTTTTTGGAGTGGGGTCTCCAAATTTGGGACGCCGACCTCGATTTGCATGCCGGACCGGCCCGAGGAGGGTCGCGAATTTTTTTTCCAGCGAAAATATCCGCGATATTCCCCTGGTCATTAGGGTGCAGATCGTTTGTCAATCGGACGCCCAGTCGTGCATTTATTAAGGTTTAAAGGCCGTCATTTTTAAACTAAAAATAACTAAAATTCGCATATAAGCTTGATCCGGTGTCCGTTTTGGATGTTGTAAAATCCTATATTAGGGTAAAAGCCCACACAAATTTCAACTTTGGACTTGAAATTTGAAGATTCTAAGTAGAAATGGCTCATTTAATAAAATCATTAATTTTTATACCATAAAAACTCATAAATTCATCTATTACATGGACATTTCTTTATTAATGAAGATGGGTATGTTACATTCTAGATCATCTGATGTGACTCATGCTTGTGTTAATGTTCTTTTGTATTGTCTACTCATCATTACCTCTTCTGGCATGTCTCTAACTGAGTCTTGTGCCTCACTTCTCATTGTACTTTAACAATTGTGCACCTAATAAGGTCACAAATGAGGAGCCCTTGAATTTAGATTGGTGAGTGTTTCTTCTTCCCCTCTCCCTCATGCATTCACGCGCACAACCAGGGAGGGAGGGAGGTTTCCCATGGCTGGCGAGAACCAGCCCCTCCCCCCCACATTAATTTAAATATTTTTTAAAAAATCTTTAAATCAAAGCTTTTAAAAAAATCATCTTTTCCATAATTTCTTTTTAAATATCTTGAAACCTTTGGCCTTTTGGGTCTATTTTTTTTTTACCATTCAAATTCCGACAGTTTCATGTCCTTTCATTTTTCACGACCGTTGGCTGTCCACATTCCAAGATTGTGAGACCCCCCCCTCCGCGGCGGCCGGCAGTGCCCCCTCCGAGGGTGCTGGCGGGGGCGGAAGCAGCGTTAGCCTCTCGCGCGGGACAGGGATCCACACTCGGGGCCTCGCCCATGGATGTCCGGACAAGAGACTAGTCCAGCGGTTCCTCCGAAACCGAGCCCGAAAAAACTTCCCTCGCCCGGAAGGCATGGGTGATTCCTCAAGGGATAATCTTGGAACAGGAGAATTAATCTATCGGGTCAAGGTCTTAACTATTCAAACTGATCCGACCAAACCTGAAGTCACATGGTCAGGTCAAAGAAGAGACTTGCACTTGGTCCATAGAATCACCGCTTTTTTCCTCCTTTAATGAGGCACAACCACTGAATCCCTCCCACATAATAAGGGTCTTCTCAAGACTTAATCTAACTAACGTAACTAATCGTAACTTAATGGTATCACAGGAATCCCCCGATCCAGCCTAACTCCAATCGGCCCCATGGGTTAGCCAACCGCCTAAACACTGTATTGGTGGGATTCCCTTATAAGGATTTGGTTATGTTTTGCCCTGGTACCGAGGAAAATAGTTCCCAGGCCCCCTAGCCGACATTTCATGCAAAAATTAAGGTAGGCATACCACGTACACACCCAATATGAAATTGCCATTATAACAGAATCGGCTGTCTTTATAACAATCCTTTAATAAAAATCATAATATTACTGATCATCATCCTTCAAAATTCTAAGTCCATTGTATTACAAAATATGTCATCTGGACTCTTCATTGAAGACCAGCTGGCCAACCAACGAGATCCAATATCAAAATTTGATTCACAAAAGTCATTCTTTTTAGTCCATCCAAATCTTCCTTGACGCACACATGCTTGTCCTAGCAACCGCGAGCTCCTGCACCACTTGGTCAGAACCCTCTAGGATCCTACTTAGGTGCCCTAGCACTTCACTCAGGGACCGCTTCGTCGATCCTCACCCATCATACCAGAGGCGCACCATTTTAACCGTACCGAGATTAGTCAAGACCTCGGCAAGCTTTGCCGCAAGCGATGTCCCTCGACGACTCCCTGCCAGTTGTTGCAACGAGCCTCTTCTTAGATTAAACATATAATACCAAATGCTTCCTCCAACATTCTGGTGTAAAAATTTCCTTTAAAAGAAAACAGAGGTTCTATGCAAGTAAAATTCCCAGTTTAAGATTGGTTCTACAAAACCCTCTTTACTTCATCACCAACTTCATAATGAGAATCCTTGATCTCTCATCAGGGTAATCTACTCATCATTTGACTGACTGTCCAACTAAATTCTTGGTGATTTCGGTCAAGGGAAAACTAATTAATTCAACGGTAGTCTATTCTTTGTATAAATAAGTGGAATCGGTCATAAGTTTTTTGCTTGATTCAGATCGAGAGATGGACAAGTAATTTACTGACCGTCCCTCTCATAGTCGTGGTCTAACCAAAATTATTCGGTTTAGTTCTAACTTTGATTCCAAGGATTTTCTTCAGATAAACATCTATTGAACTTCTAACCGTAAGGAATATCCAACTTTGTGAATTTCTTCCTTCTTAACCATAATAGATTAAGAATTGGTTTTATATGAGAATATCAAATTTTAATGAAAATACTCTTCTTTCATTTAATCTAATTTGGGTAAATACCAATTTAGTGATTCAACCACATAAAATATCTAAAGATATTCTTTCTACCACTTAATTTATCAATCCTAATTCTCTAGGTGAAATTTTGTTGAAAATTCCTCTTTTGTCCCCAAAAATTAATTCAATTCTTTCTCTACTGAAATACCATAAAATTTTTTCTTTTAACTAAATACCAATATCCATTTTTTTGAATAAGCTTTAAATTTTCTTTTTCTCATTTAATGATTGGATTCCAATTATCATGGGAATTCCTCTTTTATCATAAAATAAATTTATCTAAAATTTCTTTTTAAACTAATAAAAATATCCATTAATTCAAATAAACCAAGAATTCCACTTTTACCATTTAAATGATTGAATTCAAAATTGTCATGTGGGAATTCCTCTTTTATCATAAAATAAATTTTCTCATGCATAAATTTATCTAAAAAATTCTTCTTTAAAATTTAAAAAAAAATATCCATTAATTCAATTATGCCAAGAATTCCACTTTTACCATTTAAATGATTGAATTCCAAATGTCATGGGAATTCCTCTTTTATCATTTAAATTTTCTCATGCATAAAAATAAATTTATCTAAAATTCTTTTAAAAATATTCATTATTTTAATATATCAAATTTTTACTTTTTCCATTTAATTACATGAATCTCCATTATCATGGGAATTCCTCTTTTTGCATAAAAATAGAAATACCAAAAATTCCTCATTTTTAATAAATTATTTATATAAAAATATTAAAAATTAGTTTCCCATGAATGTAATGAAAATTATTCTTTTAGCATAGGATGACTAATCCTAGAATATGGTAGAAAGTCCTCTTTTAACATTATGCATAAAAATGAGTTATGTATTAATTTCTAAATTTTTTGCCATAGCTCTGCTGCTATTACTGATAATTATCAATATTTTTTTGAAAAGAATAAGACTATATAATATAATTATGATAGATTAACTATCATTGGACCTAAATCTAATTTATGGAGTTAAATCATAAGTTTACTATAATTTTATTAGCATAAAAGCATAAAAAAGCCATTTTCTAACCTCTAGCTTAACTAGCATAGAGTTTGATTTTTGAATTGAGAATTTATCAATGAGAAGCATCCATTTGATTGAGAATTTATCAATGAGAAGCATCCATTTGAATAAGAATTAGTCATAAGAATGACCATTCGTTTGGGGAGAGAGAGATATACATAAAAAACATCCTAATTAAGCATAAATATAAACTTTTTGTGATTAAAAATTAGAATTCTTATAGAAAGCTTAATTTGCATTGAAAAACAATTCATTTGAAACTTCTCAAGCTTGAGAGGCGTTGAGAAGTGAAATCATTGAGAATATTAAAGAAAACTATGAAATTACATCTTACTTATTGATTTTGCTTGCTTCTTTCTCTTAGAACGAAGCCCCCAACCAATCAATTGGTTTAGTGTGTTGAGAGGAAAGCTCCAAGGATTGTTGAAGAGAGAGAGAAGCTCCAATCTCTCCAAAAGTAGAGGATTTTTAAGGGATAATAGAAAATATGCTTATTTTAATGTAATACTAGCATGGTCTAGCTCATAGATGAGAATACAAAAGAATGAGGGTCTATTTATAGGTGAGGGAGGCCACTAACTAGTCCAACTAAGTTCTAGAATTTTCCAGCTTCAATCTGGTTGAATTTGGACAAGATTTGGACCAGTTTAGCTCCCATTTTGATTTGATTCAAGAGAGATAAAAATATCTTAATATTTTTGAATTAAAAACTCCCCCCCACACATGTGAAGGAGGCGCCCACCTCAAAGGTCTCCCCTTCCTTACCAAGGTGTCAAAAATTCATCATTCCTCCAAAATATCTATTTTTTTTAGTAATATCTCATAATTTTTAACTAATAAACCTTGTACTCAGTCAACTCTTCATCTTATGTGAGCATTTACTCATTTTTGGGTATTTTCTTTTATTCATCGTATTTATCTCATCCCAACACTTGGATTAATCTTATTGGCCCATATGAAAGGATCAAAGCTGAAAGGGTCAAGATGCCTGGGAAACTTCAACCCTTGGATATTTCCCAAATGAAGTGGGAGTGCATTAGTATGGATTTTGTCACAAGTCTCCCCACTGTTCAAGGAGTATATGACTCCATTCTGGTAGTAGTGGACTTACTTACCAAAGTAGCTTACCTTATACCAGCAAAGAAGACCTTCAAAGCTTCTTATGTTGCTCGAATATTCATCAAGGAAGTCCTCAAACTTCATGGTCTCCCAAAAAGGATAGTAAGTGGCTGGGATTCTGACTCCACTTCAAAGTTCTGGCAGTCCTTATTTTAAGCCCTGGGAACTCAACTTTGCTTTAGCATAGCTTATCATCCAGAGACCGATGGCCAAACTAAGAGAGTCAATCAAGTAATTGAAGACATTCTCAGAGCATATTGTGGACGCCGGACGAGAACCAAGAAGGTGGATTCAATACCTTCCTCTGGTAGAATTTGCCTACAATGCATCTTATCATCAGAGCATAGGAATGTCACCATTCAAAGCACTCTATGGGCAAGAATGCTTGTCTCCTCTAAATGTCTTTGATCTAACCATAAGAGTTGAGGCATCCAGGAAAATGCTCGAAGAGATGGAGGAACAAACCAAAGCAATCCAAAAGGATATTAAAGCTGCCCAAGATCGACAAAAGCATTATGCTGACACCAAGAGGTCTGAAAGGATCTTCAAGGAAGGAGACAAAGTTCTTCTACAAGTGCGACCCAAACAAAGTTCTCTATCACTTGGGAAATATAAGAAGCTCAGCCCTAGGTATTGTGGTCCCTATACAGTTATCAAGTGTCTAGGTAAAAGTGCCTATAAACTCTAACTCCCAGTCCATTTCAAAGTCCCTATACAGTTATCAAGTGTCTAGGTAAAAGTGCCGATAAACTCCAACTCCCAGCCCATTTCAAAGTCCACAATGTATTTCATGTAAGTTTGTTAAAACCTTATGTACCTAACCTTCCTCATATATTTGATGATGAACAAGTTGTAATCCCTACTCAAGGAGCCCTTGAATTACAGCCTAGTAGCATCATAGACTCTAGGGAAAGGTAGCAACTCCAAAATAGAACTCTTGTAGAACATCTAGTACAGTGGAAAGATTACCCTGAAGAGGATGCAACTTGGAAAGATGAAGCTACACTCTTAAAGGATTATCCCCAATTCATGATGAGATGAGGACATCTCGATTTCTTTAAGGGGGGAAGGATGTAACATACCCATCTTCACTAATAAAGAAATGTCCATGTAATAGATAAATTTATGAGTTTTTATGATATAAAAATCAATGATTTTATTAAATGAGTCATTTTTACCTAGAATCTTCAAATTTTGAGCCCAAATTTGAAATTTACGCGTGATTTTACCCTAGTATAGGATTTTATAGCATCCAAAATAGACACCGAATCAAGCTTATATGCAAATTTCAGTCATTTTTAGTTAAAAAGCGACGACCTTTAAACCTTAATAAATGCACGATTGGGCGTCCGATTGATGAATGGTCTGCACCCAACGACCAAGAGAACCTCTCGGACAAAAAAAAAATCGGGCGATCCGACATGCAAATCGAGGTCGGTGCCCCAAATTTGGGGACCCGATCCCAAAATTTGGACCGTACACACTTACCAGGGTGCCCGTACGATGGCTGGACAAGAACCGAAGGATGGCTGCTCACTGTATGGTCCACACGTACTGCTACGTGGACACCCATGCTGCCCCATACCAGATAAGGTACATGCGTACCACTCCTTTCCCTGTTAACCGACACTGTACCTTTCCCCCTGAGAGCCATTTAGGCCACTAATCCACAGCCTTTGCTGGTACACCTTCCTTTCATCCTTGCTTTGCGCAGCGCCCATACACGTACCCCACAGTTATATAAATCCCCGGGGTGCTCCATGGGCAACACGCATTTTTGCGTAGCGTATGCTCTGTTGTGTCGCCGTCCGTACCGCCGTCTGTCCTCCCTGTGCAGTGTACTTGCTATAGTACATCCACACCCCCTCATTTGCCACTTTTCAGATAAGGCAATTTTCCTCCATCCCCCTCTTGCTAGGAGGTAGTGTCCTTAACTTTTCTCCCCCCGTGTGAAGAGACTTACAGCAGCCCTCAGCCCTTCTTCCCTTTAGCAAAACGTTTTTGTGTTAAGGACATCTCACAATTCCTCCCCCCCATTTGCGTGGACTTTAGTAAGAGCTTTTAGCCTTAAGAGAGGCTTCATGCACTGTGGTCTTTTGCTGATGTCGTGAGTAAACGATCTCAAAATTGAGATCCGACTGGAGCGTTTCGACCGCGATAGCGAGCCCTACAAGACGACGTCCAAGATGGCCCCTTCCCAAAAATGTCATAATATTACCTCGAGAGGAGCGCGCAACAACGATATTAGAGAAGATGCTCCCGACCCTCCCTTTACAAGCTCCTCAAGGAAATGGTGGCCAGGTTAGTTTGGTTATCTTTTAAAGAAGAGTTTTTTTTATATTAGCGTAAATAAATGTGTATCTTTCCTTTTTAAAATAATGACATAAAATTGTATGAAGTTACGAACTGTGTGATGCTGTATTCAATATATTACATTGAAATTGTTATCTTTAAAGAGTGCAAGTTTTTCCTGGCTTCGACGCTAACTCCGTTCCGTGCTTGTGTAGCCGGGCGGCGTTCATTAGCAAAGCCCGAGAATGGCCCAAGGTATCCCTCATACCATTTGGGAGAATAAGGTTCGTCGATTGAGGTGAGAGATTATGATGCTGTCTAGTTCTGAGGACCCAGGCTAGGGTGGTGAATAAGCGCACCCTAGTGTGCAGACATCCCTCTGAGGGGCAGGAGGATCGAGCGATGGAGCCTGAGCGGGCGACAGGCCGTGGCTTGAGTCCTCACCAGCGGCCCTGACGATGAGGTGTATGGTCCCGTGGGGATTTGCCCAGCATGTAGAGGCTAGAAGGCCAAATTCTAGATCATCGACAGTATAAAGGAAAAGAATAAGAGAGCCGATTTGGCTTGTATGAAATTGATTCACGTATAAACTTTTTTAAAAATCTTATCTTTAGCATTATTGTACTGTGGAAAAAGGCTGTTTCAACAAACCTTGTGAAAAGGGCCTTAATTAAGGAACATGTTTATTTATGTCAAACAATGTGGTAGGATTAATCAGAACACAAATTGACGCGTGAGTAGGGTGGAAAGTGGGAGGATGGAATGCCCCGACAGCACCATCCTACGGAGGACGGGTGGACCCGATTAGTCGAGTAGCTTTCCAATAGATTAAGTGAAAGCCCTACACTAGATAAATAGGTTCTTGGGCAACTATATTCTAGAAGACTAGGCCAGCCGGCTGTGCCTTGCATGGATGAGGAAAAAAGCGTTGCCTCTAGAAATCAAGTCTAGTAGTTGCCCAATTTATGATCAATTACCCTAGGGTGATTTGATTTTTAGAAGATCACGCTCCCCCTGTGTGGGATATGACTAGGTCTTACCTATGAATCATATCCTTGAATCTCTACATGGTCAAGGTGTTGATAAATAGGAAATTTTCTCCAAGTTAAGACTTAGTGGACTATCTTAAGTGTTTCCTCTATTTTAGACAGGGGGAACCTTACAAGGGGAGACCTTTGAGGTAGGTGCTTCCTTCACATGTGTGGGGGGGGGTTTTTTAATTCAAAAATATTAAGATATTTTTATCTCTCCTCTCTCTTGAATCAAACTAGATCAAAATAGGAGCTAAACTGGTCCAAATCTTGTCCAAATTCAACCAAACTGAAGGTGAAAAATTCTAGAATTTAGTTGGACTCAGTTAGTGGCCTCCCTCACCTATAAATAGACCCTCATTCTTTTGTATTCTCATCTGTGAGCTAGAGCATGCCAGTATTACATTAAAATAAGCATATTTTCTATTATCCCTTAAAAATCCTCTACTTTTGGAGAGATTGGAGCTTCTCTCTCTCTTCAACAATCCTTGGAGCTTTCCTCTCAACACACTAAACCAATTGATTGGTTGGGGGCTTCCTTCTAAGAGAAAGACGCAAGCAAAATGAAGAGGTAAGATGTAATTTTATGGTTTTCTTTAATATTCTCAATGATTTCACTTCTCAACCCCTCTCAAGCTTGAGAAGATTCAAATGAATTATTTTTCAATGCAAATTAAGCTTTCTATAAGAATTCTAATGTTTAATCACAAAAAGTTTATATTTATGCTTAATTAGAATGTTTTAATGTATATCTCTCTCTTCCCAAAAGAATGGTCATTCCTATGACTAATTCTTTTTCAAATGGATGCTTCTCATTGAAAAATTCTCAATTCAAAAATCAAACTCTATGCTAGTTAAGCTAGAGGTTAGAAAATGGCTTTTTATGCTTTTATGCTAATAAAATTATAGTAAACTTATGATTTAACTCCATAAATTGGATTTAGGTCCAGGATTTAGGTCCAATGATAGTTAATCTATTATAATTGTATTATAAAGTCTTATTCTTTCCAAAAAATATTAAAATTTATCAGTAATAGCAGCGAAACTATGGCAAAATTTTTAGAAATTAATACATAACTCATTTTTATGCATAATGTGAAAAGAGAACTTCCTACCATATTCTAGGATTAGTCATCCTATGCTAAAAGAATAATTTTCATTACATTCATGGGAACTAATTTTTAGTATTTTTACGTAAATAATTAATTAGAGAATGAGAAATTTTTGGTATTTCTATTTTTATGCAAAAAGAGGAATTCCCATGATAATGGAGATCCAAGTAATTAAATGGAAAAAAAAGAAATTTTGATATATTAAAATAATAAATATTTTTAGATAAATTTTTTTTTATGCATGAAAAATTTTAAATGATAAAAGAGGAATTCCCATGACATTTGGAATTCAATCATTTAAATGGTAAAAGTGGAATTCTTGGCATAATTAAACTAATGGATATTTTTATTTAAATTTTAAAGAAGAATTTTAGATAAATTTATGCATGAGAAAATTTATTTTATGATAAAAGAGGAATTCCCATGACATTTTGGAATTCAATCATTTAAATGGTAAAAGTGGAATTCTTAGTTTATTTAAATTAATGGATATTTTTATTAATTTAAAAAGAAATTTTAGATAAATTTATTTTATGATAAAAGAGAAATTTCCATGACAATTGGAATCCAATCATTAAATGAGAAAATGAAAATTTTAAGCTTATTCAAAAAAATGGATATTAGTATTTAGTTAAAAGAAGAATTTTTATGGTATGTAAGTAGAGAAAGGATTGAATTAACTTTTGGTGACAAAAGAGGAATTTTCACCAAAATTCCACCTAGAGAATTAGGATTGATAAATTAAGTGGTAGAAAGAATATCTTTAGATATTTTTTGTGGTTAAATCATTAAATTGGTATTAATCCAAAATTAGATTAAATGAAAGAAGAGTATTTTCATTAAAATCTGATATTCTCATATAAAACCATTTCTTAATCTATTATGGTTAAGAAGGAAGAAATTCACAAAGTTGAAATTTCCTTACAGTTAGAAGTTCAGTAGATGTTTATCTGAAGAAAATCCTTGGAATCAAAGTTAGAACTAAACAGAATGATTTTGGTTAAGACCACGACTATGAGAGGGACGGTCAGCAAACTACTTGTCCATCTCTCGATCTGAATCAAGCAAAAACCTCGTGGACCGATTCCAGTTATTAATACAAAGAATAGACTATCATTGAATTAACTAGTTTTCCCTTGACCAAAATCACAAAGAATCTAGTTGGACAGTCAGTCAAATAATGGGTAGATTACCCTGATAAGAGATCAAGGATTCTCATTATGAAATTGGGGATTAAGTAAAGAGGGTTTTGTGGAACCAATCTTAAACTAGGAATTTTACTTGCATAGAACCTCTATTTTCTTTTAAAGAACTGTTTTACGCCAGAATAATGGAGAAAGCATTTGGTATGTCTAATCTAAGAAGAGGCCCATTACAACAGCTGCTGGTGGCGGGGAGTCGTCGAGGGACGTCGCTCACGACAAAGCCTACCGAGGTCTTGACCAGCCTCGGTACGGTTAAAATGGTGCGCTTTCGGTACGATGGGCGAGGACCAATGAAGTGGTCCTTCAGTGAAATGCTAGGACACCTAAGTAGGATCCTAGAGGGTTTAGACCAGGTGATGCACAGGCTCGTGGTTGCTAGAACACCCATGCGTGCGTCAAGGAAGATTCGGATGGACTAAAAAGAATGACTAAATTTTGATGTTGGATCTCGTTGGTTGGCGAGCTGGTCTTCAACAGAGAGTCTAGATGACATATTTTTTAATACAATGGACTCAAAATTTTGGAGGATGATGATGATCAGTAATATTATGATTTTCATTAAAGGATTGTTTTAAAGACAACCAATTCTGTTATAATGGCAATTTCATATTGGGTGTGTATGTGGTATGCCTACCTTAATTTTTGCATGAAACATCGGCTAGGGGGCCTAGGAACTCTTTTCCTCGGTACCCGGGCAAAACATAACCAAATCCTTATAAAGGAATCCCACCAATATAGTGGTCGGGTGTGGTTGGCACGGGCGGTTGGCTAACCCATGGGCCAATTGGGGTTAGGCTAGATCAGGGGATTCCTACGATACCATTAAGTTACGATTAGTTACGTTAGTTAGATTAAGTCCTGAGAAGACCCTTGTTCTGTGGGAGGGAATCAACGGCTGTGCCTCATTAAAGGAGGAAAAAAGCTGTGATTCTATGGACCAAGTGCAAGTCTCTTCTTTGATTTGACCATGTGACTTCATGTTCGGTCGGATCAGTTTGAATAGTTAAGACCTTGACCCGTTAGATTAACTCTCCTGTTCGAAGATTTTCCGTGGAGAAATCGCCTGTGCCTTCCGGGCGAGGGAAGTTTTTTTGGGTTCAATTTTCGAGAGGAACCGCCGGACTAGTCTCTTGTCTGGACATCCGTGGGTGAGGCCCCAAGCGTGGATCCCTGCCCAGCGTGAGAGGCTGATGTTGCTTCCACTCCAACGCCCTCGGAGGGGGCACCGCAGAGGGGGCGGGGGTCTCACAACTGGTATCAGAGCTTTAATGAAATCTAATAAGGAAAAATGAATTCTTATCAAAAATTTATAATAAGAACTCTCAGAAAGAGCATCTAAATATTGTATTTTCATTTCTTAAGCTTCATTTTAATGAAGATTTTTAATCAAAGAATTTGATTTTATAGATGAAAGTTCCACACTTATCTGGTGTTCCCGACCTCAACCAGTTCACAAGACATAACTGTGCTCGCCTTTGAGCATCTCATCTCTTATGCTACAACTCGAACGAGCTGAGCCAGACTCACAGGCCATTTCGAGGATCTATATTTACTTGACGACCCAGTGGAGAGACAACAGCACAAGTGATTTACAGGGCAATATGTCCATGCCTCTTATGACCATGCCTCTTATGACCAGCGTGTGATGTTGAGGCAGAATCTCTCATTAACCATGATTCTGATGAGGCTGAAAGTGATACATGGTGTTATTTTATATCACCCGATGCCTCAAAATTTCAGGCTTTCCTGCCATATCTACAGACTCCTTAGTCGCTTTATTCCTATAAAGGAGAAGATAGTAGCTCCCTTGGCAATAAGGGAACATTTGTATCAAGGCATGGCTATAGCCCACCAGTAACGTCATCTTATGCATCTCCCGAGGAGATTTTGACTTCTGGAGACGAGCTGCTCTATGTACATATTGCAACCTTTACCAGATCTCAAATCTATTTTGGAGAGTATTTAGCGCTATGAAGCCTGTCAAGAAGTTCGTCGATGTGAGGGATAGGATACTTATTCTTGATAGAGTGACTTGGTTCAGCCCTCGATAATCTATGCAGAGGGGGAGAGTTACGTCCTTCTTTTTTTGGAAAAGGACATGTGCCCCCCAAGGAGAGCTACTGGGGCGTGCGAATCCTTGCTCAATGAGTTGGGAAATTTTATCTTTAAGTTCAATGGCTTCAGGAAGGGACATTTTATAGGGTGTTTTTGAGACGGGTTGAGCCCCAGGGATCACCTCGATTTCATGATCGACTTCTCGAGGAGGCGGTAGCCCTGTAAGCTCATCAGGGAAGATGTCAGAGAATTCTTGGAGCCAAGAGGGTTCTGTCTGCTAACTAGGTTCAATGGTTTTGTTGAGCTTGACTAAGAAAACTTGCTGACCCTTGCGTGTTCCCTTGAGAAGATGTCAGAGAATTCTTGGAGCCAAGAGGGTTCTGTCTGCTAACTAGGTTCAATGGTTTTGTTGAGCTTGACTAAGAAAACTTGCTGACCCTTGCGTGTTCCCTTGAGAAGATGTTTTGCCTTGACTACCCTAGATTTACGTTTTCTTGTTATCCTCTGAATGGATATTATTTTGCCATGCTCATTTTCAAAAGTGATACTCTCCTGGTTACAATGAATGCTAGCTTTGTTTGCAATTAACCAATCCATCCCAAGGATTCCATCATAAATTCCTAATGGCAAGACTCTAAAGTGGCCATGAGTTCGCTCGTTACCCAACTCAAAATCAAGGTTTCTTATAGAGTGGCGATATACTACTTCTTTTCCATTGGCTAACTCTACAGTCATTCTTCTAGCTATTTTTTGACCCAAGTTTAATTTTTGCAAACACCCAGGAGAAAGAAATGAATGAGTACTGCCACAATCAATCAAAAGCTGAAATGGCTTACCGTGATGAGTGACTACGGTTTGGATAATTTCCACCAAATTGTTTATTCAAACCTTGGTGTTCTACTGCCGCATGGACGGTCGCACGCTCTTCTTTAGCCATCTCCAAGGTCAGTTCTTCACTTATAATACAAGCGGTCCTAGCAACTGCTCCTCCGCGTCCTCTGCCACGTCCACCGCCTCTTGCACCTTGGTGGATAGGGGTTGCCTTGATTTCCTCTGCCACGTTGGGGAAATGATGTTGCCATCTTGGGACAGTTGGCCCTAAAGTGTCCCGGCTCATTGCACTCAAAACACAGAGGGCCTTCTCTGGAAGAAGTAACATATGAGCGAGGGACAAAAGAGTTTCTTTGTCGCCCTCTCTTGCAGTAGGGGAAATTCTGTTGGGGTTTCTTGTAGGGTTGATCAAATCAGTTCGTGAAGTTCGTGGGTTTTTGGGAATCACGGGATGGTATAGGATTTTTATCAAAGATTATGCCTTGGTAGTGCACCTTTGACGGATCTTCTTAAGAAGGATTGCAAAATAGTGTGGCTACCAATCCATCAAAATAGTTTTGATCATCTCAAGGTCATTATTACTTCTGTCCCAGTCCTGAAACTTCCTGATTTCACCAAGGAATTTGAAGTGGTTACTGATGCCAGTAGTCTAGCACTTGGTGGTGTCTTAGGCCAAGAAGGAAGACTAGTTGCTTATACTTCCCATAAGCTGAAGCAATATGAAGCAAATTATGCCACCCATGATTTGGAGCTCTTAGCAGTTGTTCATTACCTCAAATTATGGAGACATTATCTCTTGGGGAGCAAATTCCAGCTTGTAACGGACCACAAAAGTCTAAAGTGGATCTTCACCCATCCTAACCTCTCAACATGCGACAAAGGAGATGGATTGAAATTCTACAAGAATATGACTTTGACATCAAATTCTACCCTAGGAAAGATAATGTGGTAGCAGATGCACTTAGCCACGCAAATTCTTGAGTGCAATTTCAATGCCAAATAATCCCATACTGGTCAAGGTGGAAGAAGTCTCATCTCATGATCCAGATTATCAGAGGATGATGAAATTAGTAGAAGAAGGGAGAAATTCAGAGAAAGAGAGGAATCTAATCAAGGGATACTCCACTCATGAGAAGGAAGCCTCTACTTCAATCACAGGCTATGTATTCCTAAGGATTCTGCTTTAAAGAAACTAATCCTCCATGATAGTCCTGCTATAGGACACCTAGGCTATGTAAAAACATTAAATGCCGTAAGAAGGAGCTTTCATTGGGCAGGCTTGAAAAATGATGTCCTTCGATACTTGAAGCAATGTCTCTCAAATTGGACCATAATCCAAAATTTTCAGAAAATCTTAACCCTTAGGCTAAGGTCACTTAGATCATTTTTAATTGATTCCTAATGCACCTTGGAGAATATATTTTGAACTTTTGTTTGAGGGAAATATATTTTGATATTAGGAGAATTTGTTTATCCAAAAATATCTCAATATTGAATTACCTCTCTTTAGAATTTTTCTTCTCTTTAGACAAAAACAAGAAAAAATAATATTTTCTTGTATTCAAAAATAGGGAATGATTATTACAGGGGACTGAAGTAAAGCTTATTCATTATTCAGGTTCAGGAGGAATCTTACATCCTCTTCCACTTAAAAAATGTGAGATGTCCTCATCTCGCAAAGTGGGGGTAATCTTTTGCAACCCTTCTTCTTTCTCCCAGGTGGCGTCTTCTAGAGGGAAGAACTTCCACTTGACTAGAAATTCTCTGAGGACTCTGCTCTTGAGAATCTTCTCCCAAACGTCAGGGATTTCCTCAGGTTAGAGTACTATCTAGCCTTGAGTCGGAGAAATCAATTGTTCGTCATGAAGCACGTGACTCGGGCTGGGTACATATTTCTTAAGCAAACTGATGTGGAATACATTATGTACCTTGAGATGGGGAGGCAAAACAAGTTTATAGACTAGATCGCCCACTTTCTTTATAACAGCATATGGCCCACAGTATTTGGGAACAGTATCCAGGAGAGAGCTTCTTGTACTTCCCTAAAGATAAAGAACTTCTTTTTTGTCGTACTTGAATGAAGACCATATCTGATTCTTCAAACTCTCTCTTTGATCTCTTTTTATGTGCATACTGCTTTTGCTTATCTTGGGCTGCCTTTATATCTTTACGGATTGATTGCATTTGCTGGTCCATGTCATCAAGCATTTGTCTGGACATCTCAACTCTGATCAATGGGTTGAACCAAGTCAACGGTGTAAGGTAATCTTGTCTATACAAAGCTTTGAAAGAACTCATCCCAATGCTTAGATGATAAGAAGCGTTGTAAGCAAATTCAACCAGATGCAAATGGCTTAACCATTTCTTGTGTTCCCTACCCGCAGCATGACTAAAGGATATCTTCTACTACTTGGTTCACTCTCTCAGTCTGCCATCTGTTTCGGGGTGATAGGCTGTGCTGAGATCCAAGAAAGTTCCTACTGCTTCGAAGAATGCATTCCAAAATTTCGATGTGAATTTGGGATCTCTATCACCTACTATCCTCTTGGGTAAGCCATGCAATCTGAAGATCTCTTTAAGGAAAACTGGGGCAACATCCACTCTAGTGTATGTTTCTTTCACTGGAATCAGATGGGCAGCTTTGGTTAGCCTATCAACTACCACAAAAATGGAGATATAACCTGATTGCACTGAAGGTAATCCAGTGACAAAGTCCATACTGATACACTCCCACTTCATATGTGGAATGTCTAGAGACTGCAATTTCCCTGGCATCTTGACTCTCTCTGCCTTGATTCTTTGACACATTAAGCATTTTCACACATGATCAAGTACATCCTTTTTGAGTCCTGGCCAGAAGAAGCTTTTCTTCATAGACATATAGGTTTTTATAAACCCTTAATGTCTAGCTATCAGACTATCATGGGCTTCTCTCATAATTCTTCCCTTTATTCCCTCATCATTGGGAATACATAGCCGATTATTATAATACATGCATCCTTCATCCAATTTGTAGCCAAAAACTCGACTCATTTCCTGAGGAGTCTTGCTTTCGTGCATCAGAAGGGTAGCAACAGGGCAAAGAATTTGTCTTGCATGATTTTCTCCTTCGCTTCACTGATCAATGGATTTGACACCACTGTAATTGCAAGCAAGGAGGCTTTTCTGTTGAGCGCATCTGCCACCACATTTTCTTTCCCCGGCCGATACTTAATTTCAAAATCAAATTCCTGTAGGGTTTGCATCCATCTCCTTTGATGCATGTTGAGATCCCTTTGGGTGAAGATCCACTTCAAACTTTGATGATATGTAATCAAGGTGAACCTCTGTCCCAAAAGATAATGTCTCCACCCACAACTTCAGAGCATAAACTACTGAGAGTAACTCCAAGTCATGGACGGCATAATTTCTCTCATGTGTTCTAAGTTTTCTGGATTCATAGGCTACTGCATGACCTTCCTGGTGCATAAGAGCACTGCCTAAGGCAAACCCATTGGCATCAGTAACTACCTCGAAGGGTTTGGTAAAATCTGGCAATTTAAGGACAGGGTCAGTTACTAAGGCTATCTTCAGCTTATCAAAGGCACTCTAATATAAAGATCCTATACCATCCGATTAATCCTAGGAATCCTCTGACTTTCTTTACCATCTTGGATTCTGGCCATTCTACGACTGCTTGGATCTTTGTGGGGTCAAGAGAAATCCCATCCTTTGACACTATGAATCCCAAGTATTCCACCTGGTCAATAAAGAAAGAACACTTACTCTTTATTACAAAGAGTTGGTGTTTCCTTAGGATTTCCAGGACCTTACGCACATGATCTTCATGATCTGCAGCATTCTTTGAGTATACCAAGATATCATCAAAGAAGACAAGAACAAAATCATCCAAGTATTCTCTGAGAATATCCTACATAAGATGATTAATTGTTGCCGGGCCATTAGTTAATCTAAATGGCATGACTGTGAACTCATAATGCCCATAGCAAGTATTGAATGCTATCTTCTTCAGGATGTCTTGTTCCTTGATTCTGATTTGGTAGTACCCGGATTTGAGATCTATCTTTGCAAACATTTGGGTCCCACTTAACCGATCCAAAAGTTCATCAATCCTAGGGATATGATACTTATTTTTAATTGTTAATTGACTCAATCCTCTATAGGGATAGGATACTTGTTTTTAATTGTTAATTGATTCAATCCTCTGTAGTCAATACAGAGTCTTAACGTTCCATCTTTCTTCTTTTGAAAGCAAATGGGTGCACCCCAAGGTGAGACACTGGGTCTGACAAATCCACTCTAACAGTTGTCTTAATTGCTCCTTAAGTTATATGGCTTTAGGGACTGGCATTTTGTATGTACACTGGGCTACTGGCTGAGCTCCACGGTTAACTCGATCTCATGATCTACTTCGCGAGACAGGCATCTCAGTCAGCTCTTCAGGAAACACATCTGCATACTCACTTAACCACTCTGGTTCTTTAGCCTTGCATTTTATGTCTACTGGATTTATCTTAAATAGCTTGCCTCTTTCTGAGTCCTTTTAACAATTTAGAAGCCTTGGCTAATTGGAGCACCGGTGATCTGAAAATTCTAGTTCCTTCTTGAACTTTATTTCCGTGAAGGTCAAGGAAAGAGATGGTTCCTTTGTAATAATGAATGTCAGCTTGATTTTTGTGGAGCCAATCCATTCCAAGGATTCCATCATAGACTCCCAAGGGTAAGGCTCTGAAGTGGCACTCTGTTACGTTCCCATCTAGACTAAACTGAATAAGGTTTGTCTCAAGGTGTTTGAAAAGAATCTTTCCATTGACTGATTCCACTTGCATAGGTTTCCATGATTTTTTATTTAGGACTAACTTAAGTAGACATCCTGGGGAAATAAAAGAATGAGTACTGTCTGAATCAATCAAAAGCTTGAATTGCTTACCCTGGAGGGCTGAAAATTGATGGGTTATTCCCGTGATGCTCTATTGTTGCGGCATAGATCTATCCTTTTTCTTCCTCCACTTCCTTAGCTATAGTGACGGCTCTAGCTACTGCAGTCTGAGGTGGAACTCTCTCTCTTTGGTTACCCCAATTTTGGGAGGGAGTTCCGAGAGTGCTTTGCATGGAGGCTGCCGGTTGAGCTGGCACTCTTCTGGGATTGCCCTGATTTTGGCACAGGGGACCCTGATTGGACTGATACGAAGGAGTATGTCTCTGAATTCTGGGACCCTGGCTTCCTTGGACCATAGAAGAAGATGGGCAATCCTTGAGCTGGTGCCCAAACCCATGACATTTGAAGCACTTGTTCTCACTTCGAAGCTCTTCCCTTTGCATTCTTGAGAGAGTCGGAGTTCCTAAGAAAGAACTTCGAGGGAAAGGTCTTCCCTCATTCCTGAAATTTCCAGACTCCAAATTCTGGTTTGGACCTTGGTGTCTCTTTGGAGGCAGAAGGTTGGAAGAACTTCCCGGTGTCTGGAATCTCTTGAAGGATGCGGGAGTTGGCTTTGGCGGGACTTTCACGAGATGAAAGCTTTGGCAAAGTCCTTGGCCATTTTGACAGCTTTTGCCATGGACACTAGCTTGGCATTCTTGACTAGTGTGTCTAAGGGTTCGTTCATTCCCCGAATGAACCTAGCCATGAGATGCTCTTCGTCTAGAGGTGGTGAATACTTGAGGAGAAGAGCAAATGCCTGGTGATATTCTTCAATGGTTTTTCTCCCCTGATTTAGCTCTAAGAATTCATTCATCTTGGTTTCTAAAAATCCGGGGGACAAAATCTCTTCCTTAGATAAGATTTAAGATCATTCCAAGACTGGGTATTCCTGTCCAGATGGTTGGTGTCGCAATGGTTTCTCCATGCCACCTTGGTTGTTTTTACAATTTTCAGCCTAGCAAGAGCCATTTTGCTCCTCTCATTATAGCTAGTGACATCAAAATATTCCTCTATTGCTTCAACCCACTTCTCCTCAGCCTCGCCCAAGTTCTCCCCTTCACCTTTGAAGGGTCCTAGCTGAGTTCTGTGAAGAGCCTTACAAACATCGGGGTCAAGTTCTTCTTCATCAGTGAGAAGATTTGGCTGACGGCCACGGTTCCCTTGCCTTATGATTCTGCCAAAAATGATACATTATTAAATTTTTATTTTGATTTCGTCCACGAGATCCTAAGACTTAAGAGGTTCGGAAAATAATTTCTTAAACAATATAAATGATCTTAATGGAGATCTATGACATATGTCCGTTAACAAATTTTGCTTTATCAATTCGTCAATAAACAATCACTTATACAAATAGGAAATTTTTCCACAAAACATTTCTTTAGTTTTATTTGATGACATCTTAATCTACTCCAAATCAATGGGAGAGCATGAGGAGCATGTGCGTAGAGTTCTGCAATTGTTGCGTAGACACAAACGCTATGCCAAGAAGAGCAAATGTACCTTCTTTACTCATCAAACTGAATATCTTGGGTTCATCGTCTCCAAAGATGCCATTTCAGTAGACCCCGCCAAGGTCCAAGATATTCTAGAGTGACCACCCCCTTAGGATTTGCCTCAGGGTAAGATCTCTTTTCAGGCTTAGGTTTGTCAGTCCTCAATTCTTTCACAAGGGGCTTTGCTCATATAAGAGCATCCTGTAATGAGCTTGGCCTCATTGCTTTAAGGTGGGAATCTAAGGATTCATTTAACCCTTGGCAAAAACGAGCCACTTGCTGGGAAGTAGTCATAGCTGGGGCATACTTTCGAAGAGTGATAAAGTTGGAATAGTATTCCTCAAGAGTTAAGCTGCACTGCCTAAGAAAAAAAAACTCATTCATCTTTATGGATTCATGGGAAGGGAGAAGATATCTTTCCTTCACGTCTTCCCACGTTGGAGAATGCTCGGTGACTCCCTTGTCACGGCACCACTGTTTCCACCAGAGTTTAGCATCTCCGATGAGGCGAAATTTGTTTTAGTAGGATATTTTTATTAATTAGCATTATGTTAGGTAAAACATTCATTGCAAAACAGTCCTTAAATGCCAATTCCTAGGAGCTAAGAACGGCTCTGATAACAATTGTAAGGTTCCCCCTTCTAAAATAGGGGAAACACTTAAGATAGTCCACTAAGTCTTAACTTGGACAAAATTTCCTGTCTTAAAAATTGTAAGGTTCCACCTTCTAAAATAGGGGAAACACTTAAGATAGTCCACTAAGTCTTAACTTGGACAAAATTTCCTATTTATCGACACCTTGATCATGTAGAGATTCAAGGATACAATTCATAGGTAAGACCTAGTCCTTTCTCGCAGGGGGAGTGTGATCTTCTAAAAATCAAATCACCCATAGGGTAATTGATCATAAATTGGGCAACTACTAGACTTAATTTCTAGAGGCAACGCTTTTTTCCTCATCCATGCAAGGCACAGCCGCTGGCCTAGTCTTCTAGAATAGAGTTGCCCAAGAACCTATTTATCTAGTGTAGGGATTTCACTTAATCTATTGGAAAGCTACCCATCTGTAGGATGATGTCGTCAGGGCATTCCATCCTTCCACTTTCCACCCTACTCACGCGTCAATTTGTTTTCTAATTAATCCTACCACACTGTTTGACATAATAAACATGTTCCTTAATTAAGGCCCTTTTCACAAGGTTTGTTAAAACAGCCTTTTTCCATAGTACAATAATGCCAAAGACAAGATTTATAAAAAAGTTTATACATGAATCAATTTCATACAAGCCAAACCGGCTCTCTTATTCTTTTTCTTTATACTACCGATGATCTAGAATTCGGCCTTCCAGCCTCTACATGCTGGGCAAAACCCTACGGGACCATACACCTCATCGTCGGTGGGGCGAGGACTCAAGCCGGCGGCCTGTCTCGCCCTCTCAAACTCCATCGCTCGATCCTCCTTCCCCTCAGAGGGATGTCTGCACACTAGGGTGGGCTTATTCACCACACTAGCTTGGGCCCTCAGAACTAGACAGCATCATAATCTCTCACCTTAATCGAGGAACCTTATTCTCCCAATGGTATGAGGGATACCTTGGGCCATTCCTGGGCTTTGCTAATGACGCCGCCCGGCTACAGAAGCACGGAACGGAGTTAGCGTCGAAGCCAGGAAAAACTTGCACTCTTTAAAGATAACACTTTCAATGTAATTTATTGAAATACAGCATCACACAATTCGTAACTTCATACAATTTTATGTCATTATTTTAAAAGGAAAAGATACACATTTATTAACACTAATATAAAAAAAACTCTCCCTTAAAAGATAACCAAACTAACCTGGCCACCATTTCCTTGAGGAGCGGGAGGGTTGGATCTCAAGGTTCCTCGAGGTTCCTCAAGGTTCCTCGATTAAGGTGAGAGATTATGATGCTATCGAAACACTCTAGTTGGATCTCAATTCTGAGATCGTTTGCTCGCTATCGTATGAGCAAAAGACCACAGCGCATGAACCCTCTCTTAAGGCTAAAAACCTCTTACTAAAGTCCACGCAAATGGGGGGGATTGTGAGATGTCCTTAACACAAAAACGTTTTGCTAAAGAGGAGAAGGGATTAGGGCTGCTGTAAGTCTCTTCACATGGGGGAGGGGGGAGAAGAGTTAAGGACACTACCTCCTAGCAAGAGGGGGATGGAGGAAAATTGCCTTATCTGAAAAGTGGCAAATGAGAGGGTGTAGAGAGGGGTGGCTGCACTATAGTGGTGGTGGTCATAGTTTAATTCAGGGTTCGAGTCTGGAGAGTTTCTCCCTGAACTATCTTTCTCGAACGGTAATATTTCAATTACTACTTTACTGAATTTCATTCATTAAGTATTTTGCTTAACTGAATTCAAAACTAAACACGTATTCCTATGAGAAATAAATTAGTCATTTATCTAAAATTTCAACTTCGATAGATCTTCTGAATTTTCTCATTACCATCCTAGAGAATATGAAACAGTAGAATTTTCTTTCACGAAGTATTTACTTATTCATTTACAAATATTCATGGGATTTAAACAATGATTAAAGAGAAATCTCATTTTGATATAAAAAAAATTATGTATGCATCTATTTATGCATAAAATACACTTCTATGGAAATAACACTTTTATATAAAAGAAAATCCTTTTATGCATAAAAATCAATTTTGATGAAACTAACACTTTTATAATAAAAAAATTCTTTTATGCTTCTATTTATGCA
This sequence comes from Cibotium barometz, assembly GCF_041138505.1. Classification (NCBI taxonomy): domain Eukaryota; kingdom Viridiplantae; phylum Streptophyta; class Polypodiopsida; order Cyatheales; family Cibotiaceae; genus Cibotium; species Cibotium barometz. The sequence continues at coordinate 56,457,728 of NC_141061.1, read as the reverse complement.
TAAAAATCCATTTTGATGAAAGTAACACTTTTATAATAAAAAAAATTCTTTTATGCATCTATTTATGCATAAAAATCAATATTGATGAAAGTAACACTTTTATAATTAAAAAATTCTTTTATGCATCTATTTATGCATAAAAATCAATATTGATGAAAGTAACACTTTTATAATAAAAAAATTCTTTTATGCATCTATTTATGCATAAAAATCAATATTGATGAAAGTAACACTTTTATAATAAAAAAATTCATTTATGCATCTATTTACGCATAAAAATCAATATTGATGAAAGTAACACTTTTAAAAAAAAATCTTTTATGCATCTATTTGCGCATAAAAATCAATATTGATGAAAGTAACACTTTTACAATAAAAAAAATTATTTTATGCATCTATTTATGCATAAAAATTAATATTGATGAAAGTAACACTTTTATAATAAAAAAATTTCTTTTATGCATCTATTTATGCATAAAAATCAATATTGATGAAAGTTACACTTTTATAATAAAAAAATTTCTTTTATACATCTATTTATGCATAAAAATCAATATTGATGAAAGTAACACTTTTATAATTAAAAAAATTCTTTTATGCATAAAAATCAATATTGATGAAAGTAACACTTTTATAATTAAAAAAAATCTTTTATGCATAAAAATCAATATTGATGAAAGTAACACTTTTATAATAAAAAAATTCTTTTATGCATCTATTTATGCATAAAAATCAATATTGGTGAAAGTAACACTTATATATTAAAAAAAATCCAATATGCATCTTTCTATGCATAGAACTTAAATCTAATGAAAATCACTCTTTTATAATAAAAAAATAACCAATATGCATCTTTCTATGCATAGAATTTAAATCTAATGAAAATCACTCCTTTATAATTTAAAAAAACCAATATGCATCTTTCTATGCATAGAATTTAATCTTAATGAAAATAACACTTTTATAATAAAAATATTTCTACTATGCATTTTTCTTTGCCTAGAATGAAAATAACACTTTTAGAATACACAAACGGTGGGGATTACTCTTTTTGAATAATAAAAGATAAAAATTATTTCACAAAATTTAAGAAAATTTTACCATAAACTCCTTTATATGGTTGACCATTTTTCAAATTTTCCTATCCTTAAGTCACTTAAAAATTATCCCCAAATAGCTTAAAGCATTCTAAACTAATCAAATTCTACTTTTTAAAGAGAAATAATATGAAAAGTTTAATTCCAACAATTAGATTACTTATCTAGGATAAAGAAAGGCTCAATTTAAGAATGAGAGAGGGGGAAAGCCTTTCCAAGGCATAGCATCATTTTACATTTCAAAGAAAATAAAAATTAAAAAACCATTAAAAAAGAATAAAGAAAAAGTAGGATTTCTACCTTACATGAATTTCTGAGAGCTTTCCTTTGGCTTGATGGTTTGAGGGATCTACTCTTGTTTGCAACAAGAGTGGCCACCAATTCTTTAGAAGAGGGAATGGTCAAAAACTAATGAATTATTAAGAAATTCACAGTTTTTGGGGAGGAGTAGAGTAACAATGCATAAAACACTATTAAGTTTCTACAAAGGGGGAGGCTTCTATTTATAGGAAAAAGTGAGCTTCTAACCAAGAAAATTGGTTCTAGAATTTTCCAGATCAGTTTGGTCAATTTTTGACCATTTTTGGGTCAGTTTAGCTTACTTTTTGGAACAAGACTTGAATTAAGAGAGAGGAGAGATGAAATATCTCAATATTTGAGAATTTAAAACTCCACCACACATGTGAAATAGGCGATTCCTTCATGAGGGGGAAATCCCCACTCTGAGATGTCAAAAATTTGTTTTTTTAGTATTTTTTGGTCCTTAGTCCGCTCTTCATCTTATGTGAGTATTTACTCATTTTTGGGGGGATTTTCTTTATTTATTCTATTTATCTCCTCCCTACATTTGGATGAATCTGATTGGCCCCCCAGAACCTTAATTTAAAAATTTTCAAAAATCTGGACCCCTAGGATAAGGCCTTTTGAATAGATTATAATTGATTTCTAATGCACCTTCTGAAAATCTTTTTGAACTTATGTTTCAGGGGAATTTATTTTAATAAGAGATATATTTCCATCCAAAAATATCTAAAATTTGAATAACCTCTCTCTAGATTATTTTCTCTCTCCAGGTAAAAACAGGTAGAAACAAGATCTTTTATATTTCTGAAGAGGGATTTGATTATAGGGGAAGATATTGGACATCTTGAGGGGCTAGGGAGGAATCTTACACTAATATAGGGCTAGATCTAGACATCCATTAATGGGTTATACTTCACCAATTAGACAAAGAGAATGTCTCTACTTATGTTAACAAATTTAGCCAAACACTTTTCCAACTTCAAGATAAAGAGAGGGTAGCCCTCGTCTTTCAAGCAAGAGGGTAATTCGAACCATGAATTTTTCAACCCTTTTGAATATGAAAGGTACCATAAATAAAAAACAAGCTACATGATAATGGTAGCACACATGATTTTCTTTAGAGCTTTGAGATTGCTTAACCTTAAGTTAGCACCCATAAAGTCACGAAACCTCTCACTAGCACCAAGTATAGTTACACAAGGGAGCTGAAACAATTAGGTCTTAGGATCAAACCCTACAAGGAGAAACAAGATTTCTTAGTCACGAGGAGTAGAAATCATTTTAGTATGCCTTGGAGATACCAATACAATCCCAAGATGGACTATGACGCACAAACCATTTGAATTTCAAAAGATGGTAAAGAGATGTGTCTTAAAAGCAAATGAGAGGAAACATTAGTCCTCTACTTAGTCATACACAAGCTAAAAGGGCCATGCAAAAGAAAGACAATACTTTTATGGTGCCAGTTAACAAAATTACTGCTACAGAAACTACTCTTCCCATTAAGCCTTCCTCTCTAATTTCTTTGATTGTTTCCTAGAAGAACTCCCACATCTGGACTACAAGACTCTAGACCTAAAGACTATAAAAATAAAAGGTATCCCAAGGAATACACCACCTTAAAAGGCTCATCATTAAGTAAACATGTTAGAGCAAAAAGAAATCTAGAGATAGATAGAAAAAGGAAATTAATATCACTAGTAGCTCACCTTATGGAGGGCAAGTACTTTTGGTTAAGAAGAAGAAGAATGACACTTATCGTATGTATGTTAACTATAGAGTCTTAAACAAGATTAAGAAGAATAATGACACTTACTGTATTCGTGTTAACTATAGAGTCTTAAACAAGATTATGACGATAAATAATAAATATCCTATCCCCCCCAGACTTTTGATGATTTATGTATTTATAGCAAGATAGACCGTAAGTTTGGGTACCGTCAAGTGAGAATGGTTGAAAAAGATATTTATAAGACTGTGTTTAGGATAGTCTGGTCATAATGAGTTTATGGTTATTCCCTTTGGAGTGTGTGCATGCACATGCATGTATGTGATTATGTATGTATCAACTCTATGTGTGTGTACAAGTGTCTGTGGATTGTGTGTGTTTATGTGTGTGCACATGAGTGGAAGTGTATGTGTATATGCATGCATGTGTGTGTCAGGTGTGTGCATGCCAACTCTATGTGTGCGAACGTGTGCGCGAGTGTGTGTGCCTTTATGTGTCAATAATGTGTGTGCACAAATGTTTGTGTAAGTGCACCCTCATCTATTAAAGTGATTGTGTGTGCCAATAATCACATGTGTGCATGCACCGTGTGTGTGTGCACATGTGCATATGCCTATATATATGCATGTGTATGTGTCTCTGTGTGCATGTACGCAAAAGAGAGTGTGTGTGCACTTACGCAAGAGAATGTGCACATAACTATGTTCTTGTGTGTGTGGATGCACGCATATATGTGTGCACATGCACGTGCTCTTGTGTATACATGCACATGCATACATACATACATATGTGTGTGTGTGTATGTGTGTGTACACTTAAGTGTGTGCATGCACGTGTATTTATGTTATGCGTGTGTATGCAAGTGTGTGTGTGCATGCTAGCGAGTGCATGTATATGCATCATATGCATGTGTATGGGTGTGAGAGCACGCACGTGCATGTGGGTGATTGGGTGTATGTCAATTCTATGTGCACACATGTGAGTGTGTGTGACTTTATGTACATTCATAGTCGTGTGTGTATGCATGTGCATATGCAAGTGTACGACTATGTACGTGCATGCTTGCATGTGTGTATGTGTATGTGACTGCATATGAGTGCATGTGTGTATGTGTATGTGACTGCATATGAGTGCATGCAAGTGTGTGTCTGTGTATACACGCAAGAGTGTGTGCATATGTGTGTCTGTGTGTGTGGGTACACATGTGTATGTGTATGTGTATATGTACGTGTATGTGCACATGTATGTATAATTTTTGTTTATAAAAATATTTTCTAAAAATAGAAATGGTTATTGCTTTTGCTTTTGCTTTTTTTTTCATTGGTGGAGATATGTGGTGAGGTGTGCTCACTTATTATATCCTCAAATAGATCATGCACCTTACATATAATGATGGGGTGATTTTTAAACAATGATGATACTACAGAGAAAGAGAGATACATTTTTATCATATAAGTGACCTCCCTACACCACTTCCCCCTCTTTACACTAAAATTTGAATCTAAAATGGGAATAAAGCTTGTCTTTCACTCTTTAACTCTCCCTTCTTACACATGGTAAAATGCAATGGCCACAAAGTGACACGTGGGTGAATGCTATGACAAGGGAAAAATAGTGAGAGTAATAGTACATGATTGTTTGTTCTCAAAGCTCCCCAAATTGATGGTTGTGTTTGTGATGCCCAAATCTCACTTCATCAAATCTTGTCTTTTTGAACGTACATTAGAGCTTTATATGTCACCTCACAACACATAAAGACTTTGCAAGTTGTCACCTTTGTAGAGGACCAAGAGTGAACAAGATACAAGTTGACCTAACATAGATCATAAGAGGACCAAACTTTATTATAGGCTTTTGTGAGTAGCATTCTTGGAAGAGGAGAAGGGCTGGAGGGTTAGAAGGGAGTTGACCATGTTAGTGTCTTATGATAATGGAACATGACCAATTTCTAGTTGCCTGTGAATTCATGTTTCAAGGAGTTAACCAGGAAATTCTAGTTGTATGTGAAATCATTCCTTAAGAATGTTTATATTGTATGTATTAGATTTTTGTGGCCTCATTAACTTCATGTTTGCTATACTTATTTATGAAGAGAGGTTCTTTTGCATACAGATAACAGTTAAACCACTTAGTAAGTTAACATGGTTTTGACCACCTGACCTATCATGAAAGGCACTTTCATTTCTTACATGCATGTGATGGAAACCCGATTCTCGTAAGACGGTGCTAGAATTTATCTTAACTTTATAAAGCAATCTTGGGAAAGTGATAAACCTCATGTACATGATTGCTTAGGACTAGAGCTAGTTCCAATGGACTATTTTTTAAGTTTTATTCAGCCTGGTGTGAAGGCTAGTCTCTTGTATGTAAGTTAATTTGACATTGAACAATACACATTCATTCCCTTGCAATAGAATACTTGTGAGCTCTTTGTTGTCTTATTGTAGGTTTCTCCCTCTTGTCGTTTATCTAGATGGAGGTGTAATATAAAAAAATCATGTTATTAAGGCTTCTTTACTCTATAATGTGTACTATATATGTTTGGTGATTATCCATTCCATGTGGGACCTAACATTTGGTATATCAGTGAGAGGAGGAGCTTGTACAAGAAGCTGATACTTACCTTCTCATAATATTAATAGCAACTTTGGAAGCTTGTATGAAAAGCTGGCAGCTTGGTGGCTCATCGTCAACTTCAAATATCTTGTTTTACATGAAGGATTCCAAGGATTTCTATGTAATATTATGTATTGGGTGTTAGAATGAGTGGAGTGTTCATTGTAAATACTATGTGTATGATTTATAAATACAATGGTATGAGTTATAGTGCTCATTGTATATAGAATGGTAATGAGCCATAAAATAAAAATGAGCCTTCAGCCTACATACGTGTGAAGAGCATGTGGAGGATTGTGAAATTATGCATAATAGAGAAGTATCCTTCTTCTAGAAGTCCTATATGAACTAAGGAGAATTTTGATATGTGTACTTAATGGGCCTTTATGTGGGCTCAAGGTGGGGTTGAGTCTACCTTCCAAGTCAACAAATATCTTTGAATTAAGAAATCAAGGAAACACATGTCAAAATTAGCCAAGAAGGATAGGTGTAATAGTGGCATCCATGCTTACGCAATCCAAAGTTGAATGCTTCTTCTATCTCTAAGGTGGGGTTTAGCCAATATTCCAAGTCAACAAATATCTTTGAATTAAGAAATCAAGAAAACACATGTCAAAACTAGCCAAGAAGGATAGGTGTAATAGTGACGTCTATGCTTAGGCAATCCAAAGCTGAATGCTTCTTCTATCTTTAATGTAATTCTTGAAAAGAGGGTGAGAAATCTCCTATATAAGGAGCCCTACTTATAATTCATATTAACATATTGAGGTATAGAATTTTCTTATATGATGATAGCGCTTATCCTCACTCTTGTACCTTATTGCCTTCCTACTTTGATGTGTGATTTGATTATTAGTAATGAAATTCCAATTTCCTTGGGTCTTGATGGTGATGTTCTACTTTACTAAGCTTGTCTATGTAAGGTTCCCCCCTTCCAAAATAGGGGAAATACTTAAGATAGTCCACTAAGTCTTAACTTGGAGAAAATTTCCTACTCATCGTCACCTTGACCATGCAGAGATTCAAGGATACAATTCATAGGTAAGACCTGGTTCTATCCCGCAGGGGGAGCGTGGTCTTCTAAAAATCAAATCACCCATAGGATAATTGATTATAAATTTGGGCAACTAGTAGTCTTGATTCCTAGAGAGACAACGCTTTTTTCCTCATCCATGCAAGACACAGCGACTGGCCTAGTCTTCTAGAATAGAATTGCCTGAGAACCTATTACTTGATCTGTTGGAAAGCTACCCGACTAATCGGGTCCACCCGTCCATAGGATGGTGCCATCGGGGCATTCCATCCTCCCACTTTCCACCCTAATCACGTGTCAATTTGTTTTCTAATTAATCCTACCACAGTGTTTGACATAAATAAACATGTTCCTTAATTAAGGCCCTTTTCATAAGGTTTGTTAAAACAGCCTTTTTCCACAGTACAATACTGCCAAAGACAAGATTTATAAAAAAAGTTTATATATGAATCGATTCCATACAAGCCAAACCGGCTCTCTTATTCTTTTCCTTTATACTACCAATGATCTAGAATTCGGCCTTCCAGCCTCTACATGCTGGGCAAAAACCTACGGGACCATACACCTTGTTGTTGATTGCTGGGGCGAGGACTCAAGCTGGCATGTCGCCCTCTCAGGCTCTGTTGCTTGATCCTCCCGCCCCTCAAAGGGATGTCTATGCACTAGGATGGGCTTATTCACCGCACTAGCCTGGGACCTCAGAACTAGACAACATCACAATCTCTCACCTCAATCGGTGAACCTTATTCTGGCAATGGTATGAGGGATACTTGGGCTTTGCAAAACGAGGCTACCCAGCTACACAAGCACGGAAGTTAGCATCGAAGCCAGGAAAAACCTGCACTCTTTCTCTTAAAGATAACAATTTTAATACAAATCATTGAATACATCACTTCAAATCGTAGCTTCCTACATTTTTTTTAAAGGAAAAGATACAGGTCTTCTTTTTTCATTTATTGACATTAATATTAAAGAAAAGCTCTTTTTAAAAGATGACCAAGCTAACCTAGCCACCATTTCCTTGAGAAGCTTGCAAATAGGAGGGTTGGAGCCGCATTAGGAGCATCTTCTCCAATCTCATTGTTGCGTGCTCCTCCTAAGGTTATATTTTGGCGTTTTCAAGATAGGGCCATCTTGGACATCGCCTTGTAGTGCTGTTGCGGTCGTAATGCTTCAGTTAGATCTCGATTCCGAGATCGTTTTCTCACTCTATGAGCAAAAAACTACAGCACACGAACCCTCTCTAAAGTAAAAAACCTCTAACAAGGGTGGGTTGGCTAAAAGTTAGCTTATCTGAAAATTGGCAGATTAAGGGGTGTTGAGAGGGGGGTAGCAAGGGACGGCTGTAGGTACTGTAGCAAGTACACCATGCAGGGACAGAAGGGCAGTACAGACAATGACACAGCCTTATGCAGAGTACAGGCTATGCAGGAATGCGTGTTGGCCATGGAGTATCCCGGGAGTTTATATAGCTATGGGGTATGGGCGTGGGCGCTACACAAAGTACGGTCGAAAGAATGATGTACCATTAAAGGATGCGGATCAGTGGTCTGCATGGGCCTGGGGAAAGATATGGTGGTGGTGAACAGGGAAAGGGGTGGTATGCATGTACCTTATTTGCTCAGAGGTAGCATTGGTGTCCACGTAGTGGTGCGTGTGGACCACACAATGGGTGGCCGACCTTTGGTCCTTGTGCGGCCATTGTACAGGTGCCCTGGTGATTTTATACTATCCTTTTTGGGGTGGGGTCCCGAAATTTGGGGCGTCGGCCTCGATTTGCGTGCTGGACCACCCGAGGGACAAAAATTATTTTTCAACGAAAATATCTGAGATGTTTCCCTGGTCATTGGGGTGCAGACCGTCCGTCACAATCGGACGCTCGGTCGTGCATTTATTAAGGTTTAAAGGCCATCATTTTTGAGCTAAAAATAACTAAAATTCGCATATAAGCTTGATCCGATGTCCGTTTTGGATGCTGTAAAATCCTATATTATGGTAAAATCTCATGCAGATTCTCAATTTGGGCTTCGAATTTGAAGATTCTAAGTAGAAATAGATCATTTAATAAAATCATTGATTTTTATACCATAAAAACTCATAAATTTATCTATTACATGAACATTTCTTTATTAATGAAGATGGGTATATTACATCCTTCTCCCCTTAAAGAAATCGAGATGTCCTTATCTCGTCATGAATTGGGGATAATCCTTATCTCGTCATGAATTGGGGATAATCCTTTAAAAGTGTAGCTTCATCTTCCCAAGTTGCATCCTCTTCAGGGTAGTCATTCCACTGTACTAGATGTTCTACAAGAGTTCTATTACGGAGTTGCCTTTCTCTAGAATCTATGATCCTATTGGGCTATAATTCAAGGACTCCTTGAGTAGGGATTACAACTTGTTCATCATCAAGAATATGATCCAAACTAGGCACATAAGGTTTTAACAAACTTACATGAAATACATTATGGACTTTGATATGGGCTGGGAGCTGGAGTTTATAGGCACTTTTACCTAGACACTTGATAACTGTATAGGGACCACAATACCTAGGGCTGAGCTTCTAATATTTCCCAAGTGATAGAGAACTTCGTTTGGGTCGCACTCGTAGAAGGACTTTGTCTCCTTCCTTGAAGATCCTTTAAGACCTCTTGGTGTCAGCATAATGCTTTTGCCGATCTTGAGCAGCTTTAATATCCTTTTGGATTGCCTTGGTCTGTTCCTCCATCTCTTTGAGCATCTTCCTGGATGCCTCAACTCCTCTGGTTGGATCAAAGAAATTTAGAGAAGATAAGCATTCTTGCCCATAGAGTACTCTGAATGATGACATTCCTATGCTCTAATGATAAGTTGTATTGTAGGCTAAATCTACCAGAGGAAGGTATGAAATCCATCTTCTTGGTTCTCATCCACAATATGCTCAAAGAATGTCTTCAATTACCTAATTCACTCTCTCAGTCGTCTGGATGATAAGTTGTGCCAAAGCAAAGTTGAGTTCCCAAGGCTTGAAATAAGGACTGCCATAACTTTAAAGTGAAGTCAGAATCCCAATCACTTACTATCCTCTTTGGGAGACCGTGAAGTTTAAAGACTTCCTTGATGAATATTCGAGCAACATTAGAAGCTTTGAAGGTCTTCTTTGCTGGTATAAGGTAAGCTACTTTGGTAAGTAAGTCCACTACTACCAGAATGGAGTCATACCCTCCTTGTACAGTGGGGAGACTTCTGACAAAATCCATACTAATGCACTCCCACTTCATTTGGGGAATATCCAAGGGTTGAAGTTTCCCAGGCATCTTGACCCTTTCAGCTTTGATCCTTTTGCATGAGAGACATTGCTTCAAGTACCAAAGGACATCATTTTTCAAGCCTGCACAATGAAAGCTCCTTCTTACGGCATTTAATGTTTTTGTATAGACTGGGTGTCCTGCAGCAGCACAACAGAACTATCATGAGCTTCATGGAGGATTAGTTTCCTTAAAGCAAGATCCTTAGGGATACATAGCCTGTGATGATTGAAGTAGAGGCTTCCTTCATGAGCTTCATGGAGGATTAGTTTCCTTAAAGCAGGATCCTTAGGGATATATAGCCTATGATTGAAGTAGAGGATTCCTTCATGAGTGGATTATCCCTTGATTAGATTCTTATCTTTCTCTAAATTTCCCCCTTCTACTAGCTTCACCATCCTCTGATAATTTGGATCATGAGATGAGACTTCTTTCACCTTGACCAGTATGGGATCATTTGGCATTGAAATTGCACTTAAGAAAGATTTGCGGTGGCTAAGTGCATCTGCTACCACATTATCTTTCCCAGGGCGGAATTTGATGTCGAAGTCATATTCTTGTAGAATTTCAATCCATCTCCTTTGCCTCATGTTGAGGTTAGGATGGGTGAAGATCCACTTCAGACTTTTGTGGTCAGTTTTACAAGCCAGAATTTGCCCCCCAAGAGATAATGTATCCATAATTTGAGGCAATGAGCAACTATTAAGAGCTCCAAATCATGGGTGGCATAATTTGCGTAAGCTTGCAGGAAGTATAAGCGACTGGTCTTCCTTCTTGGCCTAAGACACCACCAAGTGCTAGACTACTGGCATCAGTAAACCACTTCAACTTCCTTGGTGAAATCAAGAAGTTTTAGGACTGGGGTAGAAGTAATAATGACCTTGAGCTGATCAAAACGTTTTTGATGGATTGGCAGCCACACTATTTTGCAATCCTTCTTAAGAAGATACGACAAGGGTGCAGCTACCAAGGTGTAATCCTTGATAAAAATCCTATACCATCCTGTGATTCCCAAAAAACCACTAACTTCAGGAGCTAATTTAGGGAGTGGCCACTCTAGTATATCTTTGACCTTGGCAGGGTCTACTGAGATGCCATCTTTGGAGACGCCGTGAACCCAAGATACTCAATTTGATGAGTAAAGAAAGTACATTTACTCTTCTTGGCATAGAGTTTATGTTTGTGCAGCAATTGCAGAACCCTACGCACATGCTCCTCATGCTCTTCCATTGATTTGGAGTAGATTAAGATGTCAATAAAAAAACAAGCACAAATTCATCCAAGTAAGGATGGCATATATCTTGCATTAGGTGGTTGAAGGTTGTAGGAGCATTGGTTAACCCGAATGACATTACAGTAAACTCATAGTGGCTATAACAGGTCTTGAAGGTTGTCTTAGGTATATCTGCTTCCTTGACTTTGATCTAATAGTAACCAAACCTCAAATCTATTTTTGAGAAAACTTTAGCCCCATGAAGCATGTCAAGAAGCTCGTCGATGCGAGGGATAGGATACTTATTCTTAACAGTGACTTGATTTAGCCCTCGATAATCTATGCAGAGGCAGAGAGTCCCATCCTTCTTCTTTTGGAAAAGAACAGGTGCCCCCCAAGGAGAGCTACTGGGGTGGCGTACAAATCATTGCTCAATGAGTTGGGAAAGTTGCTCTTTATGTTCAATGGCTTCAGGGAGGGACATTTTACAAGGCGCTTTTGAGACGGGTTGAGCTCCAGGGATCACCTTGATCTCATGATTGACTTCTTAAGGGGGCGGTAGTTCTGCAAGCTCATCAGGGAAGATGTTAGAGAATTCTTGGGCCAAGAGGGTTTTGTCTCCTTACTAGATTCAATGGCTTTGTTGAGCTTGACTAAGAAAACTTGATGACCCTTACGTGCTCCCTTGAGAAGATGTTTTTCCTTGACTATCCTTGATTTAGGTTTTCTTGTTTTCCCTTAAACGGATACTACTTGGCCATGCTAATTTTCAAAAGTGATGCTCCCCTAGTTACAGTGAATGTTAGCTTTGTTTGCAATTAACCAGTCCATCCCAAGGATTCCATCATAAATTCCTTATGGCAAGACTCTAAATTGGTCATGAGTTTGCTCATTTCCCAGCTCAAAATCAAGGTTTCCTATAGAGTGGCAATACTACTTCTTTCCCACTGGCTACCTCTACAATCATTTTTCTAGCTATTTTTTGGCCCAAGTTTAATGTTTGCAAACACCTAGGAGAAAGAAATGAATGGGTACTGCCACAATCAATCAAAAGCTGGAATGGCTTGGTGAGTGTCTGGGGTTTGGATTACACCAAATTATTTATTCGGACCTTGGTATTCTACTGCCGCATGGACTATGGCGTGCTCTTCTTCAGCCATTTCCAAGGTCGGTTCTTCACTTATAATACAGGCGGTTCTAGCAACTGCTCCTCCGCGGCCTTTGCCATGTCCACTGCCTCTTGCACCTTGGTGGATAGGGGTTCCACAGCCTTGATTTCCTCTGCCACCTTGGGGAAATGATGTCCCGGCTCATTGCATTCAAAAAATAGAGGGCCTTCTCAGGAAGAATCAATATATGAGCGGGGGACAAAAGAGTTGCTTTGCCGCCCTCTGTTGTAGTAGGGGGAATTCTGTTGGGGTTTCTTGTAGGGTTGATCTTTAGGATTTGCCTCAGAGTAAGATCTCTTTTGAGGCTTAGCTTTGTCAGTCCTCATTTCTTTCACAAGGGGCTTTGCTCGTATGAGAGCATCCTGTAACGTGCTTGGCCTCATTGCTTCAAGGTGGGAATCTAAGGGTTCATTTAACCCTTGGCAAATACGAGCCACTTGCTGGGAAGTAGTCATAGCTGGGGCATACTTTCGAAGAGTGATAAATTTGGAATAGTAGTCCTCAAGAGTTAAGCTGCACTGACTAAGACTAAAAAGCTCATTTATCTTTATGGATTCATGGGATGGGGGAAGATATCTTTCCTTCATGGCCTGCTTGATGTCTTCCCATGTTTGAGAATGCTCGGTGACTCCCTTGTCACAGCACCACTGTTTCCACCAGAGTTTAGCATATTCAATGAGGTGAAACCATGCAAGCATAGACTGATTTGCTGCTCCAGTACCAGCAGCAGCAGTGAAATAATCGTCCATTGCTTCAATCCAGACTTTAGCATCCTTCTCAATCTTTGAACGTTCTCCTTTAAAGGAGGGAGATTGCATTTGCTTGAGTAGGAGTTCTTCTCTTGGATATCAGTGTAAAGCACATTAGGAAGTGGAGGCTGATCAGCCATCATTGTAAAAAAATTTAAGATTAAAGATTCATACTTTGCACGCTTAAGCTTTTAAAAAAAAAGAGTAAAACATTGAAATCATTTTATTTCCAAATATTTACAAGGACAAGTTTTATTACAACGATCTGAGACTAATATAATTAGTCTTATTTGTTATGAAGGGAGATTCCTAAGCTCAACTATGACATAAGGGTAGAGCGGTCCACATAGGTGAAGTATGGGGGTTCCGCTATAGTTTTCAAGACTTGAAATACTGATGGTAAGGGTGGTAGACTCTGGATTGGGGTAGGTGCCAACACAGCTACTCTGTCGGTGTGGCAGTAGGTAAGATCTGCATCACTTGGTCATACACCCAGTGATTCCTGAGGTATGCAAATCCCATCTATAGTGATAGAGGTGTCAGGCTTGGGAGTACCGAGACGAACCAAAATAAATGGACCATCTTCAACTTTTCAATCCAACGAATCCGCTTTAGGTCGGTGGTAAGGTTCCCAATTTGATCCGCTAGGATGAAGAAATATCTCGGCCCGCGACTCTAGAAATCTCTACCCTATCCTCTTTCGATACGAGAGAAATGGGGGAGGGACATCTTCTCTAGTATCTGCACCATGGTGTCACGGAATTAATATTTGAATGATTGTAGGAAGAGGAAGATGCCTACTTGAAGTTTCTAGTTTTCCAATGCATCTTCAAGATTGCTAGTCACTCCTCGAAATGATAGACCAGAGTCCACCATCTTAACTTGGAGAAAATTTCCTACTCATCGACACCTTGACCATGCAGAGATTCAAGGATACGATTCATAGGTAAGACCTAGTCCTATCCCGCAGGGGGAGCGTGGTCTTCTCAAAATCAAATCACCCATAGGGTAATTGATCATAAATTTGGGCAACTACTAGTCTTGATTCTTAGAGATGTCCAATGCTTTTTTCCTCATCCATGCAAGGCACAACCACTGGCCTAGTCTTCTAGAATAGAATTGCTTGAGAACCTATTTATCTAGCATAGGGCTTTCACTTAATCTGTTGGTAAGCTACCCGACTAATCGGGTCCACTTGTCCGTAGGATGGTGCCATCAGGGCATTCCATCCTCCCACTTTCCACCCTACTCACGTGTCAATTTGTTTTCTAATTAATCCTACCACACTGTTTGACATAAATAAACATGTTCCTTAATTAAGGCCCTTTTCACAAGGTTTGTTAAAACAGTCTTTTTCCACAGTACAATACTGCCAAAGACAAGATTTATAAAAAACATACATGAATTAATTCCATACAAGCCAAACCGGCTCTCTTATTATTTTCCTTTATATTGTCGATGATCTAGAATTCGGCCTTCCAGCCTCTACTTGCTGGGCAAAAGCCTACAAGACTATACACCTTTTCATCATCCGCTGGCGAGGACTCAAGCCGGCTTGTCGCCCTCTCAGGCTCTGTCGCTCGATCCTTCCGTCCCCTGAGAGGGATTTCTATGCACTAGTGTGGGCTTATTCACCACACTAGCTTGGGCCCTCAGAACTAGACAACATCACAATCTCTCGCCTCAATCGGCAAACCTTATTCTCCCAATGGTATGAGGGATACCTTGGGCCAATCCCAAGCTTTACTAACAACGCCGCCTGGCTACACAAGCACGGAATGAAGTTAGTATCGAAGCGAGGAAAAATCTGCACTCTTTCTCTTAAAGATAACAATTTCAATATAAATCATTGAATATAGCATCACTTCAAATCGTAGCTTCATACATTTTTTTCAAAGGAAAAGATACGCATCTTCTTTCTTTATTTATTGACACTAATATTAAAGAAAAACTTTTTTAAAGATAACCAAGCTAACCTGGCCACCATTTTCTTGAGGAGCTTGCAACGAGAGGGTTGGAGATGCATTAGGAGCATCTTCTATAATCTCATTGTCCCCGAGGCAATATTTTGGCATTTTCGAGATGGGGCCATCTTGGACGTCACCTTGTAGCGCTCACTGCTGCGGTCATAATGCTTCAGTTAGATCTTGATTCCGAGATTGTTTACTCACTCTATGAGCAAAAACTACAGCACATGAACCCTCTTTAAGGTAGAAAACCTCTTGCTAAATGGGGGGGGGGATTTGTGAGATGTCCTTAAGGAGAAGGCAAAAATGTTTTGCTGAGAGAAGAGGGGTGCTACTGTAAGTCTCTTCACACGGGGAGGGGAGGGGGGAGAAGAGTTAAGGACACTATCTCCTAGCAAAAGGGAGGACTGTAGGTACTGTAGCAAGTACATTGTGCAGGGACAGAAGGGTGGTACAAACGGCGACACAGCCTTATGCAGAGTATAAGCTATATAGGAATGTGTGTTGGCCATGGAGTACCTCCCGGGGGTTTATATAGCTATAAGGTACAGGCATGGGCACTATGCAAAGTACGGTCCAAAGGATGGTGTATTGTCAAAGGATGTGGATCAGTGGTGTTGCGTGACGAGTGGTGATCAATGCAAGGATGCAACACAAAGATGGAAGCAAGAAAAGGAGAGACTTGACATTCTTATTTAGGGCTCTTGTAGAGAGTTCCCAGTTGTAGGTGAGTGTGGGAGTGGGCTTGAGAATAATCCCACATGGGAAGTTTTGGGAGTTTTAGGAGTTTTGGTATAAATAGTGGCTCATTTGAGAGCTCACATACACATTGGGCTAAACTCATGCTTGAGCTCTCTTGAGACTAGCTTTCCCTCTTGTTCATAGAGGTGCAAGATCTTCTCTTTCCCCATCTACACTATTGTATGAGCAATGCTCTTCTAATTCAATGCAATGAGATGATGTTTTTCTCTCCTCATCTCTATTCTCTAGTGTGCATGCTTCTTTGTTGATGCTTGTGGATTCTCTATTAGGCTTTGTGTGGTAGTGGATTCCAGCTTAAGCTTCTCCAGAGCTTGTAGCTTATCCATGGGCAAGGTAGTGAATGAGAATACATGTTTATTTCAAGCTCCATTAAACTTCAAGGTTTGTGTGCATGCTAGGGAAGTAAGTGCTTGAGAATGAAGTGTGCTTTGAGCTTGTGTATGCATTAGCTTAGCTTTCTTCTTGTATTGGATGTATGAATGAGTGGGATGATGAGTGAATGAGCTATGGCAAGATTGAGCTTGTGTGTGCAAAGTCTATGTCAAGGTAGTGGTGTCCATAGCATTCTCTCCCGAAAGGGATAAGCTTCCGTGCACCGGTACGGGTTGAATCCCTAGCTCTGAAAGGGATGCAAATCCCATTGGATTGAGCTACACACGGATCATGCTACTCTTGCTACAAGTGTAAAGAGTCTTCCATCTCTCCATTGGCGCCACTGCGCGCCGGGGAGAAGACTCAAAACCGGTTGAGAAGCTTGCATTACTACCACTAATTCTTTTTGTTTTTAGGTTTAGGGTTAGCACGAGTGTGGAATCTTGGAGCTAGTGATTAGAAGAGAAAAAGTAGATTAGTACTTACTTGTGCGGTTGAGATCTACTTCCGCTAATGTTTTTTGTTTATTGCAATGCTTTCATTCATGTTTATGCTTTCCATGGTTGCTTTCATTGTTGTGTTCATGTTTTGTTCATAGATTAGAGTTAGAAAAATTAGTTTTAAAGTGCTTTGTGGCTCGTCTTGTGTGCACGGTAGCAAAGAGAGAGCAAGGAGGAGAGGCCGCCGTCTCTGCCTCTCACGACTGTGTGTGGTGTGGTGAGAAGAAGTCGTCGGCCAACGTTCTTGGTGGCGTCAGCTCACCCGCAGCAGAGAGGGCGGCTCTGGCGTTAGGCAGAGTTGAAGAACGTGGGTGGCAAGTAGCTGGCTACTACTGCATTGGCCTTAACCCCGCAGTGTTGAGCACAGCGCCACTGGCATGCCCGCAAGGGGCGTTGGCGGACGTTGCTAGGCTGACCCCGTGCAAGGACTCAAAGGCCTCCACGAAGAGAGAGCAGAAGGTGCAGAGGCGAAGGTGCGGCAGAGGCTGAGCCCGCAAGCAGAGAGGAGGAGAGGTCAGCAAAGTGGACGCCTGGCTGCTGAAGGCTACAGAGGAGGCAAAGAGAGGCTTCAACAGAGAAAGAGGAAGCACGAAGAGAGAGCGAAGGTGAGGTGGCCAAAGGCCGAAGGAGAAGGGCCAGGAGGTGAGGTGGCCGGCAGCTGCGAAGGCTGCAAAGGCCGTGTGGAAGCGAAGGGCCGCCTGGCTGAAGGCAGCAGAGAGAGCAGCCGGTGGCGCAACAGAGGAGGCGAAGAGAAGGGCCGGCAGCTATTGGAGGAGAAGACGTCAGCAGAGAGAGCAAGGGCGAAGGCGATAAGGTGGCCGTACGATTCGCAGGCGAGGATAAGGTTGACGATTCGTAGGCGAGGATAAGGTTAGTATTTTATTTTTTATTTTTTATTATTTTTATTATTTTTTTAGGCATGTTAATTTTTAATTTTTCAAAATCTACATACCAATTTTCATGTTTTTTGCATTTAAAAAAAAATAATAATAATAAGTAAAAATAATAATAAAAATAATTTTTTTTTAAAAAATCTATAAATTATGTGTTTTATTTTGAGTCCACATTTTCTGCATATTCTATGTTTTTTTTTTAAATTTTTGTAATTTTTTGCATACTTAGTGTAATCTGCATAATTAGTATTTTTAGCATAATTCATATTTTTGTGTAGTTATTAAAATATATATATAATAATAATAAAATAAAATAAATATGTATTTACACACATATTCATGTTAGTTTCATTTAGTGGTTAGGTAGGGTTTATAAATATATATATATATATTTATATATATATATTAAAAAAATAAAAAAATAAAAAACTGGACACTGTAACGTGCTAAAAATAGCATATGCATCTACGCTCGGGAACAATACTAGGGGGACGTAACACTAGTGCACCATCTAGGGTAACCACTCAAGGGAGCGGCACTCAATCGGTTGTTGGCAACTTGGGGAGCATTCTCGAGACATCTTTGGAGTCTCAAACAGAGAGCCTCTCAAGAACCGAGAGTGATATTTCAATGGATGTAAACGAGTCATTTGGCATGAACAGACCATCCACACCCATTGGTATGGCAGATTCTGCTAATCCATTTGAAATCCCACATGGGGAGTTGATTGACAACATGAGACTCCATTTCTTATATACAAACGCGCATGGGGGTGAGATCTACAAAGATCCAATGAGTCGGTTTGTTGTTAAAATTGCAGACATTCATTCTGCATTTGAACCAACACCATGGGTAAACTACCAAGACAATATGTACATGGGTAGAAATGGAGTACGCTACGAGGTCACCAAAAATCCTGAACAAGTGGATGCTTTGGGTGTACTTCAACCTAGCGCACAAGCAAAGCAGAAAAAGGAGCTTTCATCGGACCCAAATGTGCCAGGAACATCGCGCAGACCTGGTACACCCATTTTTTTACTTGAAGAATTGTTTTCTGACAGGAATTGGGAGGATAGAGAAAGAACGGGAAAAGAAAAAGAGACCAACAAAAACCCATTTTTTTACTTGAAGAATTGTTTTCTGACAGGAATTGGGAGGATAGAGAAAGAACGGGAAAAGAAAAAGAGACCAACAAAAACCCATGGGACATAGTAAAAGAAATTCTAGTAGCTAAAATCTATCAAGACGACCCAATTAAAGAGGTGTATAGGGATGTGGTAGAAACCTACTATGCAACCACTAAGCACCTGAGCTTAGAGCTTCCAGTCATGCATACAATAACTGTAGAGCATCTAGAAGGTTTCACTAAGTGTGTTCATGATAGATGGGGCAACGACTTTAGAACCCTTGAATGGCCAGCAGAGGTTAGGGAAATGACATGGAAAGGCCCCTTTTCACTGAGGTGTCTACCTTAGACACGGCACGTCCAAATGAATCTGCCTTTCGAGGAGAAACACTAGCACCACCATGGGCTAGAACCCCAAGTGTGGCTCGACCAGCACCTTCCATGCCAACAACTGCTAAAGGACCAGTCTTTCCAATGATTGATCCTACGAGGAGACCCGGGGCTATTAGAGAATCTAGGGGAGAAGAAAGACCACGAGCAAGTGGATATGTACCTCCAAGAGAATCCCATAGACCAAGTGAACTGACATTTGAAGAGCCTAGATTTAGAGGCCGAGACTCATATAGGAGACATGACGATGAATATTCTAGAAAAGTGAGACCATCTGCGCTGCAAAAGCTTGTCAAGAAGTATGACGGATCCGGTGACCCATATGACCAGCTTTTAAGCAAGCTATACATGCAGAGCAAGTCACGGATATGCATACGCAAATCGAAGGATTTGGCTTGACGCTAGAGAGTAAGTCTTTATCATGGGAGCAAGTTGTGAACCATGAGAAAACCTTAGTTGCTTAAGAGCAAGCACGGCCGGTGCTAAGAGCTCAACCTCCTCCACCTGGCACAGCTTCCTTTAGATATGTGGAATATGAGAATCCTGAATTAGGAATGGAGATGGTTAGCTCTCAACCATACTACATCGAAATGGAGCATCCTCTTGTCGAACCCTACTTTGAGAACCCAATCGGACCAAGCCTAGTTCATGACTTTAATGGAGACCCAAGCTCTTTGATGCTTATAGGATCTCAGCCAACCAAGACTCAAGGTTATCCAGGACCATATCCTACAAAGAGACTATACCCCACGCAACAAACAGGACCATGCTACAAATGTGGGGGACCACATTGGGCGAGAGAATGTCCAAACAAGAAACGACCCCTCTTAGCTAACATAGGCACAACATCTACGTTTCCACCTATAGAGAGGTTTTGCCAAGGGTGTAGCATTGACCATCTACCAAAGGATTGCTTATTGAAGCCTACGGATCCGGCAGCACAAAAAGCTAAAGCGCCCCTCAACTATGTTGAAGTGATTCCATCACCCATGTGTAAGATTCCTCCCCAGCCTTCGAGGTATACAGGAGTAAGAATCTCCCTTTTTGATCTTATAACTATTCCCTCTCTAAAATAAAAGAAAGATTCTGTTTAAAAAAGGAAGACCCTCTCCCTAGAATACTTCTCTAGAGTCACGCCTGTTTTAAGGATTCAGAACAATGAGTTCAAAAGTGAAAATCGGTGTTTTGGATACCAAATTTTGGTTTTCATTCGAGTACGGCCCAAAAGAAGCTCGTTATCTCTTGGGGAGTATAAGAAGTTATCCCCCAGATATTGTGAGCCTTATATCTGAATTCAATGAAAGTAGATGACTTAGCCTACAAGCTTCTTTTACCTCCTCATCTCAAAGTTCTTAATGTATTTCATAGAAATATGTGCCAAACGCAAATCATGGAAAGACGATAAAACTTCAGTGGCAAGATACCGTTGGCTTCTAAGTTACGCTAGCTCCTTCCTTTATATAAGTCGTAACTTTTACTTGTTGCTCACAGTAATCTTACTTCCATCGATCTCCCTTCTTCTTAATCTCCTTCATGGCTTGGCAACAGGAATTAGTTTTATCCATGATGATTTCTCACCTTCAAGACGCAAGCGAGTCTGTGAAGAAGGATTTTATAGAACAGTAGGAGCGCTCACTTTTTTCTCACTTGGGAACTTCTGTAGCTCAGACCAAATGGCGGACCTATCAAGACATAACTAGGGTAACACAATGGGGTCAGCAGCACTTTCGTAACAATGTCCGCTTGGCCATGGTTATTGAAGCCTTGGGTTTGGGTCCCCGATACTACTGTGTCATGAGATCAAGACATCTTGGGTTTTCTGAGCGGGTCTTCTTACTGGCATGTTTTCTTACTCATCTTGGGTTTTCTGAGCGGGTCTTCTTACTAGCATGTTTTCTTCCTCATCAGAAGATATGCCTTTACCCCGTTTTTGGCTTGCCTCTCAGAGGTCCTTTTGTTAGATCACCTCATACCACTGAGATAGGTGCGGTAATAACCAACAGAATTATTCCCATAGATGAGTTACCTTATACGTGCGCAGCTTGTGAGTGCTGCTTTTGTGATCATATGATGGACGGACTTATGGAAGTGTAAAGAGTTCTTCTATCTTTACTGTATATGTTCCAAGAATGAATAAAGTTTAAATCTTGTTCTTGTCTTGACCCTTACTCTCTTTGAGACTTTTTTATTTGGTGGTTAATCTTAATTAAATTTTTCTCTAAGTCTCATGTTTGTGCATCTCGCGAAATTATCCCAAGTTTGCGAGATGAGGACATCTCGCGTTTTTCAAGTGGGAGAGAATGTAAGATTCCTCCCCAGCCTCTCAAAATGTCCAGCATATTCCCCTATAATCAATTCCCTCTTCAGAAATATAAGAGATCTTGTCTCTGCTTGTTTTGGCATAGAGAGAGAATATTCAGATTTTGAATATTTTTGGATAGAAAAATGTCTCATCTTATTAAAATGAATTCCCCTGAAACAGAAATTCAGAAAGAATTTTCCAATGTGCAATTGGAATTAATTGGAAATGGGTATAAAGGACCTTAGCCTAAGGGTCTAGATTTTCAAAAATTTTAGATTATGGTCCAATTAAGGTTCCTATGGGCCAATAGCATCAATCCATGTGTAGGGAGGAAAAAGAAGATACCCAAAAATGAGTAAATGCTCACATAAGATGAAGAGTTGACTATGTACAAGGTTTATTAGTAAGAAACTATGAGTAATATCAAAAATATGAGATATTTTGGGTATCCAAAAATGAGTAAATGCTCACATAAGATGAAGAGTTGAAAATGTACAAGGTTTATTAGTAAAAAACTATGAGAAATATTAAAAATATGAGATATTTTGGGTATCCAAAAATGAGTAAATGCTCACACAAGATGAAGAGTTGAAAATGTACAAGGTTTATTAGTAAAAAACTATGAGCAATATTAAAAATATGAGATATTTTGGGTATAATGATTCCATTTTGACACATATGTAAGGAAGGAGAGTTCTTTAAAGGAGGTGCATATTTCACATGCTTGAATGAGTTTTAAACTCAAAAATGATGTGATATTTTTATCTCTCCTCTCTCCTGAACCAAACCAAATCAAAATGGAACCAAACCGAATCAAAAAGTAACCAAACTAGATCTAAATCTAGTCCAAATTCAACCAAACTGAATCTGGAAAATTCTAGAATTCAGTTAGCTTTGGTTAGAGCTTCCCTCTCCTATAAATAGAACATGAGTCCTTTGAAAAAAAAAGGAAGAATTTTACTACACTACTAGAGTTATGCTGAAATAATGCTAGTCTCTACTATTCTCTAAAATTCTCTCCAAATTGAAGAAATTGGAGCTTCCCTCTTTCTTCAATCCCCATTGGTGGCTCCATCAACATACTTAACCAATTGATTGGTTGGGGGCCTCTACCGTGAACAAAGAATCAAGCAATTTGTAAGGTAATTAGTGAATTTTGATCATTTTCTATAATTTCTCAATGTTTCTCTCTTCTCAACCCCTCTCAAGCTTGAGAAGCTTAATTAGAATGGTTTTTGAATGTTATTGAAGTTAATTGATGAATGGTAGTGAAGAGTTACATAATTTGATGAATGCTATTGAAGTTAATTGAATTAATGATAGTAGATGTGGCTGTATAGATGTGAATGTGGAATGTGGATGTGGATGTATGTATGTATGTGGATGTTGATGTGGATGTATAGATGTGAATGGGAAGGTGGATGTGGATGTATGTGAATGTGGATGTATAGATGTGAATGTGGATGTAGATGTGGCTGTATAGATGTGAATGTGGAATGTGGATGTGGATGTATGTATGTATGTGGATGTAGATGTGGATGTATCGATGTGAATGAGAATGTAGATGTGGATGTATGTATGTATGTGGATGCGGATGTATGAATGAGAGGACGTGGTAGTAGATGTATGCATGTAGATGTGGATGTATGGATGTGGATATGGATGTGTATGTATGAATGTGGATGTATAAATGAGGATGTGAAAATGGAGGTAAGCATGTAGATGTGGATGTATGGATGTGAATGTGGATGTGGATGTGTATGTATGAATGTGGATATGGGATGTGGATGTATAAATGAGGATGTGAAAATGGAGGTAAGCATGTAGATGTGGATGTATGGATGTGAATGTGGATGTGGATGTGGATGTATGAATGTGGATGTGGATGTGGATGTGGATGTATGGATGTGGATATGGATGTATGGATGTGAATGTGGATGTGGATGTGGATGTGGATGCATGGATGTGAATGTGGATGTGGATATGGATGTATGGATGTGGATATGGATGTGAATATATGATATGTGATGTGAAGGAATCTGAAGTGAAGAGATGGAAAATGATGTGATTGGATGAGTACACATATAAATGGAATGTGAAATAAGTAACGTGGATTAATGAGGGATAATGTGGAAAAATGAGAGTTAATATAGAAATTGTATTTGTAAACTGTTTGTAAATGCTGTTTGTAAATGGCTGTTTTATGTCAAGAATGCTGGGGAAGCATTTTGACCGTCTTGTGATTAAGGTCGTGGAGACCTAACTGATAAAGTTGCAACTGCTGACGGAGAGTCAATGGAGGACGTCTCGCGTAGCAAGGTCGATCGAGGTCTTGACCAGCCTCAGTTCGATTAAAATGGTGAGCTTCCGGTACGGTGGATGAGAGACCAAGGAAGCGGCCTATGAGTGAAGCGCTAGGTCACCTGCGAAGGATCCTAGAGGGTGCTGACCATACGGTGCTCGGGCTCTGGGTCGCCTAGGATACCCACGCGTGCGTCGAGGAAGATATTGGAACAAGGAATAAGAGTTGTTTTCTGAAACCGGGCATGGATCTGGTTGATTGACCTTGCTGGTCCTCAACGGATGAGTCCATGGCTCTTTTATATGGATCTGTGGGTTGATCTTGCTGATCTTCCACGGAGATTCCATTCTGTTATATGAATATATTGCCGGTTACTATGAGCTAGGAACTATGGAAAAGGCCCCTGAGTGAACAGGTGTGGTGAGTGTTCTGGTTGCCAATGATGCCATAAGTATACCGATGAATGAATGATTGGAAATAGGGATTCAACCCGAGACTATGAGGATTGTCATCAGTGACATAATGGTTTCATTAAAGGATTGTTTTAAAGTTAGCTGATGCTAAGAAAAGGCAATTTCATATTGGGTGTGTAAGTGGTGTGACTAGTTTTATGTTTGCATAAACTTCCGGCTAGGGGGCCTTGGAACTCTTTTCCTTGGTACCCGGGACAAAACCTAACCAAATTCTTAATTGGATCCCATCACTACAGTGGTTGGGCGGTTGGCTAACCCATGGGACTGGATGGGGTTAGGCTGGACTGATGGATCCGTAAATCGAGACTCAATTTCTGTTATTACGATAGATGAAGTAAGTCCCGGATAGTAATTGTTCTATGGATAGGAATCAACGGCTGTGCCTCTTGATGGGGAAAAAAGCGTTGATGCCAATGATCCAAGTGCAAGTTTCTTCCCTGATCTGACCGAGTATCTTTATAGGTGTAGTCGGATCAGTTTGATCACTAATGGTCTTGACTACGTTAGAGTAAAAAGTTATCTTGGAGGAATCGCCCGTGCTTTCTGGATAAGGGAAGTTTTTTCGGGTTCAGTTTTGGAAAAACCGACGGATTAGTCTTTTGTCCGGATATCCGTGTGGGGGACGAGGCCCCGAGTGTGGGACCCTGCCTCGCGCTACAAGTGCTACTTCCGCTGCTAGTACCCTGAATCCGTTGCGCGGTGGGAACAGGGATCTCACAGTTGGTATCAGAGCTTTTTGGTTAATGAGGATCAACCGAGAAGCCAAATATATTAAAAATTTATCAAGAATCAAAAAGGTTGTAACTGTGTGATATAATTCATACAAATTGATATTCAATCTGAAAATTCATAAATTAGTAATTGGGTCTTCAAATGGAAGTACCGCAATTATATGGAACCCTGACTTGCTTGAGGCCTAGACATGATGGTATTTACCTTATAGTTCCAAGTATTATGACGACTCGTATATACCGAGGGTATAACTGCAGCTCTTTATCGGCAGTATATACGAGTAAATCCAAGACTTGAAATTATTAGCGTTAATGCTATCCAGATGATGATTTCGAATGTGGTTGATATAATTTTAATTTTGTTTGAGAACTGATGAATTGATTTGGATTCTGATTAAAAAATGATGATTTCTGAAATTTAGTTGAAATATAATAACCTGAGCAAAACTACAATGAGGATGAATGAGACGAGTCCCTGTGATGATAAATGATGATAATGATTTCAGCAAATCACTATGAGATTAGTGGATTGTGCTTTCAAATTGCTACTGTTAACACTTGACCGTTAGATCAAGTTAAGGGATGACAAATTGAGAATTTACTTGACTGAAATTCCCGTGGAGGAATGTTCAGAAGGAAATTTTTCGGTCTAATGGACCATTATCATGTTAAAGATATGAATGATATGATCTGAATGAATTGTTATTTAATGATGAGTTCTAAGGGATATTTATCCGAGTATTCTGTTGGGTTGACCAGAATATAAGGAACCCCAAAATAAAATTGGATCTTAAGAAAAAGAGTTGTCCTCTACCTTGCGAGATGAGGACATCTCACACTTTTTTAAGTGGGGTAGAATGTAAGATTTCTCCCCAGCCTTCGAGGTATACAGGAGTAAGAATCTCCCTTTTTGATCTTATAATTATTCCCTCTCTAAAATAAAAGAAAGATTCTGTTTAAAAAAGGAAGACCCTCTCCCTAGAATACTTCTCTAGAGTCACGCCTGTTTTAAGGATTCAGAACAATGAGTTCAGAAGTGAAAATCGGTGTTTTGGATACCAAGGTTTTGGTTTTCATTCGAGTACGGCCCAAAAGAAGCTCTTTATCTCTTGGGGAGTATAAGAAGTTATCTCCCAAATATTGTGAGCCTTATATCTGAATTCAATGAAAGTAGGTGACTTAGCCTACAAGCTTCTTTTACCTCCTCATCTCAAAGTTCTTAATATATTTCATAGAAATATGTGCCAAACCCAAATCATGGAAAGACGGTAAAACTTCAGTGGCAAGATACCGTTGGCTTCTAAGTTACGCTACCTCCTTCCTTTATATAAGTCGTAACTTTTACTTGTCGCTCACAGTAATCTTACTTCCATCGATCTCCCTTCTTCTTAATCTCCTTCATGGCTTGGCAACAGGAATTAGTTTTATCCATGATGATTTCTCACCTTCAAGACACAAGCGAGTCTGTGAAGAAGGATTTTATAGAACAGTATGAGTGCTCACTTTTTTCTCACTTGGGAACTTCTGTAGCTCAGACCAAATGGCGGACCTATCAAGACATAACTAGGGTAACACCCTGGGGTCAGCAGCACTTTCGTAACAATGTCCGCTTGGCCATGGTTATTGAAGCCTTGGGTTTGGGTCCCCGATACTACTGCGTCATGAGATCAAGACATCTTGGGTTTTCTGAGCGGGTCTTCTTACTAGCATGTTTTCTTCCTCATCAGAAGATATGCCTTTACCCCATTTTTGGCTTGCCTCTCAGAGGTCCTTTTGTTAGATCACCTCATACCACTGAGATAGGTGCGGCAATAACCAACAGAATTATTCCTATAGATGAGTTACCTTATACGTGCGCAGCTTGTGAGTGCTGCTTTTGTGATCATATGATGGACGGACTTATGAAAGTGTAAAGAGTTCTTCTATCTTTACTGTATATGTTCCAAGAATGAATAAAGTTTAAATCTTGTTCTTGTCTTGACCCTTACTCTCTTTGAGACTTTTTTATTTGGTGGTTAATCTTAATTAAATTTTTCTCTAAGTCTCATGTTCGTGCATCTCGCGAAATTATCCCAAGTTTGCGAGATGAGGACATCTCGCGTTTTTCAAGTGGGAGAGAATGTAAGATTCCTCCCCAGCCTCTCAAAATGTCCAGCATATTCCCCTGTAATCAATTCCCTCTTCAGAAATATAAGAGATCTTGTCTCTGCTTGTTTTGGCATAGAGAGAGAAAATATTCTAGAGAGAGAATATTCAGATTTTGAATATTTTTGGATAGAAAAATATCTCATCTTATTAAAATGAATTCCCCTGAAACAGAAATTCAGAAAGAATTTTCCAATGTGCAATTGGAATTAATTGGAAATGGGTATAAAGGACCTTAGCCTAAGGGTCTAGATTTTCAAAAATTTTAGATTATGGTCCAATTAAGGTTCCTATGGGCCAATAGCATCAATCCATGTGTAGGGAGGAAAAAGAAGATACCCAAAAATGAGTAAATGCTCACATAAGATGAAGAGTTGACTATGTACAAGGTTTATTAGTAAGAAACTATGAGTAATATCAAAAATATGAGATATTTTGGGTATCCAAAAATGAGTAAATGCTCATATAAGATGAAGAGTTGAAAATGTACAAGGTTTATTAGTAAAAAACTATGAGAAATATTAAAAATATGAGATATTTTGGGTATCCAAAAATGAGTAAATGCTCACACAAGATGAAGAGTTGAAAATGTACAAGGTTTATTAGTAAAAAACTATGAGCAATATTAAAAATATGAGATATTTTGGGTATAATGATTCCATTTTGACACATATGTAAGGAAGGAGAGTTCTTTAAAGGAGGTGCATATTTCACATGCTTGAATGAGTTTTAAACTCAAAAATGATGTGATATTTTTATCTCTCCTCTCTCCTGAACCAAACCAAATCAAAATGGAACCAAACCGAATCAAAAAGTAACCAAACTAGATCCAAATCTAGTCCAAATTCAACCAAACTGAATCTGGAAAATTCTAGAATTCAGTTATCTTTGGTTAGAGCTTCCCTCTCCTATAAATAGAACATGAGTCCTTTGAAAAAAAAAGGAAGAATTTTACTACACTACTAGAGTTATGCTGAAATAATGCTAGTCTCTACTATTCTCTAAAATTCTCTCCAAATTGAAGAAATTGGAGCTTCCCTCTTTCTTCAATCCCCATTGGTGGCTCCATCAACATACTTAACCAATTGATTGGTTGGGGGCCTCTACCGTGAACAAAGAATCAAGCAATTTGTAAGGTAATTAGTGAATTTTGATCATTTTCTATAATTTCTCAATGTTTCTCTCTTCTCAACCCCTCTCAAGCTTGAGAAGCTTAATTAGAATGGTTTTTGAATGTTATTGAAGTTAATTGATGAATGGTAGTGAAGAGTTACATAATTTGATGAATGCTATTGAAGTTAATTGAATTAATGATAGTAGATGTGGCTGTATAGATGTGAATGTGGAATGTGGATGTATGTATGTATATATGTGGATGTAGATGTGGATGTATAGATGCGAATGGGAAGGTGGATGTGGATGTATGTGAATGTGGATGTAGATGTGGATGTATAGATGTGAATGTGGATGTAGATGTGGCTGTATAGATGTGAATGTGGAATGTGGATGTGGATGTATGTATGTATGTGGATGTAGATGTGGATGTATAGATGTGAATGGAAATGTGGATGTGGATGTATTTATGTATGTGGATGTGGATGTATGAATGAGGACGTGATAGTAGATGTATGCATGTGGATGTGGATGTATGGATGCGGATATGGATGTGTATGTATGAATGTGGATGTATAAATGAGGATGTGAAAATGGAGGTAAGCATGTAGATGTGGATGTATGGATGTGAATGTGGATGTGGATGTGTATGTATGAATGTGGATATGGGATGTGGATGTATAAATGAGGATGTGAAAATGGAGGTAAGCATGTAGATGTGGATGTATGGATGTGGATGTGGATGTATGGATGTGAATGTGGATGTGGATGTGGATGTATGGATGTGGATATGGATGTATGGATGTGAATGTGGATGTGGATGTGGATGTGGATGTATGGATGTGAATGTGGATGTGGATATGGATGTATGGATGTGGATATGGATGTGAATATATGATATGTGATGTGAAGGAATCTGAAGTAAATGATGTGATTGGATGAGTACACATATAAATGGAATGTGAAATAAGTAATGTGGATTAATGAGGGATAATGTGAAAAAATGAGAGTTAATATAGAAATTGTATTTGTAAACTGTTTGTAAATGCTGTTTGTAAATGGCTGTTTTATGTCAAGAATGCTGGGGAAGCATTTTGACCGTCTTGTGATTAAGGTCGTGGAGACCTAACTGATAAAGTTGCAACTGCTGACGGAGAGTCAATGGAGGACGTCTCGCGTAGCAAGGTCGACCGAGGTCTTGACCAGCCTCGGTTCGATTAAAATGGTGAGCTTCCGGTACGGTGGATGAGGGACCAAGGAAGCGGCCTATGAGTGAAGCGCTAGGTCACCTGCGAAGGATCCTAGAGGGTGCTGACCATACGGTGCTCGGGCTCTGGGTCGCCTAGGATACCCACGCGTGCGTCGAGGAAGATATTGGAACAAGGAATAAGAGTTGTTTTCTGAAACCGGGCATGGCTCTGGTTGATTGACCTTGCTGGTCCTCAACGGATGAGTCCATGGCTCTTTTATATGGATCTGTGGGTTGATCTTGCTGATCTTCCACGGAGATTCCATTCTGTTATATGAATATATTGCCGGTTACTATGAGCTAGGAACTATGGAAAAGGTCCCTGAGTGAACAGGTGGTGAGTGTTCTGGTTGCCAATGATGCCATAAGTATATCGATGAATGAATGATTGGAAATAAGGATTCAACCCGAGACTATGAGGATTGTCATCAGTGACATAATGGTTTCATTAAAGGATTGTTTTAAAGTTAGCTGATGCTAAGAAAAAGGCAATTTCATATTGGGTGTGTAAGTGGTGTGACTAGTTTTA
The DNA here is from genome assembly GCF_041138505.1 of Cibotium barometz. Classification (NCBI taxonomy): domain Eukaryota; kingdom Viridiplantae; phylum Streptophyta; class Polypodiopsida; order Cyatheales; family Cibotiaceae; genus Cibotium; species Cibotium barometz. Next base: position 56,427,676 of record NC_141061.1, on the reverse strand, counting down.
TGTTTGCATGAACTTCTGGCTAGGGGACCTTTGAACTCTTTTCCTTGGTACCCAGGACAAAACCTAACCAAATTCTTAATTGGATCCCATCACTATAGTGGTTGGCTAACCCATGGGACTGGATGGGGTTAGGCTGTGGACTGATGGATCCGTAAATCGAGACTCAATTTCTGTTATTACGATAGATGAAGTAAGTCCCGGATAGTAATTGTTCTATGGATAGGAATCAACGGCTGTGCCTCTTGATGGGAAAAAAAGCGTTGATCCCAATGATCCAAGTGCAAGTTTCTTCCCTGATCTGACCGAGTATCTTTATAGGTGTAGTTGGATCAGTTTGATCACTAATGGTCTTGACTACGTTAGAGTAAAAAGTTATCCTGGAGGAATCGCCCGTGCTTTCCGGATAAGGGAAGTTTTTCCGGGTTCGGTTTTGGAAAAACCGATGGATTAGTCTTTTGTCCGGATATCCGTGTTGGACGAGGCCCCGAGTGTGGGACCCTGCCTCGCGCTAGAAGTGCTACTTCCACTCCTAGTACCCTGAATCTGTTGCGCGGTGGGAACAGGGATATACAACCCATGACATCTGAGGAGAGGAGAACGAACTAGTGTCGCTAAGAGTAGTGACTAGAGCCCAAGCGCAAAAGAATGTCAAAGAGGTTGTTGAGAAACCCTTTGAGATTAAGGTTCTATCCAAAGATGGAAAAGAGAGAAAGAAATCAACTCGACATAAACCACGCAGCAAGGGGAGTAAGAAGTCGAAGGAGCAGAAGAGCTCTGATGGAGGAAACTCTATCCCAAAAGAGCTAAAAGGAATGTTGAAAACAAAACAAATCGGAGAGAAAACTCAAACTGAGCAAAAGGGAAAAGCATCCGAGTCTGAGAAAAGCTCAAAAGGATCAGTACTTGTGGACAAGGTGTATGAGCCTTTAGATGCAGCGCTTCAAGCGTATAATAGTACGATCACAGCTCTGACCGAGCTGCCTAAGAAGCTGCAAGAATAGTAGGATCACAGCTCTGACCGAGCTACCTAAGAAGCTGCAAGAATATCCCAACCCTCGTGGTGAAGAGACAATCAACTTGGCTATCCATAAGCAGTTGATTAGGGATACTCAGACTCTAATAGACGGCCCACCACCTATGTACGCAAGAGGACCTGCTTCCCTGAAGCCTAACTTAGAGACGATACCAAAAGCCATGCCAAGCATGGAAAAAGGAAGTGAAGTTGTATCTCTACATTTCCCAGAAATACCTGAAGGAGATGATTTACCTCCATACCAATGCAGACAAGTCAAAACCATTGACTACCGCGGATTTTGGAGATGAAATTCCTGAAATAGAGGAAGCAGTAGCAAGGGAGATGTGGGAAGCGGTGCAAAAACAAGTTGAGGATCTAGCATCTTCTGATAAGTCACACCACCGTTTTCTATAGTAGAATTCTCGAATCAAAGGGTTCAAGAATTAGATGCTTTATCTCTACCAGATGATGCTCAGACTGTTGTCTCAGCTCGGAGCAACAAGCTCACTTGCAAGACAATGCCCTCATATTTAGGACTGTATGAAGCACATAGCCAAATCATGCGAGTACCATCAATGACACGACAACCTCATCAAGAACGAGATATAGGGAGTTTGCAAGCTTTAATGTCGGCACCAGTTACGTGTACCATTCCACTCGCAGAGTTCTTAAAGCTTAGGCCAAGATTGTGGGGAGAAGTGGCTACACAATTAACTGAGCAAGGATTGTGGAACCAGAACATCCAGGTTAAGGAGTTGTTGAAGGCAAAGGCTTGTAAGCTAATGCTTAAGCAAACAATTCCGGTTCCTGTGAACAAAGTTGGCAAGCATTGTGAGGACGATGAAGGAAATACTACGCTTCCTGTGGAGATCAACAAGATTGAATCTATAGCTATTCTAGATAGCGGAGTAGGGGTGAGTATAGCAAAAAAATTGTATGGGAAATGTGGGGAAAACCTGCAATTAGAAGTACAAGGATGAGATTGCAATTGGCAGACAAAAATCTAGAGAGTCCCATAGGATTGCTTGAGAACGTTATAGTCAAGTCATGTGGCATTGAGTACGAACATACCTTTGCTATTGTAGACTTTGGCAAGAACACAAATTACAAAGTGATCCTAGGAAGGCCATTCATGTGCCAATTCAAAATGATTCAAGAGTGGGGTTACAATTACTTGTAGCTCAGACATGAGAATGTAACCACGAGGGTGAATTTGAAAAACCATGCTTATCAAGATGTGACGCACTCTCCTGTGGATGAGTTTGATTCCGCTTCTTCAGAAGCATCGAGAGCAACCATGTCTGAAGGAAGAGCTGATCTATGGATCTGTGGAGCATCTTGTCGAGACTTGTAACCTGGAAATGTTACCATAGACAGAAGTGTGACGAATGAGGCGTATATCCCTATACCTTTTCCTGAGAACTTGATAGATCCCTTAGAATGGAACCATGTTTTAGCTACCATAGACACTTGTGCATTGCCAAGGCAAACACAGTTCTGTGATCCAGATGGGTATGACATTATTCCCGTAAGAATGCTAAGACCGATCTATGCAGAGGAACCTCAAGAAGCCCCTAGGTATGAAGCAAACAAATCATTATTGCTAGGAAATATGGTATCTATAGAGGAAGTATCCCCTCTTGTGAGTACAGAGTTGACGAAGGAGATAAGGATAGATGCTTAGAATCCTCTGATGGGAAGGATTCTAATGACGATGCCATAGTCCCTGAATCAGAGTTAGAGAAGATAAGATTATTGTTAAAGGGCAGAGAGGTCTTGCTGAGTATTCCTAGTGACAAACCAAAACGTAAGTTTTGCAAGTCACCGGAAGTTTTGCAAACAGGAAGACAAGGAAAAGAGACAACAACAAAAAGAAAGAGAAGATGTGGATAAAGGAGACTTTATTCCACCTCGAACCTTTGTAGGTAAGAACAAGTACTTGTACTACTTGGGAGAGCTGATGATTGCATCAAAGACGAGATGAAATGGAGATACGGCTTTCAATTAGTGCAAAAGCTAAACAAGAAGGAGAAGAAGAGGAAAAGGAAACCGAAGCTAAAATCTAAGGCTTCAGTGCATTCATTCAAGACTGAACAAAGCACCATGACGAGAGTGGAGCGTAAAGCTCTAGTGCAAGAAAGGAAGAGAATGCTAAAAGCAGCATGGTCTTCCATGAGTGATGACTCATGGAAGAAGAGGATACCACAAATATCCCCTCAAACTTCAAGAAATTCACCATACAATATCGAAAAATAGTCTTGCAACAACCTATTCGACAGAAACCCGAGAAACCAGGAGTTTCCTATGATGGCCCTGTGAGGACGCCAAGAAAATAGACCTGGCAGAACCAAGCGAAGAGCCACATAATGTGTGGATTGCCACAGACTTAACCCAAGCGGAGGAAGAATTGCTAATCTCTACTCTGAGAGAGTATCGAGATATATTTGCTTGGAGTTACAAAGACCTTAAGGGGGTAGATCCAAATATCTGCCAACATACAATTCCCATGCGAGAGGATGCCAACCCGTCCAAGCAGCGTCCTTACACATATACCGATAATTTTGCTAAAAAGATCAAAGAAGAGATTGACAAGCTGTTAGCGGCTGAATTTATTTATAAGATTGAACATACAGAATGGGTTTCACTGATTGTGGTAGTACCTAAGAAGAATGGAACTACGAGTATGTGTCAATCTAAAGAAAGTAAATGCCGCTACTGTCCGGGACCACTATCCGCTTCCACTCACTGATCATGTATTGGAGAGGGCAGCTAGTAAGAAGGCATACAGTTTTCTTGATGGATTTTTGGGCTACAACCAGGTATCTATTGATCCCAAGGATCAACAAAAAATCGCATTTGCTATAGAATGGGGAGTGTTTGCATATAAAGTCATGCCTTTTGGTTTGACTAACGCTCCAGCCACCTTTCAGAGGTTGATGAGCCATGCGTTCAAAGAATACCTGCGATTATTTCTTGAAATATTCATGGATGACTTGTGTGTGCATTCCATCGACAGAGAATAACACATTGAGCATCTCAAAAAAATCTTTGAGAAATGTAGTGTATCGCATATGCCTTAACCCTGATAAATGCAAGTTTATGGTTAGGCAAGGGAAGATTCTAGGCCACATTGTGTCTAGGAATGGTATATCCACGGATGCAAAAAAGATAGCTATTATTGTTGAGCTACCTAGACCTTACAATGCAAAAGGGGTACAAGTTTTCATGGGTCATTGCAGCTACTATCGTAGATTTATCTACATGTACGCTGAAATAGCACGGCCATTGTATGCACTCCTTGTTGTATTTGAATGGACAGAGGATTGTGAAGAAGCCTTTGAAAAGCTGAAGAAAGCATTAGTGACAGCACCTATTCTCAGGTCGTCGGATTGGGATAATTTATTCCACGTACATATAGATGCTTCGGCTTTTGCAATTGGCTGTATTTTAGCTCAACAAGGCAAGAACAAAATGGACTTTCCAGTCTCATATGCTAGCCGCCAGTTGAATAGTGTTGAAAAGAATTACACCACCACGGAAAGAGAAGGCTTAGCTATGATCTATGCTGTGTGAAGAAGTTTCGGCATTACCTTTTGGCCAACAAATTTACATTCTTTGTAGATCATCAAGCTTTGCTTTACCTTGTGAACAAGCCATGTGCAACCGGAAGGATTGTACGCTGGTTTGTTATTCTACTTGAATTTGAATTTGAAGTAGCGGTAAAGAAGGAAAAAATGCATCAGCAAGCTGATCATCTTGGTATAGATGATGATATTCCTGACGCTACGCTATTCTTGGTTGAGACAGCACCAAGATGGGCAGAACCCATCATTCAAGTTTTAACGACAAGATTTGTTAACTCCATTAGTCCCACCAATAAAAAGATAATGACCTTAGAGCATTGTGCCCCTTATAAGCTTCTTTGTGGACGATTGTATAAATTAGGAAAAGATGGAATACTTCGTCTATGTCCTGACCCTGATCAATATGATGAGATTATCTCATATGTCCACGTGAGCTTAGGAGAGACAGATGTGTCTCTGGAAAGGATACGGTTAGAAGAGTTTTGTGGGAAGGATATTGGTGGCCACCAACACTTCATGCTGATACAGAAGAGTACGTACGGAGTTGTAAAATTTGTCAACAAAGGAAACCCATTCCTCATGTGACTCTATGTGATATTTCAACAAAGGAAACCCATTCCTCATGTGACTCTATGTGATATTTCAACAACACCCAATTGGAGTTCGTACATTGTGAAGTATTTGACGCAGGGTCATACGGACGATAAGATGCCTAGGCATAGAAAGAGAGCCATAGAGGTAGAAGGAGCGAGTTTTCAGATTATTGAAGGCCAGCTGTACAAAAGGGGCAAAGATGGAAACCTATGGACTTGTGTTTGTGAGAGTGACTACCTTAGCGTATTAACTCATGCACATTCAGGAGTTGGGGGTGGACATTTCTTTGGAGAAACAACTGCCAAACTTATACTATGGTCAGGACTATGGTGGCCTACACTTTTTCATGATGCAATAGAGTATGTCAAACGATGTGATCAATGTCAAAGAGCCAAACCTCCTACCAAGTATGAGGACATGCCATTGAGACCAATTATGGGGGTTAGAGCTTTTGCCAAATGGGGAATTGATTTTGTGGGACCGATTAAACCACCAGCATGCCATACACATGCTGAGTATATCATTGTAGCTACAGATTATCTTACGAAGTGGGTAGAAGCAAAAGCCACAGTAAAAAACGATGCTAGGACCACTGCAAGGTTTTTATACGAACATGTGTTTACATGCTACGGTTTACCTATTGAGATTGTCAGTGACCAAGGTGTGCATTTTATCAATGAAGTCATTACCTTTCTTTTGGAAGACTTTATGGTCATCCATAAGAGGTCAGTGCCTTATCACCCGCCAGCAAATGGTCAAGCTGAGAGCACAAACAAGACTCTTTGCACTGCGCTTACAAAGATTGTTGAGGGACATAGAACAGATTGGGAACAGAAACTTCACTCAGTTCTATGGGCTTACCGAATTGCTTACAAAACGTCCATAGGTACGACACCTTTCAATCTAGTTTTTGGATTGGATGCTATCCTTCCGATAGAATTTATTGTACCTACACTTTGAGTTGCAAAACAACTTGAGTGGATGGATCATGAATTCTCTACATGGATCGATGAATTGGAGAGGCTAGATGAAGACAGGCTATTGGCAGTCATTGGCATGCATGCTGAAAAACGATGCCAAAAGCGTTGGCATGATACGCATGTGAAGAAAGGTCGCTTCAGGAGAGGTGATCTAGTGTTGCTTTACACATTGAAGAAACAAAAACATAAGCTGAAAATGCGAGGACTTGGTCCATTTGTGATCAACGAGGTTAGTGCGAGTGGTGCAGTAAGGTTGGAAACCTTAGACGGAGAGCCAATGACTAACTTCATTAATGGTAGCCGCTTGAAGCGCTATGAAGAACCTCTAACAGATGATATGCTGATATGCATACATGCTAGTCAGACACGTAAAAAAGCTCAAGCTCTGTTACAAAGTTAAGCAAAAGAAGAAACTAAGGCTAGAGTAGCACTAGCACGAGAGCGTCGCAAGGCAGCTATCATGGCCATCCACTTGAATGATGATAAAGACTTTGTAGATCCCTTTCATATTAATGTAAGGATCCCTACTCAAAGAGCAATCTTTGCAGCGTCTGCACTTATAGATTCGGGATCCGACTGCAATGTTTTGTCTTATAGAGACATCCTCAAAAGATTCAATGATTTGGGTGAATAATGACAATGACAATACTCAGGGATGGCATGTGCCAACATCTTTCTTATATGCACAAGGCTACGGAAGGGGGGAAGCACTTAGAATTCAAATCTGGTTACCTAAACCAGCTTGCAAGCCAAGACCCAATGCTGCCAAGGAACATCCAAGGAATACAAAGCTAAAGAGGAGGTTCACCAGAGCCAACAGTTTCACCTCCAACATGACCACTCAACAACGGTGGATCCCAAAGAAGGTTCTTCAAGCACAAGGCTACTACAAGGGTGCTACTACCTTATGGCTACCAAAAAAGAATGCAGGGGCTACTGCAACAAAACATAATTATGTTCCTGAATCTACTCAAGAACAAAAGCAGTCAATACCACCTCACTTACAGAAACCAAATCAATACTGGAAACCACGCCTTACCAAGCCTGAAAGAGTCCAGGTGGAAACACAAGCTGACGCGTCAATCGGACATCATCAGAAGGTCTCGAACAGGAAGGGATACTCTAAACTGACATGGGAAGAAAAAGGCAAGTGGGTACCTTTACTCACTTCTATCTCAGAGGCAACACATCAGAAGGAGGATATTGCAACCGAATCAAGTTCAGAGTCTATTCCTCAAAACACAAGCAACGTCAAAGTTTGTCTTACAAAACCGACAACTTTCAATCAGGCTCCTACACAAGTAGACTCCCTGACTATCAAGGAAAGAGCAATCTTCCTACAACTCCAACTATTTGAAATGTCGTCAGTATTCTACTCTTTTCCTAATCAAATTACATTACCAGCCATAAGTCTACAAGCATAGGTGTTAGAGTTGGGCACTCTGAAGACCCAAGAAAATTTTGAAAGCCCAATGGGATGGCAAGAACACAGCTACCATATGGTTGCCAAAGCTCAGAAGTGTTCAAACATCTCCATTCACACCTCCTCCTATTTGTCCCAATGCATTTCCTATGCCTATCGCTAAAATCTCACCTCCGACTAAACTTCAATCTCTTACACGTACTCTGAAATGGGTACCAAAAAGAGTCCAACAAAAAGGAACCTGTGCCATATGTCAACACCCCACAAACAATTTGCATAATGTTACATCCAAAAACAAACTCATTCTTGAAAGAGCTCTCATGCTAGAAAAGCTACTTTTTGGCAATTCATCTATCGAATCTATTAGCTCTATTTCCATCATGCCTGTACATACTAGCATTCTTCGTTCAACTTGCATTAAATAAAAAAATCTGAACACTCCCTTATGTGTTGTGTAGAATAACCAAATGGAGACTTGGCTCGACACATGCAGTCCATCTTTGGACCTAGATAGCACTCACCCTGACCATCAAGGGGGCTACAGCATTGCACCTTTTCAGACGCACTCCCGATATTTTTATGCCCCAGTGGGTGAGGATTGTTGTGGAAGACAATTTGTGGAGTTATACTACCAGCAACATCATCCGTTTCCACACTGTCACGATTGTGCTCGTATGGTATTGGGGAATGCTTCCCATATATGTTGGCAGTGTCGCACATACTTCCGTCGCTATGGCACTAGTATGATGCAGCAGATCATGGGGGTCACACCTCAACGACATAATCTCTGGGCAATTATGATGCCGCAACGTGGACCTAACCAACAAAGACTCCCGGAAGAGGAAAGAGCTCAAACATGGCGCGAGGACACCCTTCGTTTGCTAACCCCTCCCATTTTGCAGGTTCTTCTTCCCCAGGAATCTACATGTCAGTTTTGGCTCAATGTGAGTGAATCTTTAGAATGGTTTCAAAACCATAGGTGCCTCTTTAGCCTTCCTACTGTGCCCATACCATATGTTAGTGAAGATGCACTTCTTCCCTTGCCATCTTCTCCATGGGTAGGATTACGTTCTGGGTTATCTTTACATCCTGAAGCTATTGATGTTCACCCACCTGAGAATGCAAACATACATCCACCCCCAGTGCAAGACTAGCACTTGTACTCTCTTAATAAGAACTAGAAGCCAGGACACTTTTTCCCATTGGGTTTTTTCCCTCGGCCAAATCCGGTGTTTAGCACCAATGTTTTTTATTTTTTATCTTTTTAATTTTCTTTCTCTTTAGTTTGTTTTGTTGGAATAAAATAGATACAAGCACCAATGTTTTTTATTTTTTATCTTTTTAATTTTCTTTCTCTTTAGTTTGTTTTGTTGGAATAAAATAGATACAAGCACCAAACTACATCTTCCGCTTCAGTACCGCAACTGACAGTCATACAATCAAGTGTAAACAATTCTTCACCAATCAGCGCCTTAACAGAAACAGGTGAACTCATGCAAATCTCTAATGTTTTTTGTATTTTTCTTGTTGCTTAATTGTTTATAAATTTCACTTTACTAAGCATGGCAATATGCATCTCCTTTGGTCTAGAGTAGGGATAGCATTTTAGTAGCTTTAGACTTGATAGTGTAAGTTTGACCGTAATTGTTTTTACCCGTTTAGCAATACAAAGTAATTAGTGTTTTGTGCTAAAGGTAGAGTTCCAGACCTAGGACAAAGAGACTAAATTAATCATAGGACCGTCAGTGGATATCTTGCCCTTACTAGGACATTGCTTAGGGACAATCTAATAAACCTTCCATAACAAAAATTGGCATGACAAAAATAAAAGAAAAGTGTATATGTTTGTGGCCTATTGCCTTGTTATTCATGGTAGGCAAGGGAGGTCTATACCTTTCCCAGACCAATGCCTTGTGTAGCAAGGAATAGCCATACCGCGGGTGCGCAAACATACTCTTGAAGAGAGCCCTGTCCAAAAAAAAAAAAGGACAGAAAGGCACCGAGAGAAATGCTTGTCTAATCCAGGATGGTCGTCGTCGTGCTTAAAATATTAAACCTTAACACTAAGCAATATCAAGAGTCTGTCGTCACTACATAATTATGTTAGATTTATTAGTGTTGAACCGACATTTTTGACTTAGCATAGGCTAGGTATACTACTTTTGATAGTCCCTCGATTAACTGTTGTCTTTTGCCTTCTAGGAAAAGAACAATACATTTGGCATAAAACATTATTTACTTTAGTTAGCTGTAGGTAGTAATTATTAAGGCTTGAACTAACCTATTCAATCTCTACACTGCTTCAATGTTTCCTTCCTCTAGCTAATTGGACATTTATTGCCATGTCTTATTCAGTAAAATTGCTTGTTTTGTTATTGTCTATCAGTACTTTTTCTTTCAAAAAAAAAGAAAAAAAAAGAAAAAAAAAGAAAAAAAAAGAAAGAAAACACACAAACCACCTATCATTTTGCTTGTAGGTACACACTGGAGATTCTACTCTTCCTTGGCATCTACGTGCTCGAGGACGTGCGCAAAATAGGAAGGGGGGAATGTTGCATGACAAGTGGTGATCAATGCAAGGATGCAACACAAAGATGGAAGCAGGAAAAGGAGACACTTGACATTCTTATTTAGGGCTCTTGTAGAGAGTTCCAAGTTGTAGGTGAGTGTGGGAGTGGGAGTGGGCTTGAGAATAATCCCACATGGGAAGTTTTGCGAGTTTTTGGAGTTTTGGTATAAATAGTGGCTCATTTGAGAGCTTACATACACAATAGACTAAACTCATGCTTGAGCTCTCTTGAGACTAGCTTTCCCTCTTGTTCATAGAGGTGCAAGCTCTTCTCTCTCCCCATCTACACTATTGTATGAGCAATGCTCTTCTAATTCAATGCAATGAGATGATATTTTTCTCTTTTCTCATCTCTATTCTCTAGTGTGCATGCTTCTTTGTTGATGCTTGTGGATTCTCTATTAAGCTTTGTGTGGTAGTGGATTCAAGCTTAAGTTTCTCCATAGCTTGTAGCTTATCCATGGGCAAGGCATTGCTTGAGTAGTGAATGAGAATACATGTTTATTTCAAGTTCCATTAAGCTTCAAGGTTTGTGTGCATACTAGGGAAGTAAGTGCTTGAGAATGAAGTGTGCTTTGAGCTTGTGTATGCATTAGCTTAGCTTTCTTCTTGTATTGGATGTATGAATGAGTGGGATGATGAGTGAATGAGCTATGGCAAGATTGAGCTTGTCTATGTCAAGGTAGTGGTGTCCATAGCATTCTCTCCCGAAAGGGATAAGCTTCCGTGCACCGGCACGGGTTGAATCCCTAGCTCCGAAAGGGATGCAAATCCCATTGGATTGAGCTACACATGGATCATGCTACTCTTGCTACAAGTGTAAAGAGTCTTTTGTCTCTCCAAGTGGTCTGTATCATGGGCCTGGGGAAAGGTACGGTGGTGGTGAACAGGAAAAGGGCTGGTACGCATGTACCTTATTTGGTCAGAGGTAGCATGGGTGTCCACATATAGCGGTGCATGTGAACCACATATAGCGGTGCATGTGAACCACACAGTGGGTGGCCAACCTTTAGTCCTTGCACGGCCATTCTACGAGCGCCTTGGTGAGTGTGTACGATTCTTTTTGGGGTGGGGTCCCCAAATTTGGGTCGTCGACCTCGACCGATTTGCATGCTAGACCGCCGCTGGGGGAGGGCCACGAATTTTTTTTAGCGAAAATATCCGGGATGTTCCCCTGGTTATTGGGGTGCAGATCGTCCGTCAATCGGACGCCCGGTCGTGCATTTATTAAGGTTTAAAGGCCGTCATTTTTAAACTAAAAATAACTAAAATTCACATATAAGCTTGATCTGGTGTCCGTTTTGGATGTTGTAAAATCCTATATTAGGGTAAAAGCACACACAAATTTCAAATTTGGGCTTGAAATTTGAAGATTCTAAGTAGAAATGGCTCATTTAATAAAATCGTTGATTTTTATACCATAAAAACTCATAAATTCATCTATTACATGGACATTTCTTTATTAATGAAGATGGGTATGTTACAGTCTAGATCATCTGATGTGACTCATGCTTGTGTTAATGTTCTTTCGTATTGTCTACTCATCATTACCTCTTCTAGCATGTCTCTAATTGAGTCTTGTGCCTCACTTCTCATTGTACTTTAATAATTGTGCACCTAATAAGGTCACAAATGAGGAGCCCTAGAATTTAGATTGGTGAGTGTTATGTGCATATACTAGGAGGCTAACCCACCCTAGGCATGTGAGAATGGGAGCATGGGAACATGCTCTAGTGGAACAAGGGTTAGACCTAACCTTGGGTTGGGGTTAGGGTCAAGCAACCAAGGGTCACACATGGAAATGGAGAGTCAAGAGTCACTTGTGAGAGCTCTCCTATATAATAGGAGCATGGGGCTCTCTCAAGGGATGTTCTCTTGTGTAGAGCATAGTATCTACTCTCTTGCCATTTCATACTAGAGCTATGTACTACTGGATTGAAGACATACCTCTTGGTGGTATGGGACACCAAGGTTAGGAATGTGGTTCTTCATTACTTTAATGTGTGCACCCTTGGGCTGAGGGGTGGTCAGGTGGATGAGTATATGCCCGGATTCTATGTGTTTATGCATAGTAAAGAGCTAGAGAGATCTATGGGGTTTTAACAGTCATATCACAGCGGTCTCTAGTTAATTTTTGATGTTTTTCCTCCTCTTAATTCTCTCATTATACCAAATTTTTAGCATTTTTAAAGTAAATTTTAACATTTACTAAGTAAAAAAATATTTTTTAATGGTTTGTTTTGGTGTCTTACACATTCGAAAAGTCAATATGGTAGTCAAAACGTGGTGCTTCTCTACTTGGATGGACATATCGACGATGCGAGAAAATTCCGTGAGTGAAAATGCTATTTTTCTCTATTTTTATGGTTAAAATAAGCATTTTACAGAATTTTTACCAAAATACCACACATGCTACTGCAGGTATTTTTTGGTAGAAAGGATTCCCTACATCTCTACAAATTTTTAGGAAATTTTCCTAATTATTTAGGACTTTTTTGAGCATTTTATGGTAAACTAGGCATTTTTAAATGGTTTCCCGCAAGCATGTTAGTAAATTTCTGCCAATTTTCTGTTGAAAATCATTGGAGGTAGCATGTTAATTCATCAATTTCTCTTCCGTGTTGTGCATGGTGATAGCTTCTTCATTCTTTTCTGGATTTTCTCCCTTCTCTCACATTTGAAAGCCCTTCATGAGGATGAAAATTCATCAAGTGGATTAATTATTAATAACTTGATTGGTGGTTAATAATCTTGACTGACATAGGAAAAGAAGAAGGAGATGAGAGAAGTGGTGAAGGAGGGTTATGAGCTAGAGAAGGGGAGGGGAAAGAAGAGTTGCTTCTTTCCCTCTCCCTCATGCATTCGCGCGCACAACCAAGGAGGGAGGGAGGTTTCCCATGGCTGGCGGCGGCAACCAGCCCCTCCCCCCCCACATTAATTTGAAATTTAAAAAAAAATCTTTAAATCAAAGCTTTTAAAAAAATCATCATTTTCATAATTTCTTTTTAAATATCTTGAAACCTTTGGCCTTTTGGATCTATTTTTTTTACCATTCAAATTCCGAGAGTTTCATTTCCTTTCATTTTTCATGACCGTTAGCTGTCCGCATTCCAAGATTGTGAGACCCCCACCCCCTCCGAGGGCGCTAGTGGTGGAAGCAGTGTCAGCCTCTCGCACAAGGCAGGGATCCACAATCGGGGCCTCGCCCATGGATGTCCGGACAAGAGACTAGTTCGGCGGTTCCTCCGAAACCGAGCCCGAAAAAACTTCCCTCGCCCAAAAGGCATGGGTGATTCCTCAAGGGAAAATCTTCAAACGGGAGAATTAATCTAACGGATCAAGGTCTTAACTATTCAAACTGATCCGACCAAACCTGAAGTCATATGGTCAGGTCAAAGAAGAGACTTACACTTGGTCCATAGAATCACCGCTTTTTTTCTCCTTGAATGAGGCACAACTGCTGAATCCCTCCCACACAATAAGGGTCTTCTCAGGACTTAATCTAACTAATCGTAACTTAATGGTATCACAGGAATCCCCCGATCCAGCCCATGGGTTAGCCAACCGCCTAACCACTGTATTGGTGGGATTCCTTTATAAGGATTTGGTTATGTTTTGCCCGGGTACCGAGAGGAAAAGAGTTCCCATGCCCCCTAGCCGGCGTTTCATGCAAAAATTAAGGTAGGCATACCATATACACACCCAATATTAAATTGCCATTATAACAGAATCGGTTGTCTTTAAAACAATTCTTTAATGAAAATCATAATATTATTGATCATCATCCTCCAAAATTCTAAGTCCATTGTATTACAAAATATGTCATCTGGACTCTTCGTTGACCAGCTGGCCAACCAACAAGATCCAATATCAAAATTTGATTCACAAAAGTCATTCTTTTTAGTCCATCCGAATCTTCCCCGAATCTTCCTTGATGCATGCATGCCTGGCAACTGCGAGCCCGTGCATCACCTGGTCAGAACCCTCTAGGATCCTACTTAGGTGTCCTAGCACTTCACTCAGGGACAGCTTTGTCGATCCTCGCCCATCATACCGGAGGCGCACCATTTTAACCGTATCGAGACACTGGTCAAGACCTCGGCAGGCTTTGTCACGAGCGACGTCCCTCGACGACTCCCTGCCAGTTGTTGCAATAAGCCTCTTCTTAGATTAAACATATAATACCAAATGCTTCCTCCAACATTCTGGTGTAAAAATTTCCTTCACAAGAAAACAGAGATTCTATGCAAGTAAAATTCCCAATTTAAGATTGGTTCTACAAAACCCTCTTTACTTCATCCCCAACTTCATAATGAGAATGCTTGATCTCTCATCAGGGTAATCTACCCATCATTTGACTGACTGTCCAACTAGATTCTTGGTGATTTCGGTCAAGGGAAAACTAGTTAATTCAACGGTAGTCTATTCTTTGTATAAATAACTGGAATCAGTCTCACGAGGTTTTTGCTTGATCCAGATCGAGAGATGGACAAGTAGTTTGCTGACCGTCCCTCTCATAGTAGTGGTCTAACCAAAACTATTCGGTTTAGTTCTAACTTTGATTCCAAGTAGTTTCTTTAAATAAACATCTATTGAACTTCTAACCGTATAAGGAATATCCAACTTTGTGAATTTCTTCCTTAACCATAATAGATTAAGAATTGGTTTTATATGAGAATATCAAATTTTAATGAAAATACTCTTATTCCATTTACTCTAATTTGGGTAAATACCAATTTAGTGATTTAACCACATAAAATATCTAAAGATATTATTCTAAGAAATTTTTGGTATTTCTATTTTTATGCAAAAAGAGGAATTCCCATGATAATGGAGATCCATGTAGTTAAATGGAAAAATAGAAAATTTGATATATTAAAATAATGAATATTTTTAGAAGAAATTTAGATAAATTTATTTTTATGCATGAGAAAATTTAAATGATAAAAGAGGAATTCCCATGACATTTGGAATTCAATCATTTAAATGGTAAAAGTGGAATTCTTGGTCTAATTGAATTAATGGATATTTTTATTTAAATTTTAAAGAAGAATTTTAGATAAATTTATGCATGGGAAAATTTATTTTATGATAAAAGAGGAATTCCCATGACAATTTGGAATTGAATCATTTAAATGGTAAAAGTGGAATTCTTGGTTTATTTGAATTAATGGATATTTTTATTAGTTTAAAAAGGAATTTTAGATAAATTTATTTTATGATAAAAGAGAAATTCCCATGACAATTGGAATCCAATCATTAAATGAGAAAAAGAGAATTTTAAGCTTATTAAAAAAAAGGATATTGCTATTTAGTTAAAAGAAGAATTTTTATGGTATTTAAGTAGAGAAAGAATTGAATTAATTTTTGGTGACAAAAGAGGAATTTTCACCAAAATTCCACCTAGACAATTAGGATTTATAAATTAAGTGGAGAGCAATGAGTTCTGCTTCCTACCTATGGGTGAGGTCTTTTGCTATAAAGACTAGTTCCCAAGGTTCAACCAAGTCTACTTTGACATTTGCAAGTCCGTCATAGGCTTCTCCGTCCTCATAATCACATTTGGGGTTTTCAAACACGAACTTGCGATCCCCAACCATGTAAGACTTATAATGTTTATGCAAGTCAAATTTTGGTTCCTTTTCTTCATTTGCCTTGGGGGTTGCATCCTCAGCCTCCCACTCTTTTTATGCTAGCTCATAGTTTCATTTCCTTCGAGCTCCATGACTAAATTTTGGTTCATCATAGACTTTCACTTGGGCTATATTAATTGGGGGTGGTCTACAATACATGACTTTTCTATAAAATTTTGATGAACGTCTATTGCCCCCAACGTATTATAACCATTGAAATGCGGTTGTTCTTTCATTAAGTCTCAAGCCTCTGTTTTCCTTATAATATTTTCGTTTCTTCCATTTTCTTGGTTTGTAAAAGCTTCCTCTTTTGGCTCAATTTCAGTTTCAATGTCATTTGTGCCAGTTTCAACCTCCAATGTTTATTGTGGTCTCATTTTGGTAATAGTTTCTGACTCTTTCCTTAGAGGTGTATGAATTAGAGGTTGTTGAATTAGAGTCTTTTTCCCATGTGGACTCACGCTCACTATACTACCTAATTTCTTGAATGTTTGGGTGTATGGCACTTATCATTCGCAATGGTACAACCTTAGTTCCTTGCCCACCATCAAGAGTCACCCATGTTGTTCCTCACTTAACCCATGTGTCTAATGTGGCCATCATTTGAATCCAATTCAAATCATCTCCTTCGTCTATGGCCTATGGCTTGTAGGTTGAATCGTTATCTAGGATTGTGTCAGTATCCTATGGCTTGTAGGTTGAATTGTTATCTAGGATTGTGTTAGTATCCTATGGCTTGTAGGTTGAATTGTTATCTAGGATTGTGTTAGTATCCTTTTTTACAAGTGAAGCAGTATTACAATGGAACATCATGGATGAATTTCTAAAATTTTCACCACTACCCCTAGGATGTATGCGACCACTCACAAGATCTACTCTAAGGGTTGAGTCATCAAACTGCAAAGTAGACATGGCTCCTTGCCCAATCATGGACCATCTTAGCTTCACGCATAAAAGCACATCCTAAGATCATCTCATAGGAGTTGAGTTGTTTGGTAAAATCCATCACAATGAAGGTATGCTTCACTCGATGTTTCAACACTTTAACCTTAAGATCTCGTAGCATCCCAATAAGCTTGGTAATTATTACATCAACCATCTTAACAACAATGTCTTCAAGACGAGGTCTACCCATCTTTTCCCAACACTTCTTGGTGGTGATTAGACTCACTCATGTGCCACTGTCTAGGACTCCCATTATTGTGATTCCTTTCATAGTGATGGAAAGGGTTGCATTAGTCTCATCACTCTAAAAGTATTGCCCCAATTTGGTCAATGGAATTTTGCCTATTTATGATGAAAATCACTCTTTTAATATAAAAGAATGATTTTATGCATCTATTTATGCATAAAAATCATTTATGATGAAAATCACACTTTTATAATCAAAATAACAATTTCAACATACTTCCTTCTATGCATGGAATTTAATTCTAAAGAAAGTAACACTTTTTTAATAAAATATTTTTAGTATGCATTTTCTTATACCTAGGATGAAAATTAACACTTTAAGAATACATATATGATGGGAATTACTCTTTTTGAATAAAAAAGTAAAACTTATTTTACACAATTTTAGAAAATTTTGCCATAACCTCCTTTGTATGGCTGACCATTTTTAAATTTTAATTCTCTAAAATTAATTAGAAGTTCACCAAGAGTATTTAAATCATTCTAATGTAAACATTTTCTGCTTATCAAAGAGAAACATTATGAAAAACTTGATTTTATCCATTAATCATTCATCTAGGATAAAGAATGGTTGGATTTACTAAAGAAGAGAGAGGAATGCCTTTTTTCAATGAGGCATAACATCATAATCATTTTAGAGAAGACAAAAATCATAAAAACCATTAAAAGTAAGCATAATTGGGAATTTATGTATGTCCTTACTACCATTCATCAATTAACTTCAATAGCATTAAAAAGCCATTCTAATTAAGCTTCTCAAGCTTGAGAGGGGTTGAGAAGAGAGAAATATGGAGAAATTATAGAAAAAGATGAAAATTCACACTTTACCTTATAAATTGCTTGATTCTTTGATCACGGTAGCGGACCCCAACCAATCAATTGGTTTGGTATGCTGATGGAACCACCAATGGAGATTGAAGAAGAAGGGAAGCTCCAATTTCTTCAATTTGGAGAGAATTTTAGAGAATAGTAAAAATTATCATTATTTCAGCATAATACTGGCATAGTATAATTCTCTTATTTTTTTTTACAAAGAGCTCAGGTTCTATTTATAGGAGAGGGAGTCTCTAACCAAGACCAACTGATTTCTAGAAATTTTCAAATTCAGTTTGGTTGAATTTGGACCAGATTTGGACCTAGTTTGGTTCCTTTTTTGATTCGGTTTGGTTCCTTTTTTATTTGGTTTGGTTCCTTTTTTATTCGGTTTGAATCCTTTTTGATTTGGTTTGATCCAAGAGAGAGGAGAGATAAAAATATCACATTATTTTTTAGTTTAAAACTCATTCAAGCATGTGAAGTAGGCGCCTCCTTGAAGGGACTCCCCTTCCTTACATATGTGTCAAAATGGAATCATTATACCCAAAATATCTCATTTTTTCAAGTAATACTCATAGTTTTTTACTAATAACCCTTGTACATAGTCAACTCTTCATCTTATGTGAGCATTTACTCATTTTTGGGTTTTTTTTTTTTTACAAATTAGATTTATATCCTCCCCACACATGGATTGATCTTATTGGCCCATAGGAACCTTAATTTAAAATTATGAAAAAATCTTGAGCCTCAAGATAAGGCCTCTTGAACAGATTATACTTGATTTTTAATGCACCTTCTGAAAATCTTTTTGAACTTCTGTGTCGGGGAAACTTATTTTAATAAGAAGAGATATTTTTTCATTCAAAAATATTTAAAAACTCAATTACCACTCTCTAGAAGATTTTCTCTCTCTCGGCCAAAACTGGTAGAAACAAGATCTTTTATATTTTTGAAGAGGGATTTGACTACAGGGGAAGATACTGGACATCCTAAGAGGCTGGGGAGGAATCTTACAAACAAAGTCCGCATTCGGACCATTCAGAGATTCTTCACGGTTTGGCTGTTATTCACACAAAACGAATCTGACACCACTTGCCAGTGTTTAAAAAAAATGTTTCATCTCTATTTTGGTTAAAGATCATGTTTTTAGAAAAGGTTGCTATCTTTATCATTTTCATGCATGGTAATCTAACAAATTCTCGTGTGCTATGAGAGAGAGAGAGAGAGAGAGAGAGAGAGAGAGAGAGAGAGAGGACATTCCTTGTGATGAAGGAATAACTTAGTGGATGCACACTTTCTTAATTACATGTATGCTAAGAACTATTTAAGCCCCTCAAAATCAAGTATGTTAAGAACTTTTTAAGCCATTTTGATGGTTTTCTTTGTATTTTTGTAAATGACCCAATTTTCATTTAGAAATCTTGCCCAAATTTTTCTTTATACCAATTGGACAGAGTTGAGTAGTTTGATCACTTTTTAACATCATGTGTAAAAGCTTTCTTAACATTACATAAAATAGACTTGAGGCATTTTTATGGTTGAAGCCATTGTTTGTTATTTTACGGGTACGCTTGTCTCTATTATGAGTTAGGTTAGGGTTAGGTGTGCTTGTTGGCTTGGGGTTAGGTGTGCTTTTCTCTGTTATTAGGAATAGGCTTGATGATTCACATAGGCAAAGTATACTATCCTTCATCCCAATGGAATAGGACATGGAATGAGCAATAGGCAAGCAGTAGCAATGTGGAATTTTATGAAGATGCCACAAATTACTCAATGTGAAGACATTGATGATATGGTTCTTGCAAGTGGAGAAAGAAGCAATTATAAATGATGATGGCAAGCTTGGGAGTGAAGCAACCTGATTAACGTCTTTGATGATGAGCTTGGTGATGCCAATATGAATCTTCGCTACAAGTATACATCGCTTTACAACACAACAATGAAGTACGCTATTCTGGAGGGCCATGATTTTGTGCGGCCCAAGACTTAGGACATGCTTATTTTTGGAATTTAGACATGCTAGGTTTTCGTATAGATGTATTGCTCGTATCTATGGAGTGGTGTAAATATATATAAATGGACTTTTTCTGAAATCCTAAAATGACACTAAAATAAAAAAACACTTGCTACATTTCACCAAACTCGTAGGGTGCCCCCATCAAAAATGAAGCATGCTTTGATGTCGTAACATCAACAAATTGTATTATATCCCCCCCTCCACCTTTCCAACCTGAAAAACAATGTAATTGTCCACTCTATAATGTCGGTCGGTGGCCTGTATATGGCCCATGTATGTGTGTAGCCAGGAAGATTCGAGGTCGTGCAAACACACTCAAGAACGGACGGACAAGCTAACGAAGGAGGATCACTCAAGAACGGACGGACAAGCTAACGAAGGAGGACCAGGTTCCAGGGATTCGAGATGTGTGATAGTATTAAAAAACGTGTCTAGTAGACGAATAGCATTGTACATGCAACAGGAAAAGCCAAGATGATAGAGCCATTCGTAGAGCTCGCCGGCCCACCCTACTCTTATTGAGGCAGCTGGCCAATCACATCTTATTGAGGCAACTGGCCAATATGCTCGTCTGAGAACTGTAGAGCAAATGCGATATCTACGATTGTTGCACCTGTGTGTTTTGTTGCAGGTTTTGTTTGTGCTGCCATGATGCCAACTTGCTGCACTTGTGTGCTTTGTTGCAGTGCTTAGTTGTTGCAGACTGTAGTCTGTAGCTGTCAGCTTGCTTGCTGCACCGCTCCAGCTACTATGCAATCAACAAGACAATATTTCGCTTAACCCTAAGTTCTAACACCAGTGACCAGCCCTAAAAACGTCGACACGAGCCCTATGAGGAAGAGCTTGTGGTCTCCTCACGAGGATGACACATTGAAGCGCTACGTGGAGCAACATGGCAGCGGCAATTGGAACGAAGTCGTTAGGAACACTGGTAGTTAATCATGACGACCTGCAGCTGCTAATTAGCTTTAACTATTCACCATCATCATGGATAATTAGGGTCCAGTGTACTGTACTGAGTTGTAGTCATCAAGCGAATGGTGGTGTACTTTTGTAGGTCTGCGGCGAAGCCCCAAGAGCTGCAGGCTTCGCTGGGTGAACTACCTCCGGCCTGGCTTGAAGCGCAACCCCTTCTCACCTCTCGAAACCCAACTCCTCCTACGACTTCACAGACATCTCGGCAACAGGTATATACATTAACCGACCATTATTTAATAATGATGCAACGTGCCTCACTCATCATTACGGCGCATTAAATTAAGATTAACTCCATACATAGCTAGCTCTCGGTTGCAACTTGCTGCCCGCGAAATGGCACATGAATGGCACATCCCTGATGGCAGTATCATTAATGTCTATTTCTACAACAGCTGGTCGAAGATAGCGTCGTTTCTTCCCGGCAGAAGCGACAACGACGTGAAGAATTTCTGGCACACCCACGCCAGACGAAAGCGTTCCTTAGCTTCGATGAAGGAGCTTAAAACCGGCGATTCTCAGCAGACAATCGGCGCAGATCAGCAGCAGCAGGGCGTAAATCATGACGACAGGCATTCGATCGATGATCCGAAGCAGCGACCTAAGCATAATGATAATCAAGTGAAGCTTTCTATCCATGGCACATCAATATCCAAACCGCAACAACACACAGCAGCTATTCGCCTAGAATCCACAGAATATCAAGATGATCGTACCGATTCACCTTACAGCAGCCGCCGGCGGTACTCACCGGCCGCGGCGGCCAGTAACCTTCCCCCTATACGATTAAATCCTAATGACGATCAGCTCCCCCACAAGGAGGCCGGACAATTTGTCCCCGAGGGATTGTATCTGATCGTGTGGAAATTTGTGAACCCTAACCTCCCTCCTCCTCCATGTACTAACTGGAGGGAACAATGACCACACAAGCAATTAATTATTATACTGCAATCAGCGCTTATATATCCACCTAGCGTCGAAACTTTGAAGGCTCATAGCCATAGTAGTTGCCAACTTAATCTCCACACAAGTAAGCCAACTTGGAGAATTGAACTCCAAAACAAGGCCATCTCCAAAACAAGGTCCTCTCCTCCTGGAAAGTTTATATTTTTTTTTAATTTTTTTTGGCTTGGCTGGAAATTTGAAAGTACCTGGAAAGTTTATTGAATTGCGGACTTCACAAACACAAGGTCTTCATGTTGATTATTAAATTGTTCTTGCAGTATCCCTTTCCTTTTTCACACATAGTAGTGTGATACATAAAAATGGTGCTCACTGCTACTCTTAGGCACAAGGTCGGGCTTGGACAGTACAGATGGCCGGCAGCAAAACCTCACGATGTGCAAAAAATTGTATATTGATTTGGAAATGTGTTAGAACTCTTACTGATATGTAAAAAATAGAAGCTATTGAAGCACCTATCACTTTATTTATTCCTATGATTTTGTGATCAGATTTAACTTTTTATTGCAGATCATGACTTTACGCCTGGTTTCAAAGCCACCTTCTTAAGGTCACTTTCTAGTTAATTAGATAGTTTAGAGCTGGGTCACTTGCTGAACTTTCTATCCTCTCTCCTTACTTCGTATTGTTAAGCCTTAATGAGAGAGAGAGAGAGAGAGAGAGAGAGAGAGAGTGTGAGTGTGTGTCATCACATGTTATATTCACAAAGCTTTCACAAGGGCCTAAAAAAATAATCTTTGTCGGGCATAAAAAATCTTCTTAGGTGACCACTGACCTGTTATTATGTGAAGATGGTAACATGAGAACATGTGAATAGCTTATTCCCATGTGTAGCCAAGCTTTTAAGGGGTTCCCAAATGGCAAGTGACCTGTTATTTTATGAATGGTAACATGAGAACATGTGAATAACTGTTCACATGTGTTATTATCACAAAAAATCTTGTGATCACGTGAATATTAAATCCCTGGTAACCACCAGGGAGTAAACACTAGAGGCAGACTCCATCCCAATAAACTCACTTCTCGAAGCTAATAGGTGATGATGGTCGCTACTACTCTAGTGAGAACACTCCCCCCAAAGTCTCCAGGTGGCTCTCCTCGAGTTATAGGATAGCCAATGGACTATAGTTTTTTTAGATTCTTTCCAATAGATGGCAACGCTTTTGTAGGGACTACAACTCCTCTTTGAGTTTGTCTTATTTTTCAACAATCCAAACCAGCCACTCTAGAGAGTGGCAGAATGATCTTCTCATTACCGCTTAGTGTAGTAGCATAACACATGAGTGGATCCCAAAGTCTGTCTCCTCTAGTATTCATGGATAGGGGATAGAGCTCTCTCACCACCTAAGAGACTTGCACATCACATACATTATCTCCTACTTCTAGCCATTGGCCTGCCACATGGATCTTGAAGGATGAGTCCATGATAACCAAGATGGCAAGCTTGTGAGCTCAAAAGAGGATATCCTTTTCATCTACCTTCATGTATCATTGGTAGTCCCCCTCCCCCTTTCCTATAGATACCTTTAATTTGATAGATGGAGCCCAATTTATGTATATGGCCGAGCCATAGCAAAATGGGCCCACATGGAGTATAAGATAAGGAACACCTTGGTTGTCTGTGCACTAGGATACCCTTGCCCAAGTCTTACGAGGTAGCAGACAGTAACACACATAAAAATCTTACCCCACTAGATCCCTCCAATGTGGATAGTAACTTGGAACATTAAGGGATTGGGTGGCCCGCAATGTCACTTTAGGTAGGGATTCCTTCATAAGGAGCCTTAATGGAGGTTCTATGCATATCCTCTTTCTACAAGAGCATCATTTGTTATCTGGTCATAGTAGTAATGGGGGAAGATTTTATAGGATCAGAGCTTAATATAGGACCCGAGAGATTTACAAAAGGATTGAGGAACTTTGGGGAGCCTGGATTTTTATGAGGGCACAACAATGGTGACTTTGGATACTGGGCTCAAAGAGATAAATGCCATTCTCTAGGAGGCAACACAGACCAGGGTAGTGGAGTTTAGAGAGAAGGAGAGGAGTCTCTGCCAGAGCCTTGCCTCCTCGAGTGTCTGTAGGAGCTCACCTCTAAGACAAGGCATGGATTAAGGACTAGATGGCCACAACCTACATTGAGATCAGTCCTTAGAGGAGATGAGAGTGGTCTAGTACAGATACCATGCTTGTGTGCATCTTTTTAGACTCGGGTTGGAGAAAAAATCCCAAGGGACTCGGTTGGAGACAAGGAACATGGGAATTCTTTGAGTAAATAAGGCATCACTACCGAGGGGTTGGCATCCAAAGGCTTAGAGGATTAGATGGCACAATTTTTTTTGAACCACCCTAGGTTTGAGCCATAGCCATTACCTTCTTTAGTTCCCTCCTTAGAGTCCCACTCCCTGCTAATACAAGATGCACGAGAGAGGGTTTAGTAGCACATGTGGGGGGTGGTTCCATCGGATCTTTGGGAGCTTATTGTTGAAGCTTTATAGGTGCTACCATGCGGAAGTGAGGATGGGCTTCTAGTTCCCATGTTTATTTTTCATGGGAGGATTCAGATGTCTCAAGTTTGCTAATGTATTGTCACCACCACTAGCATACCATCAACCTTTGGCATCTGAATCATACGGTCCAAATGAGCAATATACTCAAAAAGGGGGATGTTGGGGGTATCTAAATCCCCCAATGTGGGCTGTATGATTCAGATTCCCCCAATGTCCCCTTTTTTTAGTATACAGCTCATTTGGGTTATATGATTCAGATGTGCCAAAGGTTGATAGTACCTCATAAAGTACAACAAGTTGGGATCAGAGTGTAAATATCTAGTAGTCTAGTATTTGAGTTATATTTCTTTACTGTATACATTTGAGGTCCTTACAAGAAAAAACACACATACACGAGAGATGGATGACTAAATTTTCTTCTATATCAAATAGTGTGATGTGCCTTTGTGATATAATTTAATGGGTCATCTACTTCACTTTTGAGTCTTGACCTACAACTTTGTACTTTGTGGACAGATTGTAATTAAAGAAATGCATCATTAATCATGTAGTAATCTATATATTTGGGTACGAGTACACATGAGACAAATAAAACACATAATTGCAACCTTGAGTTTGTAGAGGAGAACATAATAGCATAAAAAAAAGTTGTTAAAACGATGTCAAAAGGGCATGTAGCTCTCCTTGTCTCCTCATTAGACAATGGTTATAAGATTCCTCTCTCCACCTTTTGAGGTGTAAAGGTGTAAAAACCTCCCCTTCTATTTTTGTAATTATTCCCCTCTCTGAAATAGAAGAAAGATCTTGTTGTACCCTATTTTGGCCTAGAGAGAAAATGTCTAGAGAGAGGTAATCCAAAATTGAGATATCTTTGGATATAAAAATCCTCCTAGTATCTAAAATGGTTTCCCCTGAAACAGAAGTTCAAAATGAACTTTCCAATGTGCATTAGGAATCAATTAGAAATGATATAAAGAACCTCTCTTCAACAATCCTTGGAGCTTTCTTCTCAACATACTAAACCAATTGATTGGTTGGGGGCTTCCTTCTAAGATAAAGAAGGAAGCCAAATCTAGAGGTAAGAAGTAATTTCATGGTTTTCATAAATATTCTCAGAAGATTTCACTTCTCAGCCCCTCTCAAGCTTGAGAAGTTTCAAATTAATTGTTTTCAATAAAAATCAAGCTTTCTATATGAATTCATATGATTAATCACAAAAAAGTCAGTCTTTATGCTTAATTGCTTTTTATGTGTATCTCTCTCTCTCCCCAAAAGAATAGTTATTCCTATGACTAATTCTTTATCAAATGGATACTTCTCATTGATAAATTCTCAATTCAAAAATCAAACTCTATCCTAGTTAAGCTAGAGGTTAAGAAATGGTTTTTTATGCTTTATGCTAATAAAATTATGGTAAACTTATGATTTAATTCCATAAATTGGATTTATATCTAAGGATAGTATTCTATTATAATTATTACAAAGTCTTATTCTTTCTAGAAATATTAAAAATTATTAGTAATAGCAGCGAAGCTATGACAAATATTTTAGAAATGAATACATAGCTCATTTTTATGCATAATGTGAAAAGAGGACTTCCTACCATATTCTAGGATTGGTCATCCTATGCTAAAAGAATGATTTTGATCACATTCATGGAAAACTAATTTTTAGTGTTTATGCATAAATATTTAATTAAAGAAAAGAGGAATTTTTTGTAATTTTATTTTTATGCAAAAAGAGGAATTCCCATGATAATGGAGATCCATGTAATTAAATGGAAAAAGAGAAATTTTGGTATATTAAAATAATGAATATTTTTATTTAAAGAGAAATTTTAGATAAATTTATTTTATGTATGAGAAAGTTTAAATGATAAAAGAGGAATTTCCATGACATTTAAAATTCAATCATTTAAATGGTAAAAGTGAAATTCTTAGCATATTTGAAATAATGGATATTTTTATTAAAGAAAAGATAAATTTTAGATAAATTTATTTTATGATAAAAGAGGAATTCCCATGACATTTGGAAATCCCATGATATTTGAGATCTAAGAAATTAAATGGAAAAAGAGAAATTTTTAGCATAATAAAAATTATGAGTATTTATAAAGTGAAATTTTGAGCATTATTAATTTTATTAGGAAATATGGGTAGAATTGATTTTTTTAAATCCCATGAATATTTTACTCAAAAGAAGAATATTGAATATATTTCACTTGAGAAATTTGAGAAAGAATATGAAAATATCCATCGAGAAAAACTACCTTTAACTATGTAAGATTCCTCCCTCTAGCTTTTGAGGTGTACAGGTGTAAGAACCTCCCCTTTTGATCTTATAATTATTCCCCTCTCTGAAATAAAAGAAAGATCCTATTTTACCCTGTTTTGGCTTAGTGAGAGAAAATTATCTAGAGGGAGGTAATTCAACATTGAGATATTTTTGGATATAAAAATCCTCCTAGTGTTTAAAATGATTTCCCCTGAAACATAAATTCAAAAAGAACTTTCCAATGTGCAATTGGAATTAATTGAAAATAGGTAAAAAGGACCTTATCCTGAGGCTCTAGATTTTCTGAAAATTTTGGATTCAAGTTCCTATGGACCAATAAGATTAATCCAAATGTAGGGAGGAGATAAGTTGAAGAATAAAAGAAAATCTTCCAAAAATGAGTAAATACTCACATAAGATGAAGAGTTGACTAAGGACAAGGTTTATTAGTTTACAAAGAAGATATATTTAGAGGAAATGATGCATTTTTGACACCTCAATGTGGGGAATTTCCCTCATGAAGGAGGCATCTATTTCACATGTGTGGATGAGTTTTAAACTCACAAATAATGAGATATTTTTATCTCTCCTCTCTCCTATTTCAACTAGATCCAAAAAGGAAGCTAAACTGACCTAAAAATGGTCAAAAAGTGACCAAAGTGATCTAGAAAATTCTAGAATCAGTTTGCTTGGTTAGAGGCTCACTTTTTCCTATAAATAGAAGCCTCTCGCTTTGTAAAAGCTTAATGATGTTTATGCACTATTACTCTGCTTCTATCCTGAGCCATTTAACATTGAATTTCTTGATAATTCAATTATTTTTTGACCTAATCCTCTCCAAGTGAATTTGGTGGCCACTCTTGCTGCAAACAAGAGTAGAACCCTCAATCCCTCAAGCTAAAGGAAAGCTTACAAGCTCCATGTAAGCTTAATTCTTACTTATTGTGAATTTTTAAATCTATGGTTTTCTCAAATTTTATGCTTTGTAATTAAAATCTGATATGCCTTGATGAAAAGGCCACCCCCTTCTCTTCGTTACAATTCAGCCCTTCTCAATCCTAGAAAGTTTAATTAAAAGATTGATTAAAATCTTTTCATTATTTACTCTCTTGGTTTTTGGAAAATGGAGTAGATTCGAGATATTAGAATTCAAACTGGATTAATTCAAGTCATAAATTGAATGATAAAATTGAGAAATGGTCAGCCATACAAAGGAGGTTATGGTAAAATTTTCTTAAATTTTGTGGAACTAAAGTTTATCATTAGGTTATTCTAAAAGAGTAATTCCCTCCCTATGTGTATTCTAAAAGATTTATTTTTATTTCAAAAGTGTTATTCTCATTAAAATTGAATTTATGCATAGAAAGAAGCATAAAAGATTTATTTTTATTTCAAAAGTGTCATTCTCATTAAAATTGAATTTATGCATAAAAGATTTATTTCTATTTCAAAAGAGTCATTCTCATTAAAATTGAATTTATGCATGGAAAGATGCATAAAGGATTTATTTTTATTTCAAAAGTGTCATTCTCATTAAAATTGAATTTATGCATAGAAAGATGCATAAAGTATTTATTTTTATTTCAATAGTGTCATTTTTCTTAAAATTAAATTATGCATAAATAGATGCCTAAAGAATCTTTATATCAAAACCTAGAATCCTCTTAAATTCTATGTTTAAATTCTGTGAATAGAAGTGATGAGAATATGAGGCGAATAGATGTGATGAGATAAGATGTGAATCCGATAGATGATTGGATGGATGGGTGTGATGTGAATAGAGATGATGAGATGTGAGGCGAATAGATGTGATGAGATAAGATGTGAATTAGATAGATGATTGGATGGATGGATGTGATGTGAATAGAGGTGATGAGATGTGAGGCGAATAGATGTGATGAGATAAGATGTGAATGATTGGATGGGTGGGTGTGATGTGAATAGAGGTGATGAGATGTGAGGTGAATAGATGTAATGAGATAAGATGTGAGGTGAATAGATGTGATGAGATAAGATGTGAATCAAATAGATGATTGGATAGATGTGATGTGAATAGAAGTGATGAGAATATGAGGTGAATAGATGTGATGAGATAAGATGTGAATTAGATAGATGATGATTGGATGGATGGATGTGATGTGAATTAGATAGATGATGCAAATGGATGGATGTGATGTGAATTAGATAGATGATGCGAATGGATGGATGTGATGTGAATAGAAGTGATGAGAATATGAGGCGAATAGATGTGATGAGATGTGATGGGAATTAGATAGATGAGAAGAATGGATGGATGGATGTGGTGTGAATAGAGGTGAATAGATGTGATGAGATAAGATGTGAATCAGATAGATGATGATTGGATGGATGGATGTGATGTGAATTAGATAGATGTGAATGAATGGATGCATGGGTGTGATGTGAATAGAGGTGATGAGATGAGAGGTAAAAAGATGTGATGTGAATTAGATAGATGTGAATGGATGGATGGATGTGATGTGAATAGAGGTAATGACATGTGAGGTGAATAGATGTGAGATGTGATGTGAATCAAATAGATGGGAATGAATGGATGGATGGATGTGATGTGAATAGAGATGATGAGAATGTGAGGTGAATAGATGTGATGAGATGAGATGTGAATCAGATAAATGTGAATGAATGAATGGATGTGATGAGTATGTGAAAGAATGAATAAGGATGTGATGAGTATGTGAAAGAATGGATAAGGATGTGTATGTGAAGAATGGATGTGAATGAGTATGTGAAAGAATGGATGTGGATGTATGTGAAAGAATGGATATAGATGTGTATGTGAAAGGATGTGATGTGATGTAAAGAGATGAGATGTGACATGAAATATATGTGGATGTGAAGTGATAGATATGAATGTATGGATAGATGTGAGTAGTCGTACATGTGAACGATTGGATGGATGTGGATGAATGAGATGAGATATGTATGAATGAGATATGATGTGGATAGAAGTGATGTGATATAATGGTGATGAGAATGAATGTGATGGATATGAATGAAAGTGAATGTGATGGATATGAATGAATGTGATGTGATAGGATGTGAATCGGAATAGATGTGAATGAATGAGATGTGAGGTAAAATGAATGAGATAAGATGTGAGTAAATGATGTGGTCTGAATGGATGAGATGTGAGTAAATATGATGTGGTCTGAATGGATGAGATGTGAATGAATGTGATGTGATGAGATGTGGATATGGGTAGATGCGAGTGGATGAGATCTTTAGGATAAATTGAGGAAAGATGTGATAAGATGAAAATAATGTGATTGGATGAGAATAGGAATACTTATGAAATGGTTGTGGAATTAATTAATGTGGTTTGATGTGGAGCAATGTGGAAAGACGAGAGTTTGTTATAAAAACTGTATTTTTGAACTGTTTTTAAATGACTGTTTTATGTCAAGAATGTTGGAGAAGCATTTTGACCGTCTTGTGAATGAGGTCGTGGTTGGAAAACCTAATCTGATAAAGTTGCAACAGTTGACGGAGAGTCATTGAGGACGTCTCGCGTAGCAAGGTTGGCCGAGGTCTTGACCAACCTCGGTTCGATTAAAATGGTGAGCTTCCTGTATGGTGGATGAGGGACCAAGGAAGCGGCCTATGAGTGAAGCGCTAGGTCACCTGTGAAGGATCCTAGAGGGTGCTGACATGGGGGGCTACTTTTATCACTAAATGACATTATCGTGACTTCATTTGGTGCCATAAACATAGATCTAGTTTTTTTAATTGTAAGATTATAGAGTCAATATAAGCTACAATATTCTAATGTTTGAGTTTAAGAACACATTAAATAGGATTGAGAAATAAAAAGAGTCAAAGTGGGGGATTATTACAATGGCCAAAGCATAGATAGACTAATTTAATTTGTTTTATTTATTTATTTTGGTTAAGTGAAGTGGTTTTATATATTAGTACATTGGATTTGTATCCTAAATCTTATAGATCAATTTTCTATAGAGTTTTATCTCATAAATCTTATAGAGACTAATTTGTTTAGAAGCATCATAGTTTCAAAGTTCTTCACATCACGTCTTTAAAGAGTACCTAGAATAATCTCTATCCACGTGCACCTGGGAAAAATGTCAATAAACTTTTGTATAAACACACTTTTCTTTCAACTATACATACATACACATTTTTCATTCACCTATACATATGTATTTTGTTTCCAACATCCCTATTGCACCATTGAATAATATAAAGGGTTTTGGGCAAACTTCATTGATCAAAATTTACCCCTTTTCTTTATTGATAGAAGGATCTTATTCATGACAAGAGAAGAACTTGTTGAATTTGTTTACATTATGATGAGACATTTGATGTAAGATATTATTCTCTTATTTCTATTTCACATTAACAAGTGATGCCTTAGTTCTAGCATGGCACATACTTTGTATAGCAAGCTCTATCATTAGTGTTGGGATTTCACCTTTTTGTTCTCAACGAGAGTGTACACATTATGTGTATTCTTGATGCCATTTTTTATTTAAAGGCCCAAATAAAAAAAGGAATATAGGAAAGCCAAATGTGGTGGGGGCTTAAATGAACAATTTTGCAAGAAATGAGGTTACCAGGTAGTAAAAGGTATCTAGGGTGCCATCATATTAAATTAAAGAGTCTTACCAATGCAGAAAGTAATTTTTGGCTCAAAAGGGAGCAACATAGTTTGGTAGACAATTATTTTGGATTAAGTCGACTTACCCCTTCTATTTTAATTGGTTTTCGAACATTTTATGTTTGATCAAATGTAAATGTGTTCCAGCATTTGTGGATTTTTTCTGTATTATACCACGTTCAATAGATTGATAAAATGCTACAAAGGTTTGTCCGGCGAATGAACACCTTGTCACATTCACACTTCCATTTCATGTTTGATAGATTGATAGAATGCTTCCTAGGTTCATGTAGTGAATGAACACCTTGTCCCATTCAACACCCTTTATCATTCCATGTTCAATAGATTGATAAAGTGCTTCCTAGGTTTAGTGTGCTAAATGAACACCTTGTTACATTTAACCCATCCATTTCATTACATTGTCTATTGTTATTGAAAAAAACTAATTTTTATCTTAAAGGGTTTATACATATGCAAGTGATGGGTTAGGGGAAAAGCAACATCATTTGGAATTGCTACTTGTCCATATCATAAAAAAATGTTAATCATAGGTTCATAGGGCACATGTAAGTGTATAAACACTTACATACACCCTTGGTCAAGGGTGATCCAAGGTTTTATTGTGGTTACCATAAGGACGCTTACATGCACCCTTGGTCAAGGGTGATCCAAGGTTTTGGTGTGGTTACTATAAAGCATTCTTTTTTTATACAAGCTAAGTGACAAATGGTGGGATTTTAGAGTAGATCAGAAGATATATATATATATATATATATATATATATATATATATATATATATATATATATATATATATATATTTGTTAAGAATTATCTAAGGCCTATTGCGAATGGTTCATTATCCCCATGAGACTTAGTGTTTCTCTTTTAGCTAAGGTGGGTGATCCAAGGTTTTCGTGTGGTGACATATAGTGGGTCTTTAGAGTAGATGAAAAGATATATATTTTTCATCAAGAATTGTCCAAGGCCTATTATGAATGATTCATAGTCCATGAGCACTTAGTGTTTCTCTTTTAGTCAAGGAGATAGTGTGGTGGTTTTGATGCTCTAGTGCATGCCATATCATGTTAGACAAATGAGGTAATGGCCACACAAAGGCTCTTTTAGCGAGGGTTATTTTACACTTTATGGTCAATGCTCACATGTGTCAAATGCAGCCCCATGTGGAAATAGACCTACTTCATTCAAAACTCTTGCTTGAGATAGGATAGTAGCTCATTTAGCCTACAGCAAGGTCCCAAATCTCACAATGGAAGAACTTCCCATGTGATTTAGATGATCATAAATGGATTGCAATGAAAATAAGATAGGCAAGTGGAAATATAAATAGGTTGCTCCAGTAATATAAACAAATTCTTTCTTTTTTTATTAAAAAATGGACACATTGGAAAAGATATATAGAAAACTGAGAATTAAAATTAGTATATATCACACTCTTTGCAAGTGAAACACCTATATACCTGCATGCATCCAAAATAACATTAATAATATATATTATAATGTATCTCTATTGTCCCCACTAGCCACTATAAGCCATCTAGCTCGCCCGTTGTAATGGTCACAAGTTCGAGGAAGGACCTTTAGCGACTCACTCTACCTTGTAAGTGTGAAAGATCCTTAAATGGGCACATGTGACAATGTTGGAGGGAATTAAATACCAATTTTTGATCGGAGGTTTGATTGGGGTTAGGTGGGGGGGTCTTAAATGCTGTCAGGTTTCTTTACATGGGGCACACACGTTCCACAAACACTTGATCAATTAATAATAATTATTTATTTAATTGATGCCATTTTAAAATGGTTTTTTCACACCCATAATATGCCTTCGTTGTCTTTCACATTGGGCTTGCAGTTGCGAGGTCCAGCCACACACCCATTTGAGGTAAGCTCTCTTGTTCACACAAAGCTATGTACGTAGAATTTTTGTATCGAATTCAAACTTTTTCACACCTCCCACGAGTTTTGTCTGATTAGAGTAATTATTAATAGCTAAGCTTTGGTAATCGACTCCTAGAATTGATCATTTTGATGTAATTAAGGTACACCATTACCAGCTTTGATGCAATATTCGAAAACTTGGCCGAAATTGTGACTTTTCTTCTTTTTTCCTAGAGCTGGGCAAATGATGGATTTATGAAATGAGAACTAGAGACTCATAATGTAGAATTTATGCTTCAATATCTCATATCAAAAGGAGAAGTGAAACTGTTGTGATAACCCCTGCATGCTAGGGTTTTTTCTTGCAGGATCCCTAACCTCTGCCCCCGCCCCTCTTGGCTCTTCGTCTGGCCTTCTCTTCTCCAGCTAGCATCCCCCCCCCTCAGGTGCATGGGCACCAAGTAGAACCCTGCTCAGAGCATAAAGCACCAGCTCTGGTCCACTGGCTACGCAGAACTCACCCCCCTTCAAAAGTGTGCAGACACCATCCTACCAGCAGTATCCTCAGTGACCCCCTACCCCCACAGACTCGAATCGATAAGCAATGATGAAGTATGACTAGGTTATTGAATATTTCATAGAGATCTTTGAAAACTGTCCCTGAACCAATCATATTAATGGGTGGTTTTAATATGGTGGAATCCAGAGAGGATAGATTCAGAGATTTGGGTCAAGTCCTCAAAGGGGCTGAGCTCCATGAATGGCAGTGCACTGTAGACCATTTTGGGTTGTGTGACCTTGGGAATACTGGAGACCACACTTGGCAAAATTATGCTCAGGGGGAACTGACCAGAAAGGTTAGGCTTGACAGAGTTTATGTTAGTGAGACCTTGGAAACTCCTTTGTCAGATGTGATATCTCCACTTGCCTTTTTCAGAACATTACCCCATTATCTTACTTTTGGACAATCATGACAAAAAGGTGTACAACTAGTGGTTTCCCACTGATCCTGCTCTTTTCAAGATGCCTATTGATTAAGAGGAGGTAAAAGAAATTTGGACTGACTTCTTTAGCTGTGGTCTCATTCCTGCTGCTGCTAGGGCTTGGAGTTTGGCCATCAAATCTACCCATTCTTTGCTGATATGTATCAGAAAGGAGGTAACCAGAATTAGAAAAAATAGAAGAGAACTGATTTGCCTCAAACTTAAGAATTTGGAAGATGCTGCGAACCAGGATGACCTCATACCGCAAAAGGAGATCTTGAGTACAAGTGTTGAAATGAGGAGAGAGGAGGAGATCTCTCTACAGCATACCAACCTTTTTTTCAGAGAGTGGTGGGCTGGGGAAGCTGATTTGCCAACCCTTGAGATGTTTAAAATGCTAAAAGTTAAATAGGCTAAGGACAAACTTTGTCATCTTCAAGATCCTAATAACCCCCTCAACTGCTCTGAGGAAGGGAACATAACTAGAATCTTCAACCACTTTAACATCTTTAGCAAAGGGGGAGAGATCTCTAAGGACCAGCTCAACACTGCATTGCCATCATGGACATGCCAGAAAACCAACTATTCTAGATTTTATATCTAAATCACTGGAAAACAATATCTCAAGAGATGAAATGGGTAAGACCATAGACAATCTAAAGGTGAGGAAAAGCCCAGGTGTTGATGGTTTGCCCTCTGAATTCTACAAGACTTTCAAGGATACCCTTTTGTCTGCTGTATTAGCTGTGCGGCAGGAGGCTGTGTCTTTTGGGGATCTTCCCCTTTCAATTAATGAGGCTTGGATCAAACTAATCCAATTAATGAGGCTTGGATCATCCCCTTTCAATTAATGAGGCTTGGATCAAACTAATCCACAAGAAAGGTGAGAAGGAGGACCTGACTAACTAGAGGCCCATCACCATGTTAAACTATGCTTATAAAATATATGCAAAAGCCCTTGCTTTGAGGCTGTCCAACTAGCTCAAAAATTGGATCAAACACGAACAGAAGGGCTTCATCAAAGGAAGATACATCCTGGATGCAATCATCACTCTATGGGAGGGCATGGAATATTCATAAGAATCTGAATAGGATTACATCTTTTTCAAAATAGATTTTGATAAAGAATATGAAAGGCTCAATTGGCATTATGTATTGGAATCCCTAAAGCAAATGGGTGTAGGTCAACACTTTGTTCAAATGTTGAGTACCCATTTTGGTAATGCCACTGCAAGGGTTGATGTGAATGGTGTACTCTTAAAGGCCTTCGACCATTCGACTCAGACAAGGGTGCCCTTTAGCCCCCTTTCTCTATGCTGTTGTGCTGATGGACTAAATTGGTTGATTAAAGAGAGAATGGACAAAGGGAAAATGAATGGAATTGCTCTCCCCAATGGTAAGCAACTATGCACTCAAATGTTTGCTGATATGACACCAATGCCATGGTTGCCAACAATGAGAAAAGTATAAGAAGCTTTTGGGAGTGTGTGGACATATATTGCAGAGCATATGGATCTGTTATTAACCACAAGAAAATTGGATAAGGACCCTTATTGAAAAGCCTCCTGAATGGTTGATCCAATCTAGATGTAATTCATTAGAGGATAGTGCGATCTTCAAACTGTTGGGCATTCCTATGGGGTTCAAAGTCACTCTCAACAAGTAAAGATGCCAATGTGTAACCGGCCTTCAAACATCTGACGGGTGGTGGAACAAACACTCGCACACAAAAAACTTTATCACCCATGAGAACCTAGTCTTAGAGGAAAAGGAAAACAAACAGGGGAGCTAGAATGCTCCTGCAAATAGTACAAGGACATCGATTGGCCCCAAAACGCCGTGGCGCCCCTTGCGGTATTTCTTTACTTGATCAAAAATGAGTTGTCGAATCCTCTATACCAACTCGGGGGGTGCACTATATGGAAGCCCCTCCTACGACGTGCGTTCAAGGGGTATTTAAAAAATCCCTTATCTGTGAATTTTGAGCTGATAAAACTACCCCTTTTTCTTTATAGACTTACGGGTTTTTTTCCAAAGTACAATTAAAATATCCCTCTTGTAATTGTATTTCTGTAAATTTACCCAATATTTTGGATTAAAAAAACCCCACCTAATGATCGCACGTGGTAGACTTACATTTTTTGAGGTGCACCCCCCGAGTATACCAATAAGATCCCTTATAGCTTTTCACCGAGGATTTTTCCCAATAAGAACTCTCGCATAGTATAGCAAAGCATTCTATAGAGAAGGCACACATGTACGACACCTCCCTGCTTGAAAAGGTCTTCTCCATCTCAATCATGGATTCCCACAACCCTTTCCCAAACAGCAGTAGGGCTGTACCAAACCATATGTCCTTCCTATAGTTATAGCTTGCATGTAACCTCGAGAAAACTATAACCTATTCACATGAATCCAAAGACATGCTTTCCACATGAAACCAAAGACTTGTATCCGATAAACCATAGACCTGTATCCATAAACCATAGGCTTGTATCCATAAACCATAGGCTTGTATCCTCGATATACCAAAGTCTTGTTTCTTCTCGAAAGACCAATGTCCTGTTTCCATGACAGATAAATCCTCATATGCACCATCCAATCACGATGCCAAAAACCCATAGACCCGCTTCCATCATGTTGGTCTAAGCCTGTCCACAGTCTGGCTGTGGAGATGCCTCAGCAATACGGTCTGCTCATTGCAAGAAAACTCACCCGCCTGGCTCTCACATGCAAGTAACCTGCTCCACGACCACCACTACTTGGTCAAATGCACTGCTGTGTGCCCATCCTCTGCACTGCTTTCCCACACCTGGCGTCCATCTGACTGCCCGACTAGCTGTCCACCTAACTGATCACTTGCCTGGCTGCCCACCTATCTGGTCATCGCTGGATGATGGCAGTCCGTGCATATAGCACTCTTGATATCCATGCGCTGGCAGCAATCCATCTGGCGCGTGCCCAGAGCTATTCACAGCCCACCTAACAGCGCCTAGGAGCAACCAGCGGCAGCAGTAGCAGCATCACCCGGCAGCTGTAGCAGCAGCAGCCAACAACAGCAGCGGTAGCAATGGCTCCTGGTGGTGGCAGCAGCACCTGGCGACGGCAGCAACATATCCTGGCGGTGGCATTAGCAGCAGCAGTAGCAGTCGCCTGGCTCCTGCGCAGCAACACCACCCGCCTCCTGCACAGCAACACCACCCGCCGCCTGTAGCCATACGTGCAGCAGCGCCACCCGCCGCCTGTAGCCCATGCTTAGCGGAGCTGATTCCATATGGCGACCACCTTGACGATTGCACACGGCGACGATCAACAGTGATCCACGCGTCAACCTGCCTCTTCAGCTCGCCTCCCTTCGCTTTATAAGGAGGTGGTGCGCTTTCTCAAAAACGCCAAAAGCAAGATTAAAAACGTATGATTTTTCAAAATATAATAATAATATTTTAAGCATCAAAGGTTTAAAAACCTTATAACTTTAAAATTTCCTTTTGTCCCCTTTCACACGGGCTAGCCACTATTTATGAGTTTCCCTTTCATACCCAAACTTGATGCATGTTCACACTTGTCCATCCCGTGCCCGTGCCCGTGCCCACCTGCTTGTTGTTTAGAGGGAAAAACACAGGGTCGTAACACAATGGTTGTTAAACAAAATTGAAGGTAAACTCAACAGATGGCAAAAAAGACAACTCAATCTTGGAGAGGCAAATGTAATCAACCACTTCATCATCCCTTCTATCATCTATTTCCTAAGCTGTTGAAGATCACCTGAATCTGATTTATTGTTGAAGTTCATAAGATTGTGTAAGAATTTCTTGTGGGGAGGGGACCCCTGGATTTAAAAAATCCCTAAAGTTAGGTGGGACTGGTGTTGTTTGGAAACTAGGAAAGGAAGTCTAGGCCTCAAAGATGTTACTAATCTGGAAGCTAAATGGATATTGAGAAGCTTCCTCCACCCCTTTGATGACTGGGCTTGGCTAATCAATAGGAACTCTGACCAGTTCCAACTCAAGAACTTCCCTAAATGGAAGAACCTCCTCCACTCACAATCATGGCAAGTAAATTTCAGATAAAACCTCCTGACAGCCAGCTTGTATCATCTCTTTGGTCTGCTTGGAATGCTGTAAAGGTTGACATGTCCTATCTGAGAAACCTAGTTGCACTTGGGGAATCCATGGGGAATCCATGGTAGAGATTCCCTCTAGTGGCCTTGCATTCCCTCCCTCTAGTTGATGGTGCCCAGGCCTTAGGATGCACACGATTGGTATATGCAGTTGGTGGGATATCTGGGACTGGGACAGTAAGTCTTGGATGTCCAGAGCTAATCTGCTCAGAGTGTGCAATGTGTCTAATGCAGAGCTTGACCTTGTTGGGAAAAGGAGAAGTTTGTGGAGCATTACTAATACTTGGTTGGTTTCAATCAGAGATCTTCCGGACCCCAAAGCATTCCAGAGCGGAGGACTCAGGTTGATATCTTTCCCATTCCCCCCAAACTGTGGACCCCCCT
This sequence comes from Cibotium barometz, assembly GCF_041138505.1. Classification (NCBI taxonomy): domain Eukaryota; kingdom Viridiplantae; phylum Streptophyta; class Polypodiopsida; order Cyatheales; family Cibotiaceae; genus Cibotium; species Cibotium barometz. The sequence continues at coordinate 56,389,093 of NC_141061.1, read as the reverse complement.
ATTCACTGCAACTTAACAAGAGATGGTGGGGAGTATGTATGGACAGATCTCAATGGTACTTTTTGTTTGGGAAGCTGTGGAACAAATATATGGAGCCTAGGAAATTTGCTTGGCTTGGCTGATCATGCACAGAGCCCTTTAGACACAGCAAAAGCCCTCATAATAAATGTTGGAGATGGGAAATGTCACAGATGCCATGAGTTGGAGGATGACATGCACATCTTCATTCACTGTCCCCTTGCAAAAATGTTGGAGATGGGAAATGTCACAGATGCCATGAGTTGGAGGATGACATGCACATCTTCATTCACTGTCCCCTTGCAAAAATGTGCTTTAATGCCTTGGCCAGATGCATTTAGAATTGTAATGGTTACTCCTTAGGCTAGAAAATTTTGTTACTAGGAGATAGCATTGGGTGCACCATGGAGTTCTGGGCAATTTTGAGAACTCAAATGTTGTGGTGTATTTGGTTACATGACTTAAGGTCATGTTTAACAACAATCCTACTAACATCTGGCTGAAAGAGAATTTGGTTTATGTAGGTGAAATATACATACAAAGGAGGCTGAAGAATCTGGACTCACAGTTAGGGAAACTTCACAGTAAAGCTAAAGATAAACAACTTCGAATGGTCCGGATACGGACTTTGTTCCTCTTGTGATGATCTAACTTTCTTTAATACTTCTCTCCAAAAAATAAAGTTATCTCTCCCCTCATGTGAAGCCGTACTGAAAATTAAGGGTCAATTTGGTGTCCGAGCCCTATTTTGGGCGCCCGTTTTGCGGCTATATTTACTATATAAATCCCCATGCGAGTTTCCTTTAGTCTAAACTTTCCACTATCGCTATCTTATACATTGTCTAACATGATTAGGTATGGAATAGAAATCACTTACAAATAACAGCACAAAACATGCATAAAAACTCCAAAATTGACCAAAAATTGACATCTCTAAAATCACTCAATTTGTGACCAGAATTTATCTTTTATGTCCTCCAAGTATTTTCCACTTTTAAAAATTCAATTTAGATACTAAAAATCACCAAGTCAACTAGACCCAGAAATACGTACATATGAGTACATTACAATTGCCCTTGGATTACGAATATTCAAACAATAGTATTTTTCAAACATATTATTCTATTGATGTGTTCACTACTAACAACACATTGAGTGTTCAATAGTAACAACACATTCCATTGAGTGTGCATTCTATTGATGTGTTCACTACTAACAACACATTGAGTGTTCAATAGTAACAACACATTCCATTGAGTGTGCATTCTATTGATGTGCTCACTACTAACAACACATTGAGTGTTCAATAGTAACAACACATTGAGCCCTAAAAATAACAATTAAAAAACTAGTAAGAAATTATTTTTGGTGGAAGACGGGGGGTCCCTAATATGCCCCAAATTATGTGTTCACTTACTCATAATGCATGGTGAGCCTTATAAATAGCATTAAAAATACTAGCTAGAAATTATTTTTGGGGGAAGCTGGGGGAGTCCCAACAATATGCCCCAATGATTTTGATTAATAAGACATGGAGATTTGATTAATATGAACCAGATGAAAAGGGTTGTTGATGGTCTACATAGTGTGTGGTCCTGGGCTCGAGACCTCCTGGCGCCTCGGTGGCTTGCGGAGCTCAAATCGAGGGAGGGTGTTGGAAGGTTGGCGATTTCGAGCTTGTGATCTATGGGGCTAGAATAGGCCTTGGATGGGAAGTTGAAGAGCCATATATAGGCTAGAGTGGCACTTTGTCATAATCATCTCCTTCGGCCGGTGTTTTGGGAGGCAGGCCACTGGGAGATGGGAGCCTGGTGGAGGGATGCTACAGTGCCCGTTGGGGGTAGGGGTGTTCGTGGAGCTCGATGGTGATGCATCTCCTACGTGCGTTAGTCTTCCGCTGTGCATTCTGACACATATACATATACATACATATATATATATATATATACACACACATATACATATATACATATATATATATACATATATATACATACATATATATACATACATATATACATACATATATGTATATACATATTTTTGCGCTATGCATGATGGAGTTGATGATTTGAAGCTTTGTGAGTAGATTTGAATTTTGTTAAGTTTGGGAAATAACTTCAATTTTCTGGAGCACTTCCTCCTACATTTGGACACTGAAGTTAACCTGGCCTTTCTTGGAATGTGTTGGAGGGGTGGTCTTTTTTACATCCCTTGCTTCTTAATGTTAAACAAGGTCATGCATGCTAATGTCAAAATTGACAATTAAGAGGCCGTCTTGTTCCTCATTCAAAGAGGAGTCCCATTGATTTTATTTCATATTACTGCATACATAGGGTGCACACTACCTTCTTTAAATCATTTAGATTTTTTTTTTTTTGCTTAAGACTGCATGGACAATACTTGATGTGCATTTGTCACCTTGTTGGGTTCATGCATGGAGATTTGGAAAATAAGGCGGATGCAGTTCTTCATGGGAGCGTACATCCCAGACGGGCAGAGAATATGGGTGATTGTGCAGCTCTTACTAGTCTCTATCTGTCACAAAACCATCTCCTCCGAGTCTTACCATTGGTGATTGTGCAGCTCTTACTAGTCTCTATCTGTCACAAAACCATCTCCTCCGAGTCTTACCATTACACTTACAAAATCTATCTAACCTTGAAACCATCTCCTCGGAGTCTTGCAGTTCTTCAAGGGAGCGTACATCCCAGACGGGCTCGGCATGTTGCATCGCCTGAGCTTCGACCTGTACTTGTGGGAAAACAATCTCATGGGGGCCATTCCATCAAGTCTTGGAAACTGCACTAATCTCTCAGACCTCGAACTTCAGGGCAACCAGCTGAGCGCCGGCTCCATTCCAACCTGAGCTACCTTTTCTTGTCGGTAAACCAACTCTCCGGCCTCATAGAGTTCGACCTTAGCAATTTCACAAGCCTGCTTGAATTAAACATGAGCTCCAACCAACTAACCGGTCCCATACCGACAGAGATTGGAGAATTGCAACAACTCCAGTCTCTCGACCTTGGTCGAAATAACTTCTGAAATGAGATTCCGTGGGAGTTCTTATCCAATTGCAGTTATCTGTTTTATCTTCACCTATCCAATAATTTCTTGAGTGGAAGAATCCCAAGCAGCTTCGGAAAGCTTCAAGCATTAAGAAAGCTATACCTGCAAGCTAACTTACTCCAGGGCGTGATTCCTGACTTGGTTGGTAACCATCTTAGCTTCCTTGATGTGGATTTGTCTTTCAATAAATTCAATGGTTCCCTGCCATCAAGCCTTGCTACTGCCCTAGGCGATCTAGAACAATCACTTGACTTGTCTCACAATGTTTTCTCTTGGTCTTTACCTTCTTGGTTGGGTCAATTAGCTATGGTGCAAGTTATCGATTTGTCCAACAACAACCATACCACAGAATATGGGTGATTGTGCATCTCTTACTAGTCTCTATCTGTCACAAAACCATCTCCTCCGAGTCTTACCATTACACTTACAAAATCTATCTAACCTTGAAACACTAGATCTCTCTAAAAATAACCTCACAGGGGTGCTACCTTCTTTCCTTGGGAGCCTACACAACCTACAATTCCTCAACGTCTCTTTCAATAAGTTTACAGGCAGCATCCCAAGTACTCTTGGGGTCTTCAAGCATCTGAATGCAAGCTGCTCCCAAGGAAATCCGGGCCTATGTGGGCCAATCATTCAGAACAAATGCATCCAAATCTCCAAGAAACATCACCATAAACAGATCAAGTGGAAGGTAATCCTTGTAATTGTCTTGCCTTTGTCGATGGTATGCGCATTGCTATGACTAGTAGCATTGCATCCTTGCTTTCATCGCCACCCGTTCCAAAAGGTGGAGCTGTTTACGAGCTTGGGAGGTTGATGGAGTTGGTCTGAAGTTTGTCAGTAGACTCTGTCAAAGTTAAGTTGATGCGATTTGCTTCAACTTTTGATGGTGATGGTGATGGTGATGCTGATGCTGATTTTGACATATTGTTTGTGTTGATATTGATATGGCGCTTGTAACGAGGGGTTTGGCTTACATCGCATTTTTGTAGTAGCTGTGAGAATTGTACTGAATATGACTCATCTTTGCTGCGAAAGAGGAATTCAGAGTGCACTCTCTATCTCACCACATCAAAACGGATTTTAACAGGGTCTTCACTCGACTTTAATGCAGACTAAGCACAAAAACAAAGGCCTCAAGCTAGTAAGGGAGGTTGATGGTGATGGTGATGCTGATGCTGATGCTGATGCTGATGCTGATGCTGATTTTGACATATTGTTTGTGTTGATATTGATATGGCGCTTGTAACGAGGGGTTTGGCAAAATAGCGATGAAACATTTTTTTTATAACACTGGAAAGTGGTGTCAGATTCGTTTTGTGTGAATAACAGCCAAACCGTGAAGAATCTTCGAATGGTCCGGATACGGACTTTGTTCCTCTTGTGATGATCTAACTTTCTTTAATACTTCTCTCCAAAAAATAAAGTTATCTCTCCCCTCATGTGAAGCCGTACTGAAAATTAAGGGTCAATTTGGTGTCCGAGCCCAATTTTGGGCGCCCGTTGTTGCGGCTATATTTACTATATAAACCCCCATGCGAGTTTCCTTTAGTCTAAACTTTCCACTATCGCTATCTTATACATTGTCTAACATGATTAGGTATGGAATAGAAATCACTTACAAATAACAGCACAAAACATGCATAAAAACTCCAAAATTGACCAAAAATTGACATCTCTAAAATCACTCAATTTGTGACCAGAATTTATCTTTTATGTCCTCCAAGTATTTTCCACTTTTAAAAATTCAATTTAGATACTAAAAATCACCAAGTCAACTAGACCCAGAAATACGTACATATGAGTACATTACAATTGCCCTTGGATTACGAGTATTCAAACAATAGTATTTTTCAAACATATTATTCTATTGATGTGTTCACTACTAACAACACATTGAGTATTCAATAGTAACAACACATTCCATTGAGTGTGCATTCTATTGATGTGTTCACTACTAACAACACATTGAGTGTTCAATAGTAACAACACATTGAGCCCTAAAATTAACAATTAAAAAACTAGTAAGAAATTATTTTTGGTGGAAGATGGGGGGTCCCTAATATGCCCCAAATTATGTGTTCACTTACTCATAATGCATGGCGAGCCTTATAAATAGCATTAAAAATACTAGCCAGAAATTATTTTTTGGGGGAAGCTGGGGGAGTCCGAACAATATGCCCCAATGATTTTGATTAATAAGACATGGAGATTTGTTTACAAGTAAAATGACCCGGACCTCAAAGCCATGCTACTTTGGGAAACCCACGACTGTAAGCTGGCCAGGTATGGTGGCAGAAGCGCTCGCTCGAGCAGCTTCGACGTCAATTCTTCTGGCCACGCATGACTGAGGATGTCATCAAATATGTTCGTACATGCCCAACCTGTCAACTCATAAAGGCACAGCGAGTCAAACTGGCTAGTTTACTGCAAACCATGCCCGTCCCGTCAAGGCCATGGGACATTGTAAGTATGGATTTTATTGTGGATCTCCCAGAGTCCCATGGATACAACACCATATTTGTGGTCGTGGATTATTTTTCGAAGCAAGCTCACTTCATTCCATCAAAACCACCTCTTACGACGTATCAGATTACAAAGCTATATTTTAGTCAGGTGTTCAAATACCATGGACTACCAATGGCTATTGTGTCAGACAGGGACAGCAAATTCATGAGCAATATGTGGAGAGAACTGTTCAAATTGATGGACACACAGTTACAGATGTCTTTCGCATATCACCCACAAACAGATGGTCAAACGGAGCGAATCAATCAAGGCATAGAAGACTACATCCGCAATTATGTTCGTGCACCGATCAAAAGGATTGGGCGAATTATCTAGAAATTTTAGAATTCCATTATAACAACTCCATGTACAGTGCTACGGGTTCACGCCGTTTGAATTGGTCCACCGGTAAGGAAGTCATTACACCTCTCGCCGTTTGAATTGGCCACCGGTAAGAAAGTCATTACGCCTCTCGCCATTACCATCGGCGGCGATGTGCATGCTGAAGATGCAGATGCAGAGGACTTTTTGCAGCAGTGGGCAAAAAAGAATGCGGGTTGCCCAGCAAAATCCAGAACACAACAAAGTCAGATATGTGAAACAAGAAAAGGCATGATGATGAATTTCATGAGGGAGACTTGGTCCTGGTTAGTGCACAAAACATTGCACTCCCTGCCAATCTCACACCGAAATTTAATCATCGCTTCTATGGCCCATACAAAGTGCTCAAATCTTACAATGGTGTCACTTACAAGATAGATTTTTCCGCAACAATACACATACATAATGCATTTCATATAAGCCTACTCAAAAGGTTTGTCCCCGATACCCGTTTTGGTCGCCATGTACCGATGCTTGCAGATGGTGCCACACCTGCCGTTACACCTTTTGAACTAGAACTGATATTGAAATCACGGTTCCGGCAGGGAACGCTAGAATTCTATGTGAAATGGAAACATCGCCCCATGACAGATTGCACATGGGTACCAGAAGGGAAAATGATTCAAATGGCACGTCCGTTCATTCTGCAGTTTTACAACATAGTGCCCGTAGAGGATGATGTACCGCCAGAATAATGGCTTGAAAGGGACTTCAAGCTCTTCAAAAGGGGGGTGTATGTGATGCGTGGGATTTTTGGGATTTCTATCTGGCCTCACATGGTGCTCTCGAGGTATGCTTAGACGCCCCGAATTCTTTGCATCTATATGGGAGTACCTTGAGGTGGAGTAATGTGGCCTAGCCCGACCTCTCCTACCTTCGTTTAGATACAAGATGGCTTGTGGGCAAAGGATCCCGTGCCTCGAATACCCGCAAGTTATTTTTTCTCTCATCACTCTTGTGATCCCATTGTAATCTCGTCGCGTGTCGGCATTTTATCAATATAAGTTTTGGGTTGGAAGCCCGCATTTGGGTGACACCGTTTTCCATTGCCGGTTGTACGTTTTTTGTCATAACTCCTTCATACGGAATCCGATTTCAAAGTTCTAGTACTCAAAACGATCGACTCGTTGTCCTCTTCGAGACGAGCTAAGCTGGCGAGGCATCTTTGGTGAGCGGTCCATAGTATTTCTTAAATTTTCTACCATTAAGGAAACCAATGGTTTAAACTCCACCAAGAGTCTCAATGTGTATAGTATCTTTTGGCGTAACTTCACAAACTTTCAAGGGTCCTTTTCCCATATACTTGAGCTTTTTCATTTCATTACGAACCCCATACATAAGTACAAGATCTCCTACCTTGATCTCTTTTTGAGGTTTTGGTTGAGCCATTATTTTCTACAGCCTTTCTTAGTTAGTATATTCTATACAGTAAGTTATCTTTCCTCCTTGAGTTGTTCCAAAACCAACAACCCTTCAGCTACTCCATTAAAATTAAGCTTCTCAATCACAACAACTCTCAAGTTGGGAATCATAAACTCCCAAGGTACTACTACCTCCAATCCATTCACCATCTTAAAGGATGTACATCCAATTGTAATATTGTCGGTGAGGTGGTGCGACAGGCCCATAAAGTCGTGGGGTGAGCTTTTAGACTCCCAGTCAGTGCCTTCCCTTACTTGATAGTCCGCGACTAGTGTCTACACCTCCCCTCAAGTTATCTTAGCACACCTCGACCCTATATCAAGTTTCTTTCTTACTTGACAGTCCGCGAGACCAGTGCCTCAAGTCCCTAAACTCCATAGTCCTTGACACTCTCTCTCTCTATGTGTCGAAGGATACTATAAGTGCCCGCGACCTTGACTAAAGTGCTCACACATACATCTACCACGTGGCCTACATCATCGGTGGCTCAGAGGTGGTTTTACTTTGTTGGGGCAGGTTACATTGGGTTGCGGGGTCTCTCTCTCTCTCTCAAAAAAGATGATTCGACTCCACTTCCTTTGGAGCCTCCATGAAGTTTGCCGATGTCATTCCTTCTCCACGGGGTTTGCTGTAGCAGTCTCTTGTTGCCATGTGTCCTGGCTTTCCACAGTTGTTGCAAGTGAAGGTCCTTCCTCCTACTCTGCCTCTTCCTCGTCCTCTTCCTCGAGAGAATCCTCCTCCTCGGGTGAAGAATGCCTTTTCTTCTCCTGCTGTTGAGTCGAGCCATTTCTTCTCTTTGCCTCTGCTCTCTTGCTCTAGTAGTAGAGCTGCCTCTATCTCGTGTAGCTTCAATTCAGGTACATTCTTTAGTGTTGCTACAATGTTTTCATATTCACCTTTGTCCACACTCTTCAGAAGTACAGCTAGTGCTTCATCATCTTCTACCTTTTTACCAATAGCTGCCACCTGTTGCTTAATGCTTTTATATTTGTTCAAGTGTGTGATTAAAGGTTCACTTTCCTTCATGTCCAGTTTGTAGAATTGCATTAACCGATTTATCTTTGAATTTTGATTAATAATATGCCCCAATGATTTTGATTAATAAGACATGGAGATTTGTTTACAAGTAAAATGACCCCGACCTCAAAGCCATGCTACTTTGGGAAACCCACGACTGTAAGCTGGCCAGGTATGGTGGCAGAAGCGCTCGCTCGAGCAGCTTCGATATCAATTCTCTGGCCACGCATGACTGAGGAGGTCATGGAATATGTTTGTACATGCCCAACCTGTCAACTCGTGAAGGCACAGCGAGTCAAACTGGCTAGTTTACTGCAAACCATGCCCGTCCCGTCAAGGCCATGGGACATTGTAAGTATGGATTTTATTGTGGATCTCCCAGAGTCCCATGGATACAACACCATATTTGTGGTCGTGGATTATTTTTCGAAGCAAGCTCACTTCATTCCATCAAAACCACCTCTTACGACGTATCAGATTACAAAGCTATATTTTAGTCAGGTGTTCAAATACCATGGACTACCAATGGCTATTGTGTCAGACAGGGACAACAAATTCATGAGCAACATGTGGAGAGAACTGTTCAAATTAATGGACACACAGTTACAGATGTCTTTGGCATATCACCCACAAACAGATGGTCAAACGGAGCGAATCAATCAAGGCATAGAAGACTACATCCGCAATTATGTTCGTGCACCGATCAAAAGGATTGGGCGAATTATCTAGAAATTTTAGAATTCCATTATAACAACTCCATGTACAGTGCTACGGGTTCACGCCGTTTGAATTGGTCCACCGGTAAGGAAGTCATTACACCTCTCGCCGTTTGAATTGGCAACCGGTAAGAAAGTCATTACACCTCTCGCCATTACCATCGGCGGCGATGTGCATGCTGAAGATGCAGATGCAGAGGACTTTTTGCAGCAGTGGGCAAAAAAGAATGCGGGTTGCCCAGCAAAATCCAGAACACAACAAAGTCAGATATGTGAAACAAGAAAAGGCATGATGATGAATTTCATGAGGGAGACTTGGTCCTGGTTAGTGCACAAAACATTGCACTCCCTGCCAATCTCACACCGAAATTTAATCATCGCTTCTATGGCCCATACAAAGTGCTCAAATCTTACAATGGTGTCACTTACAAGATAGATTTTTTCGCAACAATACACATACATAATGCATTTCATATAAGCCTACTCAAAAGGTTTCACTACAAGACAATGCTGCCATACACGCGGTTCATACACGCGATAAATTACGAACGCGTGTATGGTCGCGCTTGTATTTGAATAGAATCGGGCGCGTGTATTTTAGCATTTAAGTTCGCGTGTATATTTGCATTTATAAACGCGTGTATAAATGCGTTTATATACACGCAATAATACACGCATAAATACACGGTAATATTTACGGGGTGATACTCGGTATTATACACGGGTAAATACACGCTACTGCACACGGATTAATACACGCATGGCAGAGAAAAACTGAAAAAAAACTGAATTCCTTAACAAAATTAAAAACTATTTTCCTTAAACCATCTCATAGTATATTACAGTATACATCATTACACAATCCCACTACATGCATTTACAACAATGAAATATATTCAAAAATAAATCATGCATATGAGATGATAGAAATGTCATCAATTTAGAACATACAGTGACGGATTGGTTAGGGTTCGATCTCATCTTCAATAAGATCCATCCTTGTCAAACGATCAACATCAATATCCATTTGATCAATTGGTAAGGCTACAATTAAATTTATTCCACTATCGATATTCTATACTCCATTGATAATGGTATCGATGTCCTGATCATCCTCATCAACATCACCATCATCCTCAATGGTAGGGTCATTCTCATGATCATGAGAAATGGCATGCTCATCCTCATTATCACGATCATCTCTTATTTCTTGATCATCGATCACAACATCTTCAATGGCATGTTCGACGTCATCTTCATTGCGGCTTGTTACATCCTCCATATGCTCCATATCAGTGAATGTATTATACATCACTTTGGAACGTGGTGCAATAGGGATGACGTACCACCATTTGATGTCATGCACCATTGGTAGATAGATAACCTACTCAAATACACACAGTACAGTAATTAATTAGCATATCAAAAGTCAAGGGGTACGCGAGCTTAGATATATATGTACATGAAACACATTAGTAAAAAAAATGCATACCTGCTCACATTGTTGTGGCAATACGAGCCTATCTTTCTTTGTTTGCCAGAACTTTGTAGAGTCAATAGTTACATATCCACTTGCATGGCGTTTTATCGTTGCATCAGGCCCTTTTTCCACCACGTTCATTTGCCATTTGACATCCAAAACATACACAAAGAAGCGACGAAAGTCAAGCCTAAATATGTCTTGGATTATGCCACAATAATCATCCATTTTTCCATTAGCTCCCTCAAAGCTACTAATGACACCGCAATCTTGTGTATTTCTCTTTTCATCAATTCTTTGTGTTCGAAAATGCTTGCCTTCACACCATATAGCATTGAACATAGTGCACTGGACCAAAATAGAAGCAATATTTGTGTAAGCAATGTGAATAAATATTAAAAGCAAATCACTTACAACTAATGCAAAACATTAGTTCTATGTACCTTTGACATGCATCCTCGTGCATACTCCCATTCTTCCGCCGTGATATGCAGCCCCTCGTCGCTCTCTGCTCTCTCCATTTCCTCATGCAACCAATCAACATGGATATTATTCGGAAATGTTGCTAGATGCTTAGGGTACGCCTTCCGAGAGCCATGTTGCCTCCGAAAGAGAGCTCTTTCTGCTTGCCTTTTTGTCTTTGCATCCTCATATCTTGTAACCCATCTGCTCATCACATCACTATTAAGGATACAAGTGAAATTGAGATCATCAATCAATGTTCTGTCAATTACTTTACTCTGTCCTTTTCCTTGAGGCACAATAGAGGTCATCCTCAAGTCCTCTTCATTGCTCCATAGTCGTGGCAAAGAGCTGTCCACCTGACCAAGAAATTCTGAAATATATACAAGAGACTCTTGTATCAACCAACCCTCGGCCATGCTTCCTTCAGGCCTTGCACTTTGCCTCACAAAGTCTTTTAAGGTCTTCATGAAGCGCTCTAGGAAGAACATCCAACGTGCATGCACAGTACCACATAAAGCAATTTCGTCCACTAAATGCACAATGAGATGTAGTTGACTTGTGAGAATGGTTCGCGGAAAAGTCTCCTCTACCAAACAAACCACCTCCACTGCCATAACACGCGCATCATCCAACGTGGCTGGATCAATTGCTTTGGAACTAACATATCTGAAAAATAAATAAATAGTACGTTATACCTCATGCACGTTCATTTTGCAAGGTATAATGAAGGGTGATCTGAGCATGGGTTTTACATACCTCACAAGCTCGCCCATCTTATAAATACATTTTTTCAAACTCTTATTCGCACAATGGTCGATGCTAGTAGGTAGTATGAACTGCGCACATAAGAGCACATTTATGGTTTATGGCATTACAAAATTTAATTTCAACGTACGTACAAGACTTGGAAAACACTTACTTGAAGCATCTTGTGCCAATCGTGGGACTTCAACCCATATAGTTGCTCAACGCCTCTTTTCTTAGTGGTTGTAAGGCTCCCTTCAATGATCTCATGCATCCAGTGGGAGTACGCAAAGTGGTGATGGCCTGCTTTACCTGCTTCTCCTCTTTCTTTGATATAATCCATGGTGCAGGCGGAAGACGAACGTGCCCACCCACCTCTCGTGGCCAAGCTTGACGCATACGTCCTGCGACCCGCAAGTCCTCACGTACGCTAACATTGTCTCGTTTACCAGTAATATGTTCCCAAATACCAGATCCCACATTCTTGAAGATGTGCATGGGATCAAGAAGATGGTTGATCTTAAGATGGGTCCAATATGGCAGCCGAAAAAAAATGGAGTACCTGCACAAGGGATTGCTCTATGTGACCTTTAATCCAATTAGAGACTACACAAAACAAGATTGAAAAAACATCACTATACCTGTTCATGCCATCTGGAGGAAGAATAGTTGTAGACTCCCAAATACGCTTCCAATCTTTTGCACGAAGTGTTTGTGGAGGAATGTTACTCTTACTAGCAACATATTTAGGATGATCTGAGGGGAGAAATCGATGATGATTATCGAATATAGTCTTACACAAACCATCAGCATACTCATGTACTAACGAGGGGCCACAAACAGGACATGCATGTTTACCCGATGTTTTCAAACCTGTTAAAATATAAATAAAAGTTAGAATAATAAAGTCAAACCGTCTAATTAATATATATAGCCAATAGTAATAGAGTAGGGAGGTAATTAGAATTCTTACCAGAACAATCGCTGTATCCTGGAAAGTCATGCATTGTCCACATCAACACTGCTTTTAAGTCGAAGTGTCGAGAGGAGGGAGGCCTACTAATGTCCACCACCGCAACACCTCTCCATAGTTCCTCCAACTCATCAATCAGTGGTTCAAGATAAACATCCATATGCTTGACTTTATGTTTCCCTGGAATTAGAAGGGATAACATAAGATGTCCCTTCTTGATCGCCATTGATGGTGGAAGGTTGTAATTCACCAGCACAACTGGCCACACGCTGTATGCGGTGCTTTTGAAACCAAATGGATTCACTCCATCCATACCCAGGCCAAGTCTCAAGTTTCTGGGCTCTGTTTTAAAGCTGGGCCACTCATCTTCAATATGCTTCCAAGCAGGAGTGTCTGCGGGAATTCTCCACATGCCATCATCCGATCGATGTGAGGAATGCCATGACATGAGCTCTGCTATGGATTTGCACTTGAACATGTGTTTGATGCGAGGAATTATAGGAAAGTGTCGCAAGACTTTACGAGGTACATCAAAACTCTTCATATCTGTTCTGTACCTTGCTTCACCACAAGTGGGACATGTCAGAGCCTCCTTATGCGTCCCACGAAAGAGAATGCAATCATTGACGCATGCATGTATTTTATCATAATCCAGTCCTCCAAGAGATGTCACATATCGCCTCGCTATGTCTCTTGAGGTGGGTAGTCTATTTTCCTTTGGAAGCATGTTTGACAATAGCCTGCATCCAATATCATCAATTATAATTAGTCTTAAATCCTAAACCTTAAACCACTAATTCAAATTTATAAGTTAGAATGCTTACTTCAACAATGCGTCAAGACTTGCATTGCTCCATCCATAAACTGTTTGTATATTAAGTAGTTCAAGTGAAGCACGTAAAACTGAGAATGTGCACCCTTCAAACACCGGTGTCGATGAAGCTTTATAAAGATGCTCTTGTTCCATATCATCGTCGTCCATATCTTTGGGATCATCCTTAAAAAGATTCCGCACCATATCATCAAGCACCTCCTCTTCCACAACTTCGTGGGGTGCAGGGCTATTGTCGTCCCTTTCCCACTCATCTCTGACAATAGATCCCGAAGCTCCAGCATCATCTCGTCGACGCTTTACGTGCTCTCGTCGCGCGTAGGGTACCATGTTAGGGTGTGGTACTGCATCCTGCTTCAATTTATCAAATTATATGTTACAACTCTATTAATTTAATTTGGATACCATGAGTCATTTGAATACCATCAATTTACATCTACTCACCTCTAAACCTGTTTGATTCCATTCTCCATACATGGAGATGTGATTCAAGGTAATTCGACGTGCTCGTACAATGCATCCTTGACATCGATTACATATACATTTGATCCGTTGTCCCAACCACACATCGCGATTACGATGACGCATTGTCTCATCTTCCCCAGAACTGCTTGAAGAGGTTGATGACATCCTGTGTACAAATCAGAAAACACAAACTCACTATATATTTTTAATGAAAGCACAAAATCGCGTCTATTCACGCGGCTATCTCCTAAAACTCGCGTGTATTGACGCGGCTAATTCCTAAAAAACGCGTGTATTCACGCAGTTATTTTCTGCAAAACGCGTATCAACGCAGCTAAAAGCATATACACGCGAATATACCCGCCTTTATAAACGCGAACATAAACGCGGCGGCATATTTAAACTAAAAATAGCCTGCCTTCCCCAAATATAGATTTTGAACTTAGAAATCAACAGTGCATGCGTTTTTGCCTGTTTTCGCCTCTTCCAACAGCAAGGAGAGAGCAGAGAAAGGAGCACACACACGGGAGAAGGAGGGAGCAGAGAAGGAGCAGAGAGGACTCACTTTTCCAGAGGTGAGTCACTTTGTCCTGTGCCTTGTCTCTTTTTGTCAGATTTGTTTACTTTGCTCTTTACTCTTTGGGTTTGTCTTCTTGCACACGATTGGGTTGCTGCATCCTGACAGGGGCGACAATGGCTGGTCCTTTTATCAGGACATTTTGTTTTTGTCGGGGGGTCGGGCTTTTCGAGAAAATTTTTTCGCAGGTCGCGTGTACGAACGCGTGTAGAAGCGCGTGTAACCTGTCTGCAGAGTTTTTTCACGCGCATATACACGCGTTGTTGGCCGGGTGTATACACGCGTTTTTTGACGGGTGTATACACGCGTTTCTGCAGACAAAAAACTGCGGCGTTTAGGGTTTAGGGTTTGCAGGCAATTGACTTGTGTAATGACAATGTGTGAGTAAAGAGACAGCCCATGATGTACATGATGATGTTTGTTGCAGGTTCTTTATGGATATTCCAGGTTCTTCATCCGATCCATTTGCGTACAGCAATTGGTTGATGGAGATGATGAATCACTTTGGGCGCCAACCTGGTCCGGTTGAGCTTACAGAGTATATGTATGTCCATCCCCCTCCTTCCCTGCCTGGTGTCTATACCCCTATCGCGAGTATCCAGGGCACTCCAGTGCCGTCTATTCCTCCGAGTCCGACGAGACGGCATGCAGCTTCTCCTCTTCCACGTCCACCGAGGAGACATACCTCGTCCCAGACACACTCACGTACACCCTCACAGCCACCATCACGTGCTCCCTCAGAGCCACCGTCACGTCAGGGCTCACAGCCACCGTCACGTAGACAATCCCCCAGTCGTGACTCCACCCGCAGCAGTAGGAAGAGTGGGAGTGGGGGAGGATGCGGCGGGTGCTTTGGTGGGGGAGGTGGGGGAGGTGGGGGAGGTAGTAGGGCACGGGGTGAGAGAGGAGATAGAGGGAGAAGAGTTAGAGGAGACAGTTCGGAAGAGGAGGAGATGAGAGAGATGGAGAGAGTGGTTTGCTATGATGTGACGGATAGGGGCGGGATAGTGATGGATGCGAGGGGGAGGGAGGTAATGGAATACATGCGTGGGGTAGTATCAAACTCATATAGAAATTGTTTTATTAAATTTAAAGATCAAAATAGCAGATTAGTTGGGGAGGTGATAGAGGCTGTACATAGTCGGTACCCCAATCCCCCACATGCTACATTCTCGGATGTATGGGGAAGGACGCGAATAAGGGAGATCTTAAGTAATAAAAGATCTCACCTTAAAAAACTCGCGTACGATGACCGGCTAAATGTAGCTGCGGGTGGCTATCCTGCCGAGAAACCTGCCACTGCGCACAAACGCGAGTGGAAGGAGGCAAAGAAACGAGCAGAGGGTGGCGTGAAGAGCAGGCAGCATGTGGAGGCACGACGGATCCAGATGGAGACCGTTGGATCTTCGCATTTCGGATCTGGCGGCGTCGAGTCATGGGAGGCAGAGTTCGTAAGTATCCTGCCACTTTATTTGATTGTTTACTTAATTCATTGATTCTATGAATTGTTTTAATCTTACAAATTGTGTTGATTATGATACAGCGACGGGTTACGGGGAGGAAGCCCACAACCCACGATACTGCGTATGCTCGCCGGCATAGCAGACGTGACACGTGGGCCATCTTCAGAGCCGAGGGACGTATTACGGACGCGCAGTTTGAGTTGGCCATGAGACCATACGGTCGACAGGTACTTGAAAATTCGTAACGAATGGTTTTGGTTTATTGAATTGCATATATATATACTTATATACTATATATTACTTGAACAGGCACAAGCTGCTGATGATCCACCGGCCGCCGCTGTAGAGGGTGGACGTGAGCACTACTCCTCGGACATTCCGACCGATGCGAGCTCATCTGAGCATGGGGGGAGCACCGAGTCATCATCTGGGTCTGAGTAGTACTCAGACTTGTAGTATCACATTCCATATTTAGGATGTGATTGTATATATTTTTTTGTAAACTCAAGCCATGGGCTACTTCGAGATATGGACTCCCTTGTATACATGTATGAAATTTTGATAGTAATATTGAATTGATTGATCGATAGTATTACATTCATGGCTATCTTGAATCGTGTAATGACAATGCAGTATGCATTCATGTCGTTCTTGTCTTAATCTCCCTCGTGCATATGTTCTTCGTGGATGGTCTAATGGGATGGTATAATGCACCAAAAACCCTAAACCAGAGAGTGCTATTGGGTGCTGGAATGCTGGAACAGTATTCAGGCACCAAATAGCACTCTCTGGATTTTTTTTTTGCTCTCTGTTCGCGTGTATAAACGCGTAAACACTGCTAAAACTCGCGTGTATCTTTGCGGATACCCTGGAAATTACGCGTGTATTAACGCGTATAAACTGGAAGTCACGCGTGTATAAGCCCATCTAAATTAAAAAAACGCGTGTATGAACGCAAGTAAAAACACGTCTGGAACATGAACTGAGCAGAACACGGCTATACACCCGTGTATAAGCGCGTCTAATATAATAAGAAGCGTGTATAGGTGCGTGTATTAACGCGTCTGTATACAATAACGCGGGTATATACCCGTGTAAACGCGCGTCTGAGAGGTACTATACACGCGGTTTTACACGCATGTCTCTGGCCGCGATTATACACGCGCTGATACACGGGCCCGCTACTTTTTTTCACAAGTCATTTTTAGCGGCTAAGAGCGCGGGTATGAGCCCAATCCCTTGTAGTGTTTGTCCCCGATACCCATTTTGGTCGCCATGTACCGATGCTTGCAGATGGTGCCACACCCGCCGTTACACCTTTTGAACTAGAACTGATATTGAAATCACGGTTGCGGCAGGGAACGCTAGAATTCTATGTGAAATGGAAACATCGCCCCATGACAGATTGCACATGGGTACCAGAAGGGAAAATGATTCAAATGGCACGTCCGTTGGTTCTGCAGTTTTACAACATAGTGCCCGTAGAGGATGATGTACCGCCAGAATAATGGCTTGAAAGGGACTTCAAGCTCTTCAAAAGGGGGGTGTATGTGATGCGTGGGATTTTTGGGATTTCTATCCGGCCTCACATGGTGCTCTCGAGGTATGCTTGGACGCCCCGAATTCTTTGCATCTATATGGGAGTACCTTGAGGTGGAGTAATGTGGCCTAGCCCGACCTCTCCTACCTTCGTTTAGATACAAGATGGCTTGTGGGCAAAGGATCCCGTGCCTCGGATACCCGCAAGTTATTTTTTCTCTCATCACTCTTGTGATCCCATTGTAATCTCGTCGCGTGTCGGCATTTTATCAATATAAGTTTTGGGTTGGAAGCCCGCATTTGGGTGACACCGTTTTCCATTGCCGGTTGTACGTTTTTTGTCATAACTCCTTCATACGGAATCCGATTTCAAAGTTCTAGTACTCAAAACGATCGACTCGTTGTCCTCTTCGAGACGAGCTAAGCTGGCGAGGCATCTTTGGTGAGCGGTCCATAGTATTTCTTAAATTTTCTACCATTAAGGAAACCAATGGTTTAAACTCCACCAAGAGTCTCAATGTGCATAGTATCTTTTGGCGTAACTTCACAAACTTTCAAGGGTCCTTTTCCCATATACTTGAGCTTTTTCATTTCATTACGAACCCCATACATAAGTACAAGATCTCCTACCTTGATCTCTTTTTGAGGTTTTGGTTGAGCCATTATTTTCTACAGCCTTTCTTAGTTAGTATATTCTATACAGTAAGTTATCTTTCCTCCTTGAGTTGTTCCAAAACCAACAACCCTTCAGCTACTTCATTAAAATTAAGCTTCTCAATCACAACAACTCTCAAGTTGGGAATCATAAACTCCCAAGGTACTACTACCTCCAATCCATTCACCATCTTAAAGGATGTACATCCAATTGTAATATTGTCGGTGAGGTGCGACAGGCCCATAAAGTCGTGGGGTGAGCTTTTAGACTCCCAGTCAGTGCCTTCCCTTACTTGATAGTCCGCGACTAGTGTCTACACCTCCCCTCAAGTTATCTTAGCACACCTCGACCCTATATCAAGTTTCTTTCTTACTTGACAGTCCGCGAGACCAGTGCCTCAAGTCCCTAAACTGCATAGTCCTTGACACTCTCTCTCTCTATGTGTCGAAGGATACTATAAGTGCCCGCGACCTTGACTAAAGTGCTCACACATACATCTACCACGTGGCCTACATCATCGGTGGCTCAGAGGTGGTTTTACTTTGTTGGGGCAGGTTACATTGGGTTGCAGGGTCTCTCTCTCTCTCTCTCTCAAAAAAGATGATTCGACTCCACTTCCTTTGGAGCCTCCATGAAGTTTGCCGATGTCATTCCTTCTCCACGGGGTTTGCTGTAGCAGTCTCTTGCCATGTGTCCTGGCTTTCCACAGTTGTTGCAAGTGAAGGTCCTTCCTCCTACTCTGCCTCTTCCTCGTCCTCTTCCTCGAGAGAATCCTCCTCGGGTGAAGAATGCCTTTTCTTCTCCTGCTCTGTTGAGTCGAGCCATTTCTTCTCTTTGCCTCTGCTCTCTTGCTCTAGTAGAGCTGCCTCTATCTCGTGTAGCTTCAATTCAGGTACATTCTTTAGTGTTGCTACAATGTTTTCATATTCACCTTTGTCCACACTCTTCAGAAGTACAGCTAGTGCTTCATCATCTTCTACCTTTTTGCCAATAGTAGCTGCCAGCTGTTGCTTAATGCTTTTATATTTGTTCAAGTGTGTGATTAAAGGTTCACTTTCCTTCATGTCCAATTTGTATAATTGCATTAACAGATTTATCTTTGAATTTTTAGCTTGTGTGCCAAATAATTTATTGAGTTCATCCCATGCATCTTTTGCCCATTGTATCCGTGTGATGTGATGAATGATTTCATCATTTAAGCTGAGTGCAATAAGTCCCAATGCTTTTTCATTCCTGCTCTTCCACTCATTTTTCCCTCTCTCTGGGCATTCATCTCTTCCCTCAACTAGCCCCCACAGATTTTTTCTCATGAGCAAATACATGGTTTTCGTCTACCATGTATAAAACTGCTCCCCATTAAATTTGGCTATTTCTTGTGCTGTACTCATGGTGATGTGAAGGGGACCTCTTGATCCAATTTCAAGATTCAAGGGCAGTGTCTACCCTTTTACAACTCAATCTGGTGTTTAATAGATGATTACAACAAATTTATCAGCATAAAATCACCAAAAATTACATTAAATCAAGGGTAACCAATTTGTACGGGATGGTTGGAGTATCAAACCAACTCCGAATTGCAATCTGAAGTTATAGGGATCTATATCAGATACCTAATGGTTAACTTGAACCCTCAATTGTACCAAAATATAGTGATTAGCACTGATTAGTAAATTAATCCACTCTTTTGTGTGCAAAAAAGAGAGTATGCGAGGAGTCCAAATCTGGTGCCTTAGACTTCAAATGAGCTCAAATGCTTTTAAAGGCATCAATAGCAATGAGTCTAGTAGAGGACTAAGCCAAGAAACACAAGATTTGACCAAATATTGAAAGCTTAATCTCTGTTTTACCAAATTCACCTGCAGATTTGATGAAGAGCTTGGATCTCACTGTAGACTTGATGAAATTGATTTTTTTTTTCACCAGCTTGTAGAGCATGCTTGAAAACACCTTGGGCTAAGAGGAATTAGAGGCATTTGAACTGAGCAAACAGAAATCTCAAAACCCCTTCAGAAAAACGGTGCCTGGTAAATTCGTGATTTCTCCCTCCTTCCTCGACGGTTTGCACTTTTGTTTGGATGAGCTTGAAGTTCAATGGGTTGGCTACCATGTGCTAGAAGGGTTTGACCTAAATTGTGAGTGTGCAATGTGTATGAGTTCCTCCACTGGCTGGGGAAAGAGAGGTGAGTTGAAAAAGAGAGAAAATTATAATTTTCTACTAATCCTAATTAGCAAAATAATTAGCAAGATACTGGGCTCACAAATTAGCATGGCTCTTATACCATGTTGAAATTAGGGCATTGTGATGAGCTATAGTGGATCAAACACTAGAATCAACATCATTAACAAAGTGATTAGCAAATAATTAAGACAGTGGGTAATTAACAAATAGATTAATGTAGGCATAGATACTCAAAAACCAGCAAATTCTCATTAGGGCAATGCCTCAATTTATAGAGTATACATCAAGCATCAAATCCCACTAATTTCTCCATGATTCACTCCACCTCTTTTCCCTGATTCTCTCCTTCCCAGAATATCTCCACACTTCCTAAATCTTCTCTTCCTACCCTTTATTCTCTCCCAGTAGATTCTTCTCACCTTTTCACAGGTTCTTTCACATTTACACATCCTCTTTTATAGCCTCTAACCAAGGGCTTGTTCCCGCACACACCCTATTCACTTGTATTTTCAACACTCTCCACCTCTTCACTTGTATTTTCAACACTCTCCACCTCTTCCCTTTTCCCAGAATATCTCCACACTTCCTAAATCTTATCATGCTACCCTTTATTCTCTCCCAGTAGATTCTTCTCACCTTTTCACAGGTTCTCTCACATTTACAGATTCTCTTTTACAGCCTCTAGCCAAGGGCTTGTTCCCGCACACACCCTATTCACTTGTATATTTCAACACCTCCCCTCAAGTGAATACTCCTAGCACACCTGGACCCTATACCAAGTTTTCCCTCTTACTTGATAGTCCGGGACCAGTGCCTCAAGTCCCTAAACTCATAGTCCTTGACACACACTCTCTCTCTATGTGTCCAAGGCTACTATAACTGCGCGTGACCTTGACTAAAGTACTCACACATACATCCACCACATGGCCTACATCATGGCCTACATCATCAGTGACTCAGAGGTGGTTTTACTCTGTTGGGACATACATCTACCACGTGGCCTACATCCTCGGTGGCTCACAGGTGGTTCTACTTTGTTGGGGCAGGTTACATTGGGTTGCGGGTTCTCCCTCTCTCTCTCCCAAAAAAGATGATTCGACTCCACTTCCTTTGGAGCCTCCATGAAGTTTGCCGATGTCGTTTCCTTCTCCACTGGGTTTGCTGTAGTAGTCTCTTGCCATGTGTCCTAGCTTTCCACAGTTGTTGTAAGTGAAGGTCCTTCCTCCTACTCTGCCTCTTCCTCGTTCTCTTCCTCGAGAGAATCCTCCTCGGGTGAAGAATGCCTTTTCTTCTCTTGCTGTTGAGTCAAGCCATTTCTTCTCTTTGCCTCTGATCTCTTGCTCTAGTAGAGCTGCTTCTATCTCGTGTAGCTTCAATTCAGGTACATTCTTTAGTGTTGCTACAATGTTTTTATATTCACCTTTGTCCACACTCTTCAGAAGTACAGCTAGTGCTTCATCATCTTGTACCTTTTTGCCAATAGTAGCTGCCAGCTATTGCTTAATGCTTTTATATTTGTTCAAGTGTGTGATTAAAGGTTCACTTTCCTTCATGTCCAATTTGTAGAATTGTATTAACAGATTTATCTTTGAATTTTTAGCTTGTGTGCCAAATAATTTATTGAGTTCATCCCATGCATCTTTTGCCCATTGTATCCCTGTGATGTGATGAATGATTTCATCATCTAAGCTGAGTGCAATAAGTCCCAATGCTTTTTCATTCCTGCTCTTCCACTCATTTTTCCCTCTCTCTGGGCATTCATCTCTTCCCTCAACTAGCCCCCACATATTTTTTCTCATGAGCAAATACATGGTTTTCGTCTACCATGTATAAAACTGCTCCTCCCCATTAAATTTGGCTATTTCTTGTGCTGTACTCATGGTGATGTGAAGGGGGCCTCTTGATCCAATTTCAAGATTCAAGGGCAGTGTCTACCCTTTTACAACTCAATCTGGTGTTTAATAGATGATTACAACAAATTTATCAGCATAAAATCACCAAAAATTACATTAAATCAAGGGTAACCAATTTGTACGGGATGGTTGGAGTATCAAACCGACTTCGAATTGCAATCTGAAGTTATAGGGATCTATATCACATACCTAATGGTTAATTTGAACCCTCAATTGCATCAAAATATAGTGATTAGCACTGATTAATCACCGATTAGTAAATTAATCCATTGTTTTGTGTGCAGAAAAGAGAGTATGCGGGGAGTCCAGATCTGGTGCCTTAGACTTCAAATGAGCTCAAATGCTTTCAAAGGCATCAATAGCAATGAGTCTAGTAGAGGATTAAGCCAAGAAACACAAGATTTGACCAAATATTGAAAGCTTAATCTCTGTTTTACCAAAGTCACCTGCAGATTTGATGAAGAGCTTGGATCTCACTGTAGACTTGATGAAATTGAATTCTCTCTTCACTAGCTTGTAGAGCATGCTTGAAAACACCTTGGGCTAAGAGAAATTAGAGGCATTTGAACTGAGCAAGCAGAAATCTGAAATTCGCGATTTCTCCCTCGTTCCTCGGCGGTTTGCGCTTTTGTTTGGATGAGCTTAAAGAGCAATGGGTTGGATACCATGTGCTAGAAGGGTTTGACCTAATTGTGAGTGTGCAAGGTGAATGAGTTCCTCCACTGGCTGGGGATACAAAGGTGAGTTGAAAAAAGAGGAAAAATTATAATTTTCTACTAATCCTAACTAGCAAAATAATTAGCAAGATAATGGGCTCACAAATTAGCATGGCTCTGATACCATGTTGAAATTAGAGCATTGTGATGAGCTATGGTGGATCAAACACTAGAATCAACATCATTAACAAAGTGATTAGTAAATAATTAAGACATAGTGAGTAATTAACAAATAGATTAATGTAGGCATGGATACTCAAAAACCAGCAAATTCTCATTAGGGCAATGCCTCAATTTATAGAGTTTACATCAAGCATCAAATCCCATTGATTTCTCCATGATTCACTCCACCTCTTTTCCCTGATTCACTCCACCTCTTTTCCCTGATTCTCTCCACCCCTTCACTTTTCCCAGAATATCTCCACACTTCCTAAATATTTTCATGCTACCCTTTATTCTCTCCCAGTAGATTCTTCTCACCTTTTCACAGGTTCTTTCACATTTACACATCCTCTTTTACATCCTCTAACCAAGGGCTTGTTCCCGCACACACCCTATTCACTTGTATTTTCAACACTCTCCACCTCTTCACTTTTCCCAAAATATCTCCACACTTCCTAAATCTTCTCATGCTACCCTTTATTCTCTCCGAGTAGATTCTTCTCACCTTTTCATAGGTTCTCTCACATTTACAGATTCTCTTTTACACACCCTATTCACTTGTATATTTCAACACCTCCCCTCAAGTGAATACTCCTAGCACACCTGGACCCTATACCAAGTTTTCCCTCTTACTTGATAGTCCGCGACCAGTGCCTTAAGTCCCTAAACTCATAGTCCTTTACACTCTCTCTCTCTATGTGTCCAAGGCTACTATAAGTGCGCGTGACCTTGACTAAAGTGCTCACACATACATCTACCACATGGCCTACATCATCAGTGGCTCAGAGGTGGTTTTACTCTGTTGGGGTAGGTTACATTGGGTTGTGGGGTTTCTCTCTCTCTCTCTCTCTCTCTCTCTCTCTCTCTCTCTCTCTCTCTCTCTCTCTCAGAAAAGATGATCCGACTCCACTTCCTTAGGAGCCTCCATGAAGTTTGCCGATGTCGTTCCTTCTCCACACTGGGTATGCTGTAGCAGTCTCTTGCCATGTGTCCTGGCTTTCCACAGTTGTGGTGGCAAGTGAAGGTCCTTCCTCCTACTCTGCCTCTTCCTCATCATCGTCCTCGAGAGAATCCTCCTCGGGTGAAGAATGCTTTTTCTTCTCTGCCTCTTCCTCATCATCATCCTCAAGAGAATCCTCCTCGGGTGAAGAATGCTTTTTCTTCTCCTGCTGTTGAGTCGAGCCATTTCTTCTCTTTGCCTCTGCTCTCTTGCTCTAGTAGAGCTCCTTCTATCTCGTGTAGCTTCAATTCAGGTACATTATTTAGTGTTGCTACAATAATTTCATATTCACCTTTTTCCACACTCTTACTGCTAGTGCCTCATCATCTTCTACCTTTTTGCCAATAGTTGCCAGTTGTTGCTTAATGCTTTTATATCTGTTCAAGTGTGTGATTAAAGGTTCACTTTTCTTCATATCCAATTTGTAGAATTGCATTAACAGATTTATCTTCGAATTTTTAGCTTGTGTGCCAAATAATTTATTGAGTTCATCCCATGCATCTTTTGCCCATTGTATCCCTGTGATGTGATGAATGATTTTATCATTTAAACTGAGTGCAATAAGTCCCAATGCTTTTTCATTCCTGCTCTTCCACTCACTTTCCCCTCTCACCTCTGGGCATTTATCTCTTCCCTGAACTAGCCCCCACAGATTTTTCCTCATGAGCAGATACATGGTTTTTGTCTGCCATGTGTAAAACTGCTCCCCATTAATTTTGGCTCTCTCTTGTGTTGTACTCATGATGATGTGAAGGGGGTCTTACCTCTTGATCCAATTTTAAGATTCAAGGGTAGTGTCTACCCTTTCACAACTCAATCTGATGTTTAAGAGATGATTACAACAGATTTATCAGCATAAAATCACCAGAAATTACATTAAATCAAGGGTAACTGATTTGTACGGAATGGTTGGAGTATCAAACCATCTCCAAATTGCAATATGAAGTTATAGGGATCTGTATCAGATACCTAATGGTTAATTTGAACCCTAAATTGCACCAAAATACAATGACTAGCACTCATTAATCACTTATTAGCAAATTAATCCTTTGTTTTGTGTGAAAAAAACAGAGTATACGGGGAGCCCAAATCTGAGGCCTTAGAGTTCAAATGAGATCAAATCCTTTCAAGGCCATCAATAGCAATTAGTCTAGTAGAGGATTAAGCCAAGAAACACAAGATTTGACCAAACGCAAGACCTTGGAAACTCCTTTGTCAGATGTGAATGCAGATCTGATATCTCCACTTGCCTTTTTAAGAACATTACTCCATTATCTTACTTTTGGACAATCATGACAAAAAGGTGTACAACTAGTGGTTTCCCACACTGATCCTGCTCTTTTCAAGATGCCTATTGATTAATAGGAGGTAAAAAGAATTTGGACTGACTTCTTTAGCTATGGTCTCACTCCTGCTCTGTTAGGGCTTGGAGTTTGGCCATCAAATCTACCCATTCTTTGTTGATATGTATCAGAAAGGAGGTAACAAGAATTAGAAAAAATAGAAGAGAACTGATTTGCCTCAAACTTAAGAATTTGGAAGATGCTGCGAACCAGGATGACCTCATAGCTCAAAAGGAGATCTTGAGTACAAGTGTTGAAATGAGGAGAGAGGAGGAGATCTCTCTACAGCATACCAACCTTTTTTTCAGAGACTGGTGGGCTGGGGAAGCTGATTTGCCAACCCCTGAGATGTTTAAAATGCTAAAAGTTAAATAGGCTAAGGATAAACTTCGTCATCTTCAAGATCCTAATAACCCCCTCAGTTGCTTTGAGGAAGGGAACATAACTAGAATCTTCAACCACTTTAACATCTTTAGCAAAGGGGGAGATCTCTAAGCACGGCTCAACTGCATTGCCATCATAGGACAAGCCAGAAAACCAACTATTCCAGATTTTATCTCTAAATCACTGGAAAACAACATCTCAAGAGATGAAATGGGTAACACCATAGACAATTTAAAGGTGAGGAAAAGCCCAAGTGTTGATGGTTTGCCCTCTGAATTCTACTACAAGACTTTCAGGGATACCCTTTTCTCTGCTTTATTAGCTATGTGGCAGGAGGCTGTGTCTTTTGGGGAGCTTCCCCTTTCAATTAATGAGGCCTAGATCAAACTAATCCACAAGAAAGGTGAGGAGGAGGACCTGACTAACTCGAGGCCCGTCACCATGTAAAACTATGCTTATAAAATATATGCAAAAGCCCTTGCTTTGAGGCTGTCCAACTAGCTCAAACATTGGATCAAACACAAACAGAAGGGCTTCATCAAAGGAAGATACATCCTGGATGCAATCATCACTCTATGGGAGGGCATGGAATATGCATAAGAATCTGAAAAGGATTACATCTTTTTCAAAATAGATTTTGATAAAGAATATGAAAGGCTCAGTTGGCATTATGTATTGGAATTCCTAAAGCAAAGGGGTTTAGGTCAACACTTTGTTCAAATTTTGAGTGCCCATTTTGGTAATGCCACTGCAAGGGTTGATGTGAATGGTGTGCTCTTAAAGGCCTTCGACCTAACTAAATCCATTCGACTCAGACAAGGGTGCCCTTTAGCCCCCTTTCTCTATGTTGTTTGCTGATGGACTAAATTGGTTGATTAAAGAGAGGATGGACAAAGGGGAAATGAATGGAATTGCTCTCCCCCATGGTAAGCAACTATGCACTCAAATGTTTGCTCATATGACACCAATGCCATGGTTGCCAACAATGAGAAAAGTATAAGAAGCTTTTGGGAGTGTGTGGACGTCTATTGCAGAGCATATGGATCTGTTATTAACCACAAGAAAACTAGATAAGGACCCTTATTGAAAAGCCTCCTGAATGGTTGATCCAATCTAGATGTAATTCATTGGAGGATGGTGTGATCTTCAAACTGTTGGGCATTCCTATGGGGTTCAAAGTCACTCTCAAGCAAAGATGCCAATGTGTAACCAGCCTTCAAAAATCTAACGGGTGGTGGAACAAACACTCGCACACAAAAAACTTTATCACCCATGAGAACCTAGTCTAAGAGGAAAAGGAAAACAAATAGGGGAGCTAGAATGCTCCTGCAAATAGTACAAGGACATCGATTGGCCCCAAAACGCCGTGGTGCCCCTTGTGGTATTTCTTTACTTGATCAAGAATGAGTACAAAGTACAAATGTTACTTGTCGAATCCTCTATACCAATAAGATCCCTTGTAGCTTTTCACCGAGGACTTTTCCCAATAAGAACTCTCGCATAGTATAGCAAAGCATTCTATAGAGAAGGCACACATGTACGACACCTCCCTACTTGAAAAGGTCTTCTCCATCTCAATCATGGATTCCCACAACCCTTTCCCAAACAGCAGTAGGGCTGTACCAAACCATATGTCCTTCCTATAGTTATAGCTTTCATGTAACCTCGAGAAAACTATAACCTATTCACATGAATCCAAAGACATGCTTTCCACATGAATCCAAAGACTTGTATCCGATAAACCATAGACCTGTATCCATAAACCATAGGCTTGTATCCTCGATACCAAAGTCCTGTTTCTTCTCGAAAGACCAATGTCCTGTTTCCATGACAGATAAATCCTCATATGCACCATCTAATCACGATGCCAAAAACCCATAGACTCGCTTCCATCATGCTAGTCTAAGCCTGTCGAGTCTGGCTGTGGAGATGCCTCAGCGATGCGGTCTGCTCCATGATGCAAGAAAACCCACCTACGTGGCTGTCACATGCAAGTAACCTGCTCCATGACCACCACTACCTCGCCAAATGCACTGCTGTGTGCCCATCCTTTGCACTGCTTTCCCACACCTGGCGTCCATCTGACTGCCCAACTAGCTGTCCACCTAACTAATCGCTTGCCTGGCTGCCCACCTACCTGGTCATCGCTAGATGATGGCAGTCTATGCATATAGCACTCTTGATATCCATGCGCTGGTAGCAATCCATCTGGCGTGCGCCTAGAGCTATTTACAGCCCACCTAACAGCGCCTAGGAGCAACCAGCGGCGGCGGCAGTAGCAGCATCACCCGGTAGAGCTGTAGCAGCAGCAGCCAACAACAACAGCGGTAGCAGTGGCTCCTGGTGGTGGCAGCAACATATCTTGGTGGTGGCATTAGCAGCAGCAGCAGCAGTCGCCTGGCTCCTGCACAGCAACACCACCCTTGCTTGTAGCCATACGTGCAGTAGCACCGCTCATCGCTTGTAGCCCATACGTAGCGGAGTTGATTCCATATGGCGAAACCACCTTGACGATTGCACACGACGACGATCAACAGTGATCCACGCGTCAACCTACCTCTTCAGCTCGCCTCCCTTCTCTTTATAAGGAGGTGATGCGCTTTCTCAAAAACGCCAAAAGCAAGATTAAAAACGCATGATTTTTTAAAATATAATAATAATATTTTAAGCATCAAAGGTTTAAAAACCTTATAACTTTAAAATTCCCTTTTGTCCCCTTTCACACGGGCTAGCCACTATTTATGAGTTTTCCTTTCATACCCAAACTTGATGCATGTTCACACTTCTCCATCCCGTGCCCGTGCCCGTGCCCACCTGCTTGTTGTCTAGAGGGAAAAACACAGGGTCGTAACACAATGGTTGTTAAACAAAATTGAAGGTAAACTCAACAGATGGCAAAAAAGATAACTCAATCTTGGAGAGGGAGATGTAATCAACCACTTCATCATCCCTTCTATCATCCCTTCTATCATCTATTTCCTAAGCTGTTGAAGATCACCTGAATCTGATTTATTGAAGTTCATAAGATTGTGTAGGAATTTCCTGTGGGGAGGGGACCCCTGGATTTAAAAAATCCTTAAAGTTAGGTGGGACTAGTGTTGTTTGGAAACTAGGAAATGAAGTCTAGGCCTCAAAGATGTTACTAATCTGTAAAGAAGATCAAAGGAAAACCTCATTTATCACCCCCTGGGGAGTGTATGCCTATAGGGTGATGCCATTTGGCTTGACCAATGCACCGGCAACTTTTCAACGCTTCATGAGTCGGGTATTTGCACCTTACTTGGGGAAGTTTATAAGGGTCTTTCTGGATGATTTTTGCATTTATTCAAGCCGCGTGGATCACTTGGAAAAGTTGAGGTTGGCCTTGCAAAGTATTGATGATGCAAAAGGGTGCCTTAATTCTGGAAAATACCGCTTGGCACGAAGGAAGGTGGTTCTCTTGGGACATGTTATCTCAGAAGAAGGCATAGAGATGGATCCTGAGAAGGTGCAGGCAATTGTGGCCCTCCCACCACCTACCAATGTAAGGGAGGTAAGGAGGATTTTGGGTAAAACAAAGTATTACCAACTCTTTGTTGACATGTTCTCTGAGAAGATGTATCCTATAAATCTGTTAACAAAGAAAAATGTTTCTTTCCAATGGGGGCCCGATCAAATTCAATGTGTTTGTTTGCTCAAGGAATGCATGAGTCAAAGTCCAATTGTTCAGCCTCCTAGGTGGGGGGAGGACTTTTATGTGAACCCAAGTGTCTCATCACATTCAGTGGGTGCTATACTCTTGCAAAAGGGAGAACAAGGGCGTATACAACCAGTGTATTATGCAAGCCGACAACTCACTGATGCCGAGGAGAGGTATGGTGAAATGGAGAAAGGTGGTTTGTCTCTTTTTTTTGCAGTAAAGAAGTTTAGGTCATACTTGTTACCTCGCCCTTTTTTCTTCCTCACATCTCAACCTTCTTTACAATTCTTGGTCCGCAAACCCTCCCATTTCCGTGTCGTCGGCCATTGTCGTCAACCTCTGTGCTCCCCTGCTCAAGCTCCAATAATGTAGAATGTCCCTACACCAGTCCAATGGTTGCACCCTCAACCAGAAGCCACTCCCACCACCCTTACCCCATCGTGCATCGGGTCGGCTCCCATGTCCTTGACCATAGCTTGAGCTGGATGATTGTGACAATGGTTCTCCCTCTTGAAGACAGCTCTTGAAGACAGACTGAACAAGATCAAAGAACAGGCTTAGAAGGCCCTTTCAAACGACCAAAAGAAGCTGATAGATAAGACATTAAACCAGCATTAAAAACAGATTCATGCTATATCAGGACTGAGATTCAAGGTAAAGACAACCGAGTAGAGGAAATGTACAAACAGTTGCAAGATGAGATGCGACAAGAGATGGAAGCTTGGAAGGATGCATGCCTAGCTGCATGCATGGAGAAATGTATGGAATTATGCAAAGAAGAGATGCACAAGTATGGCAAAGAGAATGGAGAGCTAGCCACACAAGAAATCCTTGCTCTAGAGATTGCCTATAGTTGCGAGACGCCAATGCCAAACTTGAGGGAAAAACTAGAGAAGGCTAAGAAGGCAATCACGGCAGAGATTCAAGAGGCCAAATCAAGATTCTGGGAGGAGCATGCAGGCCTCCACAAAGACATGGAAGCAACCAAAGAAGAGGTTGGAGAAACCTCCAAATGGGTTGAGGTTGTGAAAAAGCAAAAATAGTCCACACCCCAAAAAGAGTTGCCAATCTAGGGCTCTACATGTGCTAGTTAACAGGCTTGCAAGCGGGCAACTCACCAAAAGAGGACGGTGAGACTTTATGTAGACTGATGGGCCGCACTAACACTTGGCAAGGTGGGAAGGACTTGACGAGGGAGAGGCCTTTCCTCCTCAAGTTCAAAGATACCGAGCCCCATTTGGTATTCTTGAAGAATAGGGCCACCCTCCTCTGAACCACAAAAATATACCTTGGAAATTACCTCACCCCCTACAGGTAGAACATAGGAAAATCGAGATGGTTTATGTTATGGAAGCCCGCAAGGCAAGAAAATGGGCCGTTTCCCCATTTCCTGGTTGGCCCTCTAGAGGCCCATCTCAGCCAAGTCAATTTCTGACAACATAATGGGATCTCCCTAGAAGTCATATGTCTGCACTTGTTTCTCTTTTGTCGGTGCATTAAAGTCTCCTAATAGGAGGACCTTTGGGAGAGGGAGAACTCTGCAATGTCTGCAAATAATGGTGCATATGTAGACTCCCCTTGGTGCTCTGACCGCTGATTCCCATATGTAACCCTCCACTTTGGGTAGTCCTCTCTTAGGGCTTTGATGCATTTTTGTGTAGGAGGTAATATCCCTATCTATGTAAGTCTTTGTAAAGCCTCCTGTGTCTAACCATAGAGTTTGTCCAAAACCGAAACCGGAAAAACTTCCTTTACCCAGAAAGCACGGGCGATTCCACCAAGATAACTCTTTATTCTAACGTAGTCAAGATCATTACTGATCAAACTGATTTGACTGCACCTTTAACGGTACTTGGTCAAATCAAGGAAGAAACTTGCACTTGGATCATTGGGATCAACGCTTTTTTCCCCATCAAGAGGCACAGCCGTTGATTCCTATCCATAGAACAATTTCTATCCGGGATTTACGGCATGATTACGGATCTTATACATTGTCTAACATGATTAGGTATGGAATAGAAATCACTTGCAAATAACAGCACAGAACATGCATAAAAACTCCAAAATTGACCAAAAATTGACATCTCTAAAATCACTCAATTTGTGACCAGAATTTATCTTTTATGTCCTCCAAGTATTTTCCACCATTAAAAATTCAATTTAGATACTAAAAATCACCAAGTCAACTAGACCCAGAAATACGTACATATGAGTACATTACAATTGCCCTTGGATTACGAATATTTAAACAATAGTATTTTTCAAACATATTATTCTATTGATGTGTTCACTACTAACAACACATTGAGTGTTCAATAGTAACAACACATTCCATTGAGTGTGCATTCTATTGATGTGTTCACTACTAACAACACATTGAGTGTTGTTAGTAGTGAACACACTCAATGTGTTCACTACTAACAACACATTGAGTGTTCAATAGTAACAACACATTCCATTGAGAGTGTGCATTCTATTGATGTGTTCACTACTAATAACAACACATTGAGTGTTCAATAGTAACAACACATTGAGCCCTAAAAATAACAATTAAAAAACTAGTAAGAAATTGTTTTTGGTGGAAGACGGCGGGGGGTCCCTAATATGCCCAAATTATGTGTTCACTTACTCATAATGCATGGTGAGCCTTATAAATAGCATTAAAAATACTAGCTAGAAATTATTTTTGGGGGAAGCTGGGGGAGTCCCAACAATATGCCCTAATGATTTTAATTAATAAGACATGGAGATTTGTTTACAAGTAAAATGTTACAAATCTCTCTTTTTGAATTGTAGAAAAATGTTCTCATAGAATTTTTAAATACACACGTGTACTTAAATCTTTAAAAAAAACATTATTGAAAGAGTTAAAATAAATTTTAAACATTTCTCAAAGCTTTTTTTAATAAATTACATTGATTATATTATCAAAAGACAAAGCACATAGGGTGGCCAATGCAAATTATATATATTTTTTAATTACAAGGACATGGCAAAAATCCCATCAACATAAACATGCATGCTCATTCATCATCATTGTTGCCACAATTATCATTGTCACTATCCTTAATACATTCAGTTACATTGCTCCTCCTTATCATCATCATCCCAAACCATTAAAAAAGGTATCTTTAAATGTGCATACTATGAAATTTAGAGGCACAAGGATTATTCCCTTAATTGGGAATATGAGCTTTCGTAGAGCTCTTATTCCCAACAAAGAAAACATGAAATAGACTTAGAAAGTAAAAACTAAATTTAGGTTCACATGCAAAAGAATTATGGCTTTACATGTGTACATACATCTTTTTAACCCTTAGAAAAGGAGGGGATATCATTACATTCGGCATTATCTATGGAAAGGCCATGTACTTGCATAAAAATATCTTGACATACCTCATTGTAGTTTTTTTCTACATCATAAATGTGACATTTTAAGCATTAAAACCATTAATTTGAATCCCATGCTTAAGTTCTAGGACACACACATATATGCATGTATTCATACACATATATATATGTAGATCCCATTACGCCTTATAGCCAGATATCACGCATAATTTTTAAGGTACCTAAACAACTAGCGACTTGGAGTTGGACTGAAATTTTGTTACAAAAAGTGTGATGGTGTTCCCTTGTCTTTTTGTAGCATTCACTATGCTATTCCTTCACAAGGCATGTTCTTTTACTCTCTCTCTCTCTCTCTCTCTCTCTCTCTCACACACACACACACACACACACACACACACACACACAAACACATAATGTGAATCTCCAAATCTAGCCCTCCTTTGTTAGGATCTCTAGCTTTATAAATATTGTGCACAACCTAAAATCTTTTTGGTCACTAGAAGGGCCACATGAGTCAATTATTGAGTGGACATTGATTTATCCTAAAATTTCATGTTTTTATAAGGACATCCTTGTGATTCTAAAAGGAGATACAATTTTCTTCAATGCCAATTTAACTAGTGAGGATACCATTAAGTAGTAAGCACATCAAGTACTAACTATTAGTCAACATTAGAGAGGATACCACTAGGTAGTAAGCACATCAAAATGCTAACTAGAAAAGATACCACTAGTTAGTAAGCACATCAAAGCACTAACTATTGAAAATATTTTATCTACTTATTCACCATTAGAGAGGACCTATAAATGGTTAAAAATAAAAGATTCATCATAGGGACAATGATTAAAAATGAAATATTCACCATGGAAGTAGGGACAATGTACAAACAAGAACTTGTAATTATCAGGGATCATATTCTTGGACAAAATGGTATGCATGTGAAGGGTGGTTGTACAATAAGGGTCCTCACTTTGGGATCATCTCGTGCGGATGGGACAAGATTGACATAGCTCGATCGAGTTATACCTCCAATCGCATCATCACAAGTGTCACTAGTAGACATGCGAGAGATAAATCGACCGAGTTACTGCACTTGCCACACCTGGGATACTATCTGTGACCATGTAACTTAATCGAGTTATGTGGTGGACATCCACAAAGGCACCATGTAACTTGATCGAGTTATGTGGTGGACATCCACAAAGGCACCATGTAACTTGATCGAATTACATGGTGGATATCCACGTATATTCAATAAAGGTAAGAGGTGGACATCCACGTAACTCGAACAAGTTATGTGATGGGCATCCACATAGGTACCACGTAACTCGATCGAGTTACATGGTGAACACCATCCTAGAACTTGATCGATATACAAGCTGCCTATGTGGATGCCCAATATGTAGCTCAACCGAGTTCTTTACGTAACCAATGGCATTCATTTATGTCAAGCATGCATCAACAATGACATTGCAAAGAAAAAAAACATTTTTTTCAAATAAAAACCACATTTTTCTAATTTTCTTTTCACGTAACTTGGTCGAGTTATGCAAAGAAAAAAGAAATTTTCTTCCATTTTTTTAAAATTTGATTTTGATTTTTTTTTGTAGCTAGGCTAGCACCCTTATTTTGCAGTTTCATAATTTATCCTATGTATTATTCTCTTATATTTATATAACATTCCATTTTATTTCCATATCTAGAAGTGTATCATTTCTCCCTCTCTGTACACATGCACACGATGCACAGGTATTCACACACACGCACACCATGCACCTACATAATACACACAAACATTCACCTACACAATGCACAAACCTATCCAAACATGTCTTTCACTTATGTTTTGTCTCTTTTGGTCTCTAATTGTTTGGTGGCACTTTGTGCAACCAAATGTACACCAATGGTAACTATACTTTGCAAGGGTGAGGGTGGGGTCCACATATACACACTTAAAAATTTTGGTCACCATTGGAGCACATTTTGACTAGAGTGTTCATGCTAGATATCCAGTTTTCAATGTGTCGTGGCCTTAGAGAGCCCCCTCGAAATTGGGCCTTTGGCTCGCACATTGCAACCAAACATGCTCCAATCATGACCTAAATTTGCAAGAGTAAGGGTGGGTCCACATATACATACTTATAAATTTTGGTCACCATCGGAATACATTTGGTTGCAATGTGCATGCTAGATGCTTAGGGATGCGGCCTTAGAAAGCTCTCTCAAAATTGGGCCTTTGGCCCACACATTGCCACCAAATGTGCTACGATGGTGCCCAAACTTTACAAGAGTGAGGGTGGGCTCCATAAATTCTAGTCACCGTTGAAGCATATTTGGTTACAGTGTGCATGCCATTTGCCCAATTTTTAATAAGTCATGGCCTTAGAGAGCCCCCTCAAAATTGGGCTTTTAGCTTGCACATTGCATTCACGAGTGCTCTGATGGTGACCAAAGTTTACAAGAGTGAGGGTAGGGTCCATATATACACACTTACAAATTTTGGTCACCATCAAAGCACATTTTATTATAATGTGCATTCCATTTGCCTGGTTTCCAATCTGTCATGACCTTATAGAGCCCTCTCGAAATTGGGCCTTTGGCCCACACTTTAACTAAATGTGCTCTGATGGTGACCAAACTTTACAAGAGTGAGGGTGGTGTCCACATATACATACTTGAAAAGTTTAATCACATTTGGAATACATTTGGTTATAATGTGCATTTCATTTATCAGCCTTGAAACTTGGAAGTTTTGGTGTGAACAACCCATTGGTTGCTAGGGGTTTTTTCCCCATGTGAACACACTCTAGCGTGTTAGCCACATCAGCCCTAGGGCTAGGTCTACTAGTAATTTGTACTCCACACATTCATGATTATTATCATCGATTACTTCTAGCTATCGCTTTTGGTCTCTCTCTCGCACTTTGTGCTTAATATGACTGTGTGTGTTGTAGGGTTTCAGAGCCAATAGCTCCATGTCATTATTATCAATCATCCTATTAAGGATTTGCTACCACTCTTTGCATCCTGACAAAGAGAAATACAGATTTGTACACATTTGATGAGTTAGTAGCTCTCTTGTTTACACATGAAGAGTAGTTTTGTTCCAATCGAAACATCATGCTTGCTTTTGATGAGGATTTTGTTGCCTCCCACTATAGTTCTCAATGGCTTGTAAAAGGATTTTCTACCACTCTTTGCCTCTCCTGACAAAGAGGAATATAGATTTGTACACATTTGAAAAGTGGGTAGCTCTCTTGTTTACAAGAAGAGAAGTCTCATTCCAATCACATCATCATGCTTGCTTCCAATCATGATTTTGCTGCCTCCTTCTATGGAAAAGGAAACCTGGTCATGTAATTGAGGAATGTCAGAAGCAGACACAAAGTGAGAAAAAGAAGAAGCAACAAGGTCTTGCTGCAACTACCACTAATTGTTGACAATGTCGAGGAAGAAAATTTCCAACATGAGGGCTATGCCTTAACAGTCACTGCTGATGACAATCAATCAATTCAGTAGCCCAACTTTACCATATTGCTCAAGATCAGCCACACTTTGATCAGGATGCCATGGTGGGTGATTCATTAATTGAATAGGATGCATAGCCATTTGTAACTCATAGAGTTCCCCATTGAGACAGCAAGCTGATTACACTTATACCAAATTACACATACACTGCCTCTCAACATGCATCTCATTTTGTTGATTTTGCCGTTGTTGTTTTCACATTAAATGAGGAGCCACTTTCTCCTTTTGATGCATTGGATGATAATAAATGGGTTGGTTTGTGATTGGCCCTGATGAGGGGTAAATGTTGACTTTCATTGTTGAATTAGAGCTTGCATTTGATGTTACAGACATGGGGCTTTTGCATTATTATTTGATTATCCTATTTATTCAGCAAGCTGTCGGATGCCTTATCTATGTACTACTCATCTTCATATTTAGTATGCAGTGTCATAGTTGAGTAGATTTATGCATTGCCCCGGCACTTGGCATTGGCAAACAGTGAAATGTGCCTTTCATTACCTTTAAGGCACTTAGGACTCTGCATTGTTTTCTAGCAATGCGTCTTCTTTTGTCCACCTGCAATGACAGTGATTGGGCAAAATGTTATGACACATGGGTGTCAACCATTGGTAATTGTTTCCTTCCTGGCAGTTCATGAATTTCATGGCTCAACCAGAGGTAGCTGACAGTGGCCACTCCTAGTTGTGAAGCTGAGTACAGGGCAGCATTCACAGTTACTATGGAGTGTGTATGGCTTCACCGTCTATTGGCAAATCTTAGTGTTAGACAGCCATCTTCTACCACCATTTTCACTAACAGTTAGAGCACATTATCAATCACACAGAATTTGGTATTTCATGCATAGACAAAGAACATTGAGATGCATTATCATTATGTCAGGGAAAGGCTCCATGTGGCAGAGAGATTGCCTTGACTTATGTGCCTACACAGGGCAATGTGGTAGATTGCCTTGACTTATGTGCCTACACAGGGCAATGTGGTAGATGACTACCAAGTCCCTTTCTAGGGAAAAGTTTGAGGCTTTCTACAAGTCTTTGGGCTTATTACCTGTACCAGAATAATTAGCTACACCATGTACATGTTCACACCATTCACTTCAAGGGGGGGTTAGCAATGGTTTCGGCATTACCTTCATATAGCAAGAGCTTTAAGAAAAGTGGATGCTATGGTAAATTTCTTTATAAAAAAATCATTACACGCTTTGGATGCCCGTTTGAGTTAGTGAGTGATTAAGGTAAACACTTCATCAATGATGTCATCAAACATCTCACTACTACATTCATGATTGCACACCATAAATCAACATCGTATTATCCACAATCCAATGGCCAAGCAGAGCGCACCAATAACTAGCTGAAGGGTTGTTGGTTTTGAAACAACTCAAGGAGGAAAGATAACTTACTGTATAGAATATACTAACTAAGAAAGGTTGTAGAAAATAGTGGTTCAACCAAAACCTCAAAGATAAAGAGATCAAGGTAGGAGATCTTGTACTTATATATGGGGTTCGTAATGAAAAGAAAAAGCTCAAGTAAATGGGAAAAGGACCCTTGAAAGTTTGTGAAGTTACGCCAAAAGATACTATACGCATTGAGACTCTTGGTGGAGTATAAACCATTGGTTTTCTTAATGGTAGAAAATTTAAGAAATACTATGGTCCTCTCACCAAAGATGCCTTGCACGCTTAGCTCGTCTCGAAGAGGACAACGAGTCGATCATTTTGAGTACTAGAACTTTGAAATCAGACTCCGTATGAAGGAGTTATGACCAAACGTACAACCGGCAATGGAAAACAGTGTCACCAAAATGCGGGCTTCCAACCCAAAACTTATATTGATAAAATACCGACATGCGATGAGATTACCATGGGATCACAAGAGTGATGAGAGAAAAAATAACTTGCGGGTATCCGAGGCACAGGATCCCTTGCCCACAAGCCGTCTTG
This sequence comes from Cibotium barometz, assembly GCF_041138505.1. Taxonomy (NCBI): domain Eukaryota; kingdom Viridiplantae; phylum Streptophyta; class Polypodiopsida; order Cyatheales; family Cibotiaceae; genus Cibotium; species Cibotium barometz. Next base: position 56,350,562 of record NC_141061.1, on the reverse strand, counting down.
TATCTAAACGAAGGTAGGAGAGGTCGGGCTAGGCCACATTACTCCACCTCAAGGTATTCCCATATAGATGCAAAGAATTCGGGGCGTCCAAGCATACCTGGAGAGCACCATGTGAGGCTGGATAGAAATCTCAAAAATCCCATGCCTCACATACACCCCCCTTTTGAAGAGCTTGAAGTCCCTTTCAAGCCATTATTTTGGCAGTACATCATCCTCTACGGGCACTATGTTGTAAAACTGCAGAACCAACAACAGACGTGCCATTTGAATCATTTTCCCTTCTCGTACCCATGTGCAATCTGTGTGGGGGAATGTTTCCATTTAACATAGAATTCTGGCGTTCCCCGTTGGAATCATGATTTCAATATCAGTTCTGGTTCAAAAGGCGTAACGGCGGGTGTGGCACCATCTTCAAGCATCGGTACATGGCGACCAAAACGGGTATCGGGGACAAACCTTTTAAGTAGGCTTATATGAGATGCATTATGTATGTGTACTGTTGTAGGAAAATCTATCTTGTAAGTGACGCCATTGTAAGATTTGAGCACTTTGTATGGGCCATCATAGAAGCGATGATTAAATTTCGGTGTGAGATTGGCAAGGAGTGCAATGTTTTGTGCACTAACCAGGAACAAGTCTCCCTCATGAAATTCATCATCATGCCTTTTCTTGTTTCACATATCTGACTTTGCTGTGTTCTAGATTTTGCTGTGCAACCTGCATTCTTTTTTGCCCACTGCTGCAAAAAGTCCTCTGCATCTACATCTTCGGCATGCACATCGCCGGTGGCAATGGCGAGAGGTGTAATGACTTCCTTACCAGTGGTGGCCAATTCAAACAGCGAGAGGTGTAATGACTTTTTTACCGGTGGCCAATTCAAACAGCGTGAACCCGATAGCACTGTGCACGGAGTTGTTATAATGGAATTCTAAAAGTTCTAGATAATTCGCCCAATCCTTCTGATCGGCACGAACATAACTACGGATGTAGTCTTCTATGCCTTGATTGATTCGCTCCGTTTGACCATCTGTTTGTGGGTGATATGCCAAAGACATCCGTAACTGTGTGTCCATTAATTTGAACAGTTCTCTCCACATGTTGCTCATGAATCTGCTGTGCCTGTCTGACACAATAGCAATTGGTAGTCCATGGTATTTGAACACTTGACTCAAATATAGCTTTGCAATCTGATATGTCGTGAGAGGTGGTTTTGATGGAATGAAGTGAGCTTGCTTCGAAAAATAATCCACGGCCACAAATATGGTGTTGTATCCATGGGAGACTGGGAGATCCACAATAAAATCCATACTTACAATGTCCCACAGCTTTGACGGGACGGGCATGGTTTGCAGTAAACTAGCCGGTTTGACTCGCTGTGCCTTCATGAGTTGACAGGTTGGGCATGTACGAACATATTCGATGACATCCTCAGTCATGCGTGGCCAGAAGAATTGACGTCGAAGTTGCTCGAGCGAGCGCTTCTGCCCACCATGCCCGGCCAGCTTACAGTTGTGGGTTTCCCAAAGTAGCATGGCTTTGAGGTGTCAAATCCGTGGCCATGCAAATGATCACTGCATCTAACTTTTGAGCATCCCTGATTTTATCTAATAGTGTCCCATTTGCCACACTCACTGCATTCAACTGTGGCATATGGCTCAGAGCATCTGGCATCAAGTTTTGGTTTCCCGGCTTGTGATAATGTCAATGTCAAATTCTACGATGAAATCCTGCCATCTTTCTTGTTTTGGTGACAATTTGGGTTGTGTCTGAAAGTACTTGAGAGATATGTTATCTGTAAGAACTTTTGTGTGTTTGTCTTGCACATAATGATGCCATTTCCTAAAGCAATGAACCACTGCTTGCATTTCCTTTTCATGTGTAGTCCATCTCCGCTCTACATCGCTAAACTTGCAAGATTCATACGCGGCAGGGTGCCCATCTTGTAATAAAACTCCTCCAAGGGCCCTGGCCGACGCATCCGTGTGGATCTCAAACTCTTTGTTGAACTCCGGAAGCTTAAGCACTGGGGTACTACACATTGCGACTTTCATTTTTTCAAAAGCATCCTTTTCTATATCTGTCCACTTAAAAGGTTTGATGCCTTTAGTTATATCCGTGAGTGGGGTGGCAATTTTGCTAAAATCTTTGATAAACTTTCTATAGAATTGTGTGAAGCCTATGAACTCGCAAACTTCACACATAGTTCGTGGTGCACTCCATTTCACCATAGCCTCGATCTTCTTGGGGTCTAATTGTACCCCTTTTTGATTGACCATGCACAGTTCGTGGTGCACTCCATTTCACCACAGCCTCGATCTTCTTGGGGTCTACCTGTACCCCTTTTTGATTGACCACGAAGCCCAAAAATTCCACTTTGGTGACTGTAAATTCACATTCAGGCTTGGCATACAGTTTATGATGCCGTAACATTTGCAAGACCTTTCTTAGGTGTTCTTTATGCTCACTAAAAGTCTTGCTGTATATGAGTAGATCATCGAAAACAGCACGACAAACAGAGCAGATGGCGGGTGCCGCAAAAACGGGAGGGTGTAGGTAGAAACACAGAGGAGATGGCAAGCGAAGGGTACAAGCAGAAACGCAGAGGAGATGGTGGGCGGTGGAGAGAGAGAGAGAGAGAGAGAGAGAGAGAGAGAGAGAGAGAGAGAGAGAGAGAGAAATCATTCACCTCGTAAAAAGTATAAGTTTAAAGCCAAGTTCTAATTTGAGGTTATTTCATATAGGGTGCATTCGTGTTTTGAAGAGTGAAAGAGATTATTGCCAAAACACAAGATAGAGAAAAGAAGAGAAAGAAATAAAGAAACATATATTAACCCCTTCAAAAGACCCAAAGGGTCTATGAGACCAAGGAGTAATACAATAGCTCCATGAAAGTACTGATTCAAGAAGCAAAAAACTTAAACTAAAAAAGACACTAGAGCTACCCATACTATGGACATGTCGATTAAAAGGTAGCACACGTAGCCATGTGACTAAAACCAGGAGGAACTAGTGCAATAGGATGGGAGGAACATCTAATAATGCTACCATCCTCCACCACGACGACGGATCACAAAGCTATTCCTATGGTGAGAAAGAGAGAGAGAGAGAGAGAGATTGTCTTACGAAGACCGCAAGGGTCTATGAGATCATGGCTATACATCAAAAGTGCCGCTACCATGGACATCGGGCATGGCTTTAGGAGTCTCCATTCTTAGATCATGACTCTACCACTTCTGTATATGGCCCACTTTTCCTATAGCCTTGTCTCCCTTACTAGCTTGAGGCCTTTGTTTTTGTACTTAGTCTGCATTAAAGTCGAGTGAAGACCCTGTTAAAATCCGTTTTGATGTGGTGAGATAGAGAGTGCACTCTGAATTCCTCTTTCGCAGCAAAGATGAGTCATATTCAGTACAATTCTCACAGCTACTACAAAAATGCGATGTAAGCCAAACCCCTCGTTACAAGCACCATATCAATATCAACACAAACAATATGTCAAAATCAGCATCACCATCACCATCACCATCACCATCACCATCACCATCAAAAGTTGAAGCAAATCGCATCAACTGAACAGACATTGAAAAAAAAAAGAGACGGGCTCGGCATGGTGTGCACCACGTGGTAGATGTATGTGTGAGCACTTTAGTCAAGGTCGCGAGCACTTATAGTATCCTTCGACACATAGAGAGAGAGAGTGTCAAGGACTATGGAGTTTAGGGACTTGAGGCACTGGTCTCGCAGACTGTCAAGTAAGAAAGAAACTTGATATAGGGTCGAGGTGTGCTAAGATAACTTGAGGGGAGGTGTAGACACTAGTCGCGGACTATCAAGTAAGGGAAGGCACTGACTGGGAGTCTAAAAGCTCACCCCACGACTTTATGGGCCTGTCGCACCTCACCGACAATATTACAATTGGATGTACATCCTTTAAGATGGTGAATGGATTGGAGGTAGTAGTACCTTGGGAGTTTATGATTCCCAACTTGAGAGTTGTTGTGATTGAGAAGCTTAATTTTAATGAAGTAGCTGAAGGGTTGTTGGTTTTGGAACAACTCAAGGAGGAAAGATAACTTACTGTATAGAATATACTAACTAAGAAAGGCTATAGAAAATAATGGCTCAACCAAAACCTCAAAGATAAAGAGATCAAGGTAGGAGATCTTGTACTTATATATGGGGTTCGTAATGAAATGAAAAAGCTCAAGTATATGGGAAAAGGACCCTTGAAAGTTTGTGAAGTTACGCCAAAAGATACTATACGCATTGAGACTCTTGGTGGAGTTTAAACCATTGGTTTCCTTAATGGTAGAAAATTTAAGAAATATATGGACCGCTCACCAAAGATGCCTTGCCAGCTTAGCTCGTCTCGAAGAGGACAACGAGTCGATCGTTTTGAGTACTAGAACTTTGAAATCGGATTCCGTATGAAGGAGTTATGACAAAAAACATACAACCGGCAATGGAAAACTGTGTCACCCAAATGCGGGCTTCCAACCCAAAACTTATATTGATAAAATGCCGACACGCGATGAGATTACAATGGGATCACAAGAGTGATGAGAGAAAAAATAACTTGCGGGTATCCGAGGCACGGGATCCTTTGCCCACAAGCCATCTTGTATCTAAACGAAGGTAGGAAAGGTCGGGCTAGGCCACATTACTCCACCTCAAGGTACTCCCATATAGATGCAAAGAATTCGGGGCGTCCAAGCATACCTCGAGAGCACCATGTGAGGCCGGATAGAAATCCCAAAAATCCCACGCCTCACATACACCCCCCTTTTTGAAGAGCTTGAAGTCCCTTTCAAGCCATTATTCTGGCGGTACATCATCCTCTACGGGCACTATGTTGTAAAACTGCAGAACCAACGGACGTGCCATTTGAATCATTTTCCCTTCTGGTACCCATGTGCAATCTGTCATGGGGCGATGTTCCATTTCACATAGAATTCTAGCGTTCCCTGCCGGAACCGTGATTTCAATATGAGTTCTAGTTCAAAAGATGTAACGGCGGGTGTGGCACCATCTGCAAGCATCGGTACATGGCGACCAAAATGGGTATCGGGGAGGACAAACCTTTTGAGTAGGCTTATATGAAATGCATTATGTATGTGTATTGTTGCGGGAAAATCTATCTTGTAAGTGACACCATTGTAAGATTTGAGCACTTTGTATGGGCCATAGAAGCGATGATTAAATTTCGGTGTGAGATTGGCAGGGAGTGCAATGTTTTGTGCACTAACCAGGACACCAAGTTTCCCTCATGAAATTCATCATCATGCCTTTTCTTGTTTCACATATCTGACTTTGTTGTGTTCTGGATTTTGATGGGATTTTGCTGTGCAACCCGCATTCTTTTTTGCCCACTACTGCAAAAAGTCCTCTGCATTTGCATCTTCAGCATGCACATCGCCGCCGATGGTAATGGCGAGAGGTGTAATGACTTTCTTACCGGTGGCCAATTCAAACGGCGAGAGGTGTAATGACTTCCTTACCAGTGGACCAATTCAAACGGCGTGAACCCGGTAGCACTGTGCATGGAGTTGTTATAATGGAATTCTAAAATTTCTAGATAATTCGCCCAATCCTTTTGATCGGTGCACGAACATAATTGCGGATGTAGTCTTCTATGCCTTGATTGATTCGCTCCGTTTGACCATCTGTTTGTGGGTGATATGCCAAAGACATCTGTAACTATGTGTCCATTAATTTGAACAGTTCTCTCCACATGTTGCTCATGAATTTGATGTCCCTGTCTGACACAATAGCCATTGGTAGTCCATGGTATTTGAACACCTGACTAAAATATAGCTTTGTAATCTGATACGTCGTAAGAGGTGGTTTTGATGGAATGAAGTGATCTTGCTTCGAAAAATAATCCACGACCACAAATATGGTGTTGTATCCATGGGACTCTGGGAGATCCACAATAAAATCCATACTTACAATGTCCCATGGCCTTGACGGGACGGGCATGGTTTGCAGTAAACTAGCCAGTTTGACTCGCTGTGCCTTCACGAGTTGACAGGTTGGGCATGTACAAACATATTCCATGACATCCTCAGTCATGCGTGGCCAGAAGAATTGACGTCGAAGCTGCTCGAGCGAGCGCTTCTGCCACCATGCCTGGCCAGCTTACAGTCGTGAGTTTCCCAAAGTAGCATGGCTTTGAGGTCCGGGTCATTTTACTTGTAAACAAATCTCCATGTCTTATTAATCAAAATCATTGGGGCATATTGTTGGGACTCCCCCAGCTTCCCCCAAAAAATAATTTCTGGCTAGTATTTTTAATGCTATTTATAAGGCTCGCCATGCATTATGAGTAAGTGAACACATAATTTGGGGCATATTAGGGACCCCCCGTCTTCCACCAAAAATAATTTCTTACTAGTTTTTTAATTGTTATTTTTAGGGCTCAATGTGTTGTTACTATTGAACACTCAATGTGTTGTTAGTAGTGAACACATCAATAGAATGCACACTCAATGGAATGTGTTGTTACTATTGAACACTCAATGTGTTGTTAGTAGTGAACACATCAATAGAATAATATGTTTGAAAAATACTATTGTTTGAATACTCGTAATCCAAGGGCAATTGTAATGTACTCATATGTACGTATTTCTGGGTCTAGTTGACTTGGTGATTTTTAGTATCTAAATTGAATTTTTAAAAGTGGAAAATACTTGGAGGACATAAAAGATAAATTCTGGTCACAAATTGAGTGATTTTAGAGATGTCAATTTTTTGTCAATTTTGGAGTTTTTATGCATGTTTTGTGCTGTTATTTGTAAGTGATTTCTATTCCATACCTAATCATGTTAGACAATGTATAAGACAGCGATAGTGGAAAGTTTAGACTAAAGGAAACTCGCATGGGGGTTTATATAGTAAATATAGCCGCAACAACGGGCGCCCAAAATTGGGCTCGGACACCAAATTGACCCTTAATTTTCAGTACGGCTTCACATGAGGGGAGAGATAACTTTATTTTTTGGAGAGAAGTATTAAAGAAAGTTAGATCATCACAAGAGGAACAAAGTCCGTATCCGGACCATTCGAAGATTCTTCACGGTTTGGCTGTTATTCACACAAAACGAATCTGACACCACTTTCCAGTGTTATAAAAAAAATGTTTCATCGCTATTTTGCCAAACCCCTCGTTACAAGCGCCATATCAATATCAACACAAACAATATGTCAAAATCAGCATCAGCATCAGCATCAGCATCAGCATCAGCATCACCATCACCATCAACCTCCCTTACTAGCTTGAGGCCTTTGTTTTTGTGCTTAGTCTGCATTAAAGTCGAGTGAAGACCCTGTTAAAATCCGTTTTGATGTGGTGAGATAGAGAGTGCACTCTGAATTCCTCTTTCGCAGCAAAGATGAGTCATATTCAGTACAATTCTCACAGCTACTACAAAAATGCGATGTAAGCCAAACCCCTCGTTACAAGCGCCATATCAATATCAACACAAACAATATGTCAAAATCAGCATCAGCATCACCATCACCATCACCATCAAAAGTTGAAGCAAATCGCATCAACTTAACTTTGACAGAGTCTACTGACAAACTTCAGACCAACTCCATCAACCTCCCAAGCTCGTAAACAGCTCCACCTTTTGGAACGGGTGGCGATGAAAGCAAGGATGCAATGCTACTAGTCATAGCAATGCGCATACCATCGACAAAGGCAAGACAATTACAAGGATTACCTTCCACTTGATCTGTTTATGGTGATGTTTCTTGGAGATTTGGATGCATTTGTTCTGAATGATTGGCCCACATAGGCCCGGATTTCCTTGGGAGCAGCTTGCATTCAGATGCTTGAAGACCCCAAGAGTACTTGGGATGCTGCCTGTAAACTTATTGAAAGAGACGTTGAGGAATTGTAGGTTGTGTAGGCTCCCAAGGAAAGAAGG